>NW_027443337.1:0-600000 GCF_048569485.1 Anomaloglossus baeobatrachus | reverse complement strand
TTGTGGTGGACTGCAGGTATGGAGAGCTGTTGTCATCGTATTAGATAGATAAGAATGATTATATGTATTGTAGAAATGTCTCCTATCATGTTCCCTAATTTTTTATTATGTCCACATCCTGGTCCCCATCTTGGACATCATAACAAACGTGCACTTTTTTGTTTAATTTACACATTGGACCATAGGAAAAATGACACTACAGCTACAGAGGTGACCGTCTGATAGCCCAGCTCGACTATTCATCTCTACTGAAGACCCTTTCAGCATTTTGAGAGTTGGGTGGAGGACATCATCTCTGAAAATAGGGTCCCACAGCTGCACCCCATCAGTGTGAGCAGGACTCTTAGGACTCTTAGAAGAGTCAATGCTCTGAGACCATTGGGGGCACTTAGCCCCCTCTCTTCGTCACTGAGGATGATTTCATTTTTCAGGGATTAGAGAGGGTGGTCCTTGTGGTGGACTGCAGGTATGGAGAGCTGTTATCATGGTATTAGGTAGATAAGAATGATTATATGTATTGTAGAAATGTCTCCTATCATGTTCCCTAATTTTTTATTATGTCCACATCCTGGTCCCCATCTTGGACATCATAACAAACGTGCACTTTTTTGTTTAATTTACACATTGGACCATAGGAAAAATGACACTACAGCTACAGAGGTGACCGTCTGATAGCCCAGCTCGACAATCCATCTCTACTGAAGACCCTTTCAGCTTTTTGAGAGTTGGGTGGAGGACATCATCTCTGAAAATAGGGTCCCACAGCTGCACCCCATCAGTGTGAGCAGGACTCTTAGGACTCTTAGAAGAGTCAATGCTCTGAGACCATGGGGGGCGCTTAGCCCCCTCTCTTCGTCACTGAGGATGATTTCATTTTTCAGGGATTAGAGAGGGTGGTCCTTGTGGTGGACTGCAGGTATGGAGAGCTGTTGTCATCGTATTAAATAGATAAGAATGATTATATGTATTGTAGAAATGTCTCCTATCATGTTCCCTAATTTTTTATTATGTCCACATCCTGGTCCCCATCTTGGACATCATAACAAACGTGCACTTTTTTGTTTAATTTACACATTGGGCCATAGGAAAAATGACACTACAGCTACAGAGGTGACCGTCTGATAGCCCAGCTCGACTATCCATCTCTACTGAAGACCCTTTCAGCTTTTTGAGAGTTGGGTGGAGGACATCATCTCTGAAAATAGGGTCCCACAGCTGCACCCCATCAGTGTGAGCAGGACTCTTAGGACTCTTAGAAGAGTTAATGCTCTGAGACCATGGGGGCGCTTAGCCCCCTCTCTTCGTCACTGAGGATGATTTCATTTTTCAGGGATTAGAGAGGGTGGTCCTTGTGGTGGACTGCAGGTATGGAGAGCTGTTGTCATCGTATTAGATAGATAAGAATGATTATATGTATTGTAGAAATGTCTCCTATCATGTTCCCTAATTTTTTATTATGTCCACATCCTGGTCCCCATCTTGGACATCATAACAAACGTGCACTTTTTTGTTTAATTTACACATTGGACCATAGGAAAAATGACACTACAGCTACAGAGGTGACCGTCTGATAGCCCAGCTCGACTATTCATCTCTACTGAAGACCCTTTCAGCATTTTGAGAGTTGGGTGGAGGACATCATCTCTGAAAATAGGGTCCCACAGCTGCACCCCATCAGTGTGAGCAGGACTCTTAGGACTCTTAGAAGAGTCAATGCTCTGAGACCATTGGGGGCACTTAGCCCCCTCTCTTCGTCACTGAGGATGATTTCATTTTTCAGGGATTAGAGAGGGTGGTCCTTGTGGTGGACTGCAGGTATGGAGAGCTGTTATCATGGTATTAGGTAGATAAGAATGATTATATGTATTGTAGAAATGTCTCCTATCATGTTCCCTAATTTTTTATTATGTCCACATCCTGGTCCCCATCTTGGACATCATAACAAACGTGCACTTTTTTGTTTAATTTACACATTGGACCATAGGAAAAATGACACTACAGCTACAGAGGTGACCGTCTGATAGCCCAGCTCGACAATCCATCTCTACTGAAGACCCTTTCAGCTTTTTGAGAGTTGGGTGGAGGACATCATCTCTGAAAATAGGGTCCCACAGCTGCACCCCATCAGTGTGAGCAGGACTCTTAGGACTCTTAGAAGAGTCAATGCTCTGAGACCATGGGGGGCGCTTAGCCCCCTCTCTTCGTCACTGAGGATGATTTCATTTTTCAGGGATTAGAGAGGGTGGTCCTTGTGGTGGACTGCAGGTATGGAGAGCTGTTGTCATCGTATTAAATAGATAAGAATGATTATATGTATTGTAGAAATGTCTCCTATCATGTTCCCTAATTTTTTATTATGTCCACATCCTGGTCCCCATCTTGGACATCATAACAAACGTGCACTTTTTTGTTTAATTTACACATTGGACCATAGGAAAAATGACACTACAGCTACAGAGGTGACCGTCTGATAGCCCAGCTCGACTATCCATCTCTACTGAAGACCCTTTCAGCTTTTTGAGAGTTGGGTGGAGGACATCATCTCTGAAAATAGGGTCCCACAGCTGCACCCCATCAGTGTGAGCAGGACTCTTAGGACTCTTAGAAGAGTCAATGCTCTGAGACCATGGGGGGCGCTTAGCCCCCTCTCTTCGTCACTGAGGATGATTTCATTTTTCAGGGATTAGAGAGGGTGGTCCTTGTGGTGGACTGCAGGTATGGAGAGCTGTTGTCATCGTATTAAATAGATAAGAATGATTATATGTATTGTAGAAATGTCTCCTATCATGTTCCCTAATTTTTTATTATGTCCACATCCTGGTCCCCATCTTGGACATCATAACAAACGTGCACTTTTTTGTTTAATTTACACATTGGACCATAGGAAAAATGACACTACAGCTACAGAGGTGACCGTCTGATAGCCCAGCTCGACTATCCATCTCTACTGAAGACCCTTTCAGCTTTTTGAGAGTTGGGTGGAGAACATCATCCTCGAAAATAGGGTCCCACAGCTGCACCCCATCAGTGTGAGCAGGACTCTTAGGACTCTTAGAAGAGTCAATGCTCTGAGACCATGGGGGGCGCTTAGCCCCCTCTCCTCGTCACTGAGGATGATTTCACTTTTCAGGGAATAGAGAGGGTGGTCCTTGTGGTGGACTGCAGGTATGGAGAGCTGTTGTCATCGTATTAGATAGATAAGAATGATTATATGTATTGTAGAAATGTCTCCTATCATGTTCCCTATTTTTTTATTATGTCCACATCCTGGTTCCCATCTTGGAAATCATAACAAACGTGCACTTTTTTGTTTAATTTACAAATTGGACAATAGGAAAAATGACACTACAGCTACAGAGGTGACCGTCTGATAGCCCAGCTCGACTATCCATCTCTACTGAAGACCCTTTCAGCTTTTTGAGAGTTGGGTGGAGGACATCATCTCTGAAAATAGGGTCCCAGAGCTGCACCCCATCAGTGTGAGCAGGACTCTTAGGACTCTTAGAAGAGTCAATGCTCTGGTACCATGGGGGGCGCTTGGCCCCCTCTCTTCGTCACTGAGGATGATTTCATTTTTCAGGGATTAGAGAGGGTGGTCCTTGTGGTGGACTGCAGGTATGGAGAGCTGTTGTCATCGTATTAGATAGATAAGAATGATTATATGTATTGTAGAAATGTCTCCTATCATGTTCCCTAATTTTTTATTATGTCCACATCCTGGTCCCCATCTTGGACATCATAACAAACGTGCACTTTTTTGTTTAATTTCCACATTGGACCATAGGAAAAATGACACTACAGCTACAGAGGTGACCGTCTGATAGCCCAGCTCGACTATCCATCTCTACTGAAGACCCTTTCAGCTTTTTGAGAGTTGGGTGGAGGACATCATCTCTGAAAATAGGGTCCCACAGCTGCACCCCATCAGTGTGAGCAGGACTCTTAGGACTCTTAGAAGAGTTAATGCTCTGAGACCATGGGGGCGCTTAGCCCCCTCTCTTCGTCACTGAGGATGATTTCATTTTTCAGGGATTAGAGAGGGTGGTCCTTGTGGTGGACTGCAGGTATGGAGAGCTGTTGTCATCGTATTAGATAGATAAGAATGATTATATGTATTGTAGAAATGTCTCCTATCATGTTCCCTAATTTTTTATTATGTCCACATCCTGGTCCCCATCTTGGACATCATAACAAACGTGCACTTTTTTGTTTAATTTACACATTGGACCATAGGAAAAATGACACTACAGCTACAGAGGTGACCGTCTGATAGCCCAGCTCGACTATTCATCTCTACTGAAGACCCTTTCAGCATTTTGAGAGTTGGGTGGAGGACATCATCTCTGAAAATAGGGTCCCACAGCTGCACCCCATCAGTGTGAGCAGGACTCTTAAGACTCTTAGAAGAGTCAATGCTCTGAGACCATTGGGGGCACTGAGCCCCCTCTCTTCGTCACTGAGGATGATTTCATTTTTCAGGGTTTAGAGAGGGTGGTCCTTGTGGTGGACTGCAGGTATGGAGAGCTGTTATCATCGTATTAGATAGATAAGAATGATTATATGTATTGTAGAAATGTCTCCTATCATGTTCCCTAATTTTTTATTATGTCCACATCCTGGTCCCCATCTTGGACATCATAACAAACGTGCACTTTTTTGTTTAATTTACACATTGGACCATAGGAAAAATGACACTACAGCTACAGAGGTGACCGTCTGATAGCCCAGCTCGACTATCCATCTCTACTGAAGACCCTTTCAGCTTTTTGAGAGTTGGGTGGAGGACATCATCTCTGAAAATAGGGTCCCACAGCTTCACCCCATCAGTGTGAGCAGGACTCTTAGGACTCTTAGAAGAGTCAATGCTCTGGTACCATGGGGGGCGCTTGGCCCCCTCTCTTCGTCACTGAGGATGATTTCATTTTTCAGGGATTAGAGAGGGTGGTCCTTGTGGTGGACTGCAGGTATGTAGAGCTGTTGTCATCGTATTAGATAGATAAGAATGATTATATGTATTGTAGAAATGTCTCCTATCATGTTCCCTAATTTTTTATTATGTCCACATCCTGGTCCCCATCTTGGACATCATAACAAACGTGCACTTTTTTGTTTAATTTACACATTGGACCATAGTAAAAATGACACTACAGCTACAGAGGTGACCGTCTGATAGCCCAGCTCGACTATCCATCTCTACTGAAGACCCTTTCAGCTTTCTGAGAGTTGGGTGGAGGACATCATCTCTGAAAATAGGGTCCCACAGCTGCACCCCATAAGTGTGAGCAGGACTCTTAGGACTCTTAGAAGAGTTAATGCTCTGAGACCATGGGGGCGCTTAGCCCCCTCTCTTCGTCACTGAGGATGATTTCATTTTTCAGGGATTAGAGAGGGTGGTCCTTGTGGTGGACTGCAGGTATGGAGAGCTGTTGTCATCGTATTAGATAGATAAGAATGATTATCTGTATTGTAGAAATGTCTCCTATCATGTTCCCTAATTTTTTATTATGTCCACATCCTGGTCCCCATCTTGGACATCATAACAAACGTGCACTTTTTTGTTTAATTTACACATTGGACCATAGGAAAAATGACACTACAGCTACACAGGTGACCGTCTGATAGCCCAGCTCGACTATCCATCTCTACTGAAGACCCTTTCAGCTTTTTGAGAGTTGGGTGGAGGACATCATCTCTGAAAATAGGGTCCCACAGCTGCACCCCATCAGTGTGAGCAGGACTCTTAGGACTCTTAGAAGAGTCAATGCTCTGAGACCATTGGGGGAACTTAGCCCCCTCTCTTCGTCACTGAGGATGATTTCATTTTTCAGGGATTAGAGAGGGTGGTCCTTGTGGTGGACTGCAGGTATGGAGAGCTGTTATCATCGTATTAGATAGATAAGAATGATTATATGTATTGTAGAAATGTCTCCTATCATGTTCCCTAATTTTTTATTATGTCCACATCCTGGTCCCCATCTTGGACATCATAACAAACGTGCACTTTTTTGTTTAATTTACACATTGGACCATAGGAAAAATGACACTACAGCTACAGAGGTGACCGTCTGATAGCCCAGCTCGACAATCCATCTCTACTGAAGACCCTTTCAGCTTTTTGAGAGTTGGGTGGAGGACATCATCTCTGAAAATAGGGTCCCACAGCTGCACCCCATCAGTGTGAGCAGGACTCTTAGGACTCTTAGAAGAGTCAATGCTCTGAGACCATGGGGGGCGCTTAGCCCCCTCTCTTCGTCACTGAGGATGATTTCATTTTTCAGGGATTAGAGAGGGTGGTCCTTGTGGTGGACTGCAGGTATGGAGAGCTGTTGTCATCGTATTAAATAGATAAGAATGATTATATGTATTGTAGAAATGTCTCCTATCATGTTCCCTAATTTTTTATTATGTCCACATCCTGGTCCCCATCTTGGACATCATAACAAACGTGCACTTTTTTGTTTAATTTACACATTGGACCATAGGAAAAATGACACTACAGCTACAGAGGTGACCGTCTGATAGCCCAGCTCGACTATACATCTCTACTGAAGACCCTTTCAGCTTTTTGAGAGTTGGGTGGAGAACATCATCTCTGAAAATAGGGTCCCACAGCTGCACCCCATCAGTGTGAGCAGGACTCTTAGGACTCTTAGAAGAGTCAATGTTTTGAGACCATGGGGGGCGCTTAGCCCCCTCTCTTCGTCACTGAGGATGATTTCACTTTTCAGGGAATAGAGAGGGTGGTACTTGTGGTGGACTGCAGGTATGGAGAGCTGTTGTCATCGTATTAGATAGATAAGAATGATTATATGTATTGTAGAAATGTCTCCTATCATGTTCCCTATTTTTTTATTATGTCCACATCCTGGTCCCCATCTTGGAAATCATAACAAACGTGCACTTTTTTGTTTAATTTACACATTGGACCATAGGAAAAATGACACTACAGCTACAGAGGTGACCGTCTGGTAGCCCAGCTCGACTATCCATCTCTACTGAAGACCCTTTCAGCTTTTTGAGAGTTGGGTGGAGGACATCATCTCTGAAAATACGGTCCCACAGCTGCACCCCATCAGTGTGAGCAGGACTCTTAGGACTCTTAGAAGAGTCAATATTTTGAGACCATGGGGGGCGCTTAGCCCCCTCTCTTCGTCACTGAGGATGATTTCATTTTTCAGGGATTAGAGAGAGTGGTCCTTGTGGTGGACTGCAGGTATGGAGAGCTGTTGTGATCGTATTAGATAGATAAGAATGATTATATGTATTGTAGAAATGTCTCCTATCATGTTCCCTAATTTTTTATTATGTCCACATCCTGGTCCCCATCTTGGACATCATAACAAACGTGCACTTTTTTGTTTAATTTCCACATTGGACCATAGGAAAAATGACACTACAGCTACAGAGGTGACCGTCTGATAGCCCAGCTCGACTATCCATCTCTACTGAAGACCCTTTCAGCTTTTTGAGAGTTGGGTGGAGGACATCATCTCTGAAAATCGGGTCCCACAGCTGCACCCCATCAGTGTGAGCAGGACTCTTAGGACTCTTAGAAGAGTTAATGCTCTGAGACCATGGGGGCGCTTAGCCCCCTCTCTTCGTCACTGAGGATGATTTCATTTTTCAGGGATTAGAGAGGGTGGTCCTTGTGGTGGACTGCAGGTATGGAGAGCTGTTGTCATCGTATTAGATAGATAAGAATGATTATATGTATTGTAGAAATGTCTCCTATCATGTTCCCTAATTTTTTATTATGTCCACATCCTGGTCCCCATCTTGGACATCATAACAAACGTGCACTTTTTTGTTTAATTTACACATTGGACCATAGGAAAAATGACACTACAGCTACAGAGGTGACCGTCTGATAGCCCAGCTCGACTATCCATCTCTACTGAAGACCCTTTCAGCATTTTGAGAGTTGGGTGGAGGACATCATCTCTGAAAATAGGGTCCCACAGCTGCACCCCATCAGTGTGAGCAGGACTCTTAAGACTCTTAGAAGAGTCAATGCTCTGAGACCATTGGGGGCACTGAGCCCCCTCTCTTCGTCACTGAGGATGATTTCATTTTTCAGGGTTTAGAGAGGGTGGTCCTTGTGGTGGACTGCAGGTATGGAGAGCTGTTATCATCGTATTAGATAGATAAGAATGATTATATGTATTGTAGAAATGTCTCCTATCATGTTCCCTAATTTTTTATTATGTCCACATCCTGGTCCCCATCTTGGACATCATAACAAACGTGCACTTTTTTGTTTAATTTACACATTGGACCATAGGAAAAATGACACTACAGCTACAGAGGTGACCGTCTGATAGCCCAGCTCGACTATCCATCTCTACTGAAGACCCTTTCAGCTTTTTGAGAGTTGGGTGGAGGACATCATCTCTGAAAATAGGGTCCCACAGCTTCACCCCATCAGTGTGAGCAGGACTCTTAGGACTCTTAGAAGAGTCAATGCTCTGGTACCATGGGGGGCGCTTGGCCCCCTCTCTTCGTCACTGAGGATGATTTCATTTTTCAGGGATTAGAGAGGGTGGTCCTTGTGGTGGACTGCAGGTATGTAGAGCTGTTGTCATCGTATTAGATAGATAAGAATGATTATATGTATTGTAGAAATGTCTCCTATCATGTTCCCTAATTTTTTATTATGTCCACATCCTGGTCCCCATCTTGGACATCATAACAAACGTGCACTTTTTTGTTTAATTTACACATTGGACCATAGGAAAAATGACACTACAGCTACAGAGGTGACCGTCTGATAGCCCAGCTCGACTATCCATCTCTACTGAAGACCCTTTCAGCTTTTTGAGAGTTGGGTGGAGGACATCATCTCTGAAAATAGGGTCCCACAGCTGCACCCCATCAGTGTGAGCAGGACTCTTAGGACTCTTAGAAGAGTTAATGCTCTGAGACCATGGGGGCGCTTAGCCCCCTCTCTTCGTCACTGAGGATGATTTCATTTTTCAGGGATTAGAGAGGGTGGTCCTTGTGGTGGACTGCAGGTATGGAGAGCTGTTGTCATCGTATTAGATAGATAAGAATGATTATATGTATTGTAGAAATGTCTCCTATCATGTTCCCTAATTTTTTATTATGTCCACATCCTGGTCCCCATCTTGGACATCATAACAAACGTGCACTTTTTTGTTTAATTTACACATTGGACCATAGGAAAAATGACACTACAGCTACAGAGGTGACCGTCTGATAGCCCAGCTCGACTATCCATCTCTACTGAAGACCCTTTCAGCTTTTTGAGAGTTGGGTGGAGGACATTATCTCTGAAAATAGGGTCCCACAGCTGCACCCCATCAGTGTGAGCAGGACTCTTAGGACTCTTAGAAGAGTCAATGCTCTGAGACCATTGGGGGCACTTAGCCCCCTCTCTTCGTCACTGAGGATGATTTCATTTTTCAGGGATTAGAGAGGGTGGTCCTTGTGGTGGACTGCAGGTATGGAGAGCTGTTATCATCGTATTAGATAGATAAGAATGATTATATGTATTGTAGAAATGTCTCCTATCATGTTCCCTAATTTTTTATTATGTCCACATCCTGGTCCCCATCTTGGACATCATAACAAACGTGCACTTTTTTGTTTAATTTACACATTGGACCATAGGAAAAATGACACTACAGCTACAGAGGTGACCGTCTGATAGCCCAGCTCGACAATCCATCTCTACTGAAGACCCTTTCAGCTTTTTGAGAGTTGGGTGGAGGACATCATCTCTGAAAATAGGGTCCCACAGCTGCACCCCATCAGTGTGAGCAGGACTCTTAGGACTCTTAGAAGAGTCAATGCTCTGAGACCATGGGGGGCGCTTAGCCCCCTCTCTTCGTCACTGAGGATGATTTCATTTTTCAGGGATTAGAGAGGGTGGTCCTTGTGGTGGACTGCAGGTATGGAGAGCTGTTGTCATCGTATTAAATAGATAAGAATGATTATATGTATTGTAGAAATGTCTCCTATCATGTTCCCTAATTTTTTATTATGTCCACATCCTGGTCCCCATCTTGGACATCATAACAAACGTGCACTTTTTTGTTTAATTTACACATTGGACCATAGGAAAAATGACAATACAGCTACAGAGGTGACCGTCTGATAGCCCAGCTCGACTATCCATCTCTACTGAAGACCCTTTCAGCTTTTTGAGAGTTGGGTGGAGAACATCATCTCTGAAAATAGGGTCCCACAGCTGCACCCCATCAGTGTGAGCAGGACTCTTAGGACTCTTAGAAGAGTCAATGTTTTGAGACCATGGGGGGCGCTTAGCCCCCTCTCTTCGTCACTGAGGATGATTTCACTTTTCAGGGAATAGAGAGGGTGGTACTTGTGGTGGACTGCAGGTATGGAGAGCTGTTGTCATCGTATTAGATAGATAAGAATGATTATATGTATTGTAGAAATGTCTCCTATCATGTTCCCTATTTTTTTATTATGTCCACATCCTGGTCCCCATCTTGGAAATCATAACAAACGTGCACTTTTTTGTTTAATTTACACATTGGACCATAGGAAAAATGACACTACAGCTACAGAGGTGACCGTCTGGTAGCCCAGCTCGACTATCCATCTCTACTGAAGACCCTTTCAGCTTTTTGAGAGTTGGGTGGAGGACATCATCTCTGAAAATAGGGTCCCACAGCTGCACCCCATCAGTGTGAGCAGGACTCTTAGGACTCTTAGAAGAGTCAATGTTTTGAGACCATGGGGGGCGCTTAGCCCCCTCTCTTCGTCACTGAGGATGATTTCATTTTTCAGGGATTAGAGAGAGTGGTCCTTGTGGTGGACTGCAGGTATGGAGAGCTGTTGTGATCGTATTAGATAGATAAGAATGATTATATGTATTGTAGAAATGTCTCCTATCATGTTCCCTAATTTTTTATTATGTCCACATCCTGGTCCCCATCTTGGACATCATAACAAACGTGCACTTTTTTGTTTAATTTACACATTGGACCATAGGAAAAATGACACTACAGCTACAGAGGTGACCGTCTGATAGCCCAGCTCGACTATCCATCTCTACTGAAGACCCTTTCAGCTTTTTGAGAGTTGGGTGGAGGACATCATCTCTTAAAATAGGGTCCCACAGCTGCACCCCATCAGTGTAAGCAGGACTCTTAGGACTCTTAGAAGAGTCAATGCTCTAAAACCATGGGGGGCGCTTAGCCCCCTCTCTTCGTCCCTGAGGATGATTTCATTTTTCAGGGATTAGAGAGGGTGGTCCTTGTGGTGGACTGCAGGTATGGAGAGCTGTTGTCATCGTATTAGATAGATAAGAATGATTATATGTATTGTAGAAATGTCTCCTATCATGTTCCCTAATTTTTTATTATGTCCACATCCTGGTCCCCATCTTGGACATCATAACAAACGTGCACTTTTTTGTTTAATTTACACATTGGACCATAGGAAAAATGACACTACAGCTACAGAGGTGACCGTCTGATAGCCCAGCTCGACTATCCATCTCTACTGAAGACCCTTTCAGCTTTTTGAGAGTTGGGTGGAGGACATCATCTCTGAAAATAGGGTCCCACAGCTGCACCCCATCAGTGTGAGCAGGACTCTTAGGACTCTTAGAAGAGTTAATGCTCTGAGACCATGGGGGTGCTTAGCCCCCTCTCTTCGTCACTGAGGATGATTTCATTTTTCAGGGATTAGAGAGGGTGGTCCTTGTGGTGGACTGCAGGTATGGAGAGCTGTTGTCATCGTATTAGATAGATAAGAATGATTATATGTATTGTAGAAATGTCTCCTATCATGTTCCCTAATTTTTTATTATGTCCACATCCTGGTCCCCATCTTGGACATCATAACAAACGTGCACTTTTTTGTTTAATTTACACATTGGACCATAGGAAAAATGACACTACAGCTACAGAGGTGACCGTCTGATAGCCCAGCTCGACTATCCATCTCTACTGAAGACCCTTTCAGCTTTTTGAGAGTTGGATGGAGGACATCATCTCTTAAAATAGGGTCCCACAGCTGCACCCCATCAGTGTGAGCAGGACTCTTAGGACTCTTAGAAGAGTCAATGCTCTGAGACCATGGGGGGCGCTTAGCCCCCTCTCTTCGTCACTGAGGATGATTTCATTTTTCAGGGATTAGAGAGGGTGGTCCTTGTGGTGGACTGCAGGTATGGAGAGCTGTTGTCATCGTATTAGATAGATAAGAATGATTATATGTATTGTAGAAATGTCTCCTATCATGTTCCCTAATTTTTTATTATGTCCACATCCTGGTCCCCATCTTGGACATCATAACAAACGTGCACTTTTTTGTTTAATTTACACATTGGACCATAGGAAAAATGACACTACAGCTACAGAGGTGACCGTCTGATAGCCCAGCTCGACTATCCATCTCTACTGAAGACATTTCTACAATACATATAATCATTCTTATCTATCTAATACGATCACAACAGCTCTCCATACCTGCAGTCCACCACAAGGACCACTCTCTCTAATCCCTGAAAAATGAAATCATCCTCAGTGACGAAGAGAGGGGGCTAAGCGCCCCCCATGGTCTCAGAGCATTGACTCTTCTAAGAGTCCTAAGATTCCTGCTCACTCTGATGGGGTGCAGCTGTGGGACCCTATCTTCAGAGATGATGTCCTCCACCCAACTCTCAAAAAGCTGAAAGGGTCTTCAGTAGAGATGGATAGTCGAGCTGGGCTATCAGACGGTCACCTCTGTAGCTGTAGTGTCATTTTTCCTATGGTCCAATTTGTAAATTAAACAAAAAAGTGCACGTTTGTTATGATTTCCAAGATGGGGACCAGGATGTGGACATAATAAAAAAATAGGGAACATGATAGGAGACATTTCTACAATACATATAATCATTCTTATCTATCTAATACGATGACAACAGCTCTCCATACCTGCAGTCCACCACAAGGACCACCCTCTCTATTCCCTAAAAAGTGAAATCATCCTCAGTGACGAGGAGAGGGGGCTAAGCGCCCCCCATGGTCTCAGAGCATTGACTCTTCTAAGAGTCCTAAGAGTCCTGCTCACACTGATGGGGTGCAGCTGTGGGACCCTATTTTCAGAGATGATGTTCTCCACCCAACTCTCAAAAAGCTGAAAGGGTCTTCAGTAGAGATGAGCGAACCGGTCGCGGTTCGGCTCGAGGTTGGTTCGCCGAACGGACCTCCCGTTCGAGTTCGGTTCGTCGAACGTTCGACGAACCGAACTCGAACTGCATAGGAAACAATGGCAGGCAATCACAAACACAGAAAAACACCTAGAAAACACCCTCAAAGGTGTCCTAAAGGTGACAAACAACTCAAACACATTGGAAAGTGACAAGGACATATACTCATGCGAAAACAAAACAGCTGGACAAGGAAAAAGAGGAGGACACACAGATATAGGCATGGCACGCCCTTCTAAAATCATGTAAAACACCGCAAGGTGACTCCAAGCGGAGTCTCCCTTTTTTCCAAAAATTGGGCCACACACACACCCACCCCTTCAGTGGCAGCAGTTGTGCCCCAGTTGTACACTTCACAGCTAGATTTGCATCAAGCACATTCAAAAATACGCCATTCTTATCCATCCCCAGGATGACACCGGGGTAGGTAGCAAAGTCTTTCCTGATCCCAGCTCTGTGCAGCTTGGATCATTTATAAAAAACACAGCAATCAAGGGTTACTCCAAGCGGAGTCTCCCTTTTTTCCAAAAATTGGGCCCCACACACACCCACCCCTTCAGTGGCAGCAGTTGTGCCCTAGTTGTACACTTCACAGCTACATTTGCATCAAGCACATTCAAAAATACGCCATTCTTATCCATCCCCAGGATGACACCGGGGTAGGTAGCAAAGTCTTTGCTGACCCATGACTTGTTCATCTTGGCTTCTTTTAAAAACAATGTAAGCAAGGGTTACTCCAAGCGGAGTTCCCTTTTTTCCAAAAATTGGGCCCCACACACACCCACCCCTTCAGTGGCAGCAGTTGTGCCCTAGTTGTACACTTCACAGCTACATTTGCATCAAGCACATTCAAAAATACGCCATTCTTATCCATCCCCAGGATGACACCGGGGTAGGTAGCAAAGTCTTTGCTGACCCATGACTTGTTCATCTTGGCTTCTTTTAAAAACAATGTAAGCAAGGGTTACTCCAAGCGGAGTCTCCCTTTTTTCCAAAAATTGGGCCCCACACACACCCACCCCTTCAGTGGCAGCAGTTGTGCCCTAGTTGTACACTTCACAGCTACATTTGCATCAAGCACATTCAAAAATACGCCATTCTTATCCGTCCCCAGGATGACACCGGGGTAGGTAGCAAAGTGTTTCCTGATCCCAGCTCTGTTCATCTTGGCTTCTTTTAAAAACACAGCAAGCAAGGGTTACTCCAAGCGGAGTCTCCCTTTTTTTTCCAAAAATTGGGCCCCACACACCCACCCATTCAGTGGCAGCAGTTGTGCCCCAGTTGTACACTTCACAGCTAGATTTGCATCAAGCACATTCAAAAATACGCCATTCTTATCCTTCCCCAGGATGACACCGGGGTAGGTAGCAAAGTCTTTGCTGACCCATGACTTGTTCATCTTGGCTTCTTTTAAAAACAATGTAAGCAAGGGTTACTCCAAGCGGAGTCTCCCTTTTTTCCAAAAATTGGGCCCCACACACACCCACCCCTTCAGTGGCAGCAGTTGTGCCCTAGTTGTACACTTCACAGCTACATTTGCATCAAGCACATTCAAAAATACGCCATTCTTATCCGTCCCCAGGATGACACCGGGGTAGGTAGCAAAGTCTTTCCTGATCCCAGCTCTGTTCATCTTGGCTTCTTTTAAAAACACATCAAGCAAGGGTTACTCCAAGCGGAGCCTCCCTTTTTTCCAAAAATTGGGCCCCACACACCCACCCATTCAGTGGCAGCAGTTGTGCCCCAGTTGTACACTTCACAGCTAGATTTGCATCAAGCACATTCCAAAATACGCCATTCTTATCCGTCCCCAGGATGACACCGGGGTAGGTAGCAAAGTGTTTCCTGATCCCAGCTCTGTTCATCTTGGCTTCTTTTAAAAACACAGCAAGCAAGGGTTACTCCAAGAGGAGTCTCCCTTTTTTTCCAAAAATTGGGCCCCACACACCCACCCATTCAGTGGCAGCAGTTGTGCCCCAGTTGTACACTTCACAGCTAGATTTGCATCAAGCACATTCAAAAATACGCCATAATTAACCGTCCCCAGGATGACACCAGGGTAGGTAGCAAAGTCTTTCCTGATCCCAGCTCTGTTCATCTTGGCTTCTTTTAAAAACACAGCAAGCAAGGGTTACTCCAAGCGGAGTCTCCCTTTTTTTCCAAAAATTGGGCCCCACACACCCACCCATTCAGTGGCAGCAGTTGTGCCCCAGTTGTACACTTCACAGCTAGATTTGCATCAAGCACATTCAAAAATACGCCATTCTTATCCGTCCCCAGGATGACACCGGGGTAGGTAGCAAAGTGTTTCCTGATCCCAGCTCTGTTCATCTTGGCTTCTTTTAAAAACACAGCAAGCAAGGGTTACTCCAAGCGGAGTCTCCCTTTTTTTCCAAAAATTGGGCCCCACACACCCACCCATTCAGTGGCAGCAGTTGTGCCCCAGTTGTACACTTCACAGCTAGATTTGCATCAAGCACATTCAAAAAAACGCCATAATTAACCGTCCCCAGGATGACACCAGGGTAGGTAGCAAAGTCTTTCCTGATCCCAGCTCTGTTCATCTTGGCTTCTTTTAAAAACACATCAAGCAAGGGTTACTCCAAGCGGAGCCTCCCTTTTTTTCCAAAAATTGTGCCCCACACACACCCACCCATTCAGTGGCAGCACTTGTGCCCTAGTTGTACACTTCACAGCTACATTTGCATCAAGCACATTCAAAAATACGCCATAATTAACCGTCCCCAGGATGACACCAGGGTAGGTAGCAAAGTCTTTCCTGATCCCAGCTCTGTTCATCTTGGCTTCTTTTAAAAACACATCAAGCAAGGGTTACTCCAAGCGGAGCCTCCCTTTTTTCCAAAAATTGGGCCCCACACACCCACCCATTCAGTGGCAGCAGTTGTGCCCCAGTTGTACACTTCACAGCTAGATTTGCATCAAGCACATTCCAAAATACGCCATTCTTATCCGTCCCCAGGATGACACCGGGGTAGGTAGCAAAGTGTTTCCTGATCCCAGCTCTGTTCATCTTGGCTTCTTTTAAAAACACAGCAAGCAAGGGTTACTCCAAGCGGAGTCTCCCTTTTTTTCCAAAAATTGGGCCCCACACACCCACCCATTCAGTGGCAGCAGTTGTGCCCCAGTTGTACACTTCACAGCTAGATTTGCATCAAGCACATTCAAAAATACGCCATTCTTATCCGTCCCCAGGATGACACCGGGGTAGGTAGCAAAGTGTTTCCTGATCCCAGCTCTGTTCATCTTGGCTTCTTTTAAAAACACAGCAAGCAAGGGTTACTCCAAGCGGAGTCTCCCTTTTTTTCCAAAAATTGGGCCCCACACACCCACCCATTCAGTGGCAGCAGTTGTGCCCCAGTTGTACACTTCACAGCTAGATTTGCATCAAGCACATTCAAAAAAACGCCATAATTAACCGTCCCCAGGATGACACCAGGGTAGGTAGCAAAGTCTTTCCTGATCCCAGCTCTGTTCATCTTGGCTTCTTTTAAAAACACATCAAGCAAGGGTTACTCCAAGCAGAGCCTGCCTTTTTTTCCAAAAATTGTGCCCCACACACACCCACCCATTCAGTGGCAGCACTTGTGCCCTAGTTGTACACTTCACAGCTACATTTGCATCAAGCACATTCAAAAATACGCCATAATTAACCGTCCCCAGGATGACACCAGGGTAGGTAGCAAAGTCTTTCCTGATCCCAGCTCTGTTCATCTTGGCTTCTTTTAAAAACACATCAAGCAAGGGTTACTCCAAGCGGAGTCTCCCTTTTTTTCCAAAAATTGGGCCCCACACAGACACCTTATCAGTGGCAGCACTTGTGCCCTAGTTGCAAACAGGATGTTTTGATTTGCATCAAGCACATTCCAAATCAACAAGCATTTACTCTCCCCAGGATGACACAGGGGTAGTAAATTCCTTCTGGATCCATGACTTGTTCATTTTGATGAACGTCAGTCTGTCCACATTGTCACTGGACAGACTCGTGCGCTTATCTGTCAGCACACACCCAGCAGCACTGAATACACGTTCAGAGACAACGCTGGCAGCTGGACACGACAAAATCTCCAAGGCGTAAGTTGCGAGCTCTGGCCATTTTTCTAGGTTTGAAGCCCAAAAGGAGCAAGGCTCCAGTTGCACAGTCATGGCATCGATGTTCATTTGGAGATACTCCTGTATCATCCTCTCCAGCCGTTGACTATGTGTCAGACTTGTTGTCTCTGGTGGCCTTGCAAAAGAGGGTCTAAAAAAATTATGAAAAGATTCCATAAAATTGCTGCTACCGGCACCAGATACGGTCCTACTGGTACGGGTAGACTGTTGAAGATGACGAGACCGTCCCATGTTTGTCAAGTTACAACTGGGAGATTCACTCCCTGCACCTGCACGGTTGTTTGGTGGAAAAGCCGAGCTAATATCTAGTAACAGCTTCTGCTGATACTCCTGCATACGTGCGTCCCTTTCTATGGCTGGAATTATGTCACAAAATTTGGACTTGTACCGGGGATCTAATAGTGTGGCAATCCAGTAGTCATCATCACTTCTAATTTTGACAATACGACTGTCATGTTGGAGGTAGTGCAACAAAAAGGCACTCATGTGTCTTGCGCAGCCATGCGGACCAAGTCCACGCTGTGTTTGTGGCATAGAGGTGCTACCCGTTCTTTCTTCCTCTGACATCTGACCCCAACCTCTTTCAACTGAAATTTGACCAAGGTCTCCCTCATCCGCTGAGTCTTCCATGTCCATGGACAGTTCGTCCTCCATTTCTTCATGTTCTCCTGCACCTTGCTCAACATTTCGCCTGCTACTATGCGCCCTTGTCGATCCCTGTCCCCCATGGTCCCATGCCTGCTGCGTTGGTGATGATGAACGTCTGGACCTTGGTGATGTTGTTGTCCCTTGCGCATATGAATCCTCCTGTAGTTCCTCCCCTTCATGTTGTCCCACCCCCTGACTCCGAATAGTGTTTAGCGTGTGCTCCAGCATGTAAATGACTGGAATCGTCATGCTGATAATGGCATTGTCAGAGCTAAACATATTCGTCGCCATGTCGAAACTGTGCAGAAGGGTGCATAGGTCCTTGATCTGAGACCACTCCATCAGGGTGATCTGCCCCACCTCTGCATCTCGTTGGCCCAGGCTATACGTCATGACGTATTGCACCAGGGCTCTGCGGTGCTGCTACAGTCGCTGTAACATGTGGAGAGTTGAATTCCAGCGTGTCGCCACATCGCATTTCAGGCGATGAACCGGCAGGCCGAAAGACTTCTGGAGCGATGCAAGTCGCTCAGCTGCGGCGCTTGAACGGCGGAAGTGAGCAGACAGTTTTCGTGCCCTGTTCAGAAGGCCATCTAGGCCGGGATAGTGTGTTAAAAATTGCTGCACGACAAGGTTCAACACGTGAGCCATACAAGGTACGTGTGTCACCTTGCCCAGGCGAAGGGCCGCACCCAGGTTTGCAGCATTGTCGCACACGGCCTTACCAGGCTGCAGGTTGAGTGGAGACAACCATTTATTAAACTCGGACCGCAGAGCTGACCACAACTCCTCAGCTGTGTGACTCTTATTACCAAGACATGTCAAGCTAAAGACCGCCTGATGCCGTTGCGCTCTGCTGCCAGCATAGTAATGAGGGGTGCGTGATTCCTTCTGCGCAGTGAGAACGCTGGTGGCCTGACCAGGCAGGCTTGGGGCGGAGGTGGAGGACCCAGATGAGGTGGAGGATGCAGAAGCAGTGGCGGAACTTGGACAGACAGAGGATTGACACACAAGTCGTGGGGACGGCAAGACTTGTGCAGCAGACCCTTCACCATCTATCACCATAGTTACCCAGTGCCCAGTCAGCGACATGTAACGTCCCTGTCCATGCTTACTGGTCCAAGTATCGGTGGTGAAATGCACCCGTTCACACACAGAGTTTCTCAAGGAAGCGGTGATGTTGTGTGCGACATGCTGGTGTAGCGCGGGCACACCTTTCTTAGAGAAGTAGTGGCGACTAGGCATCTGGTACTGGGGCACAGCGACAGACATAAGGTCTCTAAAATCCTGTGTGTCCACTAGGCGGAAAGGCAGCATTTCAGTAGCCAACAGCTTACAGAGGGATAGAGTCAACCTCTTAGCTTTGTCATGGGTCGGAGGAAGTGGCCTTTTATTTGACCACATCTGAGGGACAGAGATCTGGCTGCTGTGTGTAGACGGTGTTGAGTAGGGTGTCCCTGGAAAAATGCTGGTTTGTGAGGAAAGTGCAGGCGGAGACATGATGTTGCCTTCATCCAACGTTGGTGCTATCGATGTCTGAGAGAGCTGTACACACTCACTTGTTTCCCCTTCCAAACCAACTGACGACCTTACAAGCAAACTGCCTGTTGCGGTTACAGTGGTGGAAGTTTTGCGTGGAAAAACAGGTGTGACAGCTGTCCCCACAGTCCTAGAAGATGAAGAGCGCGCGGATGCACTGGAAGGGGCGGGCGGTGGATGGTTCGCTCCGCTAGGCCGCATTGCAGCACGGTGAGCTTCCCACCGGGACTTATGATATTTAGTCATGTGACGATTCATGGAAGAAGTTGTCAAACTGCTGAGGTTTTGACCTCTACTAACAGAATCATGACAAATGTTACATATCACATGAGTTGGGCGATCTTTTTCGATGTGAAAAAAGGACCAGGCTAGGCAAGGCTTAGAGGCCATGCGACCTGTTGATCCACCCCGAATAATGCTCATAGGCAGAGTGGTGGCTGAGGATGCAGTTGTAGACGTGCTACCAGTGCTCCGACTCTGTCCAGGAAGGTGCAAGGTAACTTCGTCGTCGGTTGCATCCTCCTCCACCGCCTCTGTTGACCTCCTCGAGTGCCTGACTGGGGGTTGACAGTAGGTGGGATCTAGAACGTCATCATCAATTGTTGTGTTTGCACTCCCCTCCCCCTCAGACCGAGCCTCTTCTTGCCCTGACCGAATATTTAAGTTGTCATCCCAATCGGGTATCTGCGTCTCATCTTCATCAGTATGTTCCTCATTGTCTATAACCACAGGTGTTACAGTTTGTGACAAAGGGTCAACATTATGCTCAGAAACTTGGTCCTCACGGCCTGAATCTGAGTCACAAAGGTTCTGGGCATCACTGCAGACCATTTCCTGTTCTGTACTCACTGTAGCTTGGGAGCAGACCTCTGATTCCCAGGCTATAGTGTGACTGAACAGCTCTGCAGACTCAGCCATCTCAGTTCCACCATACTGTGCAGGGCTGATGGAGACTTCAGAGCTGGGAGAAATCAAGTGTGATTGGGATGACAACTCAGAGGACTGGTGTTTTTTGGATGCGGTACTTGAAGTGGCTGAGAGGGCACTTGTTGGACCACTTGAGATCCATTCAAGCACTTTCCTTTTTTGACCATCATCTACCTTTGTTCCTCTTGTTCGTGTCCGTAAAAAAGGGAGCACATCGGATTGTCCACAATAAGTAGTAGACATCTTACTTTTGCTAGTAGATGGTCTATCTGCAGCAGATGATAATGGAGCTTTGCCACCTTCCCCACTGACAAAACCTTTTTTGCCTTTTCCACCACGCCTCTTCCCCTTTCCACCAGCATCTGTCATTTTGCCACTCATGTTGATTGCGACAAGATTGTGGACTGAAAATGTGGTAGTAAAAATTGAGAGGTGGTGAAGATTGCAGTGGTGGTCTAGCTTTATTAACAGCAGAATAATAAAGAATAAATATCCCTGACAATGTAACTTAGTTATAATTAGTTGGAGTGTGCAACGCAGGCAGACGTGCTGCAAATGTCTTGGCACTAGTGGGACTATAGCAAAGTCCAATAGCCACGTATAGGATGCCACTAGGTACACTGAGTGTGTGCTAGTATAATGGCTTAGTTATAATTAGTTGGAGTGTGCAACGCAGGCAGATGCGTTCTGCAAATGTCTTGGCACTAGTGGGACTAAAGCAAAGTCCAATAGCCACGTATAGGATGCCACTAGGTACACTAAGTGTTTGCTAGTATAATGGCTTAGTTATAATTAGTTGGAGTGTGCAACGCAGGCAGATGCGTTCTGCAAATGTCTTGGCACTAGTGGGACTAAAGCAAAGTCCAATAGCCACGTATAGGATGCCACTAGGTACACTAAGTGTTTGCTAGTATAATGGCTTAGTTATAATTAGTTGGAGTGTGCAACGCAGGCAGATGCGCTCTGCAAATGTCTTGGCACTAGTAGGACTATAGCAAAGTCCAATAGCCACGTATAGGATGCCACTAGGTACACTGAGTGTGTGCTAGTATAATGGCTTAGTTATAATTAGTTGGAGTGTGCAACGCAGGCAGATGCGCTCTGCAAATGTCTTGGCACTAGTGGGACTATAGCAAAGTCCAATAGCCACGTATAGGATGCCACTAGGTACACTGAGTGTGTGCTAGTATAATGGCTTAGTTATAATTAGTTGGAGTGTGCAACGCAGGCAGATGCGTTCTGCAAATGTCTTGGCACTAGTGGGACTAAAGCAAAGTCCAATAGCCACGTATAGGATGCCACTAGGTACATTAAGTGTTTGCTAGTATAATGGCTTAGTTATAATTAGTTGGAGTGTGCAACGCAGGCAGATGCGCTCTGCAAATGTCTTGGCACTAGTGGGACTATAGCAAAGTCCAATAGCCACGTATAGGATGCCACTAGGTACACTGAGTGTGTGCTAGTATAATGGCTTAGTTATAATTAGTTGGAGTGTGCAACGCAGGCAGATGCGCTCTGCAAATGTCTTGGCACTAGTGGGACTATAGCAAAGTCCAATAGCCACGTATAGGATGCCACTAGGTACACTGAGTGTGTGCTAGTATAATGGCTTAGTTATAATTAGTTGGAGTGTGCAACGCAGGCAGATGCGCTCTGCAAATGTCTTGGCACTAGTGGGACTATAGCAAAGTCCAATAGCCACGTATAGGATGCCACTAGGTACACTGAGTGTGTGCTAGTATAATGGCTTAGTTATAATTAGTTGGAGTGTGCAACGCAGGCAGATGCGTTCTGCAAATGTCTTGGCACTAGTGGGACTAAAGCAAAGTCCAATAGCCACGTATAGGATGCCACTAGGTACACTAAGTGTTTGCTAGTATAATGGCTTAGTTATAATTAGTTGGAGTGTGCAACGCAGGCAGATGCGCTCTGCAAATGTCTTGGCACTAGTGGGACTATAGCAAAGTCCAATAGCCACGTATAGGATGCCACTAGGTACACTGAGTGTGTGCTAGTATAATGGCTTAGTTATAATTAGTTGGAGTGTGCAATGCAGGCAGATGCGCTCTGCAAATGTCTTGGCACTAGTGGGACTATAGCAAAGTCCAATAGCCACGTATAGGATGCCACTAGGTACACTGAGTGTGTGCTAGTATAATGGCTTAGTTATAATTAGTTGGAGTGTGCAACGCAGGCAGGTGCGCTCTGCAAATGTCTTGGCACTAGTGGGACTATAGCAAAGTCCAATAGCCACGTATAGGATGCCACTAGGTACACTGAGTGTTTGCTAGTATAATGGCTTAGTTATAATTAGTTGGAGTGTGCAACGCAGGCAGATGCGCTCTGCAAATGTCTTGGCACTAGTGGGACTATAGCAAAGTCCAATAGCCACGTATAGGATGCCACTAGGTACACTGAGTGTGTGCTAGTATAATGGCTTAGTTATAATTAGTTGGAGTGTGCAACGCAGGCAGATGCGCTCTGCAAATGTCTTGGCACTAGTGGGACTATAGCAAAGTCCAATAGCCACGTATAGGATGCCACTAGGTACACTGAGTGTGTGCTAGTATAAAGGCTTAGTTATAATTAGTTGGAGTGTGCAACGCAGGCAGATGCGCTCTGCAAATGTCTTGGCACTAGTGGGACTATAGCAAAGTCCAATAGCCACGTATAGGATGCCACTAGGTACACTGAGTGTTTGCTAGTATAATGGCTTAGTTATAATTAGTTGGAGTGTGCAACGCAGGCAGATGCGCTCTGCAAATGTCTTGGCACTAGTGGGACTATAGCAAAGTCCAATAGCCACGTATAGGATGCCACTAGGTACACTGAGTGTGTGCTAGTATAATGGCTTAGTTATAATTAGTTGGAGTGTGCAACGCAGGCAGATGCGCTCTGCAAATGTCTTGGCACTAGTGGGACTATAGCAAAGTCCAATAGCCACGTATAGGATGCCACTAGGTACACTGAGTGTGTGCTAGTATAATGGCTTAGTTATAATTAGTTGGAGTGTGCAACGCAGGCAGATGCGTTCTGCAAATGTCTTGGCACTAGTGGGACTAAAGCAAAGTCCAATAGCCACGTATAGGATGCCACTAGGTACACTAAGTGTTTGCTAGTATAATGGCTTAGTTATAATTAGTTGGAGTGTGCAACGCAGGCAGATGCGCTCTGCAAATGTCTTGGCACTAGTGGGACTATAGCAAAGTCCAATAGCCACGTATAGGATGCCACTACGTACACTGAGTGTGTGCTAGTATAATGGCTTAGTTATAATTAGTTGGAGTGTGCAACGCAGGCAGATGCGCTCTGCAAATGTCTTGGCACTAGTGGGACTATAGCAAAGTCCAATAGCCACGTATAGGATGCCACTAGGTACACTGAGTGTGTGCTAGTATAATGGCTTAGTTATAATTAGTTGGAGTGTGCAACGCAGGCAGATGCGCTCTGCAAATGTCTTGGCACTAGTGGGACTATAGCAAAGTCCAATAGCCACGTATAGGATGCCACTAGGTACACTGAGTGTTTGCTAGTATAATGGCTTAGTTATAATTAGTTGGAGTGTGCAACGCAGGCAGATGCGCTCTGCAAATGTCTTGGCACTAGTGGGACTATAGCAAAGTCCAATAGCCACGTATAGGATGCCACTAGGTACACTGAGTGTGTGCTAGTATAATGGCTTAGTTATAATTAGTTGGAGTGTGCAACGCAGGCAGATGCGTTCTGCAAATGTCTTGGCACTAGTGGGACTAAAGCAAAGTCCAATAGCCACGTATAGGATGCTACTAGGTACACTAAGTGTTTGCTAGTATAATGGCTTAGTTATAATTAGTTGGAGTGTGCAACGCAGGCAGATGCGCTCTGCAAATGTCTTGGCACTAGTGGGACTATAGCAAAGTCCAATAGCCACGTATAGGATGCCACTAGGTACACTGAGTGTGTGCTAGTATAATGGCTTAGTTATAATTAGTTGGAGTGTGCAACGCAGGCAGATGCGCTCTGCAAATGTCTTGGCACTAGTGGGACTATAGCAAAGTCCAATAGCCACGTATAGGATGCCACTAGGTACACTGAGTGTGTGCTAGTATAATGGCTTAGTTATAATTAGTTGGAGTGTGCAACGCAGGCAGATGCGTTCTGCAAATGTCTTGGCACTAGTGGGACTAAAGCAAAGTCCAATAGCCACGTATAGGATGCCACTAGGTACACTAAGTGTTTGCTAGTATAATGGCTTAGTTATAATTAGTTGGAGTGTGCAACGCAGGCAGATGCGCTCTGCAAATGTCTTGGCACTAGTGGGACTATAGCAAAGTCCAATAGCCACGTATAGGATGCCACTAGGTACACTGAGTGTGTGCTAGTATAATGGCTTAGTTATAATTAGTTGGAGTGTGCAACGCAGGCAGATGCGCTCTGCAAATGTCTTGGCACTAGTGGGACTATAGCAAAGTCCAATAGCCACGTATAGGATGCCACTAGGTACACTGAGTGTGTGCTAGTATAATGGCTTAGTTATAATTAGTTGGAGTGTGCAACGCAGGCAGATGCGCTCTGCAAATGTCTTGGCACTAGTGGGACTATAGCAAAGTCCAATAGCCACGTATAGGACGCCACTAGGTACACTGAGTGTGTGCTAGTATAATGGCTTAGTTATAATTAGTTGGAGTGTGCAACGCAGGCAGATGCGTTCTGCAAATGTCTTGGCACTAGTGGGACTAAAGCAAAGTCCAATAGCCACGTATAGGATGCCACTAGGTACACTAAGTGTTTGCTAGTATAATGGCTTAGTTATAATTAGTTGGAGTGTGCAACGCAGGCAGATGCGCTCTGCAAATGTCTTGGCACTAGTGGGACTATAGCAAAGTCCAATAGCCACGTATAGGATGCCACTAGGTACACTGAGTGTGTGCTAGTATAATGGCTTAGTTATAATTAGTTGGAGTGTGCAACGCAGGCAGATGCGCTCTGCAAATGTCTTGGCACTAGTGAGACTATAGCAAAGTCCAATAGCCACGTATAGGATGCCACTAGGTACACTGAGTGTGTGCTAGTATAATGGCTTAGTTATAATTAGTTGGAGTGTGCAACGCAGGCAGATGCGCTCTGCAAATGTCTTGGCACTAGTGGGACTATAGCAAAGTCCAATAGCCACGTATAGGATGCCACTAGGTACACTGAGTGTTTGCTAGTATAATGGCTTAGTTATAATTAGTTGGAGTGTGCAACGCAGGCAGATGCGCTCTGCAAATGTCTTGGCACTAGTGGGACTATAGCAAAGTCCAATAGCCACGTATAGGATGCCACTAGGTACACTGAGTGTGTGCTAGTATAATGGCTTAGTTATAATTAGTTGGAGTGTGCAACGCAGGCAGATGCGCTCTGCAAATGTCTTGGCACTAGTGGGACTATAGCAAAGTCCAATAGCCACGTATAGGATGCCACTAGGTACACTGAGTGTGTGCTAGTATAATGGCTTAGTTATAATTAGTTGGAGTGTGCAACGCAGGCAGATGCGCTCTGCAAATGTCTTGGCACTAGTGGGACTATAGCAAAGTCCAATAGCCACGTATGAGATGCCACTAGGTACACTGAGTGTTTGCTAGTATAATGGCTTAGTTATAATTAGTTGGAGTGTGCAACGCAGGCAGATGCGCTCTGCAAATGTCTTGGCACTAGTGGGACTATAGCAAAGTCCAATAGCCACGTATAGGATGCCACTAGGTACACTGAGTGTGTGCTAGTATAATGGCTTAGTTATAATTAGTTGGAGTGTGCAACGCAGGCAGATGCGCTCTGCAAATGTCTTGGCACTAGTGGGACTATAGCAAAGTCCAATAGCCACGTATAGGATGCCACTAGGTACACTGAGTGTGTGCTAGTATAATGGCTTAGTTATAATTAGTTGGAGTGTGCAACGCAGGCAGATGCGTTCTGCAAATGTCTTGGCACTAGTGGGACTAAAGCAAAGTCCAATAGCCACGTATAGGATGCCACTAGGTACACTAAGTGTTTGCTAGTATAATGGCTTAGTTATAATTAGTTGGAGTGTGCAACGCAGGCAGATGC
Organism: Anomaloglossus baeobatrachus; assembly: GCF_048569485.1. Lineage (NCBI taxonomy): Eukaryota > Metazoa > Chordata > Amphibia > Anura > Aromobatidae > Anomaloglossus > Anomaloglossus baeobatrachus. The sequence continues at coordinate 573,503 of NW_027443337.1, read as the reverse complement.
GCTCTGCAAATGTCTTGGCACTAGTGGGACTATAGCAAAGTCCAATAGCCACGTATAGGATGCCACTAGGTACACTGAGTGTGTGCTAGTATAATGGCTTAGTTATAATTAGTTGGAGTGTGCAACGCAGGCAGATGCGCTCTGCAAATGTCTTGGCACTAGTGGGACTATAGCAAAGTCCAATAGCCACGTATAGGATGCCACTAGGTACACTGAGTGTGTGCTAGTATAATGGCTTAGTTATAATTAGTTGGAGTGTGCAACGCAGGCAGATGCGCTCTGCAAATGTCTTGGCACTAGTGGGACTATAGCAAAGTCCAATAGCCACGTATAGGATGCCACTAGGTACACTGAGTGTTTGCTAGTATAATGGCTTAGTTATAATTAGTTGGAGTGTGCAACGCAGGCAGATGCGCTCTGCAAATGTCTTGGCACTAGTGGGACTATTGCAAAGTCCAATAGCCACGTATAGGATGCCACTAGGTACACTGAGTGTGTGCTAGTATAATGGCTTAGTTATAATTAGTTGGAGTGTGCAACGCAGGCAGATGCGTTCTGCAAATGTCTTGGCACTAGTGGGACTAAAGCAAAGTCCAATAGCCACGTATAGGATGCCACTAGGTACACTAAGTGTTTGCTAGTATAATGGCTTAGTTATAATTAGTTGGAGTGTGCAACGCAGGCAGATACGCTCTGCAAATGTCTTGGCACTAGTGGGACTATAGCAAAGTCCAATAGCCACGTATAGGATGCCACTAGGTACACTGAGTGTTTGCTAGTATAATGGCTTAGTTATAATTAGTTGGAGTGTGCAACGCAGGCAGATGCGCTCTGCAAATGTCTTGGCACTAGTGGGACTATAGCAAAGTCCAATAGCCACGTATAGGATGCCACTAGGTACACTGAGTGTGTGCTAGTATAATGGCTTAGTTATAATTAGTTGGAGTGTGCAACGCAGGCAGATGCGTTCTGCAAATGTCTTGGCACTAGTGGGACTAAAGCAAAGTCCAATAGCCACGTATAGGATGCCACTAGGTACACTAAGTGTTTGCTAGTATAATGGCTTAGTTATAATTAGTTGGAGTGTGCAACGCAGGCAGATGCGCTCTGCAAATGTCTTGGCACTAGTGGGACTATAGCAAAGTCCAATAGCCACGTATAGGATGCCACTAGGTACACTGAGTGTGTGCTAGTATAATGGCTTAGTTATAATTAGTTGGAGTGTGCAACGCAGGCAGATGCGCTCTGCAAATGTCTTGGCACTAGTGGGACTATAGCAAAGTCCAATAGCCACGTATAGGATGCCACTAGGTACACTGAGTGTGTGCTAGTATAATGGCTTAGTTATAATTAGTTGGAGTGTGCAACGCAGGCAGATGCGCTCTGCAAATGTCTTGGCACTAGTGGGACTATAGCAAAGTCCAATAGCCACGTATAGGATGCCACTAGGTACACTGAGTGTTTGCTAGTATAATGGCTTAGTTATAATTAGTTGGAGTGTGCAACGCAGGCAGATGCGCTCTGCAAATGTCTTGGCACTAGTGGGACTATAGCAAAGTCCAATAGCCACGTATAGGATGCCACTAGGTACACTGAGTGTGTGCTAGTATAATGGCTTAGTTATAATTAGTTGGAGTGTGCAACGCAGGCAGATGCGCTCTGCAAATGTCTTGGCACTAGTGGGACTATAGCAAAGTCCAATAGCCACGTATAGGATGCCACTAGGTACACTGAGTGTGTGCTAGTATAATGGCTTAGTTATAATTAGTTGGAGTGTGCAACGCAGGCAGTTGCGCTCTGCAAATGTCTTGGCACTAGTGGGACTATAGCAAAGTCCAATAGCCACGTATAGGATGCCACTAGGTACACTGAGTGTTTGCTAGTATAATGGCTTAGTTATAATTAGTTGGAGTGTGCAACGCAGGCAGATGCGCTCTGCAAATGTCTTGGCACTAGTGGGACTAAAGCAAAGTCCAATAGCCACGTATAGGATGCCACTAGGTACACTGAGTGTTTGCTAGTATAATGGCTTAGTTATAATTAGTTGGAGTGTGCAACGCAGGCAGATGCGCTCTGCAAATGTCTTGGCACTAGTGGGACTAAAGCAAAGTCCAATAGCCACGTATAGGATGCCACTAGGTACACTGAGTGTTTGCTAGTATAATGGCTTAGTTAGAATGAGTTGGAGTGTGCAGAGGACAAGAGGGTACAGTGGCAGGATTGTGGTGCTCTGGGTAGAGGAATGGAAGCCTGCCTTTCTATTTCCTCCTAATGGTGAAATGCAGGGAGGAAATCCCTGACCTGGGCTACACAGACGCTGTTGCTGTTTGCAGGACCTGTCACCTATGGCTCTCTGACCCTGCCGCTTTGAGCCCTTAAAAGGACTGCTAGAATGTGCTCTCCCTAAGCTGTCTAACGTTGTGTATGCAGCGCATACAGCTGTATCGGCTATAGGACTCAGGAGGACGGAGCTGCGACACTGATGTCTGACACCAAAGACGCAGAAGGCAGATAATGGCGTTCGTGAAGAAAATGTCCGGTTTTATAATGCAGGGACATGTGACATGCAGATCCTATCACACATGCCGTTGCTTCTCTGGCTCAAAGTCCACTTAGCTGTGTGTGTGTCTGTGATTGGCTGACATGCTGGCCCGCCCCACAAGACGCGCGCGCTTAGGGAAGGAAGACAAGAAAAAAAAAAAAAAATTATAGAAACAGCAGTGATCTGAAGGCGCTGTTCACGCACACTATACACTGAAATGTGATAATAGTTTGATTCACAGAGTGACTTACACTATTACAGCAGAAACCAAGCTATGATTTAGCTGTTTTTTGGCTGCTAGAACCGTTCTCGAACGTTTCTAGAACTATCGAGCTTTTGCAAAAAGCTCGAGTTCTAGTTCGATCTAGAACATGCCCCAAAATCACTCGAGCCTGGAACTGGAGAACCACGAACCACGAACCGCGCTCAACTCTAGTCTTCAGTAGAGATGGATAGTCGAGCTGGGCTATCAGACGGTCACCTCTGTAGCTGTAGTGTCATTTTTCCTATGGTCCAATGTGTAAATTAAACAAAAAAGTGCACGTTTGTTATGATGTCCAAGATGGGGACCAGGATGTGGACATAATAAAAAATTAGGGAACATGATAGGAGACATTTCTACAATACATATAATCATTCTTATCTATCTAATACGATGATAACAGCTCTCCATATCTGCAGTCCACCACAAGGACCACCCTCTCTAATCCCTGAAAAATGAAATCATCCTCAGTGATGAAGAGAGGGGGCTAAGTGCCCCCAATGGTCTCAGAGCATTGACTCTTCTAAGAGTCCTAAGAGTCCTGCTCACACTGATGGGGTGCAGCTGTGGGACCCTATTTTCAGAGATGATGTCCTCCACCCAACTCTCAAAAAGCTGAAAGGGTCTAAGAGTCCTAAGAGTCCTGCTCACACTGATGGGGTGCAGCTGTGGGACCCTATTTTCAGAGATGATGTCCTCCACCCAACTCTCAAAAAGCTGAAAGGGTCTTCAGTAGAGATGGATAGTCGAGCTGGGCTATCAGACGGTCACCTCTGTAGCTGTAGTTTCATTTTCCCTATGGTCCAATGTGTAAATTAAACAAAAAAGTGCACGTTTGTTATGATGTCCAAGATGGGGACCAGGATGTGGACATAATAAAAAATTAGGGAACATGATAGGAGACATTTCTACAATACATATAATCATTCTTATCTATCTAATACGATGACAACAGCTCTCCATACCTGCAGTCCACCACAAGGACCACCCTCTCTAATCCCTGAAAAATGAAATCATCCTCAGTGATGAAGAGAGGGGGCTAAGTGCCCCCAATGGTCTCAGAGCATTGACTCTTCTAAGAGTCCTAAGAGTCCTGCTCACACTGATGGGGTGCAGCTGTGGGACCCTATTTTCAGAGATGATGTCCTCCACCCAACTCTCAAAAAGCTGAAAGGGTCTTCAGTAGAGATGGATAGTCGAGCTGGGCTATCAGACGGTCACCTCTGTAGCTGTAGTGTCATTTTTCCTATGGTCCAATGTGTAAATTAAACAAAAAAGTGCACGTTTGTTATGATGTCCAAGATGGGGACCAGGATGTGGACATAATAAAAAATTAGGGAACATGATAGGAGACATTTCTACAATACATATAATCATTCTTATCTATCTAATACGATGACAACAGCTCTCCATACCTGCAGTCCACCACAAGGACCACCCTCTCTAATCCCTGAAAAATGAAATCATCCTCAGTGACGAAGAGAGGGGGCTAAGCGCCCCCATGGTCTCAGAGCATTAACTCTTCTAAGAGTCCTAAGAGTCCTGCTCACACTGATGGGGTGCAGCTGTGGGACCCTATTTTCAGAGATGATGTCCTCCACCCAACTCTCAAAAAGCTGAAAGGGTCTTCAGTAGAGATGGATAGTCGAGCTGGGCTATCAGACGGTCACCTCTGTAGCTGTAGTGTCATTTTTCCTATGGTCCAATGTGTAAATTAAACAAAAAAGTGCACGTTTGTTATGATGTCCAAGATGGGGACCAGGATGTGGACATAATAAAAAATTAGGGAACATGATAGGAGACATTTCTACAATACATATAATCATTCTTATCTATCTAATACGATGACAACAGCTCTCCATACCTGCAGTCCACCACAAGGACCACCCTCTCTAATCCCTGAAAAATGAAATCATCCTCAGGGACGAAGAGAGGGGGCTAAGCGCCCCCCATGGTTTTAGAGCATTGACTCTTCTAAGAGTCCTAAGAGTCCTGCTTACACTGATGGGGTGCAGCTGTGGGACCCTATTTTAAGAGATGATGTCCTCCACCCAACTCTCAAAAAGCTGAAAGGGTCTTCAGTAGAGATGGATAGTCGAGCTGGGCTATCAGACGGTCACCTCTGTAGCTGTAGTGTCATTTTTCCTATGGTCCAATGTGTAAATTAAACAAAAAAGTGCACGTTTGTTATGATGTCCAAGATGGGGACCAGGATGTGGACATAATAAAAAATTAGGGAACATGATAGGAGACATTTCTACAATACATATAATCATTCTTATCTATCTAATACGATGACAACAGCTCTCCATACCTGCAGTCCACCACAAGGACCACCCTCTCTAATCCCTGAAAAATGAAATCATCCTCAGTGACGAAGAGAGGGGGTAAGCGCCCCCATGGTCTCAGAGCATTAACTCTTCTAAGAGTCCTAAGAGTCCTGCTCACACTGATGGGGTGCAGCTGTGGGACCCTATTTTCAGAGATGATGTCCTCCACCCAACTCTCAAAAAGCTGAAAGGGTCTTCAGTAGAGATGGATAGTCGAGCTGGGCTATCAGACGGTCACCTCTGTAGCTGTAGTGTCATTTTTCCTATGGTCCAATGTGTAAATTAAACAAAAAAGTGCACGTTTGTTATGATGTCCAAGATGGGGACCAGGATGTGGACATAATAAAAAATTAGGGAACATGATAGGAGACATTTCTACAATACATATAATCATTCTTATCTATCTAATACGATGACAACAGCTCTCCATACCTGCAGTCCACCACAAGGACCACCCTCTCTAATCCCTGAAAAATGAAATCATCCTCAGGGACGAAGAGAGGGGGCTAAGCGCCCCCCATGGTTTTAGAGCATTGACTCTTCTAAGAGTCCTAAGAGTCCTGCTTACACTGATGGGGTGCAGCTGTGGGACCCTATTTTAAGAGATGATGTCCTCCACCCAACTCTCAAAAAGCTGAAAGGGTCTTCAGTAGAGATGGATAGTCGAGCTGGGCTATCAGACGGTCACCTCTGTAGCTGTAGTGTCATTTTTCCTATGGTCCAATGTGTAAATTAAACAAAAAAGTGCACGTTTGTTATGATGTCCAAGATGGGGACCAGGATGTGGACATAATAAAAAATTAGGGAACATGATAGGAGACATTTCTACAATACATATAATCATTCTTATCTATCTAATACGATGACAACAGCTCTCCATACCTGCAGTCCACCACAAGGACCACTCTCTCTAATCCCTGAAAAATGAAATCATCCTCAGTGACGAAGAGAGGGGGCTAAGCGCCCCCCATGGTCTCAAAACATTGACTCTTCTAAGAGTCCTAAGAGTCCTGCTCACACTGATGGGGTGCAGCTGTGGGACCCTATTTTCAGAGATGATGTCCTCCACCCAACTCTCAAAAAGCTGAAAGGGTCTTCAGTAGAGATGGATAGTCGAGCTGGGCTACCAGACGGTCACCTCTGTAGCTGTAGTGTCATTTTTCCTATGGTCCAATGTGTAAATTAAACAAAAAAGTGCACGTTTGTTATGATTTCCAAGATGGGGACCAGGATGTGGACATAATAAAAAAATAGGGAACATGATAGGAGACATTTCTACAATACATATAATCATTCTTATCTATCTAATACGATGACAACAGCTCTCTATACCTGCAGTCCACCACAAGGACCACCCTCTCTATTCCCTGAAAAGTGAAATCATCCTCAGTGACGAAGAGAGGGGGCTAAGCGCCCCCCATGGTCTCAAAACATTGACTCTTCTAAGAGTCCTAAGAGTCCTGCTCACACTGATGGGGTGCAGCTGTGGGACCCTATTTTCAGAGATGATGTTCTCCACCCAACTCTCAAAAAGCTGAAAGGGTCTTCAGTAGAGATGGATAGTCGAGCTGGGCTATCAGACGGTCACCTCTGTAGCTGTAGTGTCATTTTTCCTATGGTCCAATGTGTAAATTAAACAAAAAAGTGCACGTTTGTTATGATGTCCAAGATGGGGACCAGGATGTGGACATAATAAAAAATTAGGGAACATGATAGGAGACATTTCTACAATACATATAATCATTCTTATCTATTTAATACGATGACAACAGCTCTCCATACCTGCAGTCCACCACAAGGACCACCCTCTCTATTCCCTGAAAAGTGAAATCATCCTCAGTGACGAAGAGAGGGGGCTAAGCGCCCCCCATGGTCTCAAAACATTGACTCTTCTAAGAGTCCTAAGAGTCCTGCTCACACTGATGGGGTGCAGCTGTGGGACCCTATTTTCAGAGATGATGTTCTCCACCCAACTCTCAAAAAGCTGAAAGGGTCTTCAGTAGAGATGGATAGTCGAGCTGGGCTATCAGACGGTCACCTCTGTAGCTGTAGTGTCATTTTTCCTATGGTCCAATGTGTAAATTAAACAAAAAAGTGCACGTTTGTTATGATGTCCAAGATGGGGACCAGGATGTGGACATAATAAAAAATTAGGGAACATGATAGGAGACATTTCTACAATACATATAATCATTCTTATCTATTTAATACGATGACAACAGCTCTCCATACCTGCAGTCCACCACAAGGACCACCCTCTCTAATCCCTGAAAAATGAAATCATCCTCAGTGACGAAGAGAGGGGGCTAAGCGCCCCCCATGGTCTCAGAGCATTGACTCTTCTAAGAGTCCTAAGAGTCCTGCTCACACTGATGGGGTGCAGCTGTGGGACCCTATTTTCAGAGATGATGTCCTCCACCCAACTCTCAAAAAGCTGAAAGGGTCTTCAGTAGAGATGGATTGTCGAGCTGGGCTATCAGACGGTCACCTCTGTAGCTGTAGTGTCATTTTTCCTATGGTCCAATGTGTAAATTAAACAAAAAAGTGCATGTTTGTTTTGATGTCCAAGATGGGGACCAGGATGTGGACATAATAAAAAATTAGGGAACATGATAGGAGACATTTCTACAATACATATAATCATTCTTATCTATCTAATACGATGATAACAGCTCTCCATACCTGCAGTCCACCACAAGGACCACCCTCTCTAATCCCTGAAAAATGAAATCATCCTCAGTGACGAAGAGAGGGGGCTCAGTGCCCCCAATGGTCTCAGAGCATTGACTCTTCTAAGAGTCCTAAGAGTCCTGCTCACACTGATGGGGTGCAGCTGTGGGACCCTATTTTCAGAGATGATGTCCTCCACCCAACTCTCAAAATGCTGAAAGGGTCTTCAGTAGAGATGGATAGTCGAGCTGGGCTATCAGACGGTCACCTCTGTAGCTGTAGTGTCATTTTTCCTATGGTCCAATGTGTAAATTAAACAAAAAAGTGCACGTTTGTTATGATGTCCAAGATGGGGACCAGGATGTGGACATAATAAAAAATTAGGGAACATGATAGGAGACATTTCTACAATACATATAATCATTCTTATCTATCTAATACGATGACAACAGCTCTCCATACCTGCAGTCCACCACAAGGACCACCCTCTCTAATCCCTGAAAAATGAAATCATCCTCAGTGACGAAGAGAGGGGGCTAAGCGCCCCCATGGTCTCAAAGCATTAACTCTTCTAAGAGTCCTAAGAGTCCTGCTCACACTGATGGGGTGCAGCTGTGGGACCCTATTTTCAGAGATGATGTCCTCCACCCAACTCTCAAAAAGCTGAAAGGGTCTTCAGTAGAGATGGATAGTCGAGCTGGGCTATCAGACGGTCACCTCTGTAGCTGTAGTGTCATTTTTCCTATGGTCCAATGTGTAAATTAAACAAAAAAGTGCACGTTTGTTATGATGTCCAAGATGGGGACCAGGATGTGGACATAATAAAAAATTAGGGAACATGATAGGAGACATTTCTACAATACATATAATCATTCTTATCTATCTAATACGATGACAACAGCTCTCCATACCTGCAGTCCACCACAAGGACCACCCTCTCTAATCCCTGAAAAATGAAATCATCCTCAGTGACGAAGAGAGGGGGCCAAGCGCCCCCCATGGTACCAGAGCATTGACTCTTCTAAGAGTCCTAAGAGTCCTGCTCACACTGATGGGGTGAAGCTGTGGGACCCTATTTTCAGAGATGATGTCCTCCACCCAACTCTCAAAAAGCTGAAAGGGTCTTCAGTAGAGATGTATAGTCGAGCTGGGCTATCAGACGGTCACCTCTGTAGCTGTAGTGTCATTTTTCCTATGGTCCAATGTGTAAATTAAACAAAAAAGTGCACGTTTGTTATGATTTCCAAGATGGGGACCATGATGTGGACATAATAAAAAAATAGGGAACATGATAGGAGACATTTCTACAATACATATAATCATTCTTATCTATCTAATACGATGACAACAGCTCTCCATACCTGCAGTCCACCACAAGGACCACCCTCTCTATTCCCTGAAAAGTGAAATCATCCTCAGTGACGAGGAGAGGGGGCTAAGCGCCCCCCATGGTCTCAGAGCATTGACTCTTCTAAGAGTCCTAAGAGTCCTGCTCACACTGATGGGGTGCAGCTGTGGGACCCTATTTTCAGAGATGATGTTCTCCACCCAACTCTCAAAAAGCTGAAAGGGTCTTCAGTAGAGATGGATAGTCGAGCTGGGCTATCAGATGGTCACCTCTGTAGCTGTAGTGTCATTTTTCCTATGGTCCAATGTGTAAATTAAACAAAAAAGTGCACGTTTGTTATGATGTCCAAGATGGGGACCAGGATGTGGACATAATAAAAAATTAGGGAACATGATGGGAGACATTTCTACAATACATATAATCATTCTTATCTATTTAATACGATGACAACAGCTCTCCATACCTGCAGTCCACCACAAGGACCACCCTCTCTAATCCCTGAAAAATGAAATCATCCTCAGTGACGAAGAGAGGGGGCTAAGCGCCCCCCATGGTCTCAGAGCATTGACTCTTCTAAGAGTCCTAAGAGTCCTGCTCACACTGATGGGGTGCAGCTGTGGGACCCTATTTTCAGAGATGATGTCCTCCACCCAACTCTCAAAAAGCTGAAAGGGTCTTCAGTAGAGATGGATAGTCGAGCTGGGCTATCAGACGGTCACCTCTGTAGCTGTAGTGTCATTTTTCCTATGGTCCAATGTGTAAATTAAACAAAAAAGTGCACGTTTGTTATGATGTCCAAGATGGGGACCAGGATGTGGACATACATTCTTATCTATCTAATACGATGATAACAGCTCTCCATATCTGCAGTCCACCACAAGGACCACCCTCTCTAATCCCTGAAAAATGAAATCATCCTCAGTGATGAAGAGAGGGGGCTAAGTGCCCCCAATGGTCTCAGAGCATTGACTCTTCTAAGAGTCCTAAGAGTCCTGCTCACACTGATGGGGTGCAGCTGTGGGACCCTATTTTCAGAGATGATGTCCTCCACCCAACTCTCAAAAAGCTGAAAGGGTCTTCAGTAGAGATGGATAGTCGAGCTGGGCTATCAGACGGTCACCTCTGTAGCTGTAGTGTCATTTTTCCTATGGTCCAATGTGTAAATTAAACAAAAAAGTGCACGTTTGTTATGATGTCCAAGATGGGGACCAGGATGTGGACATAATAAAAAATTAGGGAACATGATAGGAGACATTTCTACAATACATATAATCATTCTTATCTATCTAATACGATGACAACAGCTCTCCATACCTGCAGTCCACCACAAGGACCACCCTCTCTAATCCCTGAAAAATGAAATCATCCTCAGTGACGAAGAGAGGGGGCTAAGCGCCCCCCATGGTTTTAGAGCATTGACTCTTCTAAGAGTCCTAAGAGTCCTGCTTACACTGATGGGGTGCAGCTGTGGGACCCTATTTTAAGAGATGATGTCCTCCACCCAACTCTCAAAAAGCTGAAAGGGTCTTCAGTAGAGATGGATAGTCGAGCTGGGCTATCAGACGGTCACCTCTGTAGCTGTAGTGTCATTTTTCCTATGGTCCAATGTGGAAATTAAACAAAAAAGTGCACGTTTGTTATGATGTCCAAGATGGGGACCAGGATGTGGACATAATAAAAAATTAGGGAACATGATAGGAGACATTTCTACAATACATATAATCATTCTTATCTACCTAATACGATGATAACAGCTCTCCATACCTGCAGTCCACCACAAGGACCACCCTCTCTAATCCCTGAAAAATGAAATCATCCTCAGTGACGAAGAGAGGGGGCTAAGTGCCCCCAATGGTCTCAGAGCATTGACTCTTCTAAGAGTCCTAAGAGTCCTGCTCACACTGATGGGGTGCAGCTGTGGGACCCTAATTTCAGAGATGATGTCCTCCACCCAACTCTCAAAAAGCTGAAAGGGTCTTCAGTAGAGATGGATAGTCAAGCTGGGCTATCAGACGGTCACCTCTGTAGCTGTAGTGTCATTTTTCCTATGGTCCAATGTGTAAATTAAACAAAAAAGTGCACGTTTGTTATGATGTCCAAGATGGGGACCAGGATGTGGACATAATAAAAAATTAGGGAACATGATAGGAGACATTTCTACAATACATATAATCATTCTTATCTATCTAATACGATGACAACAGCTCTCCATACCTGCAGTCCACAACAAGGACCACCCTCTCTAATCCCTGAAAAATGAAATCATCCTCAGTGACGAAGAGAGGGGGCTAAGCGCCCCCCATGGTTTTAGAGCATTGACTCTTCTAAGAGTCCTAAGAGTCCTGCTTACACTGATGGGGTGCAGCTGTGGGACCCTATTTTAAGAGATGATGTCCTCCACCCAACTCTCAAAAAGCTGAAAGGGTCTTCAGTAGAGATGAATAGTCGAGCTGGGCTATCAGACGGTCACCTCTGTAGCTGTAGTGTCATTTTTCCTATGGTCCAATGTGTAAATTAAACAAAAAAGTGCACGTTTGTTATGATCACGTTTGTTATGATGTCCAAGATGGGGACCAGGATGTGGACATAATAAAAAATTAGGGAACATGATAGGAGACATTTCTACAATACATATAATCATTCTTATCTATCTAATACGATGACAACAGCTCTCCATACCTGCAGTCCACCACAAGGACCACCCTCTCTAATCCCTGAAAAATGAAATCATCCTCAGTGACGAAGAGAGGGGGCTAAGCGCCCCCATGGTCTCAGAGCATTAAATCTTCTAAGAGTCCTAAGAGTCCTGCTCACACTGATGGGGTGCAGCTGTGGGACCCTATTTTCAGAGATGATGTCCTCCACCCAACTCTCAAAAAGCTGAAAGGGTCTTCAGTAGAGATGGATAGTCGAGCTGGGCTATCAGACGGTCACCTCTGTAGCTGTAGTGTCATTTTTCCTATGGTCCAATGTGTAAATTAAACAAAAAAGTGCACGTTTGTTATGATTTCCAAGATGGGGACCATGATGTGGACATAATAAAAAAATAGGGAACATGATAGGAGACATTTCTACAATACGTATAATCATTCTTATCTATCTAATACGATGACAACAGCTCTCCATACCTGCAGTCCACCACAAGGACCACCCTCTCTATTCCCTGAAAAGTGAAATCATCCTCAGTGACGAGGAGAGGGGGCTAAGCGCCCCCCATGGTCTCAGAGCATTGACTCTTCTAAGAGTCCTAAGAGTCCTGCTCACACTGATGGGGTGCAGCTGTGGGACCCTATTTTCAGAGATGATGTTCTCCACCCAACTCTCAAAAAGCTGAAAGGGTCTTCAGTAGAGATGGATAGTCGAGCTGGGCTATCAGACGGTCACCTCTGTAGCTGTAGTGTCATTTTTCCTATGGTCCAATGTGTAAATTAAACAAAAAAGTGCACGTTTGTTATGATGTCCAAGATGGGGACCAGGATGTGGACATAATAAAAAATTAGGGAACATGATAGGAGACATTTCTACAATACATATAATCATTCTTATCTATTTAATACGATGACAACAGCTCTCCATACCTGCAGTCCACCACAAGGACCACCCTCTCTAATCCCTGAAAAATGAAATCATCCTCAGTGACGAAGAGAGGGGGCTAAGCGCCCCCCATGGTCTCAGAGCATTGACTCTTCTAAGAGTCCTAAGAGTCCTGCTCACACTGATGGGGTGCAGCTGTGGGACCCTATTTTCAGAGATGATGTCCTCCACCCAACTCTCAAAAAGCTGAAAGGGTCTTCAGTAGAGATGGATAGTCGAGCTGGGCTATCAGACGGTCACCTCTGTAGCTGTAGTGTCATTTTTCCTATGGTCCAATGTGTAAATTAAACAAAAAAGTGCACGTTTGTTATGATGTCCAAGATGGGGACCAGGATGTGGACATACATTCTTATCTATCTAATACGATGATAACAGCTCTCCATATCTGCAGTCCACCACAAGGACCACCCTCTCTAATCCCTGAAAAATGAAATCATCCTCAGTGATGAAGAGAGGGGGCTAAGTGCCCCCAATGGTCTCAGAGCATTGACTCTTCTAAGAGTCCTAAGAGTCCTGCTCACACTGATGGGGTGCAGCTGTGGGACCCTATTTTCAGAGATGATGTCCTCCACCCAACTCTCAAAAAGCTGAAAGGGTCTTCAGTAGAGATGGATAGTCGAGCTGGGCTATCAGACGGTCACCTCTGTAGCTGTAGTGTCATTTTTCCTATGGTCCAATGTGTAAATTAAACAAAAAAGTGCACGTTTGTTATGATGTCCAAGATGGGGACCAGGATGTGGACATAATAAAAAATTAGGGAACATGATAGGAGACATTTCTACAATACATATAATCATTCTTATCTACCTAATACGATGATAACAGCTCTCCATACCTGCAGTCCACCACAAGGACCACCCTCTCTAATCCCTGAAAAATGAAATCATCCTCAGTGACGAAGAGAGGGGGCTAAGTGCCCCCAATGGTCTCAGAGCATTGACTCTTCTAAGAGTCCTAAGAGTCCTGCTCACACTGATGGGGTGCAGCTGTGGGACCCTAATTTCAGAGATGATGTCCTCCACCCAACTCTCAAAAAGCTGAAAGGGTCTTCAGTAGAGATGGATAGTCAAGCTGGGCTATCAGACGGTCACCTCTGTAGCTGTAGTGTCATTTTTCCTATGGTCCAATGTGTAAATTAAACAAAAAAGTGCACGTTTGTTATGATGTCCAAGATGGGGACCAGGATGTGGACATAATAAAAAATTAGGGAACATGATAGGAAACATTTCTACAATACATATAATCATTCTTATCTATCTAATACGATGACAACAGCTCTCCATACCTGCAGTCCACAACAAGGACCACCCTCTCTAATCCCTGAAAAATGAAATCATCCTCAGTGACGAAGAGAGGGGGCTAAGCGCCCCCCATGGTTTTAGAGCATTGACTCTTCTAAGAGTCCTAAGAGTCCTGCTTACACTGATGGGGTGCAGCTGTGGGACCCTATTTTAAGAGATGATGTCCTCCACCCAACTCTCAAAAAGCTGAAAGGGTCTTCAGTAGAGATGAATAGTCGAGCTGGGCTATCAGACGGTCACCTCTGTAGCTGTAGTGTCATTTTTCCTATGGTCCAATGTGTAAATTAAACAAAAAAGTGCACGTTTGTTATGATGTCCAAGATGGGGACCAGGATGTGGACATAATAAAAAATTAGGGAACATGATAGGAGACATTTCTACAATACATATAATCATTCTTATCTATTTAATACGATGACAACAGCTCTCCATACCTGCAGTCCACCACAAGGACCACCCTCTCTAATCCCTGAAAAATGAAATCATCCTCAGTGACGAAGAGAGGGGGCTAAGCGCCCCCCATGGTCTCAGAGCATTGACTCTTCTAAGAGTCCTAAGAGTCCTGCTCACACTGATGGGGTGCAGCTGTGGGACCCTATTTTCAGAGATGATGTCCTCCACCCAACTCTCAAAAAGCTGAAAGGGTCTTCAGTAGAGATGGATTGTCGAGCTGGGCTATCAGACGGTCACCTCTGTAGCTGTAGTGTCATTTTTCCTATGGTCCAATGTGTAAATTAAACAAAAAAGTGCATGTTTGTTATGATGTCCAAGATGGGGACCAGGATGTGGACATAATAAAAAATTAGGGAACATGATAGGAGACATTTCTACAATACATATAATCATTCTTATCTATCTAATACGATGATAACAGCTCTCCATACCTGCAGTCCACCACAAGGACCACCCTCTCTAATCCCTGAAAAATGAAATCATCCTCAGTGACGAAGAGAGGGGGCTCAGTGCCCCCAATGGTCTAAGAGCATTGACTCTTCTAAGAGTCCTAAGAGTCCTGCTCACACTGATGGGGTGCAGCTGTGGGACCCTATTTTCAGAGATGATGTCCTCCACCCAACTCTCAAAATGCTGAAAGGGTCTTCAGTAGAGATGGATAGTCGAGCTGGGCTATCAGACGGTCACCTCTGTAGCTGTAGTGTCATTTTTCCTATGGTCCAATGTGTAAATTAAACAAAAAAGTGCACGTTTGTTATGATCACGTTTGTTATGATGTCCAAGATGGGGACCAGGATGTGGACATAATAAAAAATTAGGGAACATGATAGGAGACATTTCTACAATACATATAATCATTCTTATCTATCTAATACGATGACAACAGCTCTCCATACCTGCAGTCCACCACAAGGACCACCCTCTCTAATCCCTGAAAAATGAAATCATCCTCAGTGACGAAGAGAGGGGGCTAAGCGCCCCCATGGTCTCAGAGCATTAACTCTTCTAAGAGTCCTAAGAGTCCTGCTCACACTGATGGAGTGCAGCTGTGGGACCCTATTTTCAGAGATGATGTCCTCCACCCAACTCTCAAAAAGCTGAAAGGGTCTTCAGTAGAGATGGATAGTCGAGCTGGGCTATCAGACGGTCACCTCTGTAGCTGTAGTGTCATTTTTCCTATGGTCCAATGTGTAAATTAAACAAAAAAGTGCACGTTTGTTATGATTTCCAAGATGGGGACCATGATGTGGACATAATAAAAAAATAGGGAACATGATAGGAGACATTTCTACAATACATATAATCATTCTTATCTATCTAATACGATGACAACAGCTCTCCATACCTGCAGTCCACCACAAGGACCACCCTCTCTATTCCCTGAAAAGTGAAATCATCCTCAGTGACGAGGAGAGGGGGCTAAGCGCCCCCCATGGTCTCAGAGCATTGACTCTTCTAAGAGTCCTAAGAGTCCTGCTCACACTGATGGGGTGCAGCTGTGGGACCCTATTTTCAGAGATGATGTTCTCCACCCAACTCTCAAAAAGCTGAAAGGGTCTTCAGTAGAGATGGATAGTCGAGCTGGGCTATCAGACGGTCACCTCTGTAGCTGTAGTGTCATTTTTCCTATGGTCCAATGTGTAAATTAAACAAAAAAGTGCACGTTTGTTATGATGTCCAAGATGGGGACCAGGATGTGGACATAATAAAAAATTAGGGAACATGATAGGAGACATTTCTACAATACATATAATCATTCTTATCTATTTAATACGATGACAACAGCTCTCCATACCTGCAGTCCACCACAAGGACCACCCTCTCTAATCCCTGAAAAATGAAATCATCCTCAGTGACGAAGAGAGGGGGCTAAGCGCCCCCCATGGTCTCAGAGCATTGACTCTTCTAAGAGTCCTAAGAGTCCTGCTCACACTGATGGGGTGCAGCTGTGGGACCCTATTTTCAGAGATGATGTCCTCCACCCAACTCTCAAAAAGCTGAAAGGGTCTTCAGTAGAGATGGATAGTCGAGCTGGGCTATCAGACGGTCACCTCTGTAGCTGTAGTGTCATTTTTCCTATGGTCCAATGTGTAAATTAAACAAAAAAGTGCACGTTTGTTATGATGTCCAAGATGGGGACCAGGATGTGGACATACATTCTTATCTATCTAATACGATGATAACAGCTCTCCATATCTGCAGTCCACCACAAGGACCACCCTCTCTAATCCCTGAAAAATGAAATCATCCTCAGTGATGAAGAGAGGGGGCTAAGTGCCCCCAATGGTCTCAGAGCATTGACTCTTCTAAGAGTCCTAAGAGTCCTGCTCACACTGATGGGGTGCAGCTGTGGGACCCTATTTTCAGAGATGATGTCCTCCACCCAACTCTCAAAAAGCTGAAAGGGTCTTCAGTAGAGATGGATAGTCGAGCTGGGCTATCAGACGGTCACCTCTGTAGCTGTAGTGTCATTTTTCCTATGGTCCAATGTGTAAATTAAACAAAAAAGTGCACGTTTGTTATGATGTCCAAGATGGGGACCAGGATGTGGACATAATAAAAAATTAGGGAACATGATAGGAGACATTTCTACAATACATATAATCATTCTTATCTATCTAATACGATGACAACAGCTCTCCATACCTGCAGTCCACCACAAGGACCACCCTCTCTAATCCCTGAAAAATGAAATCATCCTCAGTGACGAAGAGAGGGGGCTAAGCGCCCCCCATGGTTTTAGAGCATTGACTCTTCTAAGAGTCCTAAGAGTCCTGCTTACACTGATGGGGTGCAGCTGTGGGACCCTATTTTAAGAGATGATGTCCTCCACCCAACTCTCAAAAAGCTGAAAGGGTCTTCAGTAGAGATGGATAGTCGAGCTGGGCTATCAGACGGTCACCTCTGTAGCTGTAGTGTCATTTTTCCTATGGTCCAATGTGGAAATTAAACAAAAAAGTGCACGTTTGTTATGATGTCCAAGATGGGGACCAGGATGTGGACATAATAAAAAATTAGGGAACATGATAGGAGACATTTCTACAATACATATAATCATTCTTATCTATTTAATACGATGACAACAGCTCTCCATTCCTGCAGTCCACCACAAGGACCACCCTCTCTAATCCCTGAAAAATGAAATCATCCTCAGTGACGAAGAGAGGGGGCTAAGCGCCCCCCATGGTCTCAGAGCATTGACTCTTCTAAGAGTCCTAAGAGTCCTGCTCACACTGATGGGGTGCAGCTGTGGGACCCTATTTTCAGAGATGATGTCCTCCACCCAACTCTCAAAAAGCTGAAAGGGTCTTCAGTAGAGATGGATTGTCGAGCTGGGCTATCAGACGGTCACCTCTGTAGCTGTAGTGTCATTTTTCCTATGGTCCAATGTGTAAATTAAACAAAAAAGTGCACGTTTGTTATGATGTCCAAGATGGGGACCAGGATGTGGACATAATAAAAAATTAGGGAACATGATAGGAGACATTTCTACAATACATATAATCATTCTTATCTACCTAATACGATGATAACAGCTCTCCATACCTGCAGTCCACCACAAGGACCACCCTCTCTATTCCCTGAAAAATGAAATCATCCTCAGTGACGAAGAGAGGGGGCTAAGTGCCCCCAATGGTCTCAGAGCATTGACTCTTCTAAGAGTCCTAAGAGTCCTGTTTACACTGATGGGGGGCAGCTGTGGGACCCTAATTTCAGAGATGATGTCCTCCACCCAACTCTCAAAAAGCTGAAAGGGTCTTCAGTAGAGATGGATAGTCGAGCTGGGCTATCAGACGGTCACCTCTGTAGCTGTAGTGTCATTTTTCCTATGGTCCAATGTGTAAATTAAACAAAAAAGTGCACGTTTGTTATGATGTCCAAGATGGGGACCAGGATGTGGACATAATAAAAAATTAGGGAACATGATAGGAGACATTTCTACAATACATATAATCATTCTTATCTATCTAATACGATGACAACAGCTCTCCATACCTGCAGTCCACAACAAGGACCACCCTCTCTAATCCCTGAAAAATGAAATCATCCTCAGTGACGAAGAGAGGGGGCTAAGCGCCCCCATGGTCTCAGAGCATTAACTCTTCTAAGAGTCCTAAGAGTCCTGCTCACACTGATGGGTGCAGCTGTGGGACCCTATTTTCAGAGATGATGTCCTCCACCCAACTCTCAAAAAGCTGAAAGGGTCTTCAGTAGAGACGGATAGTCGAGCTGGGCTATCAGACGGTCACCTCTGTAGCTGTAGTGTCATTTTTCCTATGGCCCAATGTGTAAATTAAACAAAAAAGTGCACGTTTGTTATGATGTCCAAGATGGGGACCAGGATGTGGACATAATAAAAAATTAGGGAACATGATAGGAGACATTTCTACAATACATATAATCATTCTTATCTATCTAATACGATGACAACAGCTCTCCATACCTGCAGTCCACCACAAGGACCACCCTCTCTAATCGCTGAAAAATGAAATCATCCTCAGTGACGAAGAGAGGGGGCCAAGCGCCCCCCATGGTACCAGAGCATTGACTCTTCTAAGAGTCCTAAGAGTCCTGCTCACACTGATGGGGTGAAGCTGTGGGACCCTATTTTCAGAGATGATGTCCTCCACCCAACTCTCAAAAAGCTGAAAGGGTCTTCAGTAGAGATGGATAGTCGAGCTGGGCTATCAGACGGTCACCTCTGTAGCTGTAGTGTCATTTTTCCTATGGTCCAATGTGTAAATTAAACAAAAAAGTGCACGTTTGTTATGATGTCCAAGATGGGGACCAGGATGTGGACATAATAAGAAATTAGGGAACATGATAGGAGACATTTCTACAATACATATAATCATTCTTATCTATCTAATACGATGACAACAGCTCTCCATACCTGCAGTCCACCACAAGGACCACCCTCTCTAATCCCTGAAAAATGAAATCATCCTCAGGGACGAAGAGAGGGGGCTAAGCGCCCCCCATGGTTTTAGAGCATTGACTCTTCTAAGAGTCCTAAGAGTCCTGCTTACACTGATGGGGTGCAGCTGTGGGACCCTATTTTCAGAGATGATGTCCTCCACCCAACTCTCAAAAAGCTGAAAGGGTCTTCAGTAGAGATGGATAGTCGAGCTGGGCTATCAGACGGTCACCTCTGTAGCTGTAGTGTCATTTTTCCTATAATCCAATGTGTAAATTAAACAAAAAAGTGCACGTTTGTTATGATGTTCAAGATGGGGACCAGGATGTGGACATAATAAAAAATTAGGGAACATGATAGGAGACATTTCTACAATACATATAATCATTCTTATCTATCTAATACGATCACAACAGCTCTCCATACCTGCAGTCCACCACAAGGACCACTCTCTCTAATCCCTGAAAAATGAAATCATCCTCAGTGACGAAGAGAGGGGGCTAAGCGCCCCCCATGGTCTCAGAGCATTGACTCTTCTAAGAGTCCTAAGATTCCTGCTCACACTGATGTGGTGCAGCTGTGGGACCCTATTTTCAGAGATGATGTCCTCCACCCAACTCTCAAAAAGCTGAAAGGGTCTTCAGTAGAGATGGATAGTCGAGCTGGGCTATCAGACGGTCACCTCTGTAGCTGTAGTGTCATTTTTCCTATGGTCCAATGTGTAAATTAAACAAAAAAGTGCACATTTGTTATGATTTCCAAGATGGGGACCAGGATGTGGACATAATAAAAAAATAGGGAACATGATAGGAGACATTTCTACAATACATATAATCATTCTTATCTATTTAATACGATGACAACAGCTCTCCATACCTGCAGTCCACCACAAGGACCACCCTCTCTAATCCCTGAAAAATGAAATCATCCTCAGTGACGAAGAGAGGGGGCTAAGCGCCCCCCATGGTCTCAGAGCATTGACTCTTCTAAGAGTCCTAAGAGTCCTGCTCACACTGATGGGGTGCAGCTGTGGGACCCTATTTTCAGTGATGATGTCCTCCACCCAACTCTCAAAAAGCTGAAAGGGTCTTCAGTAGAGATGGATAGTCGAGCTGGGCTATCAGACGGTCACCTCTGTAGCTGTAGTGTCATTTTTCCTATGGTCCAATGTGTAAATTAAACAAAAAAGTGCACATTTGTTATGATGTCCAAGATGGGGACCAGGATGTGGACATAATAAAAAATTAGGGAACATGATAGGAGACATTTCTACAATACATATAATCATTCTTATCTATTTAATACGATGACAACAGCTCTCCATACCTGCAGTCCACCACAAGGACCACCCTCTCTAATCCCTGAAAAATGAAATCATCCTCAGTGACGAAGAGAGGGGGCTAAGCGCCCCCCATGGTCTCAGAGCATTGACTCTTCTAAGAGTCCTAAGAGTCCTGCTCACACTGATGGGGTGCAGCTGTGGGACCCTATTTTCAGTGATGATGTCCTCCACCCAACTCTCAAAAAGCTGAAAGGGTCTTCAGTAGAGATGGATAGTCGAGCTGGGCTATCAGACGGTCACCTCTGTAGCTGTAGTGTCATTTTTCCTATGGTCCAATGTGTAAATTAAACAAAAAAGTGCACGTTTGTTATGATGTCCAAGATGGGGACCAGGATGTGGACATAATAAAAAATTAGGGAACATGATAGGAGACATTTCTACAATACATATAATCATTCTTATCTATCTAATACGATGATAACAGCTCTCCATATCTGCAGTCCACCACAAGGACCACCCTCTCTAATCCCTGAAAAATGAAATCATCCTCAGTGATGAAGAGAGGGGGCTAAGTGCCCCCAATGGTCTCAGAGCATTGACTCTTCTAAGAGTCCTAAGAGTCCTGCTCACACTGATGGGGTGCAGCTGTGGGACCCTATTTTCAGAGATGATGTCCTCCACCCAACTCTCAAAAAGCTGAAAGGGTCTTCAGTAGAGATGGATAGTCGAGCTGGGCTATCAGACGGTCACCTCTGTAGCTGTAGTGTCATTTTTCCTATGGTCCAATGTGTAAATTAAACAAAAAAGTGCACGTTTGTTATGATGTCCAAGATGGGGACCAGGATGTGGACATAATAAAAAAATAGGGAACATGATAGGAGACATTTCTACAATACATATAATCATTCTTATCTATCTAATACGATGACAACAGCTCTCCGTACCTGCAGTCCACCACAAGGACCACCCTCTCTATTCCCTGAAAAGTGAAATCATCCTCAGTGACGAAGAGAGGGGGCTAAGCGCCCCCATGGTCTCAGAGCATTGACTCTTCTAAGAGTCCTAAGAGTCCTGCTCACACTGATGGGGTGCAGCTGTGGGACCCTATTTTCAGAGATGATGTTCTCCACCCAACTCTCAAATAGCTGAAAGGGTCTTCAGTAGAGATGGATAGTCGAGCTGGGCTATCAGACGGTCACCTCTGTAGCTGTAGTGTCATTTTTCCTATGGTCCAATGTGTAAATTAAACAAAAAAGTGCACGTTTGTTATGATGTCCAAGATGGGGACCAGGATGTGGACATAATAAAAAATTAGGGAACATGATAGGAGACATTTCTACAATACATATAATCATTCTTATCTATCTAATACGATGACAACAGCTCTCCATACCTGCAGTCCACAACAAGGACCACCCTCTCTAATCCCTGAAAAATGAAATCATCCTCAGTGACGAAGAGAGGGGGCTAAGCGCCCCCATGGTCTCAGAGCATTAACTCTTCTAAGAGTCCTAAGAGTCCTGCTCACACTGATGGGTGCAGCTGTGGGACCCTATTTTCAGAGATGATGTCCTCCACCCAACTCTCAAAAAGCTGAAAGGGTCTTCAGTAGAGATGGATAGTCGAGCTGGGCTATCAGACGGTCACCTCTGTAGCTGTAGTGTCATTTTTCCTATGGCCCAATGTGTAAATTAAACAAAAAAGTGCACGTTTGTTATGATGTCCAAGATGGGGACCAGGATGTGGACATAATAAAAAATTAGGGAACATGATAGGAGACATTTCTACAATACATATAATCATTCTTATCTATCTAATACGATGACAACAGCTCTCCATACCTGCAGTCCACCACAAGGACCACCCTCTCTAATCCCTGAAAAATGAAATCATCCTCAGTGACGAAGAGAGGGGGCCAAGCGCCCCCCATGGTACCAGAGCATTGACTCTTCTAAGAGTCCTAAGAGTCCTGCTCACACTGATGGGGTGAAGCTGTGGGACCCTATTTTCAGAGATGATGTCCTCCACCCAACTCTCAAAAAGCTGAAAGGGTCTTCAGTAGAGATGGATAGTCGAGCTGGGCTATCAGACGGTCACCTCTGTAGCTGTAGTGTCATTTTTCCTATGGTCCAATGTGTAAATTAAACAAAAAAGTGCACGTTTGTTATGATGTCCAAGATGGGGACCAGGATGTGGACATAATAAGAAATTAGGGAACATGATAGGAGACATTTCTACAATACATATAATCATTCTTATCTATCTAATATGATGACAACAGCTCTCCATACCTGCAGTCCACCACAAGGACCACCCTCTCTAATCCCTGAAAAATGAAATCATCCTCAGGGACGAAGAGAGGGGGCTAAGCGCCCCCCATGGTTTTAGAGCATTGACTCTTCTAAGAGTCCTAAGAGTCCTGCTTACACTGATGGGGTGCAGCTGTGGGACCCTATTTTCAGAGATGATGTCCTCCACCCAACTCTCAAAAAGCTGAAAGGGTCTTCAGTAGAGATGGATAGTCGAGCTGGGCTATCAGACGGTCACCTCTGTAGCTGTAGTGTCATTTTTCCTATAATCCCCATCAGTGTGAGCAGGACTCTTAGGACTCTTAGAAGAGTCAATGCTCTGGTACCATGGGGGGCGCTTGGCCCCCTCTCTTCGTCACTGAGGATGATTTCATTTTTCAGGGATTAGAGAGGGTGGTCCTTGTGGTGGACTGCAGGTATGTAGAGCTGTTGTCATCGTATTAGATAGATAAGAATGATTATATGTATTGTAGAAATGTCTCCTATCATGTTCCCTAATTTTTTATTATGTCCACATCCTGGTCCCCATCTTGGACATCATAACAAACGTGCACTTTTTTGTTTAATTTACACATTGGACCATAGGAAAAATGACACTACAGCTACAGAGGTGACCGTCTGATAGCCCAGCTCGACTATCCATCTCTACTGAAGACCCTTTCAGCTTTTTGAGAGTTGGGTGGAGGACATCATCTCTGAAAATAGGGTCCCACAGCTGCACCCCATCAGTGTGAGCAGGACTCTTAGGACTCTTAGAAGAGTTAATGCTCTGAGACCATGGGGGCGCTTAGCCCCCTCTCTTCGTCACTGAGGATGATTTCATTTTTCAGGGATTAGAGAGGGTGGTCCTTGTGGTGGACTGCAGGTATGGAGAGCTGTTGTCATCGTATTAGATAGATAAGAATGATTATATGTATTGTAGAAATGTCTCCTATCATGTTCCCTAATTTTTTATTATGTCCACATCCTGGTCCCCATCTTGGACATCATAACAAACGTGCACTTTTTTGTTTAATTTACACATTGGACCATAGGAAAAATGACACTACAGCTACAGAGGTGACCGTCTGATAGCCCAGCTCGACTATCCATCTCTACTGAAGACCCTTTCAGCTTTTTGAGAGTTGGGTGGAGGACATTATCTCTGAAAATAGGGTCCCACAGCTGCACCCCATCAGTGTGAGCAGGACTCTTAGGACTCTTAGAAGAGTCAATGCTCTGAGACCATTGGGGGCACTTAGCCCCCTCTCTTCGTCACTGAGGATGATTTCATTTTTCAGGGATTAGAGAGGGTGGTCCTTGTGGTGGACTGCAGGTATGGAGAGCTGTTATCATCGTATTAGATAGATAAGAATGATTATATGTATTGTAGAAATGTCTCCTATCATGTTCCCTAATTTTTTATTATGTCCACATCCTGGTCCCCATCTTGGACATCATAACAAACGTGCACTTTTTTGTTTAATTTACACATTGGACCATAGGAAAAATGACACTACAGCTACAGAGGTGACCGTCTGATAGCCCAGCTCGACAATCCATCTCTACTGAAGACCCTTTCAGCTTTTTGAGAGTTGGGTGGAGGACATCATCTCTGAAAATAGGGTCCCACAGCTGCACCCCATCAGTGTGAGCAGGACTCTTAGGACTCTTAGAAGAGTCAATGCTCTGAGACCATGGGGGGCGCTTAGCCCCCTCTCTTCGTCACTGAGGATGATTTCATTTTTCAGGGATTAGAGAGGGTGGTCCTTGTGGTGGACTGCAGGTATGGAGAGCTGTTGTCATCGTATTAAATAGATAAGAATGATTATATGTATTGTAGAAATGTCTCCTATCATGTTCCCTAATTTTTTATTATGTCCACATCCTGGTCCCCATCTTGGACATCATAACAAACGTGCACTTTTTTGTTTAATTTACACATTGGACCATAGGAAAAATGACACTACAGCTACAGAGGTGACCGTCTGATAGCCCAGCTCGACTATCCATCTCTACTGAAGACCCTTTCAGCTTTTTGAGAGTTGGGTGGAGAACATCATCTCTGAAAATAGGGTCCCACAGCTGCACCCCATCAGTGTGAGCAGGACTCTTAGGACTCTTAGAAGAGTCAATGTTTTGAGACCATGGGGGGCGCTTAGCCCCCTCTCTTCGTCACTGAGGATGATTTCACTTTTCAGGGAATAGAGAGGGTGGTACTTGTGGTGGACTGCAGGTATGGAGAGCTGTTGTCATCGTATTAGATAGATAAGAATGATTATATGTATTGTAGAAATGTCTCCTATCATGTTCCCTATTTTTTTATTATGTCCACATCCTGGTCCCCATCTTGGAAATCATAACAAACGTGCACTTTTTTGTTTAATTTACACATTGGACCATAGGAAAAATGACACTACAGCTACAGAGGTGACCGTCTGGTAGCCCAGCTCGACTATCCATCTCTACTGAAGACCCTTTCAGCTTTTTGAGAGTTGGGTGGAGGACATCATCTCTGAAAATAGGGTCCCACAGCTGCACCCCATCAGTGTGAGCAGGACTCTTAGGACTCTTAGAAGAGTCAATGTTTTGAGACCATGGGGGGCGCTTAGCCCCCTCTCTTCGTCACTGAGGATGATTTCATTTTTCAGGGATTAGAGAGGGTGGTCCTTGTGGTGGACTGCAGGTATGGAGAGCTGTTGTCATCGTATTAAATAGATAAGAATGATTATATGTATTGTAGAAATGTCTCCTATCATGTTCCCTAATTTTTTATTATGTCCACATCCTGGTCCCCATCTTGGACATCATAACAAACGTGCACTTTTTTGTTTAATTTACACATTGGACCATAGGAAAAATGACAATACAGCTACAGAGGTGACCGTCTGATAGCCCAGCTCGACTATCCATCTCTACTGAAGACCCTTTCAGCTTTTTGAGAGTTGGGTGGAGAACATCATCTCTGAAAATAGGGTCCCACAGCTGCACCCCATCAGTGTGAGCAGGACTCTTAGGACTCTTAGAAGAGTCAATGTTTTGAGACCATGGGGGGCGCTTAGCCCCCTCTCTTCGTCACTGAGGATGATTTCACTTTTCAGGGAATAGAGAGGGTGGTACTTGTGGTGGACTGCAGGTATGGAGAGCTGTTGTCATCGTATTAGATAGATAAGAATGATTATATGTATTGTAGAAATGTCTCCTATCATGTTCCCTATTTTTTTATTATGTCCACATCCTGGTCCCCATCTTGGAAATCATAACAAACGTGCACTTTTTTGTTTAATTTACACATTGGACCATAGGAAAAATGACACTACAGCTACAGAGGTGACCGTCTGGTAGCCCAGCTCGACTATCCATCTCTACTGAAGACCCTTTCAGCTTTTTGAGAGTTGGGTGGAGGACATCATCTCTGAAAATAGGGTCCCACAGCTGCACCCCATCAGTGTGAGCAGGACTCTTAGGACTCTTAGAAGAGTCAATGTTTTGAGACCATGGGGGGCGCTTAGCCCCCTCTCTTCGTCACTGAGGATGATTTCATTTTTCAGGGATTAGAGAGAGTGGTCCTTGTGGTGGACTGCAGGTATGGAGAGCTGTTGTGATCGTATTAGATAGATAAGAATGATTATATGTATTGTAGAAATGTCTCCTATCATGTTCCCTAATTTTTTATTATGTCCACATCCTGGTCCCCATCTTGGACATCATAACAAACGTGCACTTTTTTGTTTAATTTACACATTGGACCATAGGAAAAATGACACTACAGCTACAGAGGTGACCGTCTGATAGCCCAGCTCGACTATCCATCTCTACTGAAGACCCTTTCAGCTTTTTGAGAGTTGGGGGAGGACATCATCTCTTAAAATAGGGTCCCACAGCTGCACCCCATCAGTGTAAGCAGGACTCTTAGGACTCTTAGAAGAGTCAATGCTCTAAAACCATGGGGGGCGCTTAGCCCCCTCTCTTCGTCCCTGAGGATGATTTCATTTTTCAGGGATTAGAGAGGGTGGTCCTTGTGGTGGACTGCAGGTATGGAGAGCTGTTGTCATCGTATTAGATAGATAAGAATGATTATATGTATTGTAGAAATGTCTCCTATCATGTTCCCTAATTTTTTATTATGTCCACATCCTGGTCCCCATCTTGGACATCATAACAAACGTGCACTTTTTTGTTTAATTTACACATTGGACCATAGGAAAAATGACACTACAGCTACAGAGGTGACCGTCTGATAGCCCAGCTCGACTATCCATCTCTACTGAAGACCCTTTCAGCTTTTTGAGAGTTGGGTGGAGGACATCATCTCTGAAAATAGGGTCCCACAGCTGCACCCCATCAGTGTGAGCAGGACTCTTAGGACTCTTAGAAGAGTTAATGCTCTGAGACCATGGGGGTGCTTAGCCCCCTCTCTTCGTCACTGAGGATGATTTCATTTTTCAGGGATTAGAGAGGGTGGTCCTTGTGGTGGACTGCAGGTATGGAGAGCTGTTGTCATCGTATTAGATAGATAAGAATGATTATATGTATTGTAGAAATGTCTCCTATCATGTTCCCTAATTTTTTATTATGTCCACATCCTGGTCCCCATCTTGGACATCATAACAAACGTGCACTTTTTTGTTTAATTTACACATTGGACCATAGGAAAAATGACACTACAGCTACAGAGGTGACCGTCTGGTAGCCCAGCTCGACTATCCATCTCTACTGAAGACCCTTTCAGCTTTTTGAGAGTTGGGTGGAGGACATCATCTCTGAAAATAGGGTCCCACAGCTGCACCCCATCAGTGTGAGCAGGACTCTTAGGACTCTTAGAAGAGTCAATGTTTTGAGACCATGGGGGGCGCTTAGCCCCCTCTCTTCGTCACTGAGGATGATTTCATTTTTCAGGGATTAGAGAGAGTGGTCCTTGTGGTGGACTGCAGGTATGGAGAGCTGTTGTGATCGTATTAGATAGATAAGAATGATTATATGTATTGTAGAAATGTCTCCTATCATGTTCCCTAATTTTTTATTATGTCCACATCCTGGTCCCCATCTTGGACATCATAACAAACGTGCACTTTTTTGTTTAATTTACACATTGGACCATAGGAAAAATGACACTACAGCTACAGAGGTGACCGTCTGATAGCCCAGCTCGACTATCCATCTCTACTGAAGACCCTTTCAGCTTTTTGAGAGTTGGGTGGAGGACATCATCTCTTAAAATAGGGTCCCACAGCTGCACCCCATCAGTGTGAGCAGGACTCTTAGGACTCTTAGAAGAGTCAATGCTCTGAGACCATGGGGGGCGCTTAGCCCCCTCTCTTCGTCACTGAGGATGATTTCATTTTTCAGGGATTAGAGAGGGTGGTCCTTGTGGTGGACTGCAGGTATGGAGAGCTGTTGTCATCGTATTAAATAGATAAGAATGATTATATGTATTGTAGAAATGTCTCCTATCATGTTCCCTAATTTTTTATTATGTCCACATCCTGGTCCCCATCTTGGACATCATAACAAACGTGCACTTTTTTGTTTAATTTACACATTGGACCATAGGAAAAATGACACTACAGCTACAGAGGTGACCGTCTGATAGCCCAGCTCGACTATCCATCTCTACTGAAGACATTTCTACAATACATATAATCATTCTTATCTATCTAATACGATCACAACAGCTCTCCATACCTGCAGTCCACCACAAGGACCACTCTCTCTAATCCCTGAAAAATGAAATCATCCTCAGTGACGAAGAGAGGGGGCTAAGCGCCCCCCATGGTCTCAGAGCATTGACTCTTCTAAGAGTCCTAAGATTCCTGCTCACTCTGATGGGGTGCAGCTGTGGGACCCTATCTTCAGAGATGATGTCCTCCACCCAACTCTCAAAAAGCTGAAAGGGTCTTCAGTAGAGATGGATAGTCGAGCTGGGCTATCAGACGGTCACCTCTGTAGCTGTAGTGTCATTTTTCCTATGGTCCAATTTGTAAATTAAACAAAAAAGTGCACGTTTGTTATGATTTCCAAGATGGGGACCAGGATGTGGACATAATAAAAAAATAGGGAACATGATAGGAGACATTTCTACAATACATATAATCATTCTTATCTATCTAATACGATGACAACAGCTCTCCATACCTGCAGTCCACCACAAGGACCACCCTCTCTATTCCCTAAAAAGTGAAATCATCCTCAGTGACGAGGAGAGGGGGCTAAGCGCCCCCCATGGTCTCAGAGCATTGACTCTTCTAAGAGTCCTAAGAGTCCTGCTCACACTGATGGGGTGCAGCTGTGGGACCCTATTTTCAGAGATGATGTTCTCCACCCAACTCTCAAAAAGCTGAAAGGGTCTTCAGTAGAGATGAGCGAACCGGTCGCGGTTCGGCTGGAGGTTGGTTCGCCGAACGGACCTCCCGTTCGAGTTCGGTTCGTCGAACGTTCGACGAACCGAACTCGAACTGCATAGGAAACAATGGCAGGCAATCACAAACACAGAAAAACACCTAGAAAACACCCTCAAAGGTGTCCTAAAGGTGACAAACAACTCAAACACATTGGAAAGTGACAAGGACATATACTCATGCGAAAACAAAACAGCTGGACAAGGAAAAAGAGGAGGACACACAGATATAGGCATGGCACGCCCTTCTAAAATCATGTAAAACACCGCAAGGTGACTCCAAGCGGAGTCTCCCTTTTTTCCAAAAATTGGGCCACACACACCCACCCCTTCAGTGGCAGCAGTTGTGCCTCAGTTGTACACTTCACAGCTAGATTTGCATCAAGCACATTCAAAAATACGCCATTCTTATCCATCCCCAGGATGACACCGGGGTAGGTAGCAAAGTCTTTCCTGATCCCAGCTCTGTGCAGCTTGGATCATTTATAAAAAACACAGCAATCAAGGGTTACTCCAAGCGGAGTCTCCCTTTTTTCCAAAAATTGGGCCCCACACACACCCACCCCTTCAGTGGCAGCAGTTGTGCCCTAGTTGTACACTTCACAGCTACATTTGCATCAAGCACATTCAAAAATACGCCATTCTTATCCATCCCCAGGATGACACCGGGGTAGGTAGCAAAGTCTTTGCTGACCCATGACTTGTTCATCTTGGCTTCTTTTAAAAACAATGTAAGCAAGGGTTACTCCAAGCGGAGTTCCCTTTTTTCCAAAAATTGGGCCCCACACACACCCACCCCTTCAGTGGCAGCAGTTGTGCCCTAGTTGTACACTTCACAGCTACATTTGCATCAAGCAGATTCAAAAATACGCCATTCTTATCCATCCCCAGGATGACACCGGGGTAGGTAGCAAAGTCTTTGCTGACCCATGACTTGTTCATCTTGGCTTCTTTTAAAAACAATGTAAGCAAGGGTTACTCCAAGCGGAGTCTCCCTTTTTTCCAAAAATTGGGCCCCACACACACCCACCCCTTCAGTGGCAGCAGTTGTGCCCTAGTTGTACACTTCACAGCTACATTTGCATCAAGCACATTCAAAAATACGCCATTCTTATCCGTCCCCAGGATGACACCGGGGTAGGTAGCAAAGTGTTTCCTGATCCCAGCTCTGTTCATCTTGGCTTCTTTTAAAAACACAGCAAGCAAGGGTTACTCCAAGCGGAGTCTCCCTTTTTTTTCCAAAAATTGGGCCCCACACACCCACCCATTCAGTGGCAGCAGTTGTGCCCCAGTTGTACACTTCACAGCTAGATTTGCATCAAGCACATTCAAAAATACGCCATTCTTATCCATCCCCAGGATGACACCGGGGTAGGTAGCAAAGTCTTTGCTGACCCATGACTTGTTCATCTTGGCTTCTTTTAAAAACAATGTAAGCAAGGGTTACTCCAAGCGGAGTCTCCCTTTTTTCCAAAAATTGGGCCCCACACACACCCACCCCTTCAGTGGCAGCAGTTGTGCCCTAGTTGTACACTTCACAGCTACATTTGCATCAAGCACATTCAAAAATACGCCATTCTTATCCGTCCCCAGGATGACACCGGGGTAGGTAGCAAAGTCTTTCCTGATCCCAGCTCTGTTCATCTTGGCTTCTTTTAAAAACACATCAAGCAAGGGTTACTCCAAGCGGAGCCTCCCTTTTTTCCAAAAATTGGGCCCCACACACCCACCCATTCAGTGGCAGCAGTTGTGCCCCAGTTGTACACTTCACAGCTAGATTTGCATCAAGCACATTCCAAAATACGCCATTCTTATCCGTCCCCAGGATGACACCGGGGTAGGTAGCAAAGTGTTTCCTGATCCCAGCTCTGTTCATCTTGGCTTCTTTTAAAAACACAGCAAGCAAGGGTTACTCCAAGAGGAGTCTCCCTTTTTTTCCAAAAATTGGGCCCCACACACCCACCCATTCAGTGGCAGCAGTTGTGCCCCAGTTGTACACTTCACAGCTAGATTTGCATCAAGCACATTCAAAAATACGCCATAATTAACCGTCCCCAGGATGACACCAGGGTAGGTAGCAAAGTCTTTCCTGATCCCAGCTCTGTTCATCTTGGCTTCTTTTAAAAACACAGCAAGCAAGGGTTACTCCAAGCGGAGTCTCCCTTTTTTTCCAAAAATTGGGCCCCACACACCCACCCATTCAGTGGCAGCAGTTGTGCCCCAGTTGTACACTTCACAGCTAGATTTGCATCAAGCACATTCAAAAATACGCCATTCTTATCCGTCCCCAGGATGACACCGGGGTAGGTAGCAAAGTGTTTCCTGATCCCAGCTCTGTTCATCTTGGCTTCTTTTAAAAACACAGCAAGCAAGGGTTACTCCAAGCGGAGTCTCCCTTTTTTTCCAAAAATTGGGCCCCACACACCCACCCATTCAGTGGCAGCAGTTGTGCCCCAGTTGTACACTTCACAGCTAGATTTGCATCAAGCACATTCAAAAAAACGCCATAATTAACCGTCCCCAGGATGACACCAGGGTAGGTAGCAAAGTCTTTCCTGATCCCAGCTCTGTTCATCTTGGCTTCTTTTAAAAACACATCAAGCAAGGGTTACTCCAAGCGGAGCCTCCCTTTTTTTCCAAAAATTGTGCCCCACACACACCCACCCATTCAGTGGCAGCACTTGTGCCCTAGTTGTACACTTCACAGCTACATTTGCATCAAGCACATTCAAAAATACGCCATAATTAACCGTCCCCAGGATGACACCAGGGTAGGTAGCAAAGTCTTTCCTGATCCCAGCTCTGTTCATCTTGGCTTCTTTTAAAAACACATCAAGCAAGGGTTACTCCAAGCGGAGCCTCCCTTTTTTCCAAAAATTGGGCCCCACACACCCACCCATTCAGTGGCAGCAGTTGTGCCCCAGTTGTACACTTCACAGCTAGATTTGCATCAAGCACATTCCAAAATACGCCATTCTTATCCGTCCCCAGGATGACACCGGGGTAGGTAGCAAAGTGTTTCCTGATCCCAGCTCTGTTCATCTTGGCTTCTTTTAAAAACACAGCAAGCAAGGGTTACTCCAAGCGGAGTCTCCCTTTTTTTCCAAAAATTGGGCCCCACACACCCACCCATTCAGTGGCAGCAGTTGTGCCCCAGTTGTACACTTCACAGCTAGATTTGCATCAAGCACATTCAAAAATACGCCATTCTTATCCGTCCCCAGGATGACACCGGGGTAGGTAGCAAAGTGTTTCCTGATCCCAGCTCTGTTCATCTTGGCTTCTTTTAAAAACACAGCAAGCAAGGGTTACTCCAAGCGGAGTCTCCCTTTTTTTCCAAAAATTGGGCCCCACACACCCACCCATTCAGTGGCAGCAGTTGTGCCCCAGTTGTACACTTCACAGCTAGATTTGCATCAAGCACATTCAAAGAAACGCCATAATTAACCGTCCCCAGGATGACACCAGGGTAGGTAGCAAAGTCTTTCCTGATCCCAGCTCTGTTCATCTTGGCTTCTTTTAAAAACACATCAAGCAAGGGTTACTCCAAGCGGAGCCTCCCTTTTTTTCCAAAAATTGTGCCCCACACACACCCACCCATTCAGTGGCAGCACTTGTGCCCTAGTTGTACACTTCACAGCTACATTTGCATCAAGCACATTCAAAAATACGCCATAATTAACCGTCCCCAGGATGACACCAGGGTAGGTAGCAAAGTCTTTCCTGATCCCAGCTCTGTTCATCTTGGCTTCTTTTAAAAACACATCAAGCAAGGGTTACTCCAAGCGGAGTCTCCCTTTTTTTCCAAAAATTGGGCCCCACACAGACACCTTATCAGTGGCAGCACTTGTGCCCTAGTTGCAAACAGGATGTTTTGATTTGCATCAAGCACATTCCAAATCAACAAGCATTTACTCTCCCCAGGATGACACAGGGGTAGTAAATTCCTTCTGGATCCATGACTTGTTCATTTTGATGAACGTCAGTCTGTCCACATTGTCACTGGACAGACTCGTGCGCTTATCTGTCAGCACACACCCAGCAGCACTGAATACACGTTCAGAGACAACGCTGGCAGCTGGACACGACAAAATCTCCAAGGCGTAAGTTGCGAGCTCTGGCCATTTTTCTAGGTTTGAAGCCCAAAAGGAGCAAGGCTCCAGTTGCACAGTCATGGCATCGATGTTCATTTGGAGATACTCCTGTATCATCCTCTCCAGCCGTTGACTATGTGTCAGACTTGTTGTCTCTGGTGGCCTTGCAAAAGAGGGTCTAAAAAAATTATGAAAAGATTCCATAAAATTGCTGTTACCGGCACCAGATACGGTCCTACTGGTACGGGTAGACTGTTGAAGATGACGAGACCGTCCCATGTTTGTCAAGTTACAACTGGGAGATTCACTCCCTGCACCTGCACGGTTGTTTGGTGGAAAAGCCGAGCTAAGATCTAGTAACAGCTTCTGCTGATACTCCTGCATACGTGCGTCCCTTTCTATGGCTGGAATTATGTCACAAAATTTGGACTTGTACCGGGGATCTAATAGTGTGGCAATCCAGTAGTCATCATCACTTCTAATTTTGACAATACGACTGTCATGTTGGAGGTAGTGCAACAAAAAGGCACTCATGTGTCTTGCGCAGCCATGCGGACCAAGTCCACGCTGTGTTTGTGGCATAGAGGTGCTACCCGTTCTTTCTTCCTCTGACATCTGACCCCAACCGCTTTCAACTGAAATTTGACCAAGGTCTCCCTCATCCGCTGAGTCTTCCATGTCCATGGACAGTTCGTCCTCCATTTCTTCATGTTCTCCTGCACCTTGCTCAACATTTCGCCTGCTACTATGCGCCCTTGTCGATCCCTGTCCCCCATGGTCCCATGCCTGCTGCGTTGGTGATGATGAACGTCTGGACCTTGGTGATGTTGTTGTCCCTTGCGCATATGAATCCTCCTGTAGTTCCTCCCCTTCATGTTGTCCCACCCCCTGACTCCGAATAGTGTTTAGCGTGTGCTCCAGCATGTAAATGACTGGAATCGTCATGCTGATAATGGCATTGTCAGAGCTAAACATATTCGTCGCCATGTCGAAACTGTGCAGAAGGGTGCATAGGTCCTTGATCTGAGACCACTCCATCAGGGTGATCTGCCCCACCTCTGCATCTCGTTGGCCCAGGCTATACGTCATGACGTATTGCACCAGGGCTCTGCGGTGCTGCTACAGTCGCTGTAACATGTGGAGAGTTGAATTCCAGCATGTCGCCACATCGCATTTCAGGCGATGAACCGGCAGGCCGAAAGACTTCTGGAGCGATGCAAGTCGCTCAGCTGCGGCGCTTGAACGGCGGAAGTGAGCAGACAGTTTTCGTGCCCTGTTCAGAAGGCCATCTAGGCCGGGATAGTGTGTTAAAAATTGCTGCACGACAAGGTTCAACACGTGAGCCATACAAGGTACGTGTGTCACCTTGCCCAGGCGAAGGGCCGCACCCAGGTTTGCAGCATTGTCGCACACGGCCTTACCAGGCTGCAGGTTGAGTGGAGACAACCATTTATTAAACTCGGACCGCAGAGCTGACCACAACTCCTCAGCTGTGTGACTCTTATTACCAAGACATGTCAAGCTAAAGACCGCCTGATGCCGTTGCGCTCTGCTGCCAGCATAGTAATGAGGGGTGCGTGATTCCTTCTGCGCAGTGAGAACGCTGGTGGCCTGACCAGGCAGGCTTGGGGCGGAGGTGGAGGACCCAGATGAGGTGGAGGATGCAGAAGCAGTGGCGGAACTTGGACAGACAGAGGATTGACACACAAGTCGTGGGGACGGCAAGACTTGTGCAGCAGACCCTTCACCATCTATCACCATAGTTACCCAGTGCCCAGTCAGCGACATGTAACGTCCCTGTCCATGCTTACTGGTCCAAGTATCGGTGGTGAAATGCACCCGTTCACACACAGAGTTTCTCAAGGAAGCGGTGATGTTGTGTGCGACATGCTGGTGTAGCGCGGGCACACCTTTCTTAGAGAAGTAGTGGCGACTAGGCATCTGGTACTGGGGCACAGCGACAGACATAAGGTCTCTAAAATCCTGTGTGTCCACTAGGCGGAAAGGCAGCATTTCAGTAGCCAACAGCTTACAGAGGGATAGAGTCAACCTCTTAGCTTTGTCATGGGTCGGAGGAAGTGGCCTTTTATTTGACCACATCTGAGGGACAGAGATCTGGCTGCTGTGTGTAGACGGTGTTGAGTAGGGTGTCCCTGGAAAAATGCTGGTTTGTGAGGAAAGTGCAGGCGGAGACATGATGTTGCCTTCATCCAACGTTGGTGCTATCGATGTCTGAGAGAGCTGTACACACTCACTTGTTTCCCCTTCCAAACCAACTGACGACCTTACAAGCAAACTGCCTGTTGCGGTTACAGTGGTGGAAGTTTTGCGTGGAAAAACAGGTGTGACAGCTGTCCCCACAGTCCTAGAAGATGAAGAGCGCGCGGATGCACTGGAAGGGGCGGGCGGTGGATGGTTCGCTCCGCTAGGCCGCATTGCAGCACGGTGAGCTTCCCACCGGGACTTATGATATTTAGTCATGTGACGATTCATGGAAGAAGTTGTCAAACTGCTGAGGTTTTGACCTCTACTAACAGAATCATGACAAATGTTACATATCACATGAGTTGGGCGATCTTTTTCGATGTGAAAAAAGGACCAGGCTAGGCAAGGCTTAGAGGCCATGCGACCTGTTGATCCACCCCGAATAATGCTCATAGGCAGAGTGGTGGCTGAGGATGCAGTTGTAGACGTGCTACCAGTGCTCCGACTCTGTCCAGGAAGGTGCAAGGTAACTTCGTCGTCGGTTGCATCCTCCTCCACCGCCTCTGTTGACCTCCTCGAGTGCCTGACTGGGGGTTGACAGTAGGTGGGATCTAGAACGTCATCATCAATTGTTGTGTTTGCACTCCCCTCCCCCTCAGACCGAGCCTCTTCTTGCCCTGACCGAATATTTAAGTTGTCATCCCAATCGGGTATCTGCGTCTCATCTTCATCAGTATGTTCCTCATTGTCTATAACCACAGGTGTTACAGTTTGTGACAAAGGGTCAACATTATGCTCAGAAACTTGGTCCTCACGGCCTGAATCTGAGTCACAAAGGTTCTGGGCATCACTGCAGACCATTTCCTGTTCTGTACTCACTGTAGCTTGGGAGCAGACCTCTGATTCCCAGGCTATAGTGTGACTGAACAGCTCTGCAGACTCAGCCATCTCAGTTCCACCATACTGTGCAGGGCTGATGGAGACTTCAGAGCTGGGAGAAATCAAGTGTGATTGGGATGACAACTCAGAGGACTGGTGTTTTTTGGATGCGGTACTTGAAGTGGCTGAGAGGGCACTTGTTGGACCACTTGAGATCCATTCAAGCATTTTCCTTTTTTGCCCATCATCTACCTTTGTTCCTCTTGTTCGTGTCCGTAAAAAAGGGAGCACATCGGATTGTCCACAATAAGTAGTAGACATCTTACTTTTGCTAGTAGATGGTCTATCTGCAGCAGATGATAATGGAGCTTTGCCACCTTCCCCACTGACAAAACCTTTTTTGCCTTTTCCACCACGCCTCTTCCCCTTTCCACCAGCATCTGTCATTTTGCCACTCATGTTGATTGCGACAAGATTGTGGACTGAAAATGTGGTAGTAAAAATTGAGAGGTGGTGAAGATTGCAGTGGTGGTCTAGCTTTATTAACAGCAGAATAATTAAGAATAAATATCCCTGACAATGTAACTTAGTTATAATTAGTTGGAGTGTGCAACGCAGGCAGACGTGCTGCAAATGTCTTGGCACTAGTGGGACTATAGCAAAGTCCAATAGCCACGTATAGGATGCCACTAGGTACACTGAGTGTGTGCTAGTATAATGGCTTAGTTATAATTAGTTGGAGTGTGCAACGCAGGCAGATGCGTTCTGCAAATGTCTTGGCACTAGTGGGACTAAAGCAAAGTCCAATAGCCACGTATAGGATGCCACTAGGTACACTAAGTGTTTGCTAGTATAATGGCTTAGTTATAATTAGTTGGAGTGTGCAACGCAGGCAGATGCGTTCTGCAAATGTCTTGGCACTAGTGGGACTAAAGCAAAGTCCAATAGCCACGTATAGGATGCCACTAGGTACACTAAGTGTTTGCTAGTATAATGGCTTAGTTATAATTAGTTGGAGTGTGCAACGCAGGCAGATGCGCTCTGCAAATGTCTTGGCACTAGTGGGACTATAGCAAAGTCCAATAGCCACGTATAGGATGCCACTAGGTACACTGAGTGTGTGCTAGTATAATGGCTTAGTTATAATTAGTTGGAGTGTGCAACGCAGGCAGATGCGCTCTGCAAATGTCTTGGCACTAGTGGGACTATAGCAAAGTCCAATAGCCACGTATAGGATGCCACTAGGTACACTGAGTGTGTGCTAGTATAATGGCTTAGTTATAATTAGTTGGAGTGTGCAACGCAGGCAGATGCGTTCTGCAAATGTCTTGGCACTAGTGGGACTAAAGCAAAGTCCAATAGCCACGTATAGGATGCCACTAGGTACACTAAGTGTTTGCTAGTATAATGGCTTAGTTATAATTAGTTGGAGTGTGCAACGCAGGCAGATGCGCTCTGCAAATGTCTTGGCACTAGTGGGACTATAGCAAAGTCCAATAGCCACGTATAGGATGCCACTAGGTACACTGAGTGTGTGCTAGTATAATGGCTTAGTTATAATTAGTTGGAGTGTGCAACGCAGGCAGATGCGCTCTGCAAATGTCTTGGCACTAGTGGGACTATAGCAAAGTCCAATAGCCACGTATAGGATGCCACTAGGTACACTGAGTGTGTGCTAGTATAATGGCTTAGTTATAATTAGTTGGAGTGTGCAACGCAGGCAGATGCGCTCTGCAAATGTCTTGGCACTAGTGGGACTATAGCAAAGTCCAATAGCCACGTATAGGATGCCACTAGGTACACTGAGTGTGTGCTAGTATAATGGCTTAGTTATAATTAGTTGGAGTGTGCAACGCAGGCAGATGCGTTCTGCAAATGTCTTGGCACTAGTGGGACTAAAGCAAAGTCCAATAGCCACGTATAGGATGCCACTAGGTACACTAAGTGTTTGCTAGTATAATGGCTTAGTTATAATTAGTTGGAGTGTGCAACGCAGGCAGATGCGCTCTGCAAATGTCTTGGCACTAGTGGGACTATAGCAAAGTCCAATAGCCACGTATAGGATGCCACTAGGTACACTGAGTGTGTGCTAGTATAATGGCTTAGTTATAATTAGTTGGAGTGTGCAATGCAGGCAGATGCGCTCTGCAAATGTCTTGGCACTAGTGGGACTATAGCAAAGTCCAATAGCCACGTATAGGATGCCACTAGGTACACTGAGTGTGTGCTAGTATAATGGCTTAGTTATAATTAGTTGGAGTGTGCAACGCAGGCAGATGCGCTCTGCAAATGTCTTGGCACTAGTGGGACTATAGCAAAGTCCAATAGCCACGTATAGGATGCCACTAGGTACACTGAGTGTTTGCTAGTATAATGGCTTAGTTATAATTAGTTGGAGTGTGCAACGCAGGCAGATGCGCTCTGCAAATGTCTTGGCACTAGTGGGACTATAGCAAAGTCCAATAGCCACGTATAGGATGCCACTAGGTACACTGAGTGTGTGCTAGTATAATGGCTTAGTTATAATTAGTTGGAGTGTGCAACGCAGGCAGATGCGCTCTGCAAATGTCTTGGCACTAGTGGGACTATAGCAAAGTCCAATAGCCACGTATAGGATGCCACTAGGTACACTGAGTGTGTGCTAGTATAATGGCTTAGTTATAATTAGTTGGAGTGTGCAACGCAGGCAGATGCGCTCTGCAAATGTCTTGGCACTAGTGGGACTATAGCAAAGTCCAATAGCCACGTATAGGATGCCACTAGGTACACTGAGTGTTTGCTAGTATAATGGCTTAGTTATAATTAGTTGGAGTGTGCAACGCAGGCAGATGCGCTCTGCAAATGTCTTGGCACTAGTGGGACTATAGCAAAGTCCAATAGCCACGTATAGGATGCCACTAGGTACACTGAGTGTGTGCTAGTATAATGGCTTAGTTATAATTAGTTGGAGTGTGCAACGCAGGCAGATGCGCTCTGCAAATGTCTTGGCACTAGTGGGACTATAGCAAAGTCCAATAGCCACGTATAGGATGCCACTAGGTACACTGAGTGTGTGCTAGTATAATGGCTTAGTTATAATTAGTTGGAGTGTGCAACGCAGGCAGATGCGTTCTGCAAATGTCTTGGCACTAGTGGGACTAAAGCAAAGTCCAATAGCCACGTATAGGATGCCACTAGGTACACTAAGTGTTTGCTAGTATAATGGCTTAGTTATAATTAGTTGGAGTGTGCAACGCAGGCAGATGCGCTCTGCAAATGTCTTGGCACTAGTGGGACTATAGCAAAGTCCAATAGCCACGTATAGGATGCCACTAGGTACACTGAGTGTGTGCTAGTATAATGGCTTAGTTATAATTAGTTGGAGTGTGCAACGCAGGCAGATGTGCTCTGCAAATGTCTTGGCACTAGTGGGACTATAGCAAAGTCCAATAGCCACGTATAGGATGCCACTAGGTACACTGAGTGTGTGCTAGTATAATGGCTTAGTTATAATTAGTTGGAGTGTGCAACGCAGGCAGATGCGCTCTGCAAATGTCTTGGCACTAGTGGGACTATAGCAAAGTCCAATAGCCACGTATAGGATGCCACTAGGTACACTGAGTGTTTGCTAGTATAATGGCTTAGTTATAATTAGTTGGAGTGTGCAACGCAGGCAGATGCGCTCTGCAAATGTCTTGGCACTAGTGGGACTATAGCAAAGTCCAATAGCCACGTATAGGATGCCACTAGGTACACTGAGTGTGTGCTAGTATAATGGCTTAGTTATAATTAGTTGGAGTGTGCAACGCAGGCAGATGCGTTCTGCAAATGTCTTGGCACTAGTGGGACTAAAGCAAAGTCCAATAGCCACGTATAGGATGCTACTAGGTACACTAAGTGTTTGCTAGTATAATGGCTTAGTTATAATTAGTTGGAGTGTGCAACGCAGGCAGATGCGCTCTGCAAATGTCTTGGCACTAGTGGGACTATAGCAAAGTCCAATAGCCACGTATAGGATGCCACTAGGTACACTGAGTGTGTGCTAGTATAATGGCTTAGTTATAATTAGTTGGAGTGTGCAACGCAGGCAGATGCGCTCTGCAAATGTCTTGGCACTAGTGGGACTATAGCAAAGTCCAATAGCCACGTATAGGATGCCACTAGGTACACTGAGTGTGTGCTAGTATAATGGCTTAGTTATAATTAGTTGGAGTGTGCAACGCAGGCAGATGCGTTCTGCAAATGTCTTGGCACTAGTGGGACTAAAGCAAAGTCCAATAGCCACGTATAGGATGCCACTAGGTACACTAAGTGTTTGCTAGTATAATGGCTTAGTTATAATTAGTTGGAGTGTGCAACGCAGGCAGATGCGCTCTGCAAATGTCTTGGCACTAGTGGGAC
Source organism: Anomaloglossus baeobatrachus (assembly GCF_048569485.1). Lineage (NCBI taxonomy): Eukaryota > Metazoa > Chordata > Amphibia > Anura > Aromobatidae > Anomaloglossus > Anomaloglossus baeobatrachus. The sequence goes on along the minus strand of NW_027443337.1, from coordinate 532,560 downwards.
TATAGCAAAGTCCAATAGCCACGTATAGGATGCCACTAGGTACACTGAGTGTGTGCTAGTATAATGGCTTAGTTATAATTAGTTGGAGTGTGCAACGCAGGCAGATGCGCTCTGCAAATGTCTTGGCACTAGTGGGACTATAGCAAAGTCCAATAGCCACGTATAGGATGCCACTAGGTACACTGAGTGTGTGCTAGTATAATGGCTTAGTTATAATTAGTTGGAGTGTGCAACGCAGGCAGATGCGCTCTGCAAATGTCTTGGCACTAGTGGGACTATAGCAAAGTCCAATAGCCACGTATAGGATGCCACTAGGTACACTGAGTGTGTGCTAGTATAATGGCTTAGTTATAATTAGTTGGAGTGTGCAACGCAGGCAGATGCGTTCTGCAAATGTCTTGGCACTAGTGGGACTAAAGCAAAGTCCAATAGCCACGTATAGGATGCCACTAGGTACACTAAGTGTTTGCTAGTATAATGGCTTAGTTATAATTAGTTGGAGTGTGCAACGCAGGCAGATGCGCTCTGCAAATGTCTTGGCACTAGTGGGACTATAGCAAAGTCCAATAGCCACGTATAGGATGCCACTAGGTACACTGAGTGTGTGCTAGTATAATGGCTTAGTTATAATTAGTTGGAGTGTGCAACGCAGGCAGATGCGCTCTGCAAATGTCTTGGCACTAGTGAGACTATAGCAAAGTCCAATAGCCACGTATAGGATGCCACTAGGTACACTGAGTGTGTGCTAGTATAATGGCTTAGTTATAATTAGTTGGAGTGTGCAACGCAGGCAGATGCGCTCTGCAAATGTCTTGGCACTAGTGGGACTATAGCAAAGTCCAATAGCCACGTATAGGATGCCACTAGGTACACTGAGTGTTTGCTAGTATAATGGCTTAGTTATAATTAGTTGGAGTGTGCAACGCAGGCAGATGCGCTCTGCAAATGTCTTGGCACTAGTGGGACTATAGCAAAGTCCAATAGCCACGTATAGGATGCCACTAGGTACACTGAGTGTGTGCTAGTATAATGGCTTAGTTATAATTAGTTGGAGTGTGCAACGCAGGCAGATGCGCTCTGCAAATGTCTTGGCACTAGTGGGACTATAGCAAAGTCCAATAGCCACGTATAGGATGCCACTAGGTACACTGAGTGTGTGCTAGTATAATGGCTTAGTTATAATTAGTTGGAGTGTGCAACGCAGGCAGATGCGCTCTGCAAATGTCTTGGCACTAGTGGGACTATAGCAAAGTCCAATAGCCACGTATAGGATGCAATAAGGTACACTGAGTGTGTGCTAGTATAATGGCTTAGTTATAATTAGTTGGAGTGTGCAACGCAGGCAGATGCGTTCTGCAAATGTCTTGGCACTAGTGGGACTAAAGCAAAGTCCAATAGCCACGTATAGGATGCCACTAGGTACACTAAGTGTTTGCTAGTATAATGGCTTAGTTATAATTAGTTGGAGTGTGCAACGCAGGCAGATGCGCTCTGCAAATGTCTTGGCACTAGTGGGACTATAGCAAAGTCCAATAGCCACGTATAGGATGCCACTAGGTACACTGAGTGTGTGCTAGTATAATGGCTTAGTTATAATTAGTTGGAGTGTGCAACGCAGGCAGATGCGCTCTGCAAATGTCTTGGCACTAGTGGGACTATAGCAAAGTCCAATAGCCACGTATAGGATGCCACTAGGTACACTGAGTGTGTGCTAGTATAATGGCTTAGTTATAATTAGTTGGAGTGTGCAACGCAGGCAGATGCGCTCTGCAAATGTCTTGGCACTAGTGGGACTATAGCAAAGTCCAATAGCCACGTATAGGATGCCACTAGGTACACTGAGTGTTTGCTAGTATAATGGCTTAGTTATAATTAGTTGGAGTGTGCAACGCAGGCAGATGCGCTCTGCAAATGTCTTGGCACTAGTGGGACTATTGCAAAGTCCAATAGCCACGTATAGGATGCCACTAGGTACACTGAGTGTGTGCTAGTATAATGGCTTAGTTATAATTAGTTGGAGTGTGCAACGCAGGCAGATGCGTTCTGCAAATGTCTTGGCACTAGTGGGACTAAAGCAAAGTCCAATAGCCACGCATAGGATGCCACTAGGTACACTAAGTGTTTGCTAGTATAATGGCTTAGTTATAATTAGTTGGAGTGTGCAACGCAGGCAGATGCGCTCTGCAAATGTCTTGGCACTAGTGGGACTATAGCAAAGTCCAATAGCCACGTATAGGATGCCACTAGGTACACTGAGTGTTTGCTAGTATAATGGCTTAGTTATAATTAGTTGGAGTGTGCAACGCAGGCAGATGCGCTCTGCAAATGTCTTGGCACTAGTGGGACTATAGCAAAGTCCAATAGCCACGTATAGGATGCCACTAGGTACACTGAGTGTGTGCTAGTATAATGGCTTAGTTATAATTAGTTGGAGTGTGCAACGCAGGCAGATGCGTTCTGCAAATGTCTTGGCACTAGTGGGACTAAAGCAAAGTCCAATAGCCACGTATAGGATGCCACTAGGTACACTAAGTGTTTGCTAGTATAATGGCTTAGTTATAATTAGTTGGAGTGTGCAACGCAGGCAGATGCGCTCTGCAAATGTCTTGGCACTAGTGGGACTATAGCAAAGTCCAATAGCCACGTATAGGATGCCACTAGGTACACTGAGTGTGTGCTAGTATAATGGCTTAGTTATAATTAGTTGGAGTGTGCAACGCAGGCAGATGCGCTCTGCAAATGTCTTGGCACTAGTGGGACTATAGCAAAGTCCAATAGCCACGTATAGGATGCCACTAGGTACACTGAGTGTTTGCTAGTATAATGGCTTAGTTATAATTAGTTGGAGTGTGCAACGCAGGCAGATGCGCTCTGCAAATGTCTTGGCACTAGTGGGACTATAGCAAAGTCCAATAGCCACGTATAGGATGCCACTAGGTACACTGAGTGTGTGCTAGTATAATGGCTTAGTTATAATTAGTTGGAGTGTGCAACGCAGGCAGATGCGCTCTGCAAATGTCTTGGCACTAGTGGGACTATAGCAAAGTCCAATAGCCACGTATAGGATGCCACTAGGTACACTGAGTGTGTGCTAGTATAATGGCTTAGTTATAATTAGTTGGAGTGTGCAACGCAGGCAGTTGCGCTCTGCAAATGTCTTGGCACTAGTGGGACTATAGCAAAGTCCAATAGCCACGTATAGGATGCCACTAGGTACACTGAGTGTTTGCTAGTATAATGGCTTAGTTATAATTAGTTGGAGTGTGCAACGCAGGCAGATGCGCTCTGCAAATGTCTTGGCACTAGTGGGACTAAAGCAAAGTCCAATAGCCACGTATAGGATGCCACTAGGTACACTGAGTGTTTGCTAGTATAATGGCTTAGTTATAATTAGTTGGAGTGTGCAACGCAGGCAGATGCGCTCTGCAAATGTCTTGGCACTAGTGGGACTAAAGCAAAGTCCAATAGCCACGTATAGGATGCCACTAGGTACACTGAGTGTTTGCTAGTATAATGGCTTAGTTAGAATGAGTTGGAGTGTGCAGAGGACAAGAGGGTACAGTGGCAGGATTGTGGTGCTCTGGGTAGAGGAATGGAAGCCTGCCTTTCTATTTCCTCCTAATGGTGAAATGCAGGGAGGAAATCCCTGACCTGGGCTACACAGACGCTGTTAATGTTTGCAGGACCTGTCACCTATGGCTCTCTGACCCTGCCGCTTTGAGCCCTTAAAAGGACTGCTAGAATGTGCTCTCCCTAAGCTGTCTAACGTTGTGTATGCAGCGCATACAGCTGTATCGGCTATAGGACTCAGGAGGACGGAGCTGCGACACTGATGTCTGACACCAAAGACGCAGAAGGCAGATAATGGCGTTCGTGAAGAAAATGTCCGGTTTTATAATGCAGGGACATGTGACATGCAGATCCTATCACACATGCCGTTGCTTCTCTGGCTCAAAGTCCACTTAGCTGTGTGTGTGTCTGTGATTGGCTGACATGCTGGCCCGCCCCACAAGACGCGCGCGCTTAGGGAAGGAAGACAAGAAAAAAAAAAAAAAAATTATAGAAACAGCAGTGATCTGAAGGCGCTGTTCACGCACACTATACACTGAAATGTGATAATAGTTTGATTCACAGAGTGACTTACACTATTACAGCAGAAACCAAGCTATGATTTAGCTGTTTTTTGGCTGCTAGAACCGTTCTCGAACGTTTCTAGAACTATCGAGCTTTTGCAAAAAGCTCGAGTTCTAGTTCGATCTAGAACATGCCCCAAAATCACTCGAGCCTAGAACTGGAGAACCACGAACCACGAACCGCGCTCAACTCTAGTCTTCAGTAGAGATGGATAGTCGAGCTGGGCTATCAGACGGTCACCTCTGTAGCTGTAGTGTCATTTTTCCTATGGTCCAATGTGTAAATTAAACAAAAAAGTGCACGTTTGTTATGATGTCCAAGATGGGGACCAGGATGTGGACATAATAAAAAATTAGGGAACATGATAGGAGACATTTCTACAATACATATAATCATTCTTATCTATCTAATACGATGATAACAGCTCTCCATATCTGCAGTCCACCACAAGGACCACCCTCTCTAATCCCTGAAAAATGAAATCATCCTCAGTGATGAAGAGAGGGGGCTAAGTGCCCCCAATGGTCTCAGAGCATTGACTCTTCTAAGAGTCCTAAGAGTCCTGCTCACACTGATGGGGTGCAGCTGTGGGACCCTATTTTCAGAGATGATGTCCTCCACCCAACTCTCAAAAAGCTGAAAGGGTCTAAGAGTCCTAAGAGTCCTGCTCACACTGATGGGGTGCAGCTGTGGGACCCTATTTTCAGAGATGATGTCCTCCACCCAACTCTCAAAAAGCTGAAAGGGTCTTCAGTAGAGATGGATAGTCGAGCTGGGCTATCAGACGGTCACCTCTGTAGCTGTAGTGTCATTTTTCCTATGGTCCAATGTGTAAATTAAACAAAAAAGTGCACGTTTGTTATGATGTCCAAGATGGGGACCAGGATGTGGACATAATAAAAAATTAGGGAACATGATAGGAGACATTTCTACAATACATATAATCATTCTTATCTATCTAATACGATGACAACAGCTCTCCATACCTGCAGTCCACCACAAGGACCACCCTCTCTAATCCCTGAAAAATGAAATCATCCTCAGTGACGAAGAGAGGGGGCTAAGCGCCCCCATGGTCTCAGAGCATTAACTCTTCTAAGAGTCCTAAGAGTCCTGCTCACACTGATGGGGTGCAGCTGTGGGACCCTATTTTCAGAGATGATGTCCTCCACCCAACTCTCAAAAAGCTGAAAGGGTCTTCAGTAGAGATGGATAGTCGAGCTGGGCTATCAGACGGTCACCTCTGTAGCTGTAGTGTCATTTTTCCTATGGTCCAATGTGTAAATTAAACAAAAAAGTGCACGTTTGTTATGATGTCCAAGATGGGGACCAGGATGTGGACATAATAAAAAATTAGGGAACATGATAGGAGACATTTCTACAATACATATATTCATTCTTATCTATCTAATACGATGACAACAGCTCTCCATACCTGCAGTCCACCACAAGGACCACCCTCTCTAATCCCTGAAAAATGAAATCATCCTCAGTGACGAAGAGAGGGGGTAAGCGCCCCCATGGTCTCAGAGCATTAACTCTTCTAAGAGTCCTAAGAGTCCTGCTCACACTGATGGGGTGCAGCTGTGGGACCCTATTTTCAGAGATGATGTCCTCCACCCAACTCTCAAAAAGCTGAAAGGGTCTTCAGTAGAGATGGATAGTCGAGCTGGGCTATCAGACGGTCACCTCTGTAGCTGTAGTGTCATTTTTCCTATGGTCCAATGTGTAAATTAAACAAAAAAGTGCACGTTTGTTATGATGTCCAAGATGGGGACCAGGATGTGGACATAATAAAAAATTAGGGAACATGATAGGAGACATTTCTACAATACATATAATCATTCTTATCTATCTAATACGATGACAACAGCTCTCCATACCTGCAGTCCACCACAAGGACCACCCTCTCTAATCCCTGAAAAATGAAATCATCCTCAGGGACGAAGAGAGGGGGCTAAGCGCCCCCCATGGTTTTAGAGCATTGACTCTTCTAAGAGTCCTAAGAGTCCTGCTTACACTGATGGGGTGCAGCTGTGGGACCCTATTTTAAGGGATGATGTCCTCCACCCAACTCTCAAAAAGCTGAAAGGGTCTTCAGTAGAGATGGATAGTCGAGCTGGGCTATCAGACGGTCACCTCTGTAGCTGTAGTGTCATTTTTCCTATGGTCCAATGTGTAAATTAAACAAAAAAGTGCACGTTTGTTATGATGTCCAAGATGGGGACCAGGATGTGGACATAATAAAAAATTAGGGAACATGATAGGAGACATTTCTACAATACATATAATCATTCTTATCTATCTAATACGATGACAACAGCTCTCCATACCTGCAGTCCACCACAAGAACCACTCTCTCTAATCCCTGAAAAATGAAATCATCCTCAGTGACGAAGAGAGGGGGCTAAGCGCCCCCCATGGTCTCAAAACATTGACTCTTCTAAGAGTCCTAAGAGTCCTGCTCACACTGATGGGGTGCAGCTGTGGGACCCTATTTTCAGAAATGATGTCCTCCACCCAACTCTCAAAAAGCTGAAAGGGTCTTCAGTAGAGATGGATAGTCGAGCTGGGCTACCAGACGGTCACCTCTGTAGCTGTAGTGTCATTTTTCCTATGGTCCAATGTGTAAATTAAACAAAAAAGTGCACGTTTGTTATGATTTCCAAGATGGGGACCAGGATGTGGACATAATAAAAAAATAGGGAACATGATAGGAGACATTTCTACAATACATATAATCATTCTTATCTATCTAATACGATGACAACAGCTCTCTATACCTGCAGTCCACCACAAGGACCACCCTCTCTATTCCCTGAAAAGTGAAATCATCCTCAGTGACGAAGAGAGGGGGCTAAGCGCCCCCCATGGTCTCAAAACATTGACTCTTCTAAGAGTCCTAAGAGTCCTGCTCACACTGATGGGGTGCAGCTGTGGGACCCTATTTTCAGAGATGATGTTCTCCACCCAACTCTCAAAAAGCTGAAAGGGTCTTCAGTAGAGATGGATAGTCGAGCTGGGCTATCAGACGGTCACCTCTGTAGCTGTAGTGTCATTTTTCCTATGGTCCAATGTGTAAATTAAACAAAAAAGTGCACGTTTGTTATGATGTCCAAGATGGGGACCAGGATGTGGACATAATAAAAAATTAGGGAACATGATAGGAGACATTTCTACAATACATATAATCATTCTTATCTATTTAATACGATGACAACAGCTCTCCATACCTGCAGTCCACCACAAGGACCACCCTCTCTATTCCCTGAAAAGTGAAATCATCCTCAGTGACGAAGAGAGGGGGCTAAGCGCCCCCCATGGTCTCAAAACATTGACTCTTCTAAGAGTCCTAAGAGTCCTGCTCACACTGATGGGGTGCAGCTGTGGGACCCTATTTTCAGAGATGATGTTCTCCACCCAACTCTCAAAAAGCTGAAAGGGTCTTCAGTAGAGATGGATAGTCGAGCTGGGCTATCAGACGGTCACCTCTGTAGCTGTAGTGTCATTTTTCCTATGGTCCAATGTGTAAATTAAACAAAAAAGTGCACGTTTGTTATGATGTCCAAGATGGGGACCAGGATGTGGACATAATAAAAAATTAGGGAACATGATAGGAGACATTTCTACAATACATATAATCATTCTTATCTATTTAATACGATGACAACAGCTCTCCATACCTGCAGTCCACCACAAGGACCACCCTCTCTAATCCCTGAAAAATGAAATCATCCTCAGTGACGAAGAGAGGGGGCTAAGCGCCCCCCATGGTCTCAGAGCATTAACTCTTCTAAGAGTCCTAAGAGTCCTGCTCACACTGATGGGGTGCAGCTGTGGGACCATATTTTCAGAGATGATGTCCTCCACCCAACTCTCAAAAAGCTGAAAGGGTCTTCAGTAGAGATGGATTGTCGAGCTGGGCTATCAGACGGTCACCTCTGTAGCTGTAGTGTCATTTTTCCTATGGTCCAATGTGTAAATTAAACAAAAAAGTGCATGTTTGTTATGATGTCCAAGATGGGGACCAGGATGTGGACATAATAAAAAATTAGGGAACATGATAGGAGACATTTCTACAATACATATAATCATTCTTATCTATCTAATACGATGATAACAGCTCTCCATACCTGCAGTCCACCACAAGGACCACCCTCTCTAATCCCTGAAAAATGAAATCATCCTCAGTGACGAAGAGAGGGGGCTCAGTGCCCCCAATGGTCTCAGAGCATTGACTCTTCTAAGAGTCCTAAGAGTCCTGCTCACACTGATGGGGTGCAGCTGTGGGACCCTATTTTCAGAGATGATGTCCTCCACCCAACTCTCAAAATGCTGAAAGGGTCTTCAGTAGAGATGGATAGTCGAGCTGGGCTATCAGACGGTCACCTCTGTAGCTGTAGTGTCATTTTTCCTATGGTCCAATGTGTAAATTAAACAAAAAAGTGCACGTTTGTTATGATGTCCAAGATGGGGACCAGGATGTGGACATAATAAAAAATTAGGGAACATGATAGGAGACATTTCTACAATACATATAATCATTCTTATCTATCTAATACGATGACAACAGCTCTCCATACCTGCAGTCCACCACAAGGACCACCCTCTCTAATCCCTGAAAAATGAAATCATCCTCAGTGACGAAGAGAGGGGGCTAAGCGCCCCCATGGTCTCAGAGCATTAACTCTTCTAAGAGTCCTAAGAGTCCTGCTCACACTGATGGGGTGCAGCTGTGGGACCCTATTTTCAGAGATGATGTCCTCCACCCAACTCTCAAAAAGCTGAAAGGGTCTTCAGTAGAGATGGATAGTCGAGCTGGGCTATCAGACGGTCACCTCTGTAGCTGTAGTGTCATTTTTCCTATGGTCCAATGTGTAAATTAAACAAAAAAGTGCACGTTTGTTATGATGTCCAAGATGGGGACCAGGATGTGGACATAATAAAAAATTAGGGAACATGATAGGAGACATTTCTACAATACATATAATCATTCTTATCTATCTAATACGATGACAACAGCTCTCCATACCTGCAGTCCACCACAAGGACCACCCTCTCTAATCCCTGAAAAATGAAATCATCCTCAGTGACGAAGAGAGGGGGCCAAGCGCCCCCCATGGTACCAGAGCATTGACTCTTCTAAGAGTCCTAAGAGTCCTGCTCACACTGATGGGGTGAAGCTGTGGGACCCTATTTTCAGAGATGATGTCCTCCACCCAACTCTCAAAAAGCTGAAAGGGTCTTCAGTAGAGATGTATAGTCGAGCTGGGCTATCAGACGGTCACCTCTGTAGCTGTAGTGTCATTTTTCCTATGGTCCAATGTGTAAATTAAACAAAAAAGTGCACGTTTGTTATGATTTCCAAGATAGGGACCATGATGTGGACATAATAAAAAAATAGGGAACATGATAGGAGACATTTCTACAATACATATAATCATTCTTATCTATCTAATACGATGACAACAGCTCTCCATACCTGCAGTCCACCACAAGGACCACCCTCTCTATTCCCTGAAAAGTGAAATCATCCTCAGTGACGAGGAGAGGGGGCTAAGCGCCCCCCATGGTCTCAGAGCATTGACTCTTCTAAGAGTCCTAAGAGTCCTGCTCACACTGATGGGGTGCAGCTGTGGGACCCTATTTTCAGAGATGATGTTCTCCACCCAACTCTCAAAAAGCTGAAAGGGTCTTCAGTAGAGATGGATAGTCGAGCTGGGCTATCAGACGGTCACCTCTGTAGCTGTAGTGTCATTTTTCCTATGGTCCAATGTGTAAATTAAACAAAAAAGTGCACGTTTGTTATGATGTCCAAGATGGGGACCAGGATGTGGACATAATAAAAAATTAGGGAACATGATGGGAGACATTTCTACAATACATATAATCATTCTTATCTATTTAATACGATGACAACAGCTCTCCATACCTGCAGTCCACCACAAGGACCACCCTCTCTAATCCCTGAAAAATGAAATCATCCTCAGTGACGAAGAGAGGGGGCTAAGCGCCCCCCATGGTCTCAGAGCATTGACTCTTCTAAGAGTCCTAAGAGTCCTGCTCACACTGATGGGGTGCAGCTGTGGGACCCTATTTTCAGAGATGATGTCCTCCACCCAACTCTCAAAAAGCTGAAAGGGTCTTCAGTAGAGATGGATAGTCGAGCTGGGCTATCAGACGGTCACCTCTGTAGCTGTAGTGTCATTTTTCCTATGGTCCAATGTGTAAATTAAACAAAAAAGTGCACGTTTGTTATGATGTCCAAGATGGGGACCAGGATGTGGACATACATTCTTATCTATCTAATACGATGATAACAGCTCTCCATATCTGCAGTCCACCACAAGGACCACCCTCTCTAATCCCTGAAAAATGAAATCATCCTCAGTGATGAAGAGAGGGGGCTAAGTGCCCCCAATGGTCTCAGAGCATTGACTCTTCTAAGAGTCCTAAGAGTCCTGCTCACACTGATGGGGTGCAGCTGTGGGACCCTATTTTCAGAGATGATGTCCTCCACCCAACTCTCAAAAAGCTGAAAGGGTCTTCAGTAGAGATGGATAGTCGAGCTGGGCTATCAGACGGTCACCTCTGTAGCTGTAGTGTCATTTTTCCTATGGTCCAATGTGTAAATTAAACAAAAAAGTGCACGTTTGTTATGATGTCCAAGATGGGGACCAGGATGTGGACATAATAAAAAATTAGGGAACATGATAGGAGACATTTCTACAATACATATAATCATTCTTATCTATCTAATACGATGACAACAGCTCTCCATACCTGCAGTCCACCACAAGGACCACCCTCTCTAATCCCTGAAAAATGAAATCATCCTCAGTGACGAAGAGAGGGGGCTAAGCGCCCCCCATGGTCTCAGAGCATTGACTCTTCTAAGAGTCCTAAGAGTCCTGCTCACACTGATGGGGTGCAGCTGTGGGACCCTATTTTCAGAGATGATGTCCTCCACCCAACTCTCAAAAAGCTGAAAGGGTCTTCAGTAGAGATGGATTGTCGAGCTGGGCTATCAGACGGTCACCTCTGTAGCTGTAGTGTCATTTTTCCTATGGTCCAATGTGTAAATTAAACAAAAAAGTGCACGTTTGTTATGATGTCCAAGATGGGGACCAGGATGTGGACATAATAAAAAATTAGGGAACATGATAGGAGACATTTCTACAATACATATAATCATTCTTATCTACCTAATACGATGATAACAGCTCTCCATACCTGCAGTCCACCACAAGGACCACCCTCTCTAATCCCTGAAAAATGAAATCATCCTCAGTGACGAAGAGAGGGGGCTAAGTGCCCCCAATGGTCTCAGAGCATTGACTCTTCTAAGAGTCCTAAGAGTCCTGCTCACACTGATGGGGTGCAGCTGTGGGACCCTAATTTCAGAGATGATGTCCTCCACCCAACTCTCAAAAAGCTGAAAGGGTCTTCAGTAGAGATGGATAGTCGAGCTGGGCTATCAGACGGTCACCTCTGTAGCTGTAGTGTCATTTTTCCTATGGTCCAATGTGTAAATTAAACAAAAAAGTGCACGTTTGTTATGATGTCCAAGATGGGGACCAGGATGTGGACATAATAAAAAATTAGGGAACATGATAGGAGACATTTCTACAATACATATAATCATTCTTATCTATCTAATACGATGACAACAGCTCTCCATACCTGCAGTCCACAACAAGGACCACCCTCTCTAATCCCTGAAAAATGAAATCATCCTCAGTGACGAAGAGAGGGGGCTAAGCGCCCCCCATGGTTTTAGAGCATTGACTCTTCTAAGAGTCCTAAGAGTCCTGCTTACACTGATGGGGTGCAGCTGTGGGACCCTATTTTAAGAGATGATGTCCTCCACCCAACTCTCAAAAAGCTGAAAGGGTCTTCAGTAGAGATGAATAGTCGAGCTGGGCTATCAGACGGTCACCTCTGTAGCTGTAGTGTCATTTTTCCTATGGTCCAATGTGTAAATTAAACAAAAAAGTGCACGTTTGTTATGATGTCCAAGATGGGGACCAGGATGTGGACATAATAAAAAATTAGGGAACATGATAGGAGACATTTCTACAATACATATAATCATTCTTATCTATTTAATACGATGACAACAGCTCTCCATACCTGCAGTCCACCACAAGGACCACCCTCTCTAATCCCTGAAAAATGAAATCATCCTCAGTGACGAAGAGAGGGGGCTAAGCGCCCCACATGGTCTCAGAGCATTGACTCTTCTAAGAGTCCTAAGAGTCCTGCTCACACTGATGGGGTGCAGCTGTGGGACCCTATTTTCAGAGATGATGTCCTCCACCCAACTCTCAAAAAGCTGAAAGGGTCTTCAGTAGAGATGGATTGTCGAGCTGGGCTATCAGACGGTCACCTCTGTAGCTGTAGTGTCATTTTTCCTATGGTCCAATGTGTAAATTAAACAAAAAAGTGCATGTTTGTTATGATGTCCAAGATGGGGACCAGGATGTGGACATAATAAAAAATTAGGGAACATGATAGGAGACATTTCTACAATACATATAATCATTCTTATCTATCTAATACGATGATAACAGCTCTCCATACCTGCAGTCCACCACAAGGACCACCCTCTCTAATCCCTGAAAAATGAAATCATCCTCAGTGACGAAGAGAGGGGGCTCAGTGCCCCCAATGGTCTAAGAGCATTGACTCTTCTAAGAGTCCTAAGAGTCCTGCTCACACTGATGGGGTGCAGCTGTGGGACCCTATTTTCAGAGATGATGTCCTCCACCCAACTCTGAAAATGCTGAAAGGGTCTTCAGTAGAGATGGATAGTCGAGCTGGGCTATCAGACGGTCACCTCTGTAGCTGTAGTGTCATTTTTCCTATGGTCCAATGTGTAAATTAAACAAAAAAGTGCACGTTTGTTATGATCACGTTTGTTATGATGTCCAAGATGGGGACCAGGATGTGGACATAATAAAAAATTAGGGAACATGATAGGAGACATTTCTACAATACATATAATCATTCTTATCTATCTAATACGATGACAACAGCTCTCCATACCTGCAGTCCACCACAAGGACCACCCTCTCTAATCCCTGAAAAATGAAATCATCCTCAGTGACGAAGAGAGGGGGCTAAGCGCCCCCATGGTCTCAGAGCATTAACTCTTCTAAGAGTCCTAAGAGTCCTGCTCACACTGATGGGGTGCAGCTGTGGGACCCTATTTTCAGAGATGATGTCCTCCACCCAACTCTCAAAAAGCTGAAAGGGTCTTCAGTAGAGATGGATAGTCGAGCTGGGCTATCAGACGGTCACCTCTGTAGCTGTAGTGTCATTTTTCCTATGGTCCAATGTGTAAATTAAACAAAAAAGTGCACGTTTGTTATGATGTCCAAGATGGGGACCAGGATGTGGACATAATAAAAAATTAGGGAACATGATAGGAGACATTTCTACAATACATATAATCATTCTTATCTATTTAATACGATGACAACAGCTCTCCATACCTGCAGTCCACCACAAGGACCACCCTCTCTAATCCCTGAAAAATGAAATCATCCTCAGTGACGAAGAGAGGGGGCTAAGCGCCCCCCATGGTCTCAGAGCATTGACTCTTCTAAGAGTCCTAAGAGTCCTGCTCACACTGATGGGGTGCAGCTGTGGGACCCTATTTTCAGAGATGATGTCCTCCACCCAACTCTCAAAAAGCTGAAAGGGTCTTCAGTAGAGATGGATAGTCGAGCTGGGCTATCAGACGGTCACCTCTGTAGCTGTAGTGTCATTTTTCCTATGGTCCAATGTGTAAATTAAACAAAAAAGTGCACGTTTGTTATGATGTCCAAGATGGGGACCAGGATGTGGACATACATTCTTATCTATCTAATACGATGATAACAGCTCTCCATATCTGCAGTCCACCACAAGGACCACCCTCTCTAATCCCTGAAAAATGAAATCATCCTCAGTGATGAAGAGAGGGGGCTAAGTGCCCCCAATGGTCTCAGAGCATTGACTCTTCTAAGAGTCCTAAGAGTCCTGCTCACACTGATGGGGTGCAGCTGTGGGACCCAATTTTCAGAGATGATGTCCTCCACCCAACTCTCAAAAAGCTGAAAGGGTCTTCAGTAGAGATGGATAGTCGAGCTGGGCTATCAGACGGTCACCTCTGTAGCTGTAGTGTCATTTTTCCTATGGTCCAATGTGTAAATTAAACAAAAAAGTGCACGTTTGTTATGATGTCCAAGATGGGGACCAGGATGTGGACATAATAAAAAATTAGGGAACATGATAAGAGACATTTCTACAATACATATAATCATTCTTATCTATCTAATACGATGACAACAGCTCTCCATACCTGCAGTCCACCACAAGGACCACCCTCTCTAATCCCTGAAAAATGAAATCATCCTCAGTGACGAAGAGAGGGGGCTAAGCGCCCCCCATGGTCTCAGAGCATTGACTCTTCTAAGAGTCCTAAGAGTCCTGCTCACACTGATGGGGTGCAGCTGTGGGACCCTATTTTCAGAGATGATGTCCTCCACCCAACTCTCAAAAAGCTGAAAGGGTCTTCAGTAGAGATGGATTGTCGAGCTGGGCTATCAGACGGTCACCTCTGTAGCTGTAGTGTCATTTTTCCTATGGTCCAATGTGTAAATTAAACAAAAAAGTGCACGTTTGTTATGATGTCCAAGATGGGGACCAGGATGTGGACATAATAAAAAATTAGGGAACATGATAGGAGACATTTCTACAATACATATAATCATTCTTATCTACCTAATACGATGATAACAGCTCTCCATACCTGCAGTCCACCACAAGGACCACCCTCTCTAATCCCTGAAAAATGAAATCATCCTCAGTGACGAAGAGAGGGGGCTAAGTGCCCCCAATGGTCTCAGAGCATTGACTCTTCTAAGAGTCCTAAGAGTCCTGCTCACACTGATGGGGTGCAGCTGTGGGACCCTAATTTCAGAGATGATGTCCTCCACCCAACTCTCAAAAAGCTGAAAGGGTCTTCAGTAGAGATGGATAGTCGAGCTGGGCTATCAGACGGTCACCTCTGTAGCTGTAGTGTCATTTTTCCTATGGTCCAATGTGTAAATTAAACAAAAAAGTGCACGTTTGTTATGATGTCCAAGATGGGGACCAGGATGTGGACATAATAAAAAATTAGGGAACATGATAGGAGACATTTCTACAATACATATAATCATTCTTATCTATCTAATACGATGACAACAGCTCTCCATACCTGCAGTCCACAACAAGGACCACCCTCTCTAATCCCTGAAAAATGAAATCATCCTCAGTGACGAAGAGAGGGGGCTAAGCGCCCCCCATGGTTTTAGAGCATTGACTCTTCTAAGAGTCCTAAGAGTCCTGCTTACACTGATGGGGTGCAGCTGTGGGACCCTATTTTAAGAGATGATGTCCTCCACCCAACTCTCAAAAAGCTGAAAGGGTCTTCAGTAGAGATGGATAGTCGAGCTGGGCTATCAGACGGTCACCTCTGTAGCTGTAGTGTCATTTTTCCTATGGTCCAATGTGTAAATTAAACAAAAAAGTGCACGTTTGTTATGATGTCCAAGATGGGGACCAGGATGTGGACATAATAAAAAATTAGGGAACATGATAGGAGATATTTCTACAATACATATAATCATTCTTATCTATTTAATACGATGACAACAGCTCTCCATACCTGCAGTCCACCACAAGGACCACCCTCTCTAATCCCTGAAAAATGAAATCATCCTCAGTGACGAAGAGAGGGGGCTAAGCGCCCCCCATGGTCTCAGAGCATTGACTCTTCTAAGAGTCCTAAGAGTCCTGCTCACACTGATGGGGTGCAGCTGTGGGACCCTATTTTCAGAGATGATGTCCTCCACCCAACTCTCAAAAAGCTGAAAGGGTCTTCAGTAGAGATGGATTGTCGAGCTGGGCTATCAGACGGTCACCTCTGTAGCTGTAGTGTCATTTTTCCTATGGTCCAATGTGTAAATTAAACAAAAAAGTGCACGTTTGTTATGATGTCCAAGATGGGGACCAGGATGTGGACATAATAAAAAATTAGGGAACATGATAGGAGACATTTCTACAATACATATAATCATTCTTATCTACCTAATACGATGATAACAGCTCTCCATACCTGCAGTCCACCACAAGGACCACCCTCTCTATTCCCTGAAAAATGAAATCATCCTCAGTGACGAAGAGAGGGGGCTAAATGCCCCCAATGGTCTCAGAGCATTGACTCTTCTAAGAGTCCTAAGAGTCCTGTTTACACTGATGGGGGGCAGCTGTGAGACCCTAATTTCAGAGATGATGTCCTCCACCCAACTCTCAAAAAGCTGAAAGGGTCTTCAGTAGAGATGGATAGTCGAGCTGGGCTATCAGACGGTCACCTCTGTAGCTGTAGTGTCATTTTTCCTATGGTCCAATGTGTAAATTAAACAAAAAAGTGCACGTTTGTTATGATGTCCAAGATGGGGACCAGGATGTGGACATAATAAAAAATTAGGGAACATGATAGGAGACATTTCTACAATACATATAATCATTCTTATCTATCTAATACGATGACAACAGCTCTCCATACCTGCAGTCCACAACAAGGACCACCCTCTCTAATCCCTGAAAAATGAAATCATCCTCAGTGACGAAGAGAGGGGGCTAAGCGCCCCCATGGTCTCAGAGCATTAACTCTTCTAAGAGTCCTAAGAGTCCTGCTCACACTGATGGGTGCAGCTGTGGGACCCTATTTTCAGAGATGATGTCCTCCACCCAACTCTCAAAAAGCTGAAAGGGTCTTCAGTAGAGATGGATAGTCGAGCTGGGCTATCAGACGGTCACCTCTGTAGCTGTAGTGTCATTTTTCCTATGGCCCAATGTGTAAATTAAACAAAAAAGTGCACGTTTGTTATGATGTCCAAGATGGGGACCAGGATGTAGACATAATAAAAAATTAGGGAACATGATAGGAGACATTTCTACAATACATATAATCATTCTTATCTATCTAATACGATGACAACAGCTCTCCATACCTGCAGTCCACCACAAGGACCACCCTCTCTAATCCCTGAAAAATGAAATCATCCTCAGTGACGAAGAGAGGGGGCCAAGCGCCCCCCATGGTACCAGAGCATTGACTCTTCTAAGAGTCCTAAGAGTCCTGCTCACACTGATGGGGTGAAGCTGTGGGACCCTATTTTCAGAGATGATGTCCTCCACCCAACTCTCAAAAAGCTGAAAGGGTCTTCAGTAGAGATGGATAGTCGAGCTGGGCTATCAGACGGTCACCTCTGTAGCTGTAGTGTCATTTTTCCTATGGTCCAATGTGTAAATTAAACAAAAAAGTGCACGTTTGTTATGATGTCCAAGATGGGGACCAGGATGTGGACATAATAAGAAATTAGGGAACATGATAGGAGACATTTCTACAATACATATAATCATTCTTATCTATCTAATTCGATGACAACAGCTCTCCATACCTGCAGTCCACCACAAGGACCACCCTCTCTAATCCCTGAAAAATGAAATCATCCTCAGGGACGAAGAGAGGGGGCTAAGCGCCCCCCATGGTTTTAGAGCATTGACTCTTCTAAGAGTCCTAAGAGTCCTGCTTACACTGATGGGGTGCAGCTGTGGGACCCTATTTTCAGAGATGATGTCCTCCACCCAACTCTCAAAAAGCTGAAAGGGTCTTCAGTAGAGATGGATAGTCGAACTGGGCTATCAGACGGTCACCTCTGTAGCTGTAGTGTCATTTTTCCTATAATCCAATGTGTAAATTAAACAAAAAAGTGCACGTTTGTTATGATGTTCAAGATGGGGACCAGGATGTGGACATAATAAAAAATTAGGGAACATGATAGGAGACATTTCTACAATACATATAATCATTCTTATCTATCTAATACGATCACAACAGCTCTCCATACCTGCAGTCCACCACAAGGACCACTCTCTCTAATCCCTGAAAAATGAAATCATCCTCAGTGACGAAGAGAGGGGGCTAAGCGCCCCCCATGGTCTCAGAGCATTGACTCTTCTAAGAGTCCTAAGATTCCTGCTCACACTGATGTGGTGCAGCTGTGGGACCCTATTTTCAGAGATGATGTCCTCCACCCAACTCTCAAAAAGCTGAAAGGGTCTTCAGTAGAGATGGATAGTCGAGCTGGGCTATCAGACGGTCACCTCTGTAGCTGTAGTGTCATTTTTCCTATGGTCCAATGTGTAAATTAAACAAAAAAGTGCACATTTGTTATGATTTCCAAGATGGGGACCAGGATGTGGACATAATAAAAAAATAGGGAACATGATAGGAGACATTTCTACAATACATATAATCATTCTTATCTATTTAATACGATGACAACAGCTCTCCATACCTGCAGTCCACCACAAGGACCACCCTCTCTAATCCCTGAAAAATGAAATCATCCTCAGTGACGAAGAGAGGGGGCTAAGCGCCCCCCATGGTCTCAGAGCATTGACTCTTCTAAGAGTCCTAAGAGTCCTGCTCACACTGATGGGGTGCAGCTGTGGGACCCTATTTTCAGTGACGATGTCCTCCACCCAACTCTCAAAAAGCTGAAAGGGTCTTCAGTAGAGATGGATAGTCGAGCTGGGCTATCAGACGGTCACCTCTGTAGCTGTAGTGTCATTTTTCCTATGGTCCAATGTGTAAATTAAACAAAAAAGTGCACATTTGTTATGATGTCCAAGATGGGGACCAGGATGTGGACATAATAAAAAATTAGGGAACATGATAGGAGACATTTCTACAATACATATAATCATTCTTATCTATTTAATACGATGACAACAGCTCTCCATACCTGCAGTCCACCACAAGGACCACCCTCTCTAATCCCTGAAAAATGAAATCATCCTCAGTGACGAAGAGAGGGGGCTAAGCGCCCCCCATGGTCTCAGAGCATTGACTCTTCTAAGAGTCCTAAGAGTCCTGCTCACACTGATGGGGTGCAGCTGTGGGACCCTATTTTCAGTGATGATGTCCTCCACCCAACTCTCAAAAAGCTGAAAGGGTCTTCAGTAGAGATGGATAGTCGAGCTGGGCTATCAGACGGTCACCTCTGTAGCTGTAGTGTCATTTTTCCTATGGTCCAATGTGTAAATTAAACAAAAAAGTGCACGTTTGTTATGATGTCCAAGATGGGGACCAGGATGTGGACATAATAAAAAATTAGGGAACATGATAGGAGACATTTCTACAATACATATAATCATTCTTATCTATCTAATACGATGATAACAGCTCTCCATATCTGCAGTCCACCACAAGGACCACCCTCTCTAATCCCTGAAAAATGAAATCATCCTCAGTGATGAAGAGAGGGGGCTAAGTGCCCCCAATGGTCTCAGAGCATTGACTCTTCTAAGAGTCCTAAGAGTCCTGCTCACACTGATGGGGTGCAGCTGTGGGACCCTATTTTCAGAGATGATGTCCTCCACCCAACTCTCAAAAAGCTGAAAGGGTCTTCAGTAGAGATGGATAGTCGAGCTGGGCTATCAGACGGTCACCTCTGTAGCTGTAGTGTCATTTTTCCTATTGTCCAATGTGTAAATTAAACAAAAAAGTGCACGTTTGTTATGATGTCCAAGATGGGGACCAGGATGTGGACATAATAAAAAATTAGGGAACATGATAGGAGACATTTCTACAATACATATAATCATTCTTATCTATCTAATACGATGACAACAGCTCTCCATACCTGCAGTCCACCACAAGGACCAGCCTCTCTAATCCCTGAAAAATGAAATCATCCTCAGTGACGAAGAGAGGGGGCCAAGCGCCCCCCATGGTACCAGAGCATTGACTCTTCTAAGAGTCCTAAGAGTCCTGCTCACACTGATGGGGTGAAGCTGTGGGACCCTATTTTCAGAGATGATGTCCTCCACCCAACTCTCAAAAAGCTGAAAGGGTCTTCAGTAGAGATGGATAGTCGAGCTGGGCTATCAGACGGTCACCTCTGTAGCTGTAGTGTCATTTTTCCTATGGTCCAATGTGTAAATTAAACAAAAAAGTGCACGTTTGTTATGATGTCCAAGATGGGGACCAGGATGTGGACATAATAAGAAATTAGGGAACATGATAGGAGACATTTCTACAATACATATAATCATTCTTATCTATCTAATACGATGACAACAGCTCTCCATACCTGCAGTCCACCACAAGGACCACCCTCTCTAATCCCTGAAAAATGAAATCATCCTCAGGGACGAAGAGAGGGGGCTAAGCGCCCCCCATGGTTTTAGAGCATTGACTCTTCTAAGAGTCCTAAGAGTCCTGCTTACACTGATGGGGTGCAGCTGTGGGACCCTATTTTCAGAGATGATGTCCTCCACCCAACTCTCAAAAAGCTGAAAGGGTCTTCAGTAGAGATGGATAGTCGAGCTGGGCTATCAGACGGTCACCTCTGTAGCTATAGTGTCATTTTTCCTATGGTCCAATGTGTAAATTAAACAAAAAAGTGCACGTTTGTTATGATGTCCAAGATGGGGACCAGGATGTGGACATAATAAAAAATTAGGGAACATGATAGGAGACATTTCTACAATACATATAATCATTCTTATCTATCTAATACGATCACAACAGCTCTCCATACCTGCAGTCCACCACAAGGACCACTCTCTCTAATCCCTGAAAAATGAAATTATCCTCAGTGACGAAGAGAGGGGGCTAAGCGCCCCCCATGGTCTCAGAGCATTGACTCTTCTAAGAGTCCTAAGATTCCTGCTCACACTGATGGGGTGCAGCTGTGGGACCCTATTTTCAGAGATGATGTCCTCCACCCAACTCTCAAAAAGCTGAAAGGGTCTTCAGTAGAGATGGATAGTCGAGCTGGGCTATCAGACGGTCACCTCTGTAGCTGTAGTGTCATTTTTCCTATGGTCCAATGTGTAAATTAAACAAAAAAGTGCACGTTTGTTATGATGTCCAAGATGGGGACCAGGATGTGGACATAATAAAAAAATAGGGAACATGATAGGAGACATTTCTACAATACATATAATCATTCTTATCTATCTAATACGATGACAACAGCTCTCCATACCTGCAGTCCACCACAAGGACCACCCTCTCTATTCCCTGAAAAGTGAAATCATCCTCAGTGACGAAGAGAGGGGGCTAAGCGCCCCCATGGTCTCAGAGCATTGACTCTTCTAAGAGTCCTAAGAGTCCTGCTCACACTGATGGGGTGCAGCTGTGGGACCCTATTTTCAGAGATGATGTTCTCCACCCAACTCTCAAATAGCTGAAAGGGTCTTCAGTAGAGATGGATAGTCGAGCTGGGCTATCAGACGGTCACCTCTGTAGCTGTAGTGTCATTTTTCCTATGGTCCAATGTGTAAATTAAACAAAAAAGTGCACGTTTGTTATGATGTCCAAGATGGGGACCAGGATGTGGACATAATAAAAAATTAGGGAACATGATAGGAGACATTTCTACAATACATATAATCATTCTTATCTATCTAATACGATGACAACAGCTCTCCATACCTGCAGTCCACAACAAGGACCACCCTCTCTAATCCCTGAAAAATGAAATCATCCTCAGTGACGAAGAGAGGGGGCTAAGCGCCCCCATGGTCTCAGAGCATTAACTCTTCTAAGAGTCCTAAGAGTCCTGCTCACACTGATGGGTGCAGCTGTGGGACCCTATTTTCAGAGATGATGTCCTCCACCCAACTCTCAAAAAGCTGAAAGGGTCTTCAGTAGAGATGGATAGTCGAGCTGGGCTATCAGACGGTCACCTCTGTAGCTGTAGTGTCATTTTTCCTATGGCCCAATGTGTAAATTAAACAAAAAAGTGCACGTTTGTTATGATGTCCAAGATGGGGACCAGGATGTGGACATAATAAAAAATTAGGGAACATGATAGGAGACATTTCTACAATACATATAATCATTCTTATCTATCTAATACGATGACAACAGCTCTCCATACCTGCAGTCCACCACAAGGACCACCCTCTCTAATCCCTGAAAAATGAAATCATCCTCAGGGACGAAGAGAGGGGGCTAAGCGCCCCCCATGGTTTTAGAGCATTGACTCTTCTAAGAGTCCTAAGAGTCCTGCTTACACTGATGGGGTGCAGCTGTGGGACCCTATTTTCAGAGATGATGTCCTCCACCCAACTCTCAAAAAGCTGAAAGGGTCTTCAGTAGAGATGGATAGTCGAGCTGGGCTATCAGACGGTCACCTCTGTAGCTGTAGTGTCATTTTTCCTATAATCCAATGTGTAAATTAAACAAAAAAGTGCACGTTTGTTATGATGTTCAAGATGGGGACCAGGATGTGGACATAATAAAAAATTAGGGAACATGATAGGAGACATTTCTACAATACATATAATCATTCTTATCTATCTAATACGATCACAACAGCTCTCCATACCTGCAGTCCACCACAAGGACCACTCTCTCTAATCCCTGAAAAATGAAATCATCCTCAGTGACGAAGAGAGGGGGCTAACCGCCCCCCATGGTCTCAGAGCATTGACTCTTCTAAGAGTCCTAAGATTCCTGCTCACACTGATGTGGTGCAGCTGTGGGACCCTATTTTCAGAGATGATGTCCTCCAGCCAACTCTCAAAAAGCTGAAAGGGTCTTCAGTAGAGATGGATAGTCGAGCTGGGCTATCAGACGGTCACCTCTGTAGCTGTAGTGTCATTTTTCCTATGGTCCAATGTGTAAATTAAACAAAAAAGTGCACATTTGTTATGATTTCCAAGATGGGGACCAGGATGTGGACATAATAAAAAAATAGGGAACATGATAGGAGACATTTCTACAATACATATAATCATTCTTATCTATCTAATACGATGACAACAGCTCTCCATACCTGCAGTCCACCACAAGGACCACCCTCTCTATTCCCTGAAAAGTGAAATCATCCTCAGTGACGAAGAGAGGGGGCTAAGTGCCCCCAATGGTCTCAGAGCATTGACTCTTCTAAGAGTCCTAAGAGTCCTGCTCACACTGATGGGGTGCAGCTGTGGGACCCTATTTTCAGAGATGATGTTCTCCACCCAACTCTCAAAAAGCTGAAAGGGTCTTCAGTAGAGATGGATAGTCGAGCTGGGCTATCAGACGGTCACCTCTGTAGCTGTAGTGTCATTTTTCCTATGGTCCAATGTGTAAATTAAACAAAAAAGTGCACATTTGTTATGATGTCCAAGATGGGGACCAGGATGTGGACATAATAAAAAATTAGGGAACATGATAGGAGACATTTCTACAATACATATAATCATTCTTATCTATTTAATACGATGACAACAGCTCTCCATACCTGCAGTCCACCACAAGGACCACCCTCTCTAATCCCTGAAAAATGAAATCATCCTCAGTGACGAAGAGAGGGGGCTAAGCGCCCCCCATGGTCTCAGAGCATTGACTCTTCTAAGAGTCCTAAGAGTCCTGCTCACACTGATGGGGTGCAGCTGTGGGACCCTATTTTCAGTGATGATGTCCTCCACCCAACTCTCAAAAAGCTGAAAGGGTCTTCAGTAGAGATGGATAGTCGAGCTGGGCTATCAGACGGTCACCTCTGTAGCTGTAGTGTCATTTTTCCTATGGTCCAATGTGTAAATTAAACAAAAAAGTGCACATTTGTTATGATGTCCAAGATGGGGACCAGGATGTGGACATAATAAAAAATTAGGGAACATGATAGGAGACATTTCTACAATACATATAATCATTCTTATCTATTTAATACGATGACAACAGCTCTCCATACCTGCAGTCCACCACAAGGACCACCCTCTCTAATCCCTGAAAAATGAAATCATCCTCAGTGACGAAGAGAGGGGGCTAAGCGCCCCCCATGGTCTCAGAGCATTGACTCTTCTAAGAGTCCTAAGAGTCCTGCTCACACTGATGGGGTGCAGCTGTGGGACCCTATTTTCAGTGATGATGTCCTCCACCCAACTCTCAAAAAGCTGAAAGGGTCTTCAGTAGAGATGGATAGTCGAGCTGGGCTATCAGACGGTCACCTCTGTAGCTGTAGTGTCATTTTTCCTATGGTCCAATGTGTAAATTAAACAAAAAAGTGCACGTTTGTTATGATGTCCAAGATGGGGACCAGGATGTGGACATAATAAAAAATTAGGGAACATGATAGGAGACATTTCTACAATACATATAATCATTCTTATCTATCTAATACGATGATAACAGCTCTCCATATCTGCAGTCCACCACAAGGACCACCCTCTCTAATCCCTGAAAAATGAAATCATCCTCAGTGATGAAGAGAGGGGGCTAAGTGCCCCCAATGGTCTCAGAGCATTGACTCTTCTAAGAGTCCTAAGAGTCCTGCTCACACTGATGGGGTGCAGCTGTGGGACCCTATTTTCAGAGATGATGTCCTCCACCCAACTCTCAAAAAGCTGAAAGGGTCTTCAGTAGAGATGGATAGTCGAGCTGGGCTATCAGACGGTCACCTCTGTAGCTGTAGTGTCATTTTTCCTATTGTCCAATGTGTAAATTAAACAAAAAAGTGCACGTTTGTTATGATGTCCAAGATGGGGACCAGGATGTGGACATAATAAAAAATTAGGGAACATGATAGGAGACATTTCTACAATACATATAATCATTCTTATCTATCTAATACGATGACAACAGCTCTCCATACCTGCAGTCCACCACAAGGACCAGCCTCTCTAATCCCTGAAAAATGAAATCATCCTCAGTGACGAAGAGAGGGGGCCAAGCGCCCCCCATGGTACCAGAGCATTAACTCTTCTAAGAGTCCTAAGAGTCCTGCTCACACTGATGGGGTGAAGCTGTGGGACCCTATTTTCAGAGATGATGTCCTCCACCCAACTCTCAAAAAGCTGAAAGGGTCTTCAGTAGAGATGGATAGTCGAGCTGGGCTATCAGACGGTCACCTCTGTAGCTGTAGTGTCATTTTTCCTATGGTCCAATGTGTAAATTAAACAAAAAAGTGCACGTTTGTTATGATGTCCAAGATGGGGACCAGGATGTGGACATAATAAGAAATTAGGGAACATGATAGGAGACATTTCTACAATACATATAATCATTCTTATCTATCTAATACGATGACAACAGCTCTCCATACCTGCAGTCCACCACAAGGACCACCCTCTCTAATCCCTGAAAAATGAAATCATCCTCAGGGACGAAGAGAGGGGGCTAAGCGCCCCCCATGGTTTTAGAGCATTGACTCTTCTAAGAGTCCTAAGAGTCCTGCTTACACTGATGGGGTGCAGCTGTGGGACCCTATTTTCAGAGATGATGTCCTCCACCCAACTCTCAAAAAGCTGAAAGGGTCTTCAGTAGAGATGGATAGTCGAGCTGGGCTATCAGACGGTCACCTCTGTAGCTATAGTGTCATTTTTCCTATGGTCCAATGTGTAAATTAAACATAAAAGTGCACGTTTGTTATGATGTCCAAGATGGGGACCAGGATGTGGACATAATAAAAAATTAGGGAACATGATAGGAGACATTTCTACAATACATATAATCATTCTTATCTATCTAATACGATCACAACAGCTCTCCATACCTGCAGTCCACCACAAGGACCACTCTCTCTAATCCCTGAAAAATGAAATCATCCTCAGTGACGAAGAGAGGGGGCTAAGCGCCCCCCATGGTCTCAGAGCATTGACTCTTCTAAGAGTCCTAAGATTCCTGCTCACACTGATGGGGTGCAGCTGTGGGACCCTATTTTCAGAGATGATGTCCTCCACCCAACTCTCAAAAAGCTGAAAGGGTCTTCAGTAGAGATGGATAGTCGAGCTGGGCTATCAGACGGTCACCTCTGTAGCTGTAGTGTCATTTTTCCTATGGTCCAATGTGTAAATTAAACAAAAAAGTGCACGTTTGTTATGATGTCCAAGATGGGGACCAGGATGTGGACATAATAAAAAAATAGGGAACATGATAGGAGACATTTCTACAATACATATAATCATTCTTATCTATCTAATACGATGACAACAGCTCTCCATACCGTATTTCATGGTCAATCCAGGTTTGTCAGTGATGGCACTGACATAATGTATGGCGTCTTTTTCGGGCGTTATCCTTTGCCTTTTCATTGTGAAAATCCAGTTGCCTATATCAAAGCAAATTCTACTACTTGTAAAGTATGCAGAAAATGAAATGTAGAACATATAACATCAACTGCTTAGGAACGCATCATAGGTTAGTACTTAAAAGGATATTGTCATGTTCTAGTCATAATGCAAGCTGGACATTTTTCATGTTACCCTGTAATCGCCGGCCTGTTCTAATGCTCACAAGCAAAGATATATGCTCAGCTGCTAAGGCTTCCCTCTGCCTTCTGAATGAAAATTGAATATGTCTGGCTCACTGTGTATATAGCAGGTGCTCAGAAAAAATAAGAGTCAATTCAAAAGAAATAGCTCTGGTACACTATAGTGATTAATAACGTAAGAAAAGAACTCTTGGAATGCTGAAAATTCTTTATTTGTGCAAAAGGATAATTCATCCAACGTTTCGACCTTGTTTTTAGGTCTTTATCAAGGATAAAGTTATCTAAGATCATAAAGGGTTACAAAACCATATAAACACGTAATTAGTACATAGTACAACATAACAGTACAATATATTGCTACTTGAGAGTACAATGGGTCAAATGACCATGAGGCACATACAAAAAATTTTTCCAAAGCCATAGTGAAAACATTTGTACTGAGGAAAGAAAATTTCCACATGACCTATCTGGAGAAACATTCTGGATCAAACAACCAAAAATAGTCAAGCAGGTAAATACACACCTATATGGATAACAGGATGATATGTGTTCAATTGTATAGCGTCATTGCCATTAAGGTACAAATGGAAAACTTGCAATCCTATATAGTGAAGGAAATGAACACATATCATATCAAAGAACACAGGAACATGGGTGTGAGAAAAACCTCAATGTTTATACTTTGTTCTTTATAATGGTGTGAACATGTATATGTCTCAGTACCTTATGCACTTGAGAATTCTAGTGAGTAGATGATGAAAGCCTATTCCAGAACTGGAATCGGTAAATAATTGTAGGTGGAATCTAAATGAAAAGATGGTACAAGTGTTATCATGACACGTGGGCTATAACACAATGGACCGTGTGACAAAGAAGAAAGGAGAGAAAGAAGAGGAAGAAAATGGAACTACCTGTAACATTACGTGATAGTCACTGGTAAGTATCACTTGACAATTCAGGTGAAAAAGGATTCCTTTATTAAAGGGTTCTCAGTCGCCTCAGGATCATGAAATACTAGGGTAAATGATATGAGAATGGGTAAGAAGCACCACTAAAGGAAATATGAAATGCAGGACATATATCTATAAACCCCTGAACTACATGATAGAAATAAAAAGAAGAAAAAAGAAAAAAAAGAAGAAAGAAGAAGAACACATAGAATGCGGAAAGAGAATGGGTACAACTACCTGAGTTACTGCAGGGAGGCCCCTGGTTGGTATTGTGAGGGTTAGTGGAATTCCTTCACTGAAGGGTTCTCAGTTGCCTCAGGTTCGTGAAAAATGCTATAGACAAATAATGCCCGGAGAAAAGGGGTTCATATACAGCGAATAATGGTAATACAAGGTACATGTGTCACATGTAATAGTATATATATATATATTGTACTAAGCTCTACACCAGAAATAGAAAGTAGTCCCTCTGCCTTCTGTCTAGGTGCCCTGAGTTATGTCCTGTAAACTGTCACAGCGACCCAGACACACATGTGTAGTAGGGGAATATCCCTGCTGAGATGCCAGTGCTAGAGCACTCGTTTGCTGTGGAGTTGAACGCTATGTGAGCAGTTCTTACCTTCAATGAGCAGAAGTCTCTTTTTTCAGATTTCAATATCTCTGTGGGTATCTGGCAGAAATATGGAATACTCTTTACTGCTAAGACCCTGTACACCACTCCCACTAAAGGGGGCTTTACACGCTGCGACATCGCTAATGCGGAGTCGTTGGGGTCACGGAATTTGTGACGCACATCCGGCCGCATTAGCGATGTTGCTGCGTGTGACACCGATGAGCGATTTTGCATCGTTGCAAAAACGTGCAAAATCGCTCATCGGTGACATGGGTCTCCATTCTCGATTATCGTTACTGCAGCAGTAACGATGTAGTTCGTCGCTCCTGCGGCAGCACACATCACTCCGTGTGACACCGCAGAAACGAGGAACCTCTCCTTACCTGCCTCCCAGCCGCTATGAGGAAGGAAGGAGGTGGGCGGGATGTTCCGGCCACTCATCTCCGCCCCTCCGCTGCTATTGGGCGAAAGGAGGCGGTTCGCCGGTCACAGCGACGTCGCCGGGCAGGTAAGTATGTGTGACGGGTCTGGTCGGTGTTGTGCGGCATGGGCAGCGATTTACACGTGTCGCGCAACAGATGGGGGCGGGTACCCACACTAGCGATATCGGGACCGATATCGCAGTGTGTAAAGTAGCCTTTAGTCACATGACCAAGACTGTATCTGTGTCCCTACAACACACTTGAGACAAATGTGTGTGTGAGCCTGCATTGTGGGGTATATATAATATATTATAGAGCTGGGAAGGATCATTCTAAGCAGTGAGCTGTTCCAGTATTTGTAGGAAAATACCCAGTAGAAGCATCAAACACAGCACCAATACCTCCCATCAGTATCCCACCACAGTGCCATGTAACCCATGCCCTACACTCCCATCTACACCAATACTATACAGGCACAAACTAGTATATCTGACTAAAAGCCCCCAAAATATGAAGAACGGCCTATAGTTGAGTGTGGATATAAAATCTATGTGAGCAGAGCTAGAATAGAAATCACTGATCGCATTGAAGTCATTCTGACCATAAATCACCATGATATCAAGGTGAGGAGTTGTGTGTTACTGCTGGGAGGAAAGGGTTAACAGTGGAATATTAAGGTGCATTTCTGTGTGCAGTGTTACTAGTCAATGTAACAATTCAGTATGAGCTGCTCTTGGTGCCGGGGGAGGGAGATGCTCTCCTGAGCAAGATAGATGGGGAATGAACATAATATCTATATAGTGTAAGTCAGGGGGTCTCAAACTCGGCTGGGTGTATGGGCCGCACAGAGGAAAAAAATAATTTGGGGGGCTGCATTCTTTGCAAGACAAAGTGACATTTTTATTGGTACCATATATGTATATATTTTTTTCACACACCTTTGGATGACTGATTTTCAACATTTTTCACTTGTTTATTATAACAAATGTGCACATTCTTTGGTTAAATCTAAAAAAAATAAATGTGATGTTAAAAAAAAGTCATGCCTTATTTTGTTTTTTTTTACATTTTATCCCTTTCTTTTAACTAATAGTGTTACAATTATGACGCTAGCGTTTTGTGAAGGGAATGCTTTGCCTACTTCCGTGACTATGGCCTTCCGGAACTGCTGCATTTTGGCTGACCTCTCCGCCTCGGGAATAAGAGACATAAAGTTCTCCTTGTAGCGTGGGTCTAACAGTGTTACCAACCAGTAATGATTGTCGGCCAAGATGTTCTTAACGCGAGGGTCACGAGACAGGCAGCTTACCATAAAGTCATCCATGTGCGCCAGACTCTTAACAGCCATCACTTCAGTATCCAGACCAACACGATGACTGAACATGCTGTCCTCCTCCTTCTCCTCCTCCTCCTCATCTACCCTGTCCTCTGGCCAGCCACGCTGAACTGAGCATATGACTGGTATGCATGTCATATCCTCAATTTGGCCGGAGAGTTGCTCCATGTCTTCATCTTCCTCCTCGTCATAGTCCTCCACTGCACGTTGTGATGAGACGAGGCTGGACTATGTGTTATCACCCACACCCACTACTGTTTCTTGCTCCAACTCATCGTGTTCCGCCTGCAATGCATCATGTTTGGTTTTGAGCAGAGACCGTTTTAGAAGGCAGAGAAGCGGTATGGTGACGCTAATAATGGCGTCATCGCCGCTCACCATCTTGGTGGAGTCCTCAAAGTTTTGGAGGATGGTACATAGGTCGGACATCCATCTCCACTCCTCAGGTGTTATGTGTGGAGTTTGACCCATTTCCCGACGGCTTAGGTGATGCAGGTACTCAACAACTGCCCTCTTCTGCTCACATATCCTGATCAACATGTGCAGAGTTGAATTCCAACGCGTGGGGACATCACACACCAGTCTGTGAGCCGGAAGATGCAAACGACGCTGAAAGCCGGCAAGGCCGGCTGAAGCAGTAGGTGACTTTCGAAAATGTGCAGACAGGCGGCGAACTTTTACCAGCAGATCAGACAGCTCTGGGTATGACTTTAGAAACCGCTGAACCACGAGGTTGAGCACATGGGCCATGCATGGAACATGTGTCAGCTGGCCTCGCCTCAAAGCCGCCACTAGGTTCCGGCCATTGTCACACACAACCTTTCCTGGCTTTAGGTTCAGAGGTGTGAGCCAGTGATCTGCATGCTGTTTTAGAGCTGTCCACACCTCTTCTGCATTGTGGGATTTGTCACTTATGCAGATTAGCTGCAGCACAGCCTGTTGCCGCTTCGCCAAGGCAGTGCTGCAGTGCTTCCAGCTTGGGACTGGTGTGGAGGGTAAAGTGGATGAGGATGCGCAGGAGGAGGAGGAGGCTGAAGAGCATGACATTCCGGAGCTGTAGAGTGTGGGTGAAACCCTGACTGAGGTAGGGCCTGCAAACCTTGGTGTGGGAAGGACTTGTTCCGTTCCTCGCTCAAACTGGGTCCCAGCTGGGCTGGGCTGGGTAGGGCGTTGTGGGGGGTTTGTCTATCTCCGTTTGAGGTGAGTTTGTTTAAGTTAGCCTTTTCTTTGGCGTTTTTTGGAGCCCTGCGGGTTGGGGAGTTGGTATCGCCCAGTAAGGCGTTCCCCGGGGGCTTGGATTGGGGTGACATTGTCAGTGGAAAACGGAGTTGAATTTTGGATTAGGAAATCGAAAACTGATCAGAGAGGTGTGGGTAGACTAGTCCGTTTGGGGATGGTTGTGGCATCTGATATGTGCCCGTTCAAGTGTCTCGGGAATTTTCAACAGATCCGTCCGAAGGTGGATGGCCCCTTATTATGTCACGAGGATGGGTCCTTTTTATCGAGATACCAATTTGTGAGTGTTTTTAGGGCATGTTTGAAGTCGTTGGGGTTAGATCCGAAGTCTTTCGGATTGGGGCAGCGACGGAGGCCTCTATATGCGGCCTACCGGAGGAGACAGTTAAGCAGATTGGTAGGTGGAAGTCGCAGCGCTTTAAGTCGTATGTACGTCCCCAGGTGGTTGTTGGCAATTGAGGGGAAAAGGGGGGGGTATTAGGGTAGCAATGGGGGGGGGGGGAGAGTGTGTGTTTTTTGTCAATTTGGTTTGGTGAGGCAATAAAATGGTGTCGTCTGTACATTTTGTATTGCAGAAGCACCCCCCCTTCCTTCCCTGGTCTGGATCCTTGGCCACTCTTATGTGTATTGGGGAGCCCGACGAGCGGACGCGAGATGGAACGGGAGACAGCTAGGTTTTGAGAAGGACCTGGCTCTCGTGCGATGGCTCGGTGTTCGGGGGTTAGGGTGGAACAGGGTGTTGCAGGAGGTGCATAGATACGCCCGGTTGGACAGACCTCCTGACATCTTAGTGTTGCATGCCGGGGGGAATGATTTGGGTGGGCGTCCTTTTCGAATCTTGATAAAGGACATCAAACATGATTTGTTACAGTTATGGGTGTCGTTTCCAGGTCTAACGATAGTCTGGTCGGAGATAGTAGCGAGAAAGAGTTGGAAGAAAGCGCGGTCAGTTGACAGGTTGAACAAGGCGCGGGCGAAGGTTAATAGGGCGATCTCGAAGTTTGTTAGTCGGAACGGGGGTATAGCAATACGGCATGTTGAGTTGGAAAGGACGGAAGAGGAATTTTGGTTGGCTGACGGGGTACACCTTAATGCGGTGGGAACTGACTTATGGGCTCTTGGCTTGCAGGGAGGTATTGAGAGGGCCCTTTGGTTGCGGGGGGTCTCAGGCACTTGAAGGGTTTCAAGGTGCCTTCGTTGTGGTGTTGTTTATTGGTGGGTCCTTGAAGTTGGTTTAAAATTGGTTCGGGGATTCATCCGGGTATGGATCCCCTCATTGGCAGAATTGATGGTCCCCTGGTGATTTTGGGGGGGAACCCCGACGGGGTATGTCGGGGCCCCTGGGGGTGTGGTTGGGGTTGATGGAGGATTAACCCTTACCATTTGGTGCTCCTGAGCCAGTGTGGGTAACGGCTGGGAGCAAGTTGAGGTTTTTTATTGCTCGGTTATGGGAATCACCAGGGTTTTGGTAGCTTCAAGGACCTTACCACATTGCAAATTTTATTGGTTATGTATTCTTGTTAATAAAATGGCTGCTATGGCCAAAATTATCCAAAGATAAATTTGTGTCTGTGTAATTACTTTTAAATAAGAAACGGGAATG
The DNA here is from genome assembly GCF_048569485.1 of Anomaloglossus baeobatrachus. Taxonomy (NCBI): domain Eukaryota; kingdom Metazoa; phylum Chordata; class Amphibia; order Anura; family Aromobatidae; genus Anomaloglossus; species Anomaloglossus baeobatrachus. Next base: position 499,956 of record NW_027443337.1, on the reverse strand, counting down.
GAGGTGTGGGGTATGAAAGGAAGACCGGAGTCAACAATTCCAGGGTCAAGCATGTTTATTTGCGTAAGCTTCGTTCCAGGGTAGAAAGGGTAAGAGTGCCTTTCAGAATTCGAAGTGGTCGGACTGTACGGACCACCAAGAACTGCAGGAGAGCTTGAACATCTTCCCATGGATTTGCGACATCCTCCCTCATCAGTTACGTAGGTAAGCAGGTTCTCAGCATTGCAGCCCATTTGTTGTCTTAAGTTAGTTAAGCGGGGTTAACTAACCTGTCAGTTCAGCCTCAGGTCTAAAGCAGAGGCCTGGACTCCACTCCTTACTCCTCACTCCACAACTCTCCTTAAAAACAACTGACTCCTTTTTCCTGCCCCGGGGTCTCCAGACCCCTAGGTGGGCGTTTCCTTCCGTCTGGTCCTGCCCACTGGTGTGCCTGTCTTTCCCTGGGGGAGGTGACTAGGATTTTCTGGTTGGCTTTGTGTGACTTAGGTGAGGGAAGTTGTTATGCGGGGGCCTATGTGTGACTACCTGCAGTGTCAGGGCGTCACATATGTATGTGTGTATGTCTGCTAAAGGAATCCGCACCGTCATATTTACAAACACAAAATTTTGCAGACACCTCATGTGACTCAGGGAACGTCGTAGACTATGTTTTAACAGGAATATTTAACCCCGCGCTTTACAGTTACTCTCCAAAAAACCTGCCTCCATTAAACTGAATGGAGGTGGGAGCTGCAAGTTATTAATAGCAGCTGTGATTGGTTGCTATAGGAACAAAGGACATTCATAGTATAAGAAGCTTATGTGTGAGATAATATGATGTCAGTGGGGAGACAGATAGAGAGAGACAGACACAGACTGAGAGACAAACAGACAGAGACAGATAGGCATAGACAGACAGGGAAAGAGACAGAGACAAACAGACAGAGGCAGACAGGGAAAGAGACAGACAGAGATAGACAGGGAAAAAAGGCAGACAGACAGAGACAGAGAAAGAGACAGAGGCAGATAGGGAAACAGACAGAGACAAACATACAGAGACAGGCAGGAGAAAAGGCAGACCGACAGGGAAAGAGACAGACAGGGGAAGAGACAGACAGAGAGAGACAGACAGATAGAGACAGACAAAGAAATACAGAGATAGACAGGGAAAGAGACAAACGGGGAATGAGTCAGACAGAGAGAGACAAAGAGAGACAGGCAGAGAGAGACAGGGAAAGAGACAGACAGGGGAAGAGAAAGACAGAGACAGACAAAGAAATACAGAGACAGACAGGGGAAGAGACAGACAGGGGAAGAGACAGACAGGGGAAGAGACAGACAGACAGGGAAAGAGACAGACCTGGAAAAGAGACAGACCTGGAAAAGAGACAGGCCTGGAAAAGAGACAGACAGACATAGAAACAGACAGCCACAAAGAGAGAGAGAGACAGACAGACACAGAGAGACAGACAGAGATAGAGAGACAGACAGACATGGATAGAGATAGAGACACACAGAGACAGACAGATGACAGAGACTGGGAGAGAGACAGACAGAAGCATAAATCCCTAACTAAAACTTAACATTTAATGATAGTTTTAAAAGGTAAAAAAACACAAATCATGTAAATAGAATGACTCTCTTCTGTGCATAGAGTCAACATTTTGTGTTTGTAAATATGACGGTGCGGATTCCTTTAGCAGACATACACACATACATTTGTGACGCCCTGACACTGCAGGTAGTCACACATAGGCCCCCGCATAACAACTTCCCTCACCTAAGTCACACAAAGCCAACCAGAAAACCCTAGTCACCTCCCCCAGGGAAAGACAGGCACACCAGTGGGCAGGACCAGACGGAAGGAAACGCCCACCTAGGGGTCTGGAGACCCCGGGGCAGGAAAAAGGAGTCAGTTGTTTTTAAGGAGAGTTGTGGAGTGAGGAGTAAGGAGTGGAGTCCAGGCCTCTGCTTTAGACCTGAGGCTGAACTGACAGGTTAGTTAACCCCGCTTAACTAACTTAAGATAACAAATGGGCTGCAATGCTGAGAACCTGCTTACCTACGTAACTGATGAGGGAGGATGTCGCAAATCCATGGGAAGATGTTCAAGCTCTCCTGCAGTTCTTGGTGGCCCGTACAGTCCGACCACTTCGAATTCTGAAAGGCACTCTTACCCTTTCTACCCTGGAACGAAGCTTAGGCAAATAAACATGCTTGACCCTGGAATTGTTGACTCCGGTCTTCCTTTCATACCCCACACCTCCATTCCCATTTCTTATTTAAAAGTAATTACACAGACACAAATTTATCTTTGGATAATTTTGGCCATAGCAGCCATTTTATTAACAAGAATACATAACCAATAAAATTTGCAATGTGGTAAGGTCCTTGAAGCTACCAAAACCCTGGTGATTCCCATAACTGAGCAATAAAAAACCTCAACTTGCTCCCAGCCGTTACCCACACTGGCTCAGGAGCACCAAATGGTAAGGGTTAATCCTCCGTCAACCCCAACCACACCCCCAGGGGCCCCGACATACCCCGTCGGGGTTCCCCCCCAAAATCACCAGGGGACCATCAATTCTGCCAATGAGGGGATCCATACCCGGATGAATCCCCGAACCAATTTTAAACCAACTTCAAGGACCCACCAATAAACAACACCACAACGAAGGCACCTTGAAACCCTTCAAGTGCCTGAGACCCCCCGCAACCAAAGGGCCCTCTCAATACCTCCCTGCAAGCCAAGAGCCCATAAGTCAGTTCCCACCGCATTAAGGTGTACCCCGTCAGCCAACCAAAATTCCTCTTCCGTCCTTTCCAACTCAACATGCCGTATTGCTATACCCCCGTTCCGACTAACAAACTTCGAGATCGCCCTATTAACCTTCGCCCGCGCCTTGTTCAACCTGTCAACTGACCGCGCTTTCTGCCAACTCTTTCTCGCTACTATCTCCGACCAGACTATCGTTAGACCTGGAAACGACACCCATAACCGTAACAAATCATGTTTGATGTCCTTTATCAAGATTCGAAAAGGACGCCCACCCAAATCATTCCCCCCGGCATGCAACACTAACATGTCAGGAGGTCTGTCCAACCGGGCGTATCTATGCACCTCCTGCAACACCCTGTTCCACCCTAACCCCCGAACACCGAGCCATCGCACGAGAGCCAGGTCCTTCTCAAAACCTAGCTGTCTCCCGTTCCATCTCGCGTCCGCTCGTCGGGCTCCCCAATACACATAAGAGTGGCCAAGGATCCAGACCAGGGAAGGAAGAGGGGGTGCTTCTGCAATACAAAATGTACAGACGACACCATTTTATTGCCTCACCAAACCAAATTTACAAAAAACACACACTCTCACCCCCCCCCCCATTGCTACCCTAATACCCCCCCCTTTTCCCCTCAATTGCCAACAACCACCTGGGGACGTACATACGACTTAAAGCGCTGCGACTTCCACCTACCAATCTGCTTAACTGTCTCCTCCGGTAGGCCGCATATAGAGGCCTCCGTCGCTGCCCCAATCCGAAAGACTTCGGATCTAACCCCAACGACTTCAAACATGCCCTAAAAACACTCACAAATTGGTATCTCGATAAAAAGGACCCATCCTTGTGACATAATAAGGGGCCATCCACCTTCGGACGGATCTGTTGAAAATTCCCGAGACACTTGAACGGGCACATATCAGATGCCACAACCATCCCCAAACGGACTAGTCTACCCACACCTCTCTGATCAGTTTTCGATTTCCTAATCCAAAATTCAACTCCGTTTTCCACTGACATAATGTCACCCCAATCCAAGCCCCTGGGGAACGCCTTACTGGGCGATACCAACTCCCCAACCCGCAGGGCTCCAAAAAACGCCAAAGAAAAGGCTAACTTAAACAAACTCACCTCAAACGGAGATAGACAAACCCCCCACAACGCCCTACCCAGCCGGGTAGGGACCCAGCCCAGCCCAGCTGGGACCCAGTTTGAGCGAGGAACGGAACAAGTCCTTCCCACACCAAGGTTTGCAGGCCCTACCTCAGTCAGGGTTTCACCCACACTCTACAGCTCCGGAATGTCATGCTCTTCAGCCTCCTCCTCCTCCTGCGCATCCTCATCCACTTTACCCTCCACACCAGTCCCAAGCTGGAAGCACTGCAGCACTGCCTCGGCGAAGCGGCAACAGACTGTGCTGCAGCTAATCTGCATAGGTGACAAACCCCACAATGCAGAAGAGGTGTGGACAGCTCTAAAACAGCATGCAGATCACTGGCTCACACCTCTGAACCTAAAGCCAGGAAAGGTTGTGTGTGACAATGGCCGGAACCTGGTGGCGGCTTTGAGGCGAGGCCAGCTGACACATGTTCCATGCATGGCCCATGTGCTCAACCTCGTGGTTCAGCGGTTTCTAAAGTCATACCCAGAGCTGTCTGATCTGCTGGTAAAAGTTCGCTGCCTGTCTGCACATTTTCGAAAGTCACCTACTGCTTCAGCCGGCCTTGCCGGCTTTCAGCGTCGTTTGCATCTTCCGGCTCACAGACTGGTGTGTGATGTCCCCACGCGTTGGAATTCAACTCTGCACATGTTGATCAGGATATGTGAGCAGAAGAGGGCAGTTGTTGAGTACCTGCATCACCTAAGCCGTCGGGAAATGGGTCAAACTCCACACATAACACCTGAGGAGTGGAGATGGATGTCCGACCTATGTACCATCCTCCAAAACTTTGAGGACTCCACCAAGATGGTGAGCGGCGATGACGCCATTATTAGCGTCACCATACCGCTTCTCTGCCTTCTAAAACGGTCTCTGCTCAAAACCAAACATGATGCATTGCAGGCGGAACACGATGAGTTGGAGCAAGAAACAGTAGTGGGTGTGGGTGATAACACATAGCCCAGCCTCGTCTCATCACAACGTGCAGTGGAGGACTATGACGAGGAGGAAGATGAAGACATGGAGCAACTCTCCGGCCAAATTGAGGATATGACATGCATACCAGTCATATGCTCAGTTCAGCGTGGCTGGCCAGAGGACAGGGTAGATGATGAGGAGGAGGAGGAGGAGGAGGAGGAGGAGAAGGAGGAGGACAGCATGTTCAGTCATCGTGTTGGTCTGGATACTGAAGTGATGGCTGTTAAGAGTCTGGCGCACATGGATGACTTTGTGGTAAGCTGCCTGTCTCGTGACCCTCGCGTTAAGAACATCTTGGCCGACAATCATTACTGGTTGGTAACACTGTTAGACCCACGCTACAAGGAGAACTTTATGTCTCTTATTCCCGAGGCGGAGAGGTCAGCCAAAATGCAGCAGTTCCGGAAGGCCATAGCCACGGAAGTAGGCAAAGCATTCCCTTCACAAAACGCTAGCGTGATAATTGTAACACTATTAGTTAAAAGAAAGGGATAAAATGTAAAAAAAAACAAAATAAGGCATGACTTTTTTTTTAACATCAAATTTTTTTTTTTTAGATTTAACCAAAGAATGTGCACATTTGTTATAATAAACAAGTGAAAAATGTTGAAAATCAGTCATCCAAAGGTGTGTGAAAAAAATATATATATATGGTACCAATAAAAATGTCACTTTGTCCTGCAAAGAATGCAGCCCCCAAATTATTTTTTTCCTCTGTGCGGCCCATACACCCAGCCGAGTTTGAGACCCCCTGCCTTACACTATATAGATATCATGTTCATTCCCCATCTATCTTGCTCAGGAGAGCATCTCCCTCCCCCGGCACCAAGAGCAGCTCATATTGAATTGTTACATTGACTAGTAACACTGCACACAGAAATGCACCTTAATATTCCACTGTTAACCCTTTCCTCCCAGCAGTAACACACAACTCCTCACCTTGATATCATGGTGATTTATGGTCAGAATGACTTCAATGCGATCAGTGATTTCTATTCTAGCTCTGCTCACATAGATTTTATATCCACACTCAACTATAGGCCGTTCTTCATATTTTGGGGGCTTTTAGTCAGATATACTAGTTTGTGCCTGTATAGTATTGGTGTAGATGGGAGTGTAGGGCATGGGTTACATGGCACTGTGGTGGGATACTGATGGGAGGTATTGGTGCTGTGTTTGATGCTTCTACTGGGTATTTTCCTACAAATACTGGAACAGCTCACTGCTTAGAATGATCCTTCCCAGCTCTATAATATATTATATATACCCCACAATGCAGGCTCACACACACATTTGTCTCAAGTGTGTTGTAGGGACACAGATACAGTCTTGGTCATGTGACTAAAGGCTACTTTACACACTGCGATATCGGTCCCGATATCGCTAGTGTGGGTACCCGCCCCATCTGTTGCGCGACACGGGCAAATCGCTGCCCATGCCGCACAACACCGACCAGACCCGTCACACATACTTACCTGACCGGCGACGTCGCTGTGACCGGCGAACCGCCTCCTTTCTAAGGGGGCGGTCCGTGCGGCGTCACAGCGACGTCACTGAGCGACCGCCCAATAGCAGCGGAGGGGCGGAGATGAGTGGCCGGAACATCCCGCCCACCTCCTTCCTTCCTCATAGCGGCTGGGAGGCAGGTAAGGAGAGGTTCCTCGTTTCTGCGGTGTCACACGGAGTGATGTGTGCTGCCGCAGGAGCGACGAACTACATCGTTACTGCTGCAGTAACGATAATCGAGAATGGAGACCCATGTCACCGATGAGCGATTTTGCACGTTTTTGCAACGATGCAAAATCGCTCATCGGTGTCACACGCAGCAACATCGCTAATGCGGCCGGATGTGCGTCACAAATTCCGTGACCCCAACGACTCCGCATTAGCGATGTCGCAGCGTGTAAAGCCCCCTTTAGTGGGAGTGGTGTACAGGGTCTTAGCAGTAAAGAGTATTCCATATTTCTGCCAGATACCCACAGAGATATTGAAATCTGAAAAAAGAGACTTCTGCTCATTGAAGGTAAGAACTGCTCACATAGCGTTCAACTCCACAGCAAACGAGTGCTCTAGCACTGGCATCTCAGCAGGGATATTCCCCTACTACACATGTGTGTCTGGGTCGCTGTGACAGTTTACAGGACATAACTCAAGGCACCTAGATAGAAGGCAGAGGTACTGGGATTGGTTGGTTTTTGGTGACGGAGGTGCAGGGGCTGGCGCCCATGTGCAGTGCTGGCTAAGGTATATTGATGATATTTTGATTTTTTGGCAGGGCACTGTGGAGCAGCTCGAGACATTTATGGAGGAACTTAATAACAACACCTTTAACATCAGATTGACACATAAGCATAGCAGCAGTTGCGTTGACTTCCTGGATATTAAAATTTCATTCGGTTCTGAGCGAATTGTTCAGACCGACGTCCATAGGAAGGAAACATCAGTCAACGCACTGCTGCATGCTTCTTCTGCTCATACCCCCTCCACCATCCGGGCCGTACCGACTGGCCAGTTCCTCAGGATGAAGCAAATTTGTTCGTCAGACACTGCTTTTGAACAACAGTCTGCCGACCTCCAGCGCCATAGGGGTGGCAAAGGCGGTCTTCCCCCGGTCTGCCTCAGCAACGGACACTAGCCAATAGTGACTAGTGAGATCAAGGGTAGAAAAATAATTTGCAGTTCTCAATGCAGCTAGCGATTCCTCAATACGGGGGAGTGATGCCGTCCTTCTTCTTTAACAGGACCAACGGAGCTGCCCAAAGGCTACAACTGTCACGGATAACCCCAGCCGCCTTCATGTTGCTCAACATGTCCTTGGTACACTGGTAATGTGAAGGTGGTATTGGCTTATAGCTCTCTTTGATGGGTGGGTGTGCACCTGTGGGGATGTAGTGTTGGACCCCTTTTATTCCCCCAAAATCTAGCGGATGTTTGCTGAAGACTTGCTCGCTCGTATTCTTGCACTACCCTGTGGACCCGCTTCTTGTGATGTGAAGGTGTGGAGTCAGTGCCTACGTGTAATTCCTTACACCACTCCTCTGGCTGACTTGGTGAGCAGTCACTGACTGGGTGGGGTGCAGTAATAGTGGATGCTGCTACTTGGATAGCATGTGTATCTACTGTGAACAGCTTATCAATGGTGGCAAGTCGGGGCAGCTTAACCTCCTGCTCTCCGCAGTTTAACACTCTCACGGGCACTCTTCCCTTCCGCACTAATGAATAAAACTATGATGTAAATATCATATAGATACCCCACAATTGTAAATAAAGGTAGGTTATGGGAAAAGGGGGAACAGGGAAAGAGGAAAATAGTGTAATAAAGTATACCTTCTGGGGGTGAGAGGAAATGGCAGCACAGCCAGTGGAGGTGAAGCAAAAGGAAGCCTGCAACTAAAGAGTTGAGAGCGTTATCACATGGTGACTGAGCCTGATTGTAAAGGGAGCATAGAGTGGAGCATACTCTGGGCACGTTAGAACCCAAGTTCTTAAACCATGAATATGGACCCCTTTTATTCTCCCAAAGTCTAGCGGATGTTTGCTGAAGACTTGCTCGTATTCTTGCACTACCCTGTGGACCCGCTTCTTGTGATGTGAAGGTGTGGAGTCAGTGCCTACGTGTAATTCCTTACACCACTCCTCTGGTTGACTTGGTGAGCTGTCACTGAATGGGTGTGGTGAAGTAACGGTGGATGCTGTGGCTTGGATATCATATTAAATATAGGGACCCCCATACAGTAGTATGAGAAATTTTTTTGTATTCAATGATCGGTATTACCTTCAGGGGCGCGGCACGTGGACGTGCGTTCCATTAGCCTCACTGCATTCCACTCCCATACAGGAAGTGGGCGCAGCTATTACTACGGTCGCACATAAAAGAACCCACAGCCACCACTGCACACAGCTGACTCCACCACTGGAAACCCACTTCTACACCAACGCAGGTAAGACAGGATCGGCACCTCTATGCTCCCGTTACAATCAGGCTCAGTCACCATGTGATAATGCTCTCAACAATTTAGTTGCAGGCTTCCCCTTGCTTCACCTCCACTGGCTGTGCTGCCATTTCCTCTCCCCCCTGGAAGGTATACTTTATTACACTATTTTCCTGTTTCCCTCTTCTCCCTTTTCCCATAACCTACCTTTATCTGCATTTGTGGGGTATCTATATACTATTTATATCACAGTTTTATTCATTAATACGGAAGGGAAGAGTGCGCGTGAGAGTGTTGAACTGCGGAGAGCAAGAGGTTAAGCTGCCCCGATTTGCCACCATTGATAAGCTGTTCACAGTAGATACACATGCTATCCAAGCAGCAGCAGCATCCACCATTACTGCACCCCACCCAGTCAGTGACAGCTCACCAAGTCAGCCAGAGGAGTGGTGTCAGGAATTACACGTAGGCACTGACTACACACCTTCACATCACAAGAAGGGGGTGCAAGTGTGACGCCCTGGACTAGCCAGTTAGTCACAGACATAACACACACACACCCCCTTTCCCGGATAGTTGCACTAGTCAGACACAAAACCGTTGTTGCCTCCCTCCAGAGGCTGATGTCCACACCAGGTGGGGCGGAGCCAGGCGGTTGGCCCCACCCACCAAGGAGTTCACAGGCCTGGAGGTGGGAAAACCAGTCAGTTAGTTGAAGTTCAGTTAAGAGTTGAACCGTGGAGGTAGTGAGTTCAGTGAAGAGCCCAGTTTTGGGTAGGAGTGCAAAACTGCTAGTGTCTGGGTCAGATCCCATGCACTATGGGGAGATAAGGTATGCACACCAGTGACTATGTAAGGGGAATACATGAAATAGCAGAAACTGCTGTGTGAATACTGACTTGAAAAATTCAATAGCTATATGCAAGAGTGAATATGTGAAAAATGGAATCTGCATTACTGCCATGAACATATGAATCAAGAGAAATTTAGCTACTGAATTGATCAATGCAATAGAGCTCCAACACTACGCCAAAGTATTTCTCTACGTTGGGGTCCCTAGCTTGTGTGTGTCCTCTCATGCAGTTAAAAAACCTACCGTGTATGAAAAATTGTTTAAAAGAACCGAAGTCCTCAGTGGTTGATACCTTTTAAAAAGATATATTTTACTTGTATCTACCGTGTATGGGAAGCTGAGACCCAGGCTATTTATGCGTATGATATGGATTGGCAATAGGTGTGGTTGGGGAGGGTTCACAAACGAAAAAATACTAACAAATAGGAATAACGTTTGGAACACCATTCTAAGTCCGAACTGGGTGCAAAAACCTAAAAAAACATCACTATGGGGAGATAAGGTATGCACACCAGTGACTATGTAAGGGGAATACATGAAATAGCAGAAACTGCTGTGTGAATACTGACTTGAAAAATCCAATAGCATTAATTCACATAATCCTAGTGACTGCGCACACAACATGGCCAAACGAAAACAAAAGACAGTACCTGGCCATTCAATCAAATGGAAACTCATAGGCAACACAGTCCATTAGACTAGGCAATTACATGCAGCCAAACAAAGTTCATGGGCCTTGCCTCAGAGTCGAATCCACAACCTCTTGGAGAACAAGCAAAGAGCCTACCACTAAACCAACTCAGTGAAGTTGGAAACCGATTCTACATTAATTAACATAATCCTAGTGACTGCGCACACAACATGGCCAAACAAAAGCAAAAGACAGTACCTGGCCTATCAATCCAATGGAAACTCATAGGTAACACAGTACATTGGACTAGGCAATTACATGCAGCCATACAAAGCCCATGGGTCTTGCCCCAGAGTTGAACCCACAACCTCTCGTAGCCAGGGCAAAGAGCCTACCACTACACCAACACAGAGAAGTAGGTGAATGACTCTACATTAATTCACATAATCCTAGTGACTGCGCAAACAACATGGCCAAACAAATGCAAAAGACATTATCTGGCCTATCAATCCAATGGAAACTCATAGGCAACACAGTCCATTAGACTAGGCACTTACATGCAGCCATGTAAAGTTCATGGGCATTGCCTCAGAGTCGAACCCACAACCTCTTGGAGAACAAGCAAAGAGCCTACCACTAAACCAACTCAGAGAAGTTGGAAACCGACTCTACATTAATTAACATAATCCTAGTGACTGCGCACACAACATGGCCAAACAAAAGCAAAAGACAGTACGTGGCCTATCAATCCAACGGAAACTCATAGGTAACACAGTACATTGGACTAGGCAATTACATGCAGCCATACAAAGCCCATGGGCCTTGCCCCAGAGTCAAACCCACAACCTCTCATAGCCAAGGCAAAGAGCCTACCAATACACCAACACAGAGAAGTGGAAAACTGTTTCTACATTAATTCACATAATCCTAGTGACTGCGCACACAACATGGCCAAACAAAAGCAAAAGACAGTACCTGGCCTATCAATCCAATGGAAACTCATAGGCAACACAGTCCATTGGACTAGACAATTACATGGAGACATACAAAGTCCATGGGCCTTGCCTCAGAGTCAAACCCACAACTTCTCGCAGCCAAGCAAAGAGCCTACCACTACACTAACACAGAGAAGTGGGAAACTGATTCTACATTAATTCACATAATCCTACCGACTGCGCACACAACATGGCCAAACAAAAGACAATACCTAGCCTATTCATTCAATGAAAACTCATAGGCAACACAGTCCATTGGACTAGGCAATTACATTCAACCATACAAAGTCCATGGGCTTTGCCTCAAAGTCAAACCCACAACTTCTTGTAACCCAAGGAAAGAGCCTACCACTACACCAACACAGAGAAGAGAATGACTCTACATTAATTCACATAATCCTAGTGACTGCGCACACAACATGACCAAACGAAAACAAAAGACAGTCCCTGGCCTATCAATCCAATGGAAACTCATAGACAACATAGTCCATTGGACTACGCAATTACATGCAGCCATACAAACTCCATGGGCCTTGCCTCAGAGTCAAACCCACAACCTCTTGCAGCTAAGCAAAGAGCCTTCCACTACAGCAACACAGAGAACTGGGAAACTGATTCTACATTAATTCACATAATCCTACCGACTGCGCACACAACATAACCAAACAAAAGATAATACCTGGCCAATCAATCCAATGGAAACTCATAGGCAACACAGTCCATTGGACTAGGCAATTACATGCAGCCATATAAAGTCCATGGGCTTTGCCTCAGAGTCAAACCCACAATTTCTCGCAGCCCAAGCAAAGAGCCTACCACTACACCAAGACAGAGAAGTTGGAAACTGAGTTTACATTAGTTCACATAATCCTAGTGACTGCGCACACAACATGGCCAAACAAAAGCAAAAGACAGTACCTGGCCTATCAATCCAATGGGAACTCATAGGCAACACAGTTAATTGAAATAGGCAATTACATGCAGCCATACAAACTCCATGAACCTTGCCTCAGAGTCGAACCCACAACCTCTTGCAGCTTAAGCAAAGAGACTACCACTACACCAACACAGAGAAGTAGGTAAATGACTCTACATTAATTCACATAATCCTAGTGACTGCGCACACAACATGGCCAAACGAAAACAAAAGACAGTAACTGGCCTATCAATCCAATAGAAACTCATAGGCAAAGCAATCAATGGGACTAGGCAATTACATGCAGCCATACAAAGTCCATGGGCCTTGCCTCAAAGTCGAACTCACAACCTCTCGCAGCTCAAGCAAAGAGCCTACCACTACACCAACACAGAGAAATGTAAACCTGACTCTACATTAATTCACATAATCCTAGTGACTGCGCACACAACATGGCCAAACGTAAACAAAAGACAGTAACTGGCCTATCAATCCAATAGAAACTCATAGGCAACACAGTCCATTGGACTAAGAAATTACATGCAGCCATTCAAAGTCCATGAGCCTTGCATTAAAGTCGAACTCACAACCTCTCGCAGCCCAAGCAAAGAGCCTACCACTACACCAACACAGAGAAGTGGGAAACTGACTCTACATTAATTCCCATAACCCTAGTGACTGCGCACACAACATGGTCAAACAAAAGCAAAAGGCAGTACCTGGCCTATCAATCCAATGGAAACTCATAGGCAACATAGTCCATTGGACTAGGCAATTACATGCAGCCATACAAAGTCCATGGGCCTTGCCTCAGAGTCAAACCCACAACCTCTGGCAGAACAAGCAAAGAGCCTACAACTACAAAAACACAAAGAAGTAGGAAGCTGCGTCTACATTAATTCACATAATCCTAGTGACTGCGCACACAACATGGCCAAACAAAAGCAGAAGACATTACCTAGCCTATCAAGCCAATGGAAACTCATAGGCAACACAGTCAATTGAACTAGGCGATTACATGCAGCCATACAAACTCCATGGGCCTTGCCTCAGAGTCGAACCCACAACCTCTCGCAGCCCAAGCAAAGAGCCTACCACTACACCAACACAGAGAAGTTGGAATGTGAGTTTACATTAGTTCACATAATCCTAGTGACTGCGCACACAACATGGCCAAACAAAAGCAAAAGACAGTACCTGGCCTATCAATCCGATGGGAACTCATAGGCAACACAGTCAATTGTACTAGGCGATTACATGCAGCCATACAAACTCCATGGGCCTTGCCTCAGAGTCAAACCCACAACCTCTCGCAGCTTAAGCAAAGAGACTACCACTACACCAACACAAAGAATTAGGTGAATGACTCTACATTAATTCACATAATCCTAGTGACTGCGCACACAACATGGGCAAACAAAAGCAAAAGACAGTGCCTGGTCTATTAATCCAATGGAAACTCATAGGCAACGCAATCCTTTGGACTAGGCAATAACATGCAGCCATACAAAGTCCAAGGGCCTTGCCTCAGAGTCAAAACCACTACCTCTCAAAGACCAAGCAAAGAGCCTACCACTACACCAACACAGAGAAGTGCGAAACTGACTCAACATAAATTCACATAATCCTAGTGACTGCGCACACAACATGGCCAAACAAAAGCAATAGACAGTCCCTGGCCTATCAATCCAATGGAAACTCATAGACAACATAGTCCATTGGACTAGGCAATTACATGCAGCCATACAAAGTCCATGGGCTTTGCCTCAGAGTCAAACCACAACTGCTCGCAGCCCAAGCAAAGAGCCTACCACTACACCAACACAGAGAAGTAGGAGAATGATTCTACATTAATTCACATAATCCTAGTGACTGCGCACACAACATGGCCAAACAAAAGCAAAAGACAGTACCTGGCCTATCATTCCAATTGAAACTCATAGGTAACATAGTCCATTGGACTAGGCAATAACATGCAGCCATACAAAGTCCATGGGCCTTGCCTCAGAGTCGAACTCACAACCTCTCGCAGCCCAAGAAAAAAGCCTACCACTACAGCAACACAGAGAAGTGTGAAACTGACTCTACATTAATTCACATAATCCTAGTGACTGCGCACACAACATGGCCAAACAAAAGCAAAAGACAGTACCTGGCCTATCATTCCAATTGAAACTCATAGGTAACATAGTCCATTGGACTAGGCAATAACATGCAGCCATACAAAGTCCATGGGCCTTGCTTCAAAGTTGAACTCACAACCTCTCGCAGCTCTAGCAAAGAGCCTACAACTACACCAACACAGAGAAATGTGAACCTGACTCTACATTAATTCACATAATCCTAGTGACTGCGCACACAACATGGCCAAACAAAAGCAAAAGACAGTACCTGGCCCATCAATCCAATGGAAACTCATAGGCAACACAGTCCATTGGACTAGACAATTACATGGAGACATACAAAGTCCATGGGCCTTGCCGCAGAGTCAAACCCACAACCTCTCGCAGCCAAGCAAAGAGCCTACCACTACACCAACAAAGAGAAGTGGGAAACTGATTCTACATTAATTCACATAATCCTACCGACTGCGCACACAACGTGGCCAAACAAAAGAAAATACCTGGCCTATCAATCCAATGGAAACTCATAGGCAACACAGTCCATTAGACTAGGCAAATACATGCAGCCATACAAAGCCCATGGGCCTTGCCCCAGAGTCGAACCCACAACCTCTTGTAGCCCAAGCAAAGAGCCTACAAATACACCAACACAGAGAAGTGGAAAACTGATTCTACATTAATTCACATAATCCTAGTGACTGCGCACACAACATGGCCAAACAAAAGCAAAAGACATTACCTGGCCTATAAATCCAATAGAAACTCATAGGCAAAGCAATCAATTGGACTAGGCAATTACATGCAGCCATACAAAGTCCATGGGCCTTGCCTCAGAGTCGAACCCACAACCTCTTGTAGCCCAAGCAAAGAGCCTACCACTACACCAACACAGAGAAGTTGGTACAGAGTTTACATTAGTTCACATAATCCTAGTGACTGTGCACACAACATGGCCAAACAAAAGCAAAAGACAATCCCTGGCCTATCAATCCAATGGAAACTCATATACAACATAGTCCATTGGACTAGGCAATTACATGCAGCCATACAAAGTCCATGGGCCTTGCCTCAGAGTCAAACCCACAACCTCTGGCAGAACAAGCAAAGAGCTTACAACTACACCAACACAAAAAAGTAGGAAGCTGCGTCTACATTAATTCACATATTCCTAGCGACTGCGCACACAACATGGCCAAGCAAAAGACATTACCTGGCCTATCAAGCCAATGGAAACTCATAGGCAACACAGTCCATTGGACTAAACAATTACATGCAGCCATACAAAGTCCATGGGCTTTGCCTCAGAGTCAAACCCACAATTTCTCACAGCCCAAGAAATGAGCCTACCACTACACCAACACAGACAAGTTGGAAACAGAGTTTACATTAGTTCACATAATCCTAGTGACTGTGCACACAACATGGCGAAACAAATGCAAAAGACATTATCTGGCCTATCAATCCAATGGAAACTCATAGGCAACACAGTCCATTAGACTAGGCAAATACATGCAGCCATACAAAGTTCATGGGCCTTGCCTCAGAGTCGAACCCACAACCTCTTGGAGAACAAGCAAAGAGCCTACCACTAAACCAACACAGAGAAGTTGGAAACTGACTCTACATTAATTCACATAATCCTAGTGACTGCGCACACAACATGGCCAAACAAAAGCAAAAGACAGTACCTGGCCTATCAATCCAATGGAAACTCATAGGCAACACAGTCCATTGGACCAGGCAATAACATGCAGCCATACACAGTCCATGGGCCTTGCTTCATAGTCGAACTCACAACCTCTCGCAGCTCAAGCAAAGAGCCTACCACTACACCAACACAGAGAAATGTGAACCTGCCTCTACATTAATTCACATAATCCTAGTGAGTGCGCACACAACATGGCCAAACGAAAACAAAAGACAGTACCTGGCCTATCAATCCAATGGAAACTCATAGGCAACACAGTCCATTGGACTAGGCAATTACATGCAGCCATAAAAAGTCCATGGGCCTTGCCTCAAAGTCAAACCCACAACCTCTCGCAGCCCAAGCAAAGAGCCTACCACTACACCAACACAGAGAAATGTGAAACAGACTCTACATTAATTCACATAATCCTAGTGACTGCGCACACAACATGGCCAAACGAAAGCAAAAGTCAATACCTGGCCTATCAATCCAATGGAAACTCATAGGCAACAAAGTCTATTGGACTAGGCAATTACATGCAGCCATACAAAGTCCATAAGCCTTGCATTAGAGTCAAACCCACAACCTCTTGCAGCCCAAGCAAAAAGCCTACCACTACACCAACACAGAGAAGTCTGAAACTGACTCTACATTAATTCACATAATCCTAGTGACTGCGCACACAACATGGCTAAACGAAAGCAAAAGTCAATACCTGGCCTATCAATCCAATGGAAACTCATAGGCAACACAGTCCATTGGACTAGGCAATTACATGCAGCCATAAAAAGTCCATGGGCCTTGCCTCAGAGTCAAACCCACGACCTCTCACAGCCCAAGCAAAGAGCCTACCACTACACCAACAAAGAGAAATGTGAAACTGACTCTACATTAATTCACATATTCCTAGTGACTGCGCACACAACATGGCCAAACAAAAGCAAAAGAAAGCACCTGGCCTATCAATCCAATGGAAACTCATAGGTAACGCAGTCCATTGGACTATGCAATTACATGCAGCCATACAAAGTCCATGGGCCTTGCCTCAGAGTCGAACTCACAACCTCTCGCAGCCCAACAAAAGAGCCTACCACTTCAGCAACACAGAGAAGTGTGAAACTGTCTCTACATTAACTCACATAATCCTAGTGACTGCGCACAAAACATGGCCAAACGAAAACAAAAGACAGTACCTGGCCTATCAATCCATTGGACTAGGCAATTACATGCAGCCATACAAAGTCCATGGGCCTTGCCTCAGAGTCAAACCCACAACCTCTCACAGCCCAAGCAAAGAGCCTACCACTACACCAACACAGAGAAGTACGAAACTGACTCAACATAAATTCACATAATCCTAGTGACTGCGCACACAACATGGCCAAACAAAAGCTAAAGACAGTCCCTTGCCTATCAATCCAATGGAAACTCATAGACAACATAGTCCATTGGAATAGGCAATTACATGCAGCCTCACAAAGTCCATGGGCCTTGCCTCAGAGTCAAACCCACAACCTCTGGCAGAACAAGCAAAGAGCCTACAACTACACCAACACAAAGAAGTAGGAAGCTGCGTCTACATTAATTCACATAATCCTAGTGAATGCGCACACAACATGGCCAAACAAAAGCAAAAGACATTACCTGGCCTATCAGGCCAATGGAAACCCATAGGCAACACAGTCCATTGAACTAGGCGATTACATGCAGCCATACAAAGTCCATGGGCCATGCCGCAGATTCAAACCCACAACCTCTCGCAGCCAAGCAAAGCAGCTTCCACTACACCAACACAGAGAAGTGGGAAATGGATTCTACATTAATTCACATAATCCTAGTGACTGCGCACACAACATGGCCAAACAAAAGCAAAAGACAATACCTGGCCTATCAATCCAATGGAAACTCATAGGCAACACAGTCCATTGGACTTGGCAATTACATGCAGCCATACAAAGTCCATGGGCCTTGCCTCAGAGTCAAACCCACAACCTCTGGCAGAACAAGCAAAGAGCCTACAACTACACCAACACAAAGAAGTAGGAAGCTGCGTCTACATTAATTCACATAATCCTAGTGAATGTGCACACAACATGGCCAAACAAAAGCAAAAGACATTACCTGGCCTATCAAGCCAATGGAAACTCATACGCAACACAGTCCATTGAACTAGACAATTACATGGAGACATACAAAGTCCATGGGCCTTGCCTCAGAGTCAAACCCACAACTTCTCGCAGCCAAGCAAAGAGCCTACCACTACACCAACACAGATAAGTGGGAAACTGCTTCTACATTAATTCACATAATCCTACCGACTGCGCACACAACATGGCCAAACAAAAGACAATACCTGGCCTATCAATCCAATGGAAACTCATAGGCAATACAGTCCATTAGACTAGGCAAATACATGCAGCCATACAAAGTTCATGGGCCTTGCCTCAGAGTCGAACCCACAACTTCTTGGAGAACAAGCAAAGAGCCTACCACTACACCAACACAGAGAAGTTGGAAACCGACCCTACATTAATTCACATAATCCTAGTGACTGCGCACACAACATGGCCAAACAAAAGCAAAAGACAGTACCTGGCCTATCAATCCAATGGAAACTCAAAGGTAACACAGTACATTAGACTAGGCAATTAAATGCAGACATACAAAGCCCATGGGCCTTGCCCCAGAGTCGAACCCACAACCTCTCGTAGCCCAAGCAAAGAGCCTACCAATACACCAACACAGAGAAGTGAAAAACTGATTCTACATTAATTCACATAATCCTAGTGACTGCGCACACAACATGGCCAAACAAAAGCAAAAGACAGTACCTGGCCTATCAATCCAATAGAAACTCATAGGCAAAGCAATCAATTGGACTAGGCAATTACATGCAGCCATACAAAGTCCATGGGCCTTGCCTCAGAGTCGAACCCACAACCTCTTGTAGCCCAAGCAAAGAGCCTACCACTACACCAACACAGAGAAGAGCGAAACTGACTCAACATAAATTCACATAATCCTAGTGACTGCGCACACAACATGGCCAAACAAAAGCAAAAGACAGTCCCTGGCCTATCAATCCAATGGAAACTCATATACAACATAGTCCATTGGACTAGGCAATTACATGCAGCCATACAAAGTCCATGGGCCTTGCCTCAGAGTCAAACCCACAACCTCTGGCAGAACAAGCAAAGAGCTTACAACTACACCAACACAAAAAAGTAGGAAGGTGCGTCTACATTAATTCACATATTCCTAGAGACTGCGCACACAACATGGCCAAACAAAAGCAAAAGACATTACCTGGCCTATCAAGCCAATGGAAACTCATAGGCAACACAGTCCATTGGACTAAACAATTACATGCAGCCATACAAAGTCCATGGGCTTTGCCTCAGAGTCAAACCCACAATTTCTCGCAGTCCAAGCAAAGAGCCTACCACTACACCAACACAGACAAGATGGAAACTGAGTTTACATTAGTTCACATAATCCTAGTGACTTTGCACACAACATTGTGAAACACATGCAAAAGACATTATCTGGCCTATCAATCCAATGGAAACTCATAGGCAACACAGTCCATTAGACTAGGCAAATACATGCAGCCATACAAAGTTCATGGGCCTTGCCTCAGAGTCGAACCCACAACCTCTTGGAGAACAAGCAAAAAGCCTACCACTAAACCAACACAGAGAAGTTAGAAACTGACTCTACATTAATTCACATAATCCTAGTGACTGCGCACACAACATGGCCAAACAAAAGCAAAAGACAGTACCTGGCCTATCAATCCAATGGAAACTCATAGGCAACACAGTCCATTGGACTAGACAATTACATGGAGACATACAAAGTCCATGGGCCTTGCTTCAGAGTCAAACCCACAACCTCTCGCAGCCAAGCAAAGAGCCTACCACTACACCAATACAGAGAAGTGGGAAACTGATTCTACATTAATTCACATAATCCTACCGACTGCGCACACAACATGGCTAAACAAAAGCAAAAGACAGTACCTGGCTTATCAATCCAATGGAAACTCATAGGCAACACAGTCCATTGGACTAGGCAATAACATGCAGCCATACAAAGTCCATGGGCCTTGCCTCAAAGTCGAACTCACAACCTCTCGCAGCTCAAGCAAAGAGCCTACCACTACACGAACACAGAGAAATGTGAACCTGCCTCTACATTAATTCACATAATCCTAGTGACTGCGCACACAACATGGCCAAACGAAAGCAAAAGTCCATATCTGGCCTATCAATCCAATGGAAACTCATAGGCAACACAGTCCATTGGACTATGCAATTACATGCAGCCATACAAAGGCCATGGGCCTTGCCTCAGAGTCGAACCCACAACCTCTTGGAGAACAAGCAAAAAGCCTACCACTAAACCAACACAGAGAAGTTAGAAACTGACTCTACATTAATTCACATAATCCTAGTGACTGCGCACACAACATGGCCAAACAAAAGCAAAAGACAGTACCTGGCCTATCAATCCAATGGAAACTCATAGGCAACACAGTCCATTGGACTAGACAATTACATGGAGACATACAAAGTCCATGGGCCTTGCTTCAGAGTCAAACCCACAACCTCTCGCAGCCAAGCAAAGAGCCTACCACTACACCAATACAGAGAAGTGGGAAACTGATTCTACATTAATTCACATAATCCTACCGACTGCGCACACAACATGGCTAAACAAAAGCAAAAGACAGTACCTGGCTTATCAATCCAATGGAAACTCATAGGCAACACAGTCCATTGGACTAGGCAATAACATGCAGCCATACAAAGTCCATGGGCCTTGCCTCAAAGTCGAACTCACAACCTCTCGCAGCTCAAGCAAAGAGCCTACCACTACACGAACACAGAGAAATGTGAACCTGCCTCTACATTAATTCACATAATCCTAGTGACTGCGCACACAACATGGCCAAACGAAAGCAAAAGTCCATATCTGGCCTATCAATCCAATGGAAACTCATAGGCAACACAGTCCATTGGACTATGCAATTACATGCAGCCATACATAGGCCATGGGCCTTGCCTCAGAGTCAAACCCACAACCTCTAACAGCTCAAGCAAAAAGCCTACCACTACACCAACACAGAGAAGTGCGAAACTAATTGAACATAAATTCACATAATCCTAGTGACTGCGCACACAACATGGCCAAACGAAAGCAAAAGACAGTACCTGGCCTATCAATCCAATGGAAACTCATAGGTAACACAGTCCATTGGACTATGCAATTACATGCAGCCATACAAAGTCCATGGGCCTTTCCTCAGAGTCGAACTCACAACCTCTCGCAGCCCAAGAAAAAAGCCTACCACTACAGCAACACAGAGAAGTGTGAAACTGACTCTACATTAATTCACATAATCCTAGTGACTGCGCACACAACATGGCCAAACAAAAGCAAAAGACAGTACCTGGCCTATCATTCCAATTAAAACTCATAGGCAACATAGTCCATTGGACTAAGCAATAACATGCAGCCATACAACGTCCATGGGCCTTGCCTCAAAGTCGAACTCACAACCTCTCGCAGCTCAAGCAAAGAGCCTACCACTACACCAACACAGAGAAATGTGAACCTGACTCTACATTAATTCACATAATCCTAGTGACTGCGCACACAACATGGCCAAACAAAAGCAGAAGACATTACCTAGCCTATCAAGCCAATGGAAACTCATAGGCAACACAGTCAATTGAACTAGGCGATTACATGCAGCCATACAAACTCCATGGGCCTTGCCTCAGAGTCGAACCCACAACCTCTCGCAGCCCAAGCAAAGAGCCTACCACAACACCAACACAGAGAAGTTGGAATGTGAGTTTACATTAGTTCACATAATCCTAGTGACTGCGCACACAACATGGCCAAACAAAAACAAAAGACAGTACCTGGCCTATCAATCCGATGGGAACTCATAGGCAACACAGTCAATTGTACTAGGCGATTACATGCAGCCATACAAACTCCATGGGCCTTGCCTCAGAGTCAAACCCACAACCTCTCGCAGCTTAAGCAAAGAGACTACCACTACACCAACACAAAGAATTAGGTGAATGACTCTACATTAATTCACATAATCCTAGTGACTGCGCACACAACATGGCCAAACAAAAGCAAAAGACAGTACCTGGTCTATTAATCCAATGGAAACTCATAGGCAACGCAATCCTTTGGACTAGGCAATAACATGCAGCCATACAAAGTCCAAGGGCCTTGCCTCAGAGTCAAAACCACTACCTCTCAAAGACCAAGCAAAGAGCCTACCACTACACCAACACAGAGAAGTGCGAAACTGACTCAACATAAATTCACATAATCCTAGTGACTGCGCACACAACATGGCCAAACAAAAGCAATAGACAGTCCCTGGCCTATCAATCCAATTGAAACTCATAGGTAACATAGTCCATTGGACTAGGCAATTACATGCAGCCATACAAAGTCCATGGGCTTTGCCTCAGAGTCAAACCACAACTGCTCGCAGCCCAAGCAAAGAGCCTACCACTACACCAACACAGAGAAGTAGGAGAATGATTCTACATTAATTCACATAATCCTAGTGACTGCGCACACAACATGGCCAAACAAAAGCAAAAGACAGTACCTGGCCTATCATTCCAATTGAAACTCATAGGTAACATAGTCCATTGGACTAGGCAATAACATGCAGCCATACAAAGTCCATGGGCCTTGCCTCAGAGTCGAACTCACAACCTCTCGCAGCCCAAGAAAAAAGCCTACCACTACAGCAACACAGAGAAGTGTGAACCTGACTCTACATTAATTCACATAATCCTAGTGACTGCGCACACAACATGGCCAAACAAAAGCAAAAGACAGTACCTGGCCCATCAATCCAATGGAAACTCATAGGCAACACAGTCCATTGGACTAGACAATTACATGGAGACATACAAAGTCCATGGGCCTTGCCTCAGAGTCAAACCCACAACCTCTCGCAGCCAACCAAAGAGCCTAACACTACACCAACAAAGAGAAGTGGGAAACTGCTTCTACAATAATTCACATAATCCTACCGACTGCGCACACAACGTGGCCAAACAAAAGAAAATACCTGGCCTATCAATCCAATGGAAACTCATAGGCAACACAGTCCATTAGACTAGGCAAATACATGCAGCCATACAAAGCCCATGGGCCTTGCCCCAGAGTCGAACCCACAACCTCTTGTAGCCCAAGCAAAGAGCCTACAAATACACCAACACAGAGAAGTGGAAAACTGATTCTACATTAATTCACATAATCCTAGTGACTGCGCACACAACATGGCCAAACAAAAGCAAAAGACATTACCTGGCCTATAAATCCAATAGAAACTCATAGGCAAAGCAATCAATTGGACTAGGCAATTACATGCAGCCATACAAAGTCCATGGGCCTTGCCTCAGAGTCGAACCCACAACCTCTTGTAGCCCAAGCAAAGAGCCTACCACTACACCAACACAGAGAAGTTGGTACAGAGTTTACATTAGTTCACATAATCCTAGTGACTGTGCACACAACATGGCCAAACAAAAGCAAAAGACAGTCCCTGGCCTATCAATCCAATGGAAACTCATATACAACATAGTCCATTGGACTAGGCAATTACATGCAGCCATACAAAGTCCATGGGCCTTGCCTCAGAGTCAAACCCACAACCTCTGGCAGAACAAGCAAAGAGCTTACAACTACACCAACACAAAAAAGTAGGAAGCTGCGTCTACATTAATTCACATATTCCTAGCGACTGCGCACACAACATGGCCAAACAAAAGCAAAAGACATTACCTGGCCTATCAAGCCAATGGAAACTCATAGGCAACACAGTCCATTGGACTAAACAATTACATGCAGCCATACAAAGTCCATGGGCTTTGCCTCAGAGTCAAACCCACAATTTCTCACAGCCCAAGAAATGAGCCTACCACTACACCAACACAGACAAGTTGGAAACAGAGTTTACATTAGTTCACATAATCCTAGTGACTGTGCACACAACATGGCGAAACAAATGCAAAAGACATTATCTGGCCTATCAATCCAATGGAAACTCATAGGCAACACAGTCCATTAGACTAGGCAAATACATGCAGCCATACAAAGTTCATGGGCCTTGCCTCAGAGTCGAACCCACAACCTCTTGGAGAACAAGCAAAGAGCCTACCACTAAACCAACACAGAGAAGTTGGAAACTGACTCTACATTAATTCACATAATCCTAGTGACTGCGCACACAACATGGCCAAACAAAAGCAAAAGACAGTACCTGGCCTATCAATCCAATGGAAACTCATAGGCAACACAGTCCATTGGACTAGACAATTACATGGAGACATACAAAGTCCATGGGCCTTGCCTCAGCGTCAAACCCACAACCTCTCGCAGCCAAGCAAAGAGCCTACCACTACACCAATACAGAGAAGTGGGAAACTGATTCTACATTAATTCACATAATCCTACCGACTGCGCACACAACATGGCTAAACAAAAGCAAAAGACAGTACCTGGCTTATCAATCCAATGGAAACTCATAGGCAACACAGTCCATTGGACCAGGCAATAACATGCAGCCATACACAGTCCATGGGCCTTGCTTCATAGTCGAACTCACAACCTCTCGCAGCTCAAGCAAAGAGCCTACCACTACACCAACACAGAGAAATGTGAACCTGCCTCTACATTAATTCACATAATCCTAGTGAGTGCGCACACAACATGGCCAAACGAAAACAAAAGACAGTACCTGGCCTATCAATCCAATGGAAACTCATAGGCAACACAGTCCATTGGACTAGGCAATTACATGCAGCCATAAAAAGTCTATGGGCCTTGCCTCAAAGTCAAACCCACAACCTCTCGCAGCCCAAGCAAAGAGCCTACCACTACACCAACACAGAGAAATGTGAAACAGACTCTACATTAATTCACATAATCCTAGTGACTGCGCACACAACATGGCCAAACGAAAGCAAAAGTCAATACCTGGCCTATCAATCCAATGGAAACTCATAGGCAACAAAGTCTATTGGACTAGGCAATTACATGCAGCCATACAAAGTCCATAAGCCTTGCATTAGAGTCAAACCCACAACCTCTTGCAGCCCAAGCAAAAAGCCTACCACTACACCAACACAGAGAAGTCTGAAACTGACTCTACATTAATTCACATAATCCTAGTGACTGCGCACACAACATGGCTAAACGAAAGCAAAAGTCAATACCTGGCCTATCAATCCAATGGAAACTCATAGGCAACACAGTCCATTGGACTAGGCAATTACATGCAGCCATAAAAAGTCCATGGGCCTTGCCTCAGAGTCAAACCCACAACCTCTCACAGCCCAAGCAAAGAGCCTACCACTACACCAACAAAGAGAAATGTGAAACTGACTCTACATTAATTCACATATTCCTAGTGACTGCGCACACAACATGGCCAAACAAAAGCAAAAGAAAGCACCTGGCCTATCAATCCAATGGAAACTCATAGGTAACGCAGTCCATTGGACTATGCAATTACATGCAGCCATACAAAGTCCATGGGCCTTGCCTCAGAGTCGAACTCACAACCTCTCGCAGCCCAACAAAAGAGCCTACCACTTCAGCAACACAGAGAAGTGTGAAACTGTCTCTACATTAACTCACATAATCCTAGTGACTGCGCACAAAACATGGCCAAACGAAAACAAAAGACAGTACCTGGCCTATCAATCCATTGGACTAGGCAATTACATGCAGCCATACAAAGTCCATGGGCCTTGCCTCAGAGTCAAACCCACAACCTCTCACAGCCCAAGCAAAGAGCCTACCACTACACCAACACAGAGAAGTACGAAACTGACTCAACATAAATTCACATAATCCTAGTGACTGCGCACACAACATGGCCAAACAAAAGCTAAAGACAGTCCCTTGCCTATCAATCCAATGGAAACTCATAGACAACATAGTCCATTGGAATAGGCAATTACATGCAGCCTCACAAAGTCCATGGGCCTTGCCTCAGAGTCAAACCCACAACCTCTGGCAGAACAAGCAAAGAGCCTACAACTACACCAACACAAAGAAGTAGGAAGCTGCGTCTACATTAATTCACATAATCCTAGTGAATGCGCACACAACATGGCCAAACAAAAGCAAAAGACATTACCTGGCCTATCAGGCCAATGGAAACCCATAGGCAACACAGTCCATTGAACTAGGCGATTACATGCAGCCATACAAAGTCCATGGGCCATGCCGCAGATTCAAACCCACAACCTCTCGCAGCCAAGCAAAGCAGCTTCCACTACACCAACACAGAGAAGTGGGAAATGGATTCTACATTAATTCACATAATCCTAGTGACTGCGCACACAACATGGCCAAACAAAAGCAAAAGACAATACCTGGCCTATCAATCCAATGGAAACTCATAGGCAACACAGTCCATTGGACTTGGCAATTACATGCAGCCATACAAAGTCCATGGGCCTTGCCTCAGAGTCAAACCCACAACCTCTGGCAGAACAAGCAAAGAGCCTACAACTACACCAACACAAAGAAGTAGGAAGCTGCGTCTACATTAATTCACATAATCCTAGTGAATGTGCACACAACATGGCCAAACAAAAGCAAAAGACATTACCTGGCCTATCAAGCCAATGGAAACTCATAGGCAACACAGTCCATTGAACTAGACAATTACATGGAGACATACAAAGTCCATGGGCCTTGCCTCAGAGTCAAACCCACAACCTCTCGCAGCCAAGCAAAGAGCCTACCACTACACCAACACAGATAAGTGGGAAACTGATTCTACATTAATTCACATAATCCTACCGACTGCGCACACAACATGGCCAAACAAAAGACAATACCTGGCCTATCAATCCAATGGAAACTCATAGGCAATACAGTCCATTAGACTAGGCAAATACATGCAGCCATACAAAGTTCATGGGCCTTGCCTCAGAGTCGAACCCACAACTTCTTGGAGAACAAGCAAAGAGCCTACCACTACACCAACACAGAGAAGTTGGAAACCGACTCTACATTAATTCACATAATCCTAGTGACTGCGCACACAACATGGCCAAACAAAAGCAAAAGACAGTACCTGGCCTATCAATCCAATGGAAACTCAAAGGTAACACAGTACGTTAGACTAGGCAATTAAATGCAGACATACAAAGCCCATGGGCCTTGCCCCAGAGTCGAACCCACAACCTCTCGTAGCCCAAGCAAAGAGCCTACCAATACACCAACACAGAGAAGTGAAAAACTGATTCTACATTAATTCACATAATCCTAGTGACTGCGCACACAACATGGCCAAACAAAAGCAAAAGACAGTACCTGGCCTATCAATCCAATAGAAACTCATAGGCAAAGCAATCAATTGGACTAGGCAATTACATGCAGCCATACAAAGTCCATGGGCCTTGCCTCAGAGTCGAACCCACAACCTCTTGTAGCCCAAGCAAAGAGCCTACCACTACACCAACACAGAGAAGAGCGAAACTGACTCAACATAAATTCACATAATCCTAGTGACTGCGCACACAACATGGCCAAACAAAAGCAAAAGACAGTCCCTGGCCTATCAATCCAATGGAAACTCATATACAACATAGTCCATTGGACTAGGCAATTACATGCAGCCATACAAAGTCCATGGGCCTTGCCTCAGAGTCAAACCCACAACCTCTGGCAGAACAAGCAAAGAGCTTACAACTACACCAACACAAAAAAGTAGGAAGGTGCGTCTACATTAATTCACATATTCCTAGAGACTGCGCACACAACATGGCCAAACAAAAGCAAAAGACATTACCTGGCCTATCAAGCCAATGGAAACTCATAGGCAACACAGTCCATTGGACTAAACAATTACATGCAGCCATACAAAGTCCATGGGCTTTGCCTCAGAGTCAAACCCACAATTTCTCGCAGCCCAAGCAAAGAGCCTACCACTACACCAACACAGACAAGATGGAAACTGAGTTTACATTAGTTCACATAATCCTAGTGACTTTGCACACAACATTGTGAAACAAATGCAAAAGACATTATCTGGCCTATCAATCCAATGGAAACTCATAGGCAACACAGTCCATTAGACTAGGCAAATACATGCAGCCATACAAAGTTCATGGGCCTTGCCTCAGAGTCGAACCCACAACCTCTTGGAGAACAAGCAAAAAGCCTACCACTAAACCAACACAGAGAAGTTAGAAACTGACTCTACATTAATTCACATAATCCTAGTGACTGCGCACACAACATGGCCAAACAAAAGCAAAAGACAGTACCTGGCCTATCAATCCAATGGAAACTCATAGGCAACACAGTCCATTGGACTAGACAATTACATGGAGACATACAAAGTCCATGGGCCTTGCTTCAGAGTCAAACCCACAACCTCTCGCAGCCAAGCAAAGAGCCTACCACTACACCAATACAGAGAAGTGGGAAACTGATTCTACATTAATTCACATAATCCTACCGACTGCGCACACAACATGGCTAAACAAAAGCAAAAGACAGTACCTGGCCTATCATTCCAAT
The DNA here is from genome assembly GCF_048569485.1 of Anomaloglossus baeobatrachus. NCBI lineage: Eukaryota > Metazoa > Chordata > Amphibia > Anura > Aromobatidae > Anomaloglossus > Anomaloglossus baeobatrachus. The sequence goes on along the minus strand of NW_027443337.1, from coordinate 471,323 downwards.
TAAAACTCATAGGCAACATAGTCCATTGGACTAAGCAATAACATGCAGCCATACAACGTTCATGGGCCTTGCCTCAAAGTCGAACTCACAACCTCTCGCAGCTCAAGCAAAGAGCCTACCACTACACCAACACAGAGAAATGTGAACCTGACTCTACATTAATTCACATAATCCTAGTGACTGCGCACACAACATGGCCAAACAAAAGCAAAAGGCAGTACCTGGCCTATCAATCCAATGGGAACTCATAGGCAACACAGTCAATTGAACTACGCAATTATATGCAGCCATACAAACTCCATGGGCCTTGCCTCAGAGTCGAACCCACAATCTCTCGCAGCTTAAGCAAAGAGCCTACCCCTAAACCAACACAGAGAAGTGGGAAACTGATTCTACATTAATTCACATAATCCTAGTGACTGCGCACACAACATGGCCAAACAAAAGCAAAAGACGGTACCTGGCCTATCAATCCAATGGAAACTCATAGGCAACGCAATCAATTGGACTAGGCAATTACATGCAGCCATACAAAGTCCATGGGCCTTGTCTCAGAGTCAAACCCACAACCTCTCTCAGCCCAAGCAAAAAGCCTACCACTACACCAACACAGAGAAGAGCGAAACTGACTCAACATAAATTCACATAATCCTAGTGACTGTGCACACAACATGGCCAAACAAAAGCAAAAGACAGTCCCTGGTCTATCAATCCAATGGAAACTCATAGACAACATAGTCCATTGGACTAGGCAATTACATGCAGCCATACAAAGTCCATGGGCCTTGCCTCAGAGTCAAACCCACAACCTCTGGCAGAACAAGCAAAGAGCTTACAACTACACCAACACAAAAAAGTAGGAAGCTGCGTCTACATTAATTCACATATTCCTAGTGACTGCGCACACAACATGGCCAAACAAAAGCAAAAGACAGTATCTGGCCTATCAATCCAATTGAAGCTCATAAGCAACATAGTCCATTGGACTAGGCAATAACATGCAGCCATACAATGTCCATGGGCCTTGCCTCAAAGTCGAACTCACAACCTCTCGCAGCTCAAGCAAAGAGCCTACTACTACACCAACACAGAGAAATGTGAACCTGACTCTACATTAATTCACATAAACCTAGTGACTGCGCACACAACATGGCCAAACGAAAGCAAAAGTCAATACCTGGCCTATCAATCCAATGGAAACTCATAGGCAACACAGTCCATTGGACTAGGCAATTACATGCAGCCATACAAAGTCCATGAGCCTTGCATTTGAGTCGAACTCACAACCTCTCCCAGCCCAAGCAAAGAGCCTACCACTACACCAACACAGAGAAGTGGGAAACTGACTCAACATTAATTCACATAATCCTAGTGACTGCGCACAAAACATGGCCAAACAAAAGCAAAAGAAGGCACCTGGCCTATCAATCCAATGGAATCTCATAGGTAACACAGTCCATTGGACTATGCAATTACATGCAGCCATAAAAAGTCCATGGGCCTTGCCTCAGAGTCGAACTCACAACCTCTCGCAGCCCAAGAAAAAAGCCTACCACTACAGCAACACGGAGAAGTGTGAAACCGACTCTACATTAACTCACATAATCCTAGTGACTGCGCACACAACATGGCCAAACAGAAGCAAAAGTCTAAACCTGGCCTATCAAGCCAATGGAAACTCATAGGCAACACAGTCCATTGAACTATGCAATTACATGCAGCCATACAAAGTCCATGGGCCTTGCCTCAGAGTCAAACCCACAACTTCTCGCAGCCACGCAAAGCGCCTTCCACTACACCAACACAGAGAAGTGGGAAACTGATTCTACATTAATTCACATAATCCTACCGACTTCGCACACAACATAACCAAACAAAAGACAATACCTGGCCTATCAGTCCAATGAAAACTCATAGGCAACACAGTCCATTGGACTAGGCAATTACATGCAGCCATACAAAGTCTATGGGCTTTGCCTCAGAGTCAAACCCACATTTTCTCGCAGCCCAAGAAAAGAGCCTACCACTACACCAACACAGAGAAGTTGAAAACTGAGTTTACATTAGTTCACATAATCCTAGTGACTGCGCACACAACATGGCCAAACAAAAGCAAAAGGTAGTACCTGGCCTATCAATCCAATAGGAACTCATAGGTAACACAGTCAACTGAAATAGGCAATTACATGCATCCATACAAACTCCATGGGCCTTGCCTCAAAGTCAAACCAACAACCTTTCGCAGCTTAAGCAGAAAGACTACCACTACACCAACACAGAGAAGTAGGTAAATGACTCTACATTAATTCACATAATCCTAGAGACTGCACACACAACATGGCCAAACAAATGCAAAAGACATTATCTGGCCTATCAATCCAATGAAATCATAGGCATCATAGTCCATTAGACTAAGCAAATATATGCAGCCATACAAAGTTAATGGGCCTTGCCTCAGAGTCGAACCCACAACCTCTTGGAGAACAAGCAAAGAGCCTACCACTAAACCAACACAGAGAAGTTGGAAACAAACTCTACATTAATTCACAGAATCCTAGTGACTGCGCACACAACATGGCAAAACAAAAGCAAAAGACAGCACCTGGCCTATCAATCCAATGGAAACTCAAAGCTAACACAGTACATTGGACTAGGCAATTACATGCAGCCATACAAAGCCCATTGGCCTTGCCCCAGAGTCGAACCCACACCCTCTCGTAGCCCAAGGAAAGAGCCTACTAATACACCAACACAGAGAAGTGGAAAACCAATTCTTCATTAACTCACATAATCCTAGTGACTGCGCACATAACATGGCCAAACAAAAGCAAAAGACAGTACCTGGCCTATGAAACCAATGGAAACTCATAGGCAACACAGTCCATTGGACTAGACAATTACAAGGAGACATACAAAGTCCATGGGCCTTGCATTAGAGTCGAACCCACAACTTCTCACAGCCGAAGCAAAGAGCCTTCCACTACACCAACACAGAGAAGTGGGAAACTGATTCTACATTAATTCAAATAATCCTACCGACTGCGCACACAACATGGCCAAACAAAAGACAATACCTGGCCTATCAATTCAAAGGAAACTCATAGGCAACACAGTCCATTGGACTTGGCAATTACATGCAGCCATACAAAGTCCATGGGCTTTGCCTCAGAGTCAAACCCACAATTTCTCGCAGCCCAAGGAAATAGCCTACGATTACACCAACACAGAGAAGTTGGAAACTGAGTTTACATTAGTTCACATAATCCTAGTGACTGCGCACACAACATGGCCAAACAAAAGACAATACCTGGCCTATCAATTCAATGAAACTCATAGGCAACACAGTCAATTGAACTAGGCAATTACATGCTGCCATACAAACTCCATGGGCTTTGCGTCAGAGTCGAACCCACAACCTCTCGCAGTTTAAGCAAAGAGACTACCACTACACCAACACAGAGAAGTAGGTGAATGACTCTACATTAATTCACATAATCCTAGTGACTGCGCACATAACATGGCCAAACAAAAGCAAAAGACAGTACCTGGCCTATCAATCAAATTGAAACTCATAAGCAACAAAGAGACTACAACTACACCAACACAGAGAAGTAGGTGAATGACTCTACATTAATTCACATAATCCTAGTGACTGCGAACACAACATGGCCAAACAAAAGCAAAAGACAGTACCTGGCCTATCAATCCAATTGAAACTCATAGGCAACATAGTCCATTGGACTAGGCAATAACATGCAGCCATACAAAGTCTAACTCACAACCTCTCGCAGCTCAAGCAAAGAGCCTACCACTACACCAACACAGAGAAATGTGAACCTGACTCTACATTAACTCACATAATCCTAGTAATGTACTGTGTTACCTATGAGTTTACATTGGATTGATAGGCCAGGTAATGTCTTTTGCTTTTGTTTGGCCATGTTGTGTGCGCAGTCACTAGGATTATGTGAATTAATGTAGAGTCAGTTTCCAACTTCTCTGTGTTGGTTTAGTGGTAGGCTCTTTGCTTGTTCTCCAAGAGGATGTCGGTTCAACTCTGAGGCAAGGCCCATGAACTTTATATGGCTGCATGTATTTGCCTAGTCTAATGGACTGTGTTGCCTATGAGTTTCCATTGGATTGATAGGCCAGGTATTGTCTTTTGTTTGGCCATGTTGTGTGCGCAGTCGGTAGGATTATGTGAATTAATGTAGAATCAGATTCCCACTTCTCTGTGTAGGTGTAGTGGTAGGCTCTTTGCTTGGCTGCGAGATGTTGTGGGTTTGACTCTGAGGAAAGGCCCATGGACTTTGTATGTCTCCATGTAATTGTCTAGTCCAATGGACTGTGTTGCCTATGATTTTCCATTGGATTGATAGGCCAGGTACTGTCTTTTGCTTTTGTTTGGCCATGTTGTGTGCGCAGTCACTAGGATTATGTGAATTAATGTAAACTCAGTTACCAACTTCTCTGTGTTGGTGTAGTGGTAGGCTCTTTGCTTGGGCTGTGAGAAGTTGTGGGTTTGACTTTTAGGCAAAGCCCATGGACTTTGTATGGCTGCATGTAATTGCCTAGTCCAATGGACTGTGTTGCCTATGAGTTTCCATTGAATTGATAGGCCAGGTATTGTCTTTTGTTTGGCCGTGTTGTGTGCGCAGTCGGTAGGATTATGTGAATTAATGTAGAATCAGTTTCCCACTTCTCTGTGTTGGTTTAGGGGTAGGCTCTTTGCTTAAGCTGCGAGAGGTTGTGGGTACGACTCTGAGGCAAGGCCCATGGAGTTTGTATGGCTGCATGTAATTGCGTAGTTCAATTGACTGTGTTGCCTATGAGTTCCCATTGGATTGATAGGCCAGGTACTGCCTGTTGCTTATGTTTGGCCATGTTGTGTTCGCAGTCACTAGGATTATGTGAATTAATGTAGAGTCAGGTTCACATTTCTCTGTGTTGGTGTAGTGGTAGGCTCTTTGCTTGAGCTTCGAGAGGTTGTGAGTTAGACTTTGAGGCAAGGCCCATGGACTTTGTATGGCTGCATGTTATTGCCTAGTCCAATGGACTATGTTGCCTATGAGTTTCAATTGGATTGATAGGCCAGGTACTGTCTTTTGCTTTTGTTTGGCTATGTTGTGTTCGCAGTCACTAGGATTATGTGAATTAATGTAGACTCATTCACCTACTTCTCTGTGTTGGTGTAGTTGTAGTCTCTTTGCTTAAGCTGTGAGAGGTTGTGGGTTCGACTCTGAGGCAAAGCCCATGGAGTTTGTATGGCAGCATGTAATTGCGTAGTTCAATTGACTGTGTTGCCTATGAGTTTCCATTGAATTGATAGGCCAGGTATTGTCTTTTGTTTGGCCATGTTGTGTGCGCAGTCACTAGGATTATGTGAACTAATGTAAACTCAGTTTCCAACTTCTCTGTGTTGGTGTAATCGTAGGCTATTTCCTTGGGCTGCGAGAAATTGTGGGTTTGACTCTGAGGCAAAGCCCATGGACTTTCTATGGCTGCATATAATTGCCAAGTCCAATGGACTGTGTTGCCTATGAGTTTCCTTTGAATTGGTAGGCCAGGTATTGTCTTTTGTTTGGCCATGTTGTGTGCGCAGTCAGTAGGATTATTTGAATTAATGTAGAATCAGTTTCCCACTTCTCTGTGTTGGTGTAGTGGTAGGCTCTTTGCTTGGGCTGCGAGAGGTTGTGGGTTCGACTCTAATGCAAGGCCCGTGGACTTTGTATGTCTGCATGTAATTGTCTAGTCCAATGGACTGTGTTGCCTATGAGTTTCCATTGGTTTGATAGGCCAGGTACTGTCTTTTGCTTTTGTTTGGCCATGTTATGTGCGCAGTCACTAGGATTATGTGAATTAATGAAGAATCGGTTTTCCACTTCTCTGTGTTGGTGTATTAGTGGGCTCTTTCCTTGGGCTACGAGAGGGTGTGGGTTCGACTCTTGGGCAACGCCAATGGGCTTTGTATGGCTGCATGTAATTGCCTAGTCCAATGTACTGTGTTAGCTTTGGGTTTCCATTGGATTGATAGGCCAGGTACTGTCTTTTGCTTTTGTTTGGCCATGTTGTGTGCGCAGTCACTAGGATTCTGTGAATTAATGTAGAGTCTGTTTCCAACTTCTCTGTGTTGGTTTAGTGGTAGGCTCTTTGCTTGTTCTCCAAGAGGTTGTGAGTTCGACTCTGAGGCAAGGCCCATTAACTTTGTATGGCTGCATATATTTGCTTAGTCTAATGGACTATGTTGCCTATGATTTCATTGGATTGATAGGCCAGATAATGTCTTTTGCATTTGTTTGGCCATGTTGTGTGCGCAGTCACTAGGATTATGTGAATTAATGTAGAGTCATTTACCTACTTCTCTGTGTTGGTGTAGTGGTAGTCTCTTTGCTTAAGCTGCGAAAGGTTGTTGGTTCGACTTTGAGGCAAGGCCCATGGAGTTTGTATGGCTGCATGTAATTGCCTATTTTAGTTGACTGTGTTACCTATGAGTTCCTATTGGATTGATAGGCCAGGTACTACCTTTTGCTTTTGTTTGGCCATGTTGTGTGCGCAGTCACTAGGATTATGTGAACTAATGTAAACTCAGTTTTCAACTTCTTTGTGTTGGTGTAGTGGTAGGCTCTTTTCTTGGGCTGCGAGAAAATGTGGGTTTGACTCTGAGGCAAAGCCCATAGACTTTGTATGACTGCATGTAATTGCCTAGTCCAATAGACTGTGTTGCCTATGAGTTTTCATTGGACTGATAGGCCAGGTATTGTCTTTTGTTTGGTTATGTTGTGTGCGAAGTCGGTAGGATTATGTGAATTAATGTAGAATCAGTTTCCCACTTCTCTGTGTTGGTGTAGTGGAAGGCGCTTTGCTTGGCTGCGAGAGGTTGTGGGTTTGACTCTGAGGCAAGGCCCATGGACTTTGTATGGCTGCATGTGATTGCCAAGTTCAATGGACTGTGTTGCCTATGAGTTTCCATTGGCTTGATTGGCCAGGTAATGTCTTTTGCTTCTGTTTGGCCATGTTGTGTGCGCAGTCACTAGGATTATGTGAATTAATGTAGATGCAGCTTCCTACTTCTTTGTGTTGGTGTGGTTGTAGGCTCTTTGCTTGTTCTGCCAGAGGTTGTGGGATAGACTCTGAGGCAAGGCCCATGACCTCTGTATGGCTGCATGTAATTGCCTAGTCCAATGGATGGGGTTGCCTCTGAGTTTCCATTGGATTGATAGGCCAGGTACTGTCTTTTGCTTTCGTTTGGCCATGTTGTGTGCGCAGTCACTAGGATTATGTGAGTTAATGTAGAGTCGGTTTCACACTTCTCCGTGTTGCTGTAGTGGTAGGCTTTTTTCTTGGGCTGCGAGAGGTTGTGAGTTCGACTCTGAGGCAAGGCCCATGGACTTTTTATGGCTGCATGTAATTGCATAGTCCAATGGACTGTGTTACCTATGAGATTCCATTGGATTGATAGGCAAGGTGCCTTCTTTTGCTTTTGTTTGGCCATGTTTTGTGCGCAGTCACTAGGATTATGTGAATTAATGTTGAGTCAGTTTCCCACATCTCTGTGTTGGTGTAGTGGTAGGCTCTTTGCTTGGGCTGGGAGAGGTTGTGAGTTCGACTCAAATGCAAGGCTCATGGACTTTGTATGGCTGCATGTAATTGCCTAGTCCAAAGGACTGTGTTGCCTATGAGTTTCCATTGGATTGATAGGCCAGGTATTGACTTTTGCTTTCGTTTGGCCATGTTGTGTGCGCAGTCACTAGGATTATGTGAATTAATATAGAGTCAGTTTCACATTTCTCTGTGTTGGTGTAGTGGTAGGCTCTTTGCTTGAGCTGCGAGAGGTTGTGGATTTGACTCTGAGGCAAGGCCCATGGACTTTTTATGGCTGCATGTAATTGCCTAGTCCAATGGACTGTGTTGCCTATGAGTTTCCATTGGATTGATAGGCCAGGTATTGACTTTTGCTTTCGTTTGGCCATGTTGTGTGCGCAGTCACTAGGTTTATGTGAATTAATGTAGAGTCAGGTACACATTTCTCTGTGTTGGTGTAGTAGTAGGCTCTTTGCTTGAGCTGCGAGAGGTTGTGAGTTCGACTTTGAGGCAAGGCCCATGGACATTGTATGGCTGCATGTTATTGCCTAGTCCAATGGACTATGTTGCTTATGAGCTTCAATTGGATTGATAGGCCAGATACCGTCTTTTGCTTTTGTTTGGCCATGTTGTGTGCGCAGTCACTAGGATTATGTGAATTAATGTAGAGTCAATCACCTACTTCTCTGTGTTGGTTTAGTGGTAGGCTCTTTGCTTGTTCTCCAAGAGGTTGTGGGTTCGACTCTGAGGCAAGGCCCATGAACTTTGTATGGCTGCATGTATTTGCCTAGTCTAATGGACTGTGTTGCCTATGAGTTTCCATTGGATTGATAGGCCAGATAATGTCTTTTGCATTTGTTTGGCCATGTTGTGTGCACAGTCACTAGGATTATGTGAACTAATGTAAACTCTGTTACCAACTTCTCTGTGTTGGTGTAGTGGTAGGCTCTTTGCTTGGGCTGCGAGAAATTGTGGGTTTGACTCTGAGGCAAAGCCCATGGACTTTGTATGGCTGCATGTAATTGCCTAGTCCAATGGACTGTGTTGCCTATGAGTTTCCATTGGTTTGATAGGCCAGGTAATGTCTTTTGCTTTTGTTTGGCCATGTTGTGTGCGCATTCACTAGGAATATGTGAATTAATGTAGACGCAGCTTCCTACTTTTTTGTGTTGGTGTTAGTTGTAAGCTCTTTGCTTGTTCTGCCAGAGGTTGTGGGTTTGACTCTGATGGCAAGGCCCATGGACTTTGTATGGCTGCATGTAATTGCCTAGTCCAATGGACTATGTTGTCTATGAGTTTCCGTTGGATTGATAGGCCAGGGACTGTCTTTTGCTTTCGTTTGGCCATGTTGTGTGCGCAGTCACTAGGATTATGTGAATTTATGTTGAGTCAGTTTCACTCTTCTCTGTGTTGGTGTAGTGGTAGGCTCTTTGCTTGGGCTGAGAGAGGTTGTGGGTTTGACTCTGAGACAAGGCCCATGGACTTTGTATGGCTGCATGTAATTGCCTAGTCCAATTGATTGCGTTGCCTATGAGTTTCCATTGGATTAATAGGCCAGGTACCGTCTTTTGCTTTTGTTTGGCCATGTTGTGTGCGCAGTCACTAGGATTATGTGAATTAATGTAGAATCTGTTTTCCACTTCTCTGTGTTGGTGTATTGGTAGGCTCTTTGCTTGGGCTACGAGAGGTTGTGGGTTTGACTCTGGGGCAAGGCCCATGGGCTTTGTATGGCTGCATGCAATTGCCTAGTCCAATGTACTGTGTTACCGATGAGTTTACATTGGATTGATAGGCCAGGTAATGTCTTTTGCTTTTGTTTGGCCATGTTGTGTGCGCAGTCACTAGGATTATGTGAATTAATGTAAACTCAGTTACCAACTTCTCTGTGTTGGTGTAGTGGTAGGCTCTTTGCTTGGGCTGTGAGAAGTTGTGGGTTTGACTTTTAGGCAAAGCCCATGGACTTTGTATGGCTGCATGTAATTGCCTAGTCCAATGGACTGTGTTGCCTATGAGTTTCCATTGAATTGATAGGCCAGGTATTGTCTTTTGTTTGGCCGTGTTGTGTGCGCAGTCGGTAGGATTATGTGAATTAATGTAGAATCAGTTTCCCACTTCTCTGTGTTGGTTTAGGGGTAGGCTCTTTGCTTAAGCTGCGAGAGGTTGTGGGTACGACTCTGAGGCAAGGCCCATGGAGTTTGTATGGCTGCATGTAATTGCGTAGTTCAATTGACTGTGTTGCCTATGAGTTCCCATTGGATTGATAGGCCAGGTACTGCCTTTTGCTTATGTTTGGCCATGTTGTGTTCGCAGTCACTAGGATTATGTGAATTAATGTAGAGTCAGGTTCACATTTCTCTGTGTTGGTGTAGTGGTAGGCTCTTTGCTTGAGCTTCGAGAGGTTGTGAGTTAGACTTTGAGGCAAGGCCCATGGACTTTGTATGGCTGCATGTTATTGCCTAGTCCAATGGACTATGTTGCCTATGAGTTTCAATTGGATTGATAGGCCAGGTACTGTCTTTTGCTTTTGTTTGGCTATGTTGTGTTCGCAGTCACTAGGATTATGTGAATTAATGTAGACTCATTCACCTACTTCTCTGTGTTGGTGTAGTTGTAGTCTCTTTGCTTAAGCTGTGAGAGGTTGTGGGTTCAACTCTGAGGCAAAGCCCATGGAGTTTGTATGGCAGCATGTAATTGCGTAGTTCAATTGACTGTGTTGCCTATGAGTTTCCATTGAATTGATAGGCCAGGTATTGTCTTTTGTTTGGCCATGTTGTGTGCGCAGTCACTAGGATTATGTGAACTAATGTAAACTCAGTTTCCAACTTCTCTGTGTTGGTGTAATCGTAGGCTATTTCCTTGGGCTGCGAGAAATTGTGGGTTTGACTCTGAGGCAAAGCCCATGGACTTTCTATGGCTGCATATAATTGCCAAGTCCAATGGACTGTGTTGCCTATGAGTTTCCTTTGAATTGGTAGGCCAGGTATTGTCTTTTGTTTGGCCATGTTGTGTGCGCAGTCAGTAGGATTATTTGAATTAATGTAGAATCAGTTTCCCACTTCTCTGTGTTGGTGTAGTGGTAGGCTCTTTGCTTGGGCTGCGAGAGGTTGTGGGTTCGACTCTAATGCAAGGCCCGTGGACTTTGTATGTCTGCATGTAATTGTCTAGTCCAATGGACTGTGTTGCCTATGAGTTTCCATTGGTTTGATAGGCCAGGTACTGTCTTTTGCTTTTGTTTGGCCATGTTATGTGCGCAGTCACTAGGATTATGTGAATTAATGAAGAATCGGTTTTCCACTTCTCTGTGTTGGTGTATTAGTAGGCTCTTTCCTTGGGCTACGAGAGGGTGTGGGTTCGACTCTTGGGCAACGCCAATGGGCTTTGTATGGCTGCATGTAATTGCCTAGTCCAATGTACTGTGTTAGCTTTGGGTTTCCATTGGATTGATAGGCCAGGTACTGTCTTTTGCTTTTGTTTGGCCATGTTGTGTGCGCAGTCACTAGGATTCTGTGAATTAATGTAGAGTCTGTTTCCAACTTCTCTGTGTTGGTTTAGTGGTAGGCTCTTTGCTTGTTCTCCAAGAGGTTGTGGGTTCGACTCTGAGGCAAGGCCCATTAACTTTGTATGGCTGCATATATTTGCTTAGTCTAATGGACTATGTTGCCTATGATTTCATTGGATTGATAGGCCAGATAATGTCTTTTGCATTTGTTTGGCCATGTTGTGTGCGCAGTCACTAGGATTATGTGAATTAATGTAGAGTCATTTACCTACTTCTCTGTGTTGGTGTAGTGGTAGTCTCTTTGCTTAAGCTGCGAAAGGTTGTTGGTTCGACTTTGAGGCAAGGCCCATGGAGTTTGTATGGCTGCATGTAATTGCCTATTTTAGTTGACTGTGTTACCAATGAGTTCCTATTGGATTGATAGGCCAGGTACTACCTTTTGCTTTTGTTTGGCCATGTTGTGTGCGCAGTCACTAGGATTATGTGAACTAATGTAAACTCAGTTTTCAACTTCTCTGTGTTGGTGTAGTGGTAGGCTCTTTTCTTGGGCTGCGAGAAAATGTGGGTTTGACTCTGAGGCAAAGCCCATAGACTTTGTATGACTGCATGTAATTGCCTAGTCCAATAGACTGTGTTGCCTATGAGTTTTCATTGGACTGATAGGCCAGGTATTGTCTTTTGTTTGGTTATGTTGTGTGCGAAGTCGGTAGGATTATGTGAATTAATGTAGAATCAGTTTCCCACTTCTCTGTGTTGGTGTAGTGGAAGGCGCTTTGCTTGGCTGCGAGAGGTTGTGGGTTTGACTCTGAGGCAAGGCCCATGGACTTTGTATGGCTGCATGTGATTGCCAAGTTCAATGGACTGTGTTGCCTATGAGTTTCCATTGGCTTGATAGGCCAGGTAATGTCTTTTGCTTCTGTTTGGCCATGTTGTGTGCGCAGTCACTAGGATTATGTGAATTAATGTAGATGCAGCTTCCTACTTCTTTGTGTTGGTGTGGTTGTAGGCTCTTTGCTTGTTCTGCCAGAGGTTGTGGGATAGACTCTGATGCAAGGCCCATGACCTCTGTATGGCTGCATGTAATTGCCTAGTCCAATGGATGGGGTTGCCTCTGAGTTTCCATTGGATTGATAGGCCAGGTACTGTCTTTTGCTTTCGTTTGGCCATGTTGTGTGCGCAGTCACTAGGATTATGTGAGTTAATGTAGAGTCGGTTTCACACTTCTCCGTGTTGCTGTAGTGGTAGGCTTTTTTCTTGGGCTGCGAGAGGTTGTGAGTTCGACTCTGAGGCAAGGCCCATGGACTTTTTATGGCTGCATGTAATTGCATAGTCCAATGGACTGTGTTACCTATGAGATTCCATTGGATTGATAGGCCAGGTGCCTTCTTTTGCTTTTGTTTGGCCATGTTTTGTGCGCAGTCACTAGGATTATGTGAATTAATGTTGAGTCAGTTTACCACATCTCTGTGTTGGTGTAGTGGTAGGCTCTTTGCTTGGGCTGGGAGAGGTTGTGAGTTCGACTCAAATGCAAGGCTCATGGACTTTGTATGGCTGCATGTAATTGCCTAGTCCAAAGGACTGTGTTGCCTATGAGTTTCCATTGGATTGATAGGCCAGGTATTGACTTTTGCTTTCGTTTGGCCATGTTGTGTGCGCAGTCACTAGGATTATGTGAATTAATATAGAGTCAGTTTCACATTTCTCTGTGTTGGTGTAGTGGTAGGCTCTTTCCTTGAGCTGCGAGAGGTTGTGGATTTGACTCTGAGGCAAGGCCCATGGACTTTTTATGGCTGCATGTAATTGCCTAGTCCAATGGACTGTGTTGCCTATGAGTTTCCATTGGATTGATAGGCCAGGTATTGACTTTTGCTTTCGTTTGGCCATGTTGTGTGCGCAGTCACTAGGTTTATGTGAATTAATGTAGAGTCAGGTACACATTTCTCTGTGTTGGTGTAGTAGTAGGCTCTTTGCTTGAGCTGCGAGAGGTTGTGAGTTCGACTTTGAGGCAAGGCCCATGGACATTGTATGGCTGCATGTTATTGCCTAGTCCAATGGACTATGTTGCTTATGAGCTTCAATTGGATTGATAGGCCAGATACCGTCTTTTGCTTTTGTTTGGCCATGTTGTGTGCGCAGTCACTAGGATTATGTGAATTAATGTAGAGTCAATCACCTACTTCTCTGTGTTGGTTTAGTGGTAGGCTCTTTGCTTGTTCTCCAAGAGGTTGTGGGTTCGACTCTGAGGCAAGGCCCATGAACTTTGTATGGCTGCATGTATTTGCCTAGTCTAATGGACTGTGTTGCCTATGAGTTTCCATTGGATTGATAGGCCAGATAATGTCTTTTGCATTTGTTTGGCCATGTTGTGTGCACAGTCACTAGGATTATGTGAACTAATGTAAACTCTGTTACCAACTTCTCTGTGTTGGTGTAGTGGTAGGCTCTTTGCTTGGGCTGCGAGAAATTGTGGGTTTGACTCTGAGGCAAAGCCCATGGACTTTGTATGGCTGCATGTAATTGCCTAGTCCAATGGACTGTGTTGCCTATGAGTTTCCATTGGTTTGATAGGCCAGGTAATGTCTTTTGCTTTTGTTTGGCCATGTTGTGTGCGCATTCACTAGGAATATGTGAATTAATGTAGACGCAGCTTCCTACTTTTTTGTGTTGGTGTTAGTTGTAAGCTCTTTGCTTGTTCTGCCAGAGGTTGTGGGTTTGACTCTGATGGCAAGGCCCATGGACTTTGTATGGCTGCATGTAATTGCCTAGTCCAATGGACTATGTTGTCTATGAGTTTCCGTTGGATTGATAGGCCAGGGACTGTCTTTTGCTTTCGTTTGGCCATGTTGTGTGCGCAGTCACTAGGATTATGTGAATTTATGTTGAGTCAGTTTCGCTCTTCTCTGTGTTGGTGTAGTGGTAGGCTCTTTGCTTGGGCTGAGAGAGGTTGTGGGTTTGACTCTGAGACAAGGCCCATGGACTTTGTATGGCTGCATGTAATTGCCTAGTCCAATTGATTGCGTTGCCTATGAGTTTCCACTGGATTAATAGGCCAGGTACCGTCTTTTGCTTTTGTTTGGCCATGTTGTGTGCGCAGTCACTAGGATTATGTGAATTAATGTAGAATTTGTTTTCCACTTCTCTGTGTTGTGTATTGGTAGGCTCTTTGCTTGGGCTACGAGAGGTTGTGGGTTTGACTCTGGGGCAAGGCCCATGGGCTTTGTATGGCTGCATGCAATTGCCTAGTCCAATGTACTGTGTTACCTATGAGTTTACATTGGATTGATAGGCCAGGTAATGTCTTTTGCTTTTGTTTGGCCATGTTGTGTGCGCAGTCACTAGGATTATATGAATTAATGTAGAGTCGGTTTCCAACTTCTCTGTGTTGGTTTAGTGGTAGGCTCTTTGCTTGTTCTCCAAGAGGATGTGGGCTCGACTCTGAGGCAAGGCCCATGAACTTTGTATGGCTGCATGTATTTGCCTAGTCTAATGGACTGTGTTGCCTATGAGTTTCCATTGGATTGATAGGCAAGGTATTGTCTTTTGTTTGGCCATGTTGTGTGCGCAGTCGGTAGGATTATGTGAATTAATGTAGAATCAGTTTCCCACTTCTCTGTGTTGGTGTAGTGGTAGGCTCTTTGCTTGGGCTGCGAGAAGTTGTGGGTTTGACTTTTAGGCAAAGCCCATGGACTTTGTATGGCTGCATGTAATTGCCTAGTCCAATGGACTGTGTTGCCTATGAGTTTCCATTGAATTGATAGGCCAGGTATTGTCTTTTGTTTAGCCATGTTGTGTGCGCAGTCGGTAGGATTATGTGAATTAATGTAGTACCAGTTTCCCACTTTTCTGTGTTGGTGTAGTAGTAGGCTCTTTGCTTGGCTGCGAGAGGTTGTGGGTTTGACTCTGAGGCAAGGCCCATGGACTTTGTATGTCTCCATGTACTTGTCTAGTCCAATGGACTGTGTTGCCTATGAGTTTCCATTGGATTGATAGGCCAGGTACTGCCTTTTGCTTTTGTTTGGCCATGTTGTGTGCGCAGTCACTAGGATTATGTGAATTAATGTAGAGTCAGGTTCACATTTCTCTGTGTTGGTGTAGTGGTAGGCTCTTTGCTTGAGCTGCGAGAGGTTGTGAGTTCGACTTTGAGGCAAGGCCCATGGACGTTGTATGGCTGCATGTTATTGCCTAGTCCAATGGACTATGTTGCCTATGAGTTTTAATTGGAATGATAGGCCAGGTACTGTCTTTTGCTTTTGTTTGGCCATGTTGTGTGCGCAGTCACTAGGATTATGTGAATTAATGTAGAGTCAGTTTCACACTTCTCTGTGTTGCTGTGATGGTAGGCTTTTTTCTTGGGCTGCGAGAGGTTGTGAGTTCGACTCTGAGGCAAGGCCCATGGACTTTGTATGGCTGCATGTAATTGCATAGTCCAATGGACTGTGTTACCTATGAGTTTCCATTGGATTGATAGGCCAGGTACTGTCTTTTGCTTTCGTTTGGCCATGTTGTGTGCGCAGTCACTAGGATTATGTGAATTTATGTTCAATTAGTTTCGCACTTCTCTGTGTTGGTGTAGTGGTAGGCTTTTTGCTTGAGCTGTTAGAGGTTGTGGGTTTGACTCTGAGGCAAGGCCCATGGACTTTGTATGGCTGCATGTAATTGCATAGTCCAATGGACTGTGTTACCTATGAGTTTCCATTGGATTGATAGGCCAGGTATTGACTTTTGCTTTCGTTTGGCCATGTTGTGTGCACAGTCACTAGGATTATGTGAATTAATGTAGAGTCAGTTTCACATTTCTCTGTGTTGGTGTAGTGGTAGGCTCTTTGCTTGGGCTGCGTAGATGTTGTGGGTTTGACTCTGGGGCAAGGCCCATGGACTTATTATGGCTGTATGTAATTGCCTAGTCTAATGGACTGTGTTGCCTATGAGTTTCCATTGGATTGATAGGCCAGGTACTGTCTTTTGCTTTCGTTTAGCCATGTTGTGTGCGCAGTCACTAGGATTATGTGAGTTAATGAAGAGTCATTTTCAAACTTCTCTGTGTTGGTGTAGTGGTAGGCTCTTTGCTTTGGCTGCGAGAAGTTGTGGGTTTGACTCTAATGCAAGGTTCATGGACTTTGTATAACTGCATGTAATTGCCTAGTCCAATGGACTGTGTTGCCTATGAGTTTCCATTGGATTGATAGGCCAGGTATTGACTTTTGCTTTCGTTTGGCCATGTTGTGTGCGCAGTCACTAGGATTATGTGATTTAATGTAGAGTCAGTTTCACATTTCTCTGTGTTGGTGTAGTGGTAGGATCTTTGCTTGGGCTGCGAGAAGTTGTGGGTTTGACTCTGAGGCAAGGCCCATGGACTTTTTATGGCTGCATGCAATTGCCTAGTCCAATGGACTGTGTTGCCTATTAGTTTCCAATGGATTGATAGGCCAGGTACTGTCTTTTGTTTTTGTTTGGCCATGTTGTGTGCGCAGTCACTAGGATTATGTGAATTAATGTAGACGCAGCTTCCTACTTCTTTGTGTTGGTGTAGTTGTAGGCTCTTTGCTTGTTCTGCCAGAGGTTGTGGGTTTGACTCTGAGGCAAGGCCCATGGACTTTGTGAGGCTGCATGTAATTGCCTATTCCAATGGACTATGTTGTCTATGAGTTTCCATTGGATTGATAGGCAAGGGACTGTCTTTTGCTTTTGTTTGGCCATGTTGTGTGCGCAGTCACTAGGATTATGTGAATTTATGTTGAGGCAGTTTCGCACTTCTCTGTGTTGGTGTAGTGGTAGGCTCTTTGCTTGGGCTGTGAGAGGTTGTGGGTTTGACTCTGAGGCAAGGCCCATGGACTTTGTATGGCTGCATGTAATTGCCTAGTCCAATGGATTGATAGGCCAGGTACTGTCTTTTGTTTTCGTTTGGCCATGTTTTGTGCGCAGTCACTATGATTATGTGAGTTAATGTAGAGACAGTTTTACACTTCTCTGTGTTGCTGAAGTAGTAGGCTTTTTTGTTGGGCTGCGAGAGGTTGTGAGTTCGACTCTGAGGCAAGGCCCATGGACTTTGTATGGCTGCATGTAATTGCATAGTCCAATGGACTGCGTTACCTATGAGTTTCCATTGGATTGATAGGCCAGGTGCTTTCTTTTGCTTTTGTTTGGCCATGTTGTGTGCGCAGTCACTAGGAATATGTGAATTAATGTAGAGGCAGTTTCACATTTCTCTTTGTTGGTGTAGTGGTAGGCTCTTTGCTTGGGCTGTGAGAGGTTGTGGGTTTGACTCTGAGGCAAGGCCCATGGACTTTTTATGGCTGCATGTAATTGCCTAGTCCAATGGACTGTGTTGCCTATGAGTTTCCATTGGATTGATAGGCCAGGTATTGACTTTTGCTTTCGTTTGGCCATGTTGTGTGCGCAGTCACTAGGATTATGTGAATTAATGTAGAGGCAGGTTCACATTTCTCTGTGTTGGTGTAGTGGTAGGCTCTTTGCTTGAGCTGCGAGAGGTTGTGAGTTCGACTTTGAGGCAAGGCCCACGGACTTTGTATGGCTGCATGTTATTGCCTAGTCCAATGGACTGTGTTGCCTATGAGTTTCCATTGGATTGATAAGCCAGGTACTGTCTTTTGCTTTCGTTTGGCCATGTTGTGTGCGCAGTCGGTAGGATTATGTGAATTAATGTAGAATCAGTTTCCCACTTCTCTGTATTGGTGTAGTGGTAGGCTCTTTGCTTGGCTGCGAGAGGTTGTGGGTTTGACTCTGAGGCAAGGCCCATGGACTTTGTATGTCTCCATGTAATTGTCTAGTCCAATGGACTGTGTTGCCTATGAGTTTCAATTGGAATGATAGGCCAGGTACTGTCTTTTGCTTTTGTTTGGCCATGTTGTATGCGCAGTCACTAGGATTATGTGAATTAATGTAGAATCATTTTCCTACTTCTCTGAGTTGGTGTAGTGGTAGGCTCTTTGCTTGGGCTGCGAGCAGTTGTGGTTTGACTCTGAGGCAAAGCCCATGGACTTTGTATGGCTGCATGTAATTGCCTAGTCCAATGGACTATGTTGTCTATGAGTTTCCATTGGATTGATAGGCCAGGGACTGTCTATTGCTTTTGTTTGGCCATGTTGTGTGCGCAGTCACTAGGATTATGTGAATTTATGTTGAGTCTGTTTCGCACTTCTCTGTGTTGGTGTAGTGGTAGGCTCTTTGCTTGGGCTTTGAGAGGTAGTGGTTTTGACTCTGAGGCAAGGCCCATGGACTTTGTATGGCTGCATGTTATTGCCTAGTCCAAAGGATTGCGTTGCCTATGAGTTTCCATTGGATTAATAGGCCAGGTACTGTCTTTTGCTTTTGTTTGGCCATGTTGTGTGCGCAGTCACTAGGATTATGTAAATTAATGTAGAGTCATTCACCTACTTCTCTGTGTTGGTGTAGTGGTAGTCTCTTTGCTTAAGCTGCGAGAGGTTGTGGGTTCGACTCTGAGGCTAGGCCCATGGAGTTTGTATGGCTGCATGTAATCGCCTAGTTCAATTGACTGTGTTGCCTATGAGTTCCTATCGGATTGATAGGCCAGGTACTGTCTTTTGCTTTTGTCTGGCCATGTTGTGTGCGCAGTCACTAGGATTATGTGAACTAATGTAAACTTAGTTTCCAACTTCTCTGTGTTGGTGTAGTGGTAGGCTCTTTGCTTGGGCTGCGAGAAATTGTGGGTTTGACTCTGCGGCAAGGCCCATGGACTTTGAATGGCTGCATGTAATTGCCTAGTTCAATGGACTGTGTTGCCTATGAGTTTCCATTGGCTTGATAGGCTAGGTAATGTCTTCTGCTTTTGTTTGGCCATGTTGTGTGCACAGTCACTAGGATTATGTGAATTAATGTAGACGCAGCTTCCTACTTCTTTGTGTTTTTGTAGTTGTAGGCTCTTTGCTTGTTCTGCCAGAGGTTGTGGGTTTGACTCTGAGGCAAGGCCCATGGACTTTGTATGACTGCATGTAATTGCCTAGTCCAATGGACTATGTTGCCTATGAGTTTCCATTGGATTGATAGGCCAGGTACTGCCTTTTGCTTTTGTTTGACCATGTTGTGTGCGCAGTCACTAGGGTTATGGGAATTAATGTAGAGTCAGTTTCCCACTTCTCTGTGTTGGTGTAGTGGTAGGCTCTTTGCTTGGGCTGCGAGAGGTTGTGGGTTCGACTCTAATGCAAGGCACATGGACTTTGAATGGCTGCATGTAATTGCTTAGTCCAATGGACTGTGTTGCCTATGAGTTTCTATTGGATTGATAGGCCAGTTACTGTCTTTTGTTTTCGTTTGGCCATGTTGTGTGCGCAGTCACTAGGATTATGTGAATTAATGTAGAGTCAGGTTTACATTTCTCTGTGTTGGTGTAGTGGTAGGCTCTTTGCTTGAGCTGCGAGAGGTTGTGAGTTCGACTTTGAGGCAAGGCCCATGGACTTTGTATGGCTGCATGTAATTGCCTAGTCCAATTGATTGCTTTGCCTATGAGTTTCTATTGGATTGATAGGCCAGGTACTGTCTTTTGCTTTTGTTTGGCCATGTTGTGTGCGCAGTCACTAGGATTATGTGAATTAATGTAGAGTCATTCACCTACTTCTCTGTGTTGGTGTAGTGGTAGTCTCTTTGCTTAAGCTGCAAGAGGTTGTGGGTTCGACTCTGAGTCAAGGCCCATGGAGTTTGTATGGCTGCATGTAATTGCCTATTTCAATTAACTGTGTTGCCTATGAGGTCCCATTGGATTGATAGGCCAGGTACTGTCTTTTGCTTTTGTTTGGCCATGTTGTGTGCGCAGTCACTAGGATTATGTGAACTAATGTAAACTCAGTTTCCAACTTCTCTGTCTTGGTGTAGTGGTAGGCTCTTTGCTTGGGCTGCGAGAACTTGTGGGTTTGACTCTGAGGCAAAGCCCATGGACTTTATATGGCTGCATGTAATTGCCTAGTCCAATGGACTGTGTTGCCTTTGAGTTTCCATTGGATTGATTGGCCAGGTATTATCTTTTGTTTGGTTATGTTGTGTGCGCAGTCGGTAGGATTATGT
This sequence comes from Anomaloglossus baeobatrachus, assembly GCF_048569485.1. NCBI lineage: Eukaryota > Metazoa > Chordata > Amphibia > Anura > Aromobatidae > Anomaloglossus > Anomaloglossus baeobatrachus. The sequence continues at coordinate 451,207 of NW_027443337.1, read as the reverse complement.
GAATTAATGTAGAATCAGTTTCCCAGTTCTCTGTGTTGCTGTAGTGGAAGGCTCTTTGCTTAGCTGCAAGAGGTTGTGGGTTTGACTCTGAGGCAAGGCCCATGGAGTTTGTATGGCTGCATGTAATTGCCTAGTTCAATTAACTGTGTTGCCTATGAGTTCCCATTGGATTGATAGGCCAGGTACTGTCTTTTGCTTTTGTTTGGCCATGTTGTGTGCGCAGTCACTAGGATTATGTGAATTAATGTAGACGCAGCTTCCTACTTCTTTGTGTTGGTGAAGTTGTAGGCTCTTTGCTTGTTCTGCCAGAGATTGTGGGCATGACTCTGAGGCAAGGCCCATGGACTTTGTATGGCTGCATGTAATTGCGTAGTCCAATGGACTATGTTGTCTATGAGTTTCCATTGGATTGATAGGCCAGGGACTGTCTTTTGTTTTCGTTTGGTCATGTTGTGTGCGCAGTCACTAGGATTATGTGAATTAATGTAGAGTCATTCTCTTCTCTGTGTTGGTGTAGTGGTAGGCTCTTTCCTTGGGTTACAAGAAGTTGTGGGTTTGACTTTGAGGCAAAGCCCATGGACTTTGTATGGTTGAATGTAATTGCCTAGTCCAATGGACTGTGTTGCCTATGAGTTTTCATTGAATGAATAGGCCAGGTATTGTCTTTTGTTTGGCCATGTTGTGTGCGCAGTCGGTAGGATTATGTGAATTAATGTAGAATCCATTTCCCACTTCTCTGTGTTAGTGTAGTGGTAGGCTCTTTGCTTGGTTGCGAGAAGTTGTGGGTTTGACTCTGAGGCAAGGCCCATGGACTTTGTATGTCTCCATGTAATTGTCTAGTCCAATGGACTGTGTTGCCTATGAGTTTCCATTGGATTGATAGGCCAGGTACTGTATTTTGCTTTTGTTTGGCCATGTTGTGTGCGCAGTCACTAGGATTATGTGAATTAATGTAGAAACGGTTTTCCACTTCTCTGTGTTGGTGTATTGGTAGGCTCTTTACCTTGGCTATGAGAGGTTGTGGGTTTGACTCTGGGGCAAGGCCCATGGGCTTTGTATGGCTGCATGTAATTGCCTAGTCCAATGTACTGTGTTACCTATGAGTTTCCGTTGGATTGATAGGCCACGTACTGTCTTTTGCTTTTGTTTTGCCATGTTGTGTGCGCAGTCACTAGGATTATGTTAATTAATGTAGAGTCGGTTTCCAACTTCTCTGAGTTGGTTTAGTGGTAGGCTCATTTGCTTGTTCTCCAAGAGGTTGTGGGTTCGACTCTGAGTCAATGCCCATGAACTTTACATGGCTGCGTGTAAGTGCCTAGTCTAATGGACTGTGTTGCCTATGAGTTTCCATTGGATTGATAGGCCAGATAATGTCTTTTGCATTTGTTTGGCCATGTTGTGTGCGCAGTCACTAGGATTATGTGAATTAATGTAGAGTCATTCACCTACTTCTCTGTGTTGGTGTAGTGGTAGGCTCTTTGCCCTGGCTACGAGAGGTTGTGGGTTCGACTCTGGGGCAAGACCCATGGGCTTTGTATGGCTGCATGTAATTGCCTAGTCCAATGTACTGTGTTACCTATGAGTTTCCATTGGATTGATAGGCCAGGTACTGTCTTTTGCTTTTGTTTGGCCATGTTGTGTGCGCAGTCACTAGGATTATGTTAATTAATGTAGAGTTGGTTTCCAATTTCACTGAGTTGGTTTAGTGGTAGGCTCTTTGCTTGTTCTCCAAGAGGTTGTGGGTTCGACTCTGAGGCAAGGCCCATGAACTTTGTTTGGCTGCATGTAATTGCCTAGTCTAATGGACTGTGTTGCCTATGAGTTTCCATTGGATAGAATGGCCAGGTACTGTCTTTTGTTTTCGTTTGGCCATGTTGTGTGCGCAGTCACTAGGATTATGTGAATTAATGCTATTGGATTTTTCAAGTCAGTATTCACACAGCAGTTTCTGCTATTTCATGTATTCCCCTTACATAGTCACTGGTGTGCATACCTTATCTCCCCATAGTGATGTTTTTTTAGGTTTTTGCACCCAGTTCGGACTTAGAATGGTGTTCCAAACGTTATTCCTATTTGTTAGTATTTTTTCGTTTGGGAACCCTCCCCAACCACACCTATTGCCAATCCATATCATACGCATAAATAGCCTGGGTCTCAGCTTCCCATACACGGTAGGTTTTTTAACTGCATGAGAGGACACACACAAGCTAGGGACCCCAACGTAGAGAAATACTTTGGCGTAGTGTTGGGGCTCTATTGCATTGATCAATTCAGTAGCTAAATTTCTCTTGATTCATATGTTCATGGCAGTAATGCAGATTCCATTTTTCACATATTCACTCTTGCATATAGCTATTGAATTTTTCAAGTCAGTATTCACACTGCAGTTTCTGCTATTTCATGTATTCCCCTTACATAGTCACTGGTGTGCATACCTTATCTCCCCATAGTGCCTGGGATCTGACCCAGACACTAGCAGTTTTGCACTCCTACCCAAAACTGGGCTCCTCACTGAACTCACTACCTCCACGGTTCAACTCTAAACTGAACTTCAACTAACTGACTGGTTTTCCCACCTCCAGGCCTGTGAACTCCTTGGTGGGTGGGGCCAACCGCCTGGCTCCACCCCACCTGGTGTGGACATCAGCCCCTGGAGGGAGGCAACAACGGTTTTGTGTCTGACTAGTGTAACTATCCGGGAAAGGGGGTGTGTGTGTGTGTTATGTCTGTGACTAACTGGCTAGTCCAGGGCGTCACACTTGCACCCCCTTCTTGTGATGTGAAGGTGTGTAGTCAGTGCCTACGTGTAATTCCTGACACCACTCCTCTGGCTGACTTGGTGAGCTGTCACTGACTGGGTGGGGTGCAGTAATGGTGGATGCTGCTGCTGCTTGGATAGCATGTGTATCTACTGTGAACAGCTTATCAATGGTGGCAAATCGGGGCAGCTTAACCTCTTGCTCTCCGCAGTTCAACACTCTCACGCGCACTCTTCCCTTCCGTATTAATGAATAAAACTGTGATATAAATAGTATATAGATACCCCACAAATGCAGATAAAGGTAGGTTATGGGAAAAGGGAGAAGAGGGAAACAGGAAAATAGTGTAATAAAGTATACCTTCCAGGGGGGAGAGGAAATGGCAGCACAGCCAGTGGAGGTGAAGCAAGGGGAAGCCTGCAACTAAATTGTTGAGAGCATTATCACATGGTGACTGAGCCTGATTGTAACGGGAGCATAGAGGTGCCGATCCTGTCTTACCTGCGTTGGTGTAGAAGTGGGTTTCCAGTGGTGGAGTCAGCTGTGTGCAGTGGTGGCTGTGGGTTCTTTTATGTGCGACCGTAGTAATAGCTGCGCCCACTTCCTGTATGGGAGTGGAATGCAGTGAGGCTAATGGAACGCACGTCCACGTGCCGCGCCCCTGAAGGTAATACCGATCATTGAATACAAAAAAATTTCTCATACTACTGTATGGGGGTCCCTATATTTAATATGATATCCAAGCCACAGCATCCACCGTTACTTCACCACACCCATTCAGTGACAGCTCACCAAGTCAACCAGAGGAGTGGTGTAAGGAATTACACGTAGGCACTGACTCCACACCTTCACATCACAAGAAGCGGGTCCACAGGGTAGTGCAAGAATACGAGCAAGTCTTCAGCAAACATCCGCTAGACTTTGGGAGAATAAAAGGGGTCCATATTCATGGTTTAAGAACTTGGGTTCTAACGTGCCCAGAGTATGCTCCACTCTATGCTCCCTTTACAATCAGGCTCAGTCACCATGTGATAACGCTCTCAACTCTTTAGTTGCAGGCTTCCTTTTGCTTCACCTCCACTGGCTGTGCTGCCATTTCCTCTCACCCCCAGAAGGTATACTTTATTACACTATTTTCCTCTTTCCCTGTTCCCCCTTTTCCCATAACCTACCTTTATTTACAATTGTGGGGTATCTATATGATATTTACATCATAGTTTTATTCATTAGTGCGGAAGGGAAGAGTGCCCGTGAGAGTGTTAAACTGCGGAGAGCAGGAGGTTAAGCTGCCCCGACTTGCCACCATTGATAAGCTGTTCACAGTAGATACACATGCTATCCAAGTAGCAGCATCCACTATTACTGCACCCCATCCAGTCAGTGACTGCTCACCAAGTAAGCCAGAGGAGTGGTGTAAGGAATTACACGTAGGCACTGACTCCACACCTTCACATCACAAGAAGCGGGTCCACAGGGTAGTGCAAGAATACGAGCGAGCAAGTCTTCAGCAAACATCCGCTAGATTTTGGGGGAATAAAAGGGGTCCAACACTACATCCCCACAGGTGCACACCCACCCATCAAAGAGAGCTATAAGCCAATACCACCTTCACATTACCAGTGTACCAAGGACATGTTGAGCAACATGAAGGCGGCTGGGGTTATCCGTGACAGTTGTAGCCTTTGGGCAGCTCCGTTGGTCCTGTTAAAGAAGAAGGACGGCACCACTCCCCCGTATTGAGGAATCGCTAGCTGCATTGAGAACTGCAAATTATTTTTCTACCCTTGATCTCACTAGTCACTATTGGCTAGTGTCCGTTGCTGAGGCAGACCGGGGGAAGACCGCCTTTGCCACCCCTATGGCGCTGGAGGTCGGCAGACTGTTGTTCAAAAGCAGTGTCTGACGAACAAATTTGCTTCATCCTGAGGAACTGGCCAGTCGGTAAGGCCCGGATGGTGGAGGGAGTATGAGCAGAAGAAGCATGCAGCAGTGCGTTGACTGATGTTTCCTTCCTATGGACGTCGGTCTGAACAATTCGCTCAGAACCGAATGAAATTTTAATATCCAGGAAGTCAACGCAACTGCTGCTATGCTTATGCGTCAATCTGATGTTAAAGGTGTTGTTATTAAGTTCCTCCATAAATGTCTCGAGCTGCTCCACAGTGCCCTGCCAAAAAATCAAAATATCATCAATATACCTTAGCCAGCACTGCACATGGGCGCCAGCCCCTGCACCTCTGTCACCAAAAACCAACCAATCCCAGTACCTCTGCCTTCTATCTAGGTGCCTTGAGTTATGTCCTGTAAACTGTCACAGCGACCCAGACACACATGTGTAGTAGGGGAATATCCCTGCTGAGATGCCAGTGCTAGAGCACTCGTTTGCTGTGGAGTTGAACGCTATGTGAGCAGTTCTTACCTTCAATGAGCAGAAGTCTCTTTTTTCAGATTTCAATATCTCTGTGGGTATCTGGCAGAAATATGGAATACTCTTTACTGCTAAGACCCTGTACACCACTCCCACTAAAGGGGGCTTTACACGCTGCGACATCGCTAATGCGGAGTCGTTGGGGTCACGGAATTTGTGACGCACATCCGGCCGCATTAGCGATGTTGCTGCGTGTGACACCGATGAGCGATTTTGCATCGTTGCAAAAACGTGCAAAATCGCTCATCGGTGACATGGGTCTCCATTCTCGATTATCGTTACTGCAGCAGTAACGATGTAGTTCGTCGCTCCTGCGGCAGCACACATCACTCCGTGTGACACCGCAGAAACGAGGAACCTCTCCTTACCTGCCTCCCAGCCGCTATGAGGAAGGAAGGAGGTGGGCGGGATGTTCCGGCCACTCATCTCCGCCCCTCCGCTGCTATTGGGCGGTCGCTCAGTGACGTCGCTGTGACGCCGCACGGACCGCCCCCTTAGAAAGGAGGCGGTTCGCCGGTCACAGCGACGTCGCCGGGCAGGTAAGTATGTGTGACGGGTCTGGTCGGTGTTGTGCGGCATGGGCAGCGATTTGCCCGTGTCGCGCAACAGATGGGGCGGGTACCCACACTAGCGATATCGGGACCGATATCGCAGTGTGTAAAGTAGCCTTTAGTCACATGACCAAGACTGTATCTGTGTCCCTACAACACACTTGAGACAAATGTGTGTGTGAGCCTGCATTGTGGGGTATATATAATATATTATAGAGCTGGGAAGAATCATTCTAAGCAGTGAGCTGTTCCAGTATTTGTAGGAAAATACCCAGTAGAAGCATCAAACACAGCACCAATACCTCCCATCAGTATCCCACCACAGTGCCATGTAACCCATGCCCTACACTCCCATCTACACCAATACTATACAGGCACAAACTAGTATATCTGACTAAAAGCCCCCAAAATATGAAGAACGGCCTATAGTTGAGTGTGGATATAAAATCTATGTGAGCAGAGCTAGAATAGAAATCACTGATCGCATTGAAGTCATTCTGACCATAAATCACCATGATATCAAGGTGAGGAGTTGTGTGTTACTGCTGGGAGGAAAGGGTTAACAGTGGAATATTAAGGTGCATTTCTGTGTGCAGTGTTACTAGTCAATGTAACAATTCAATATGAGCTGCTCTTGGTGCCGGGGGAGGGAGATGCTCTCCTGAGCAAGATAGATGGGGAATTAACATGATATCTATATAGTGTAAGGCAGGGGGTCTCAAACTCGGCTGGGTGTATGGGCCGCACAGAGGAAAAAAATAATTTGGGGGGCTGCATTCTTTGCAGGACAAAGTGACATTTTTATTGGTACCATATATATATATTTTTTTCACACACCTTTGGATGACTGATTTTCAACATTTTTCACTTGTTTATTATAACAAATGTGCACATTCTTTGGTTAAATCTAAAAAAAAAAAATTTGATGTTAAAAAAAAGTCATGCCTTATTTTGTTTTTTTTTACATTTTATCCCTTTCTTTTAACTAATAGTGTTACAATTATGACGCTAGCGTTTTGTGAAGGGAATGCTTTGCCTACTTCCGTGACTATGGCCTTCCGGAACTGCTGCATTTTGGCTGACCTCTCCGCCTCGGGAATAAGAGACATAAAGTTCTCCTTGTAGCGTGGGTCTAACAGTGTTACCAACCAGTAATGATTGTCGGCCAAGATGTTCTTAACGCGAGGGTCACGAGACAGGCAGCTTACCACAAAGTCATCCATGTGCGCCAGACTCTTAACAGCCATCACTTCAGGATCCAGACCAACACGATGACTGAACATGCTGTCCTCCTCCTTCTCCTCCTCCTCCTCCTCCTCCACATCATCTACCCTGTCCTCTGGCCAGCCACGCTGAACTGAGCATATGACTGGTATGCATGTCATATCCTCAATTTGGCCGGAGAGTTGCTCCATGTCTTCATCCTCCTCCTCGTCATAGTCCTCCACTGCACGTTGTGATGAGACGAGGCTGGGCTGTGTGTTATCACCCACACCCACTACTGTTTCTTGCTCCAACTCATCGTGTTCCGCCTGCAATGCATCATGTTTGGTTTTGAGCAGAGACCGTTTTAGAAGGCAGAGAAGCGGTATGGTGACGCTAATAATGGCGTCATCGCCGCTCACCATCTTGGTGGAGTCCTCAAAGTTTTGGAGGATGGTACATAGGTCGGACATCCATCTCCACTCCTCAGGTGTTATGTGTGGAGTTTGACCCATTTCCCGACGGCTTAGGTGATGCAGGTACTCAACAACTGCCCTCTTCTGCTCACATATCCTGATCAACATGTGCAGAGTTGAATTCCAACGCGTGGGGACATCACACACCAGTCTGTGAGCCGGAAGATGCAAACGACGCTGAAAGCCGGCAAGGCCGGCTGAAGCAGTAGGTGACTTTCGAAAATGTGCAGACAGGCAGCGAACTTTTACCAGCAGATCAGACAGCTCTGGGTATGACTTTAGAAACCGCTGAACCACGAGGTTGAGCACATGGGCCATGCATGGAACATGTGTCAGCTGGCCTCGCCTCAAAGCCGCCACCAGGTTCCGGCCATTGTCACACACAACCTTTCCTGGCTTTAGGTTCAGAGGTGTGAGCCAGTGATCTGCATGCTGTTTTAGAGCTGTCCACACCTCTTCTGCATTGTGGGGTTTGTCACCTATGCAGATTAGCTGCAGCACAGTCTGTTGCCGCTTCGCCGAGGCAGTGCTGCAGTGCTTCCAGCTTGGGACTGGTGTGGAGGGTAAAGTGGATGAGGATGCGCAGGAGGAGGAGGAGGCTGAAGAGCATGACATTCCGGAGCTGTAGAGTGTGGGTGAAACCCTGACTGAGGTAGGGCCTGCAAACCTTGGTGTGGGAAGGACTTGTTCCGTTCCTCGCTCAAACTGGGTCCCAGCTGGGCTGGGCTGGGTCCCTACCCGGCTGGGTAGGGCGTTGTGGGGGGTTTGTCTATCTCCGTTTGAGGTGAGTTTGTTTAAGTTAGCCTTTTCTTTGGCGTTTTTTGGAGCCCTGCGGGTTGGGGAGTTGGTATCGCCCAGTAAGGCGTTCCCCGGGGGCTTGGATTGGGGTGACATTATGTCAGTGGAAAACGGAGTTGAATTTTGGATTAGGAAATCGAAAACTGATCAGAGAGGTGTGGGTAGACTAGTCCGTTTGGGGATGGTTGTGGCATCTGATATGTGCCCGTTCAAGTGTCTCGGGAATTTTCAACAGATCCGTCCGAAGGTGGATGGCCCCTTATTATGTCATGAGGATGGGTCCTTTTTATCGAGATACCAATTTGTGAGTGTTTTTAGGGCATGTTTGAAGTCGTTGGGGTTAGATCCGAAGTCTTTCGGATTGGGGCAGCGACGGAGGCCTCTATATGCGGCCTACCGGAGGAGACAGTTAAGCAGATTGGTAGGTGGAAGTCGCAGCGCTTTAAGTCGTATGTACGTCCCCAGGTGGTTGTTGGCAATTGAGGGGAAAAGGGGGGGGTATTAGGGTAGCAATGGGGGGGGTGAGAGTGTGTGTTTTTTGTAAATTTGGTTTGGTGAGGCAATAAAATGGTGTCGTCTGTACATTTTGTATTGCAGAAGCACCCCCTCTTCCTTCCCTGGTCTGGATCCTTGGCCACTCTTATGTGTATTGGGGAGCCCGACGAGCGGACGCGAGATGGAACGGGAGACAGCTAGGTTTTGAGAAGGACCTGGCTCTCGTGCGATGGCTCGGTGTTCGGGGGTTAGGGTGGAACAGGGTGTTGCAGGAGGTGCATAGATACGCCCGGTTGGACAGACCTCCTGACATGTTAGTGTTGCATGCCGGGGGGAATGATTTGGGTGGGCGTCCTTTTCGAATCTTGATAAAGGACATCAAACATGATTTGTTACGGTTATGGGTGTCGTTTCCAGGTCTAACGATAGTCTGGTCGGAGATAGTAGCGAGAAAGAGTTGGCAGAAAGCGCGGTCAGTTGACAGGTTGAACAAGGCGCGGGCGAAGGTTAATAGGGCGATCTCGAAGTTTGTTAGTCGGAACGGGGGTATAGCAATACGGCATGTTGAGTTGGAAAGGACGGAAGAGGAATTTTGGTTGGCTGACGGGGTACACCTTAATGCGGTGGGAACTGACTTATGGGCTCTTGGCTTGCAGGGAGGTATTGAGAGGGCCCTTTGGTTGCGGGGGGTCTCAGGCACTTGAAGGGTTTCAAGGTGCCTTCGTTGTGGTGTTGTTTATTGGTGGGTCCTTGAAGTTGGTTTAAAATTGGTTCGGGGATTCATCCGGGTATGGATCCCCTCATTGGCAGAATTGATGGTCCCCTGGTGATTTTGGGGGGGAACCCCGACGGGGTATGTCGGGGCCCCTGGGGGTGTGGTTGGGGTTGACGGAGGATTAACCCTTACCATTTGGTGCTCCTGAGCCAGTGTGGGTAACGGCTGGGAGCAAGTTGAGGTTTTTTATTGCTCGGTTATGGGAATCACCAGGGTTTTGGTAGCTTCAAGGACCTTACCACATTGCAAATTTTATTGGTTATGTATTCTTGTTAATAAAATGGCTGCTATGGCCAAAATTATCCAAAGATAAATTTGTGTCTGTGTAATTACTTTTAAATAAGAAATGGGAATGGAGGTGTGGGGTATGAAAGGAAGACCGGAGTCAACAATTCCAGGGTCAAGCATGTTTATTTGCCTAAGCTTCGTTCCAGGGTAGAAAGGGTAAGAGTGCCTTTCAGAATTCGAAGTGGTCGGACTGTACGGGCCACCAAGAACTGCAGGAGAGCTTGAACATCTTCCCATGGATTTGCGACATCCTCCCTCATCAGTTACGTAGGTAAGCAGGTTCTCAGCATTGCAGCCCATTTGTTATCTTAAGTTAGTTAAGCGGGGTTAACTAACCTGTCAGTTCAGCCTCAGGTCTAAAGCAGAGGCCTGGACTCCACTCCTTACTCCTCACTCCACAACTCTCCTTAAAAACAACTGACTCCTTTTTCCTGCCCCGGGGTCTCCAGACCCTTAGGTGGGCGTTTCCTTCCGTCTGGTCCTGCCCACTGGTGTGCCTGTCTTTCCCTGGGGGAGGTGACTAGGGTTTTCTGGTTGGCTTTGTGTGACTTAGGTGAGGGAAGTTGTTATGCGGGGGCCTATGTGTGACTACCTGCAGTGTCAGGGCGTCACATATGTATGTGTGTATGTCTGCTAAAGGAATCCGCACCGTCATATTTACAAACACAAAATGTTGACTCTATGCACAGAAGAGAGTCATTCTATTTACATGATTTGTGTTTTTTTACCTTTTAAAACTATCATTAAATGTTAAGTTTTAGTTAGGGATTTATGCTTCTGTCTGTCTCTCTCCCAGTCTCTGTCATCTGTCTGTCTCTGTGTGTCTCTATCTCTATCCATGTCTGTCTGTCTCTCTATCTCTGTCTGTCTCTCTGTGTCTGTCTGTCTCTCTCTCTCTTTGTGGCTGTCTGTTTCTATGTCTGTCTGTCTCTTTTCCAGGCCTGTCTCTTTTCCAGGTCTGTCTCTTTTCCAGGTCTGTCTCTTTCCCTGTCTGTCTGTCTCTTCCCCTGTCTGTCTCTTCCCCTGTCTGTCTCTTCCCCTGTCTGTCTCTGTATTTCTTTGTCTGTCTCTGTCTTTCTCTTCCCCTGTCTGTCTCTTTCCCTGTCTCTCTCTGCCTGTCTCTCTTTGTCTCTCTCTGTCTGACTCATTCCCCGTTTGTCTCTTTCCCTGTCTATCTCTGTATTTCTTTGTCTGTGTCTATCTGTCTGTCTCTCTCTGTCTGTCTCTTCCCCTGTCTGTCTCTTTCCCTGTCGGTCTGCCTTTTCTCCTGCCTGTCTCTGTATGTTTGTCTCTGTCTGTTTCCCTATCTGCCTCTGTCTCTTTCTCTGTCTCTGTCTGTCTGCCTTTTTTCCCTGTCTATCTCTGTCTGTCTCTTTCCCTGTCTGCCTCTGTCTGTTTGTCTCTGTCTCTTTCCCTGTCTGTCTATGCCTATCTGTCTCTGTCTGTTTGTCTCTCAGTCTGTGTCTGTCTCTCTCTATCTGTCTCCCCACTGACATCATATTATCTCACACATAAGCTTCTTATACTATGAATGTCCTTTGTTCCTATAGCAACCAATCACAGCTGCTATTAATAACTTGCAGCTCCCACCTCCATTCAGTTTAATGGAGGCAGGTTTTTTGGAGAGTAACTGTAAAGCGCGGGGTTAAATATTCCTGTTAAAACATAGTCTACGACGTTCCCTGAGTCACATGAGGTGTCTGCAAAATTTTGTGTTTGTAAATATGACGGTGCGGATTCCTTTAGCAGACATACACACATACATATGTGACGCCCTGACACTGCAGGTAGTCACACATAGGCCCCCGCATAACAACTTCCCTCACCTAAGTCACACAAAGCCAACCAGAAAATCCTAGTCACCTCCCCCAGGGAAAGACAGGCACACCAGTGGGCAGGACCAGACGGAAGGAAACGCCCACCTAGGGGTCTGGAGACCCCGGGGCAGGAAAAAGGAGTCAGTTGTTTTTAAGGAGAGTTGTGGAGTGAGGAGTAAGGAGTGGAGTCCAGGCCTCTGCTTTAGACCTGAGGCTGAACTGACAGGTTAGTTAACCCCGCTTAACTAACTTAAGACAACAAATGGGCTGCAATGCTGAGAACCTGCTTACCTACGTAACTGATGAGGGAGGATGTCGCAAATCCATGGGAAGATGTTCAAGCTCTCCTGCAGTTCTTGGTGGTCCGTACAGTCCGACCACTTCGAATTCTGAAAGGCACTCTTACCCTTTCTACCCTGGAACGAAGCTTACGCAAATAAACATGCTTGACCCTGGAATTGTTGACTCCGGTCTTCCTTTCATACCCCACACCTCCATTCCCATTTCTTATTTAAAAGTAATTACACAGACACAAATTTATCTTTGGATAATTTTGGCCATAGCAGCCATTTTATTAACAAGAATACATAACCAATAAAATTTGCAATGTGGTAAGGTCCTTGAAGCTACCAAAACCCTGGTGATTCCCATAACCGAGCAATAAAAAACCTCAACTTGCTCCCAGCCGTTACCCACACTGGCTCAGGAGCACCAAATGGTAAGGGTTAATCCTCCGTCAACCCCAACCACACCCCCAGGGGCCCCGACATACCCCGTCGGGGTTCCCCCCCAAAATCACCAGGGGACCATCAATTCTGCCAATGAGGGGATCCATACCCGGATGAATCCCCGAACCAATTTTAAACCAACTTCAAGGACCCACCAATAAACAACACCACAACGAAGGCACCTTGAAACCCTTCAAGTGCCTGAGACCCCCCGCAACCAAAGGGCCCTCTCAATACCTCCCTGCAAGCCAAGAGCCCATAAGTCAGTTCCCACCGCATTAAGGTGTACTCCGTCAGCCAACCAAAATTCCTCTTCCGTCCTTTCCAACTCAACATGCCGTATTGCTATACCCCCGTTCCGACTAACAAACTTCGAGATCGCCCTATTAACCTTCGCCCGCGCCTTGTTCAACCTGTCAACTGACCGCGCTTTCTGCCAACTCTTTCTCGCTACTATCTCCGACCAGACTATCGTTAGACCTGGAAACGACACCCATAACCGTAACAAATCATGTTTGATGTCCTTTATCAAGATTCGAAAAGGACGCCCACCCAAATCATTCCCCCCGGCATGCAACACTAACATGTCAGGAGGTCTGTCCAACCGGGCGTATCTATGCACCTCCTGCAACACCCTGTTCCACCCTAACCCCCGAACACCGAGCCATCGCACGAGAGCCAGGTCCTTCTCAAAACCTAGCTGTCTCCCGTTCCATCTCGCGTCCGCTCGTCGGGCTCCCCAATACACATAAGAGTGGCCAAGGATCCAGACCAGGGAAGGAAGGGGGGGTGCTTCTGCAATACAAAATGTACAGACGACACCATTTTATTGCCTCACCAAACCAAATTGACAAAAAACACACACTCTCACCCCCCCCCCATTGCTACCCTAATACCCCCCCTTTTCCCCTCAATTGCCAACAACCACCTGGGGACGTACATACGACTTAAAGCGCTGCGACTTCCACCTACCAATCTGCTTAACTGTCTCCTCCGGTAGGCCGCATATAGAGGCCTCCGTCGCTGCCCCAATCCGAAAGACTTCGGATCTAACCCCAACGACTTCAAACATGCCCTAAAAAACACTCACAAATTGGTATCTCGATAAAAAGGACCCATCCTCGTGACATAATAAGGGGCCATCCACCTTCGGACGGATCTGTTGAAAATTCCCGAGACACTTGAACGGGCACATATCAGATGCCACAACCATCCCCAAACGGACTAGTCTACCCACACCTCTCTGATCAGTTTTCGATTTCCTAATCCAAAATTCAACTCCGTTTTCCACTGACAATGTCACCCCAATCCAAGCCCCCGGGGAACGCCTTACTGGGCGATACCAACTCCCCAACCCGCAGGGCTCCAAAAAACGCCAAAGAAAAGGCTAACTTAAACAAACTCACCTCAAACGGAGATAGACAAACCCCCCACAACGCCCTACCCAGCCGGGTAGGGACCCAGCCCAGCCCAGCTGGGACCCAGTTTGAGCGAGGAACGGAACAAGTCCTTCCCACACCAAGGTTTGCAGGCCCTACCTCAGTCAGGGTTTCACCCACACTCTACAGCTCCGGAATGTCATGCTCTTCAGCCTCCTCCTCCTCCTGCGCATCCTCATCCACTTTACCCTCCACACCAGTCCCAAGCTGGAAGCACTGCAGCACTGCCTCGGCGAAGCGGCAACAGGCTGTGCTGCAGCTAATCTGCATAAGTGACAAATCCCACAATGCAGAAGAGGTGTGGACAGCTCTAAAACAGCATGCAGATCACTGGCTCACACCTCTGAACCTAAAGCCAGGAAAGGTTGTGCGTGACAATGGCCGGAACCTAGTGGCGGCTTTGAGGCGAGGCCAGCTGACACATGTTCCATGCATGGCCCATGTGCTCAACCTCGTGGTTCAGCGGTTTCTAAAGTCATACCCAGAGCTGTCTGATCTGCTGGTAAAAGTTCGCCGCCTGTCTGCACATTTTCGAAAGTCACCTACTGCTTCAGCCGGCCTTGCCGGCTTTCAGCGTCGTTTGCATCTTCCGGCTCACAGACTGGTGTGTGATGTCCCCACGCGTTGGAATTCAACTCTGCACATGTTGATCAGGATATGTGAGCAGAAGAGGGCAGTTGTTGAGTACCTGCATCACCTAAGCCGTCGGGAAATGGGTCAAACTCCACACATAACACCTGAGGAGTGGAGATGGATGTCCGACCTATGTACCATCCTCCAAAACTTTGAGGACTCCACCAAGATGGTGAGCGGCGATGACGCCATTATTAGCGTCACCATACCGCTTCTCTGCCTTCTAAAACGGTCTCTGCTCAAAACCAAACATGATGCATTGCAGGCGGAACACGATGAGTTGGAGCAAGAAACAGTAGTGGGTGTGGGTGATAACACATAGCCCAGCCTCGTCTCATCACAACGTGCAGTGGAGGACTATGACGAGGAGGAAGATGAAGACATGGAGCAACTCTCCGGCCAAATTGAGGATATGACATGCATACCAGTCATATGCTCAGTTCAGCGTGGCTGGCCAGAGGACAGGGTAGATGAGGAGGAGGAGGAGGAGAAGGAGGAGGACAGCATGTTCAGTCATCGTGTTGGTCTGGATACTGAAGTGATGGCTGTTAAGAGTCTGGCGCACATGGATGACTTTATGGTAAGCTGCCTGTCTCGTGACCCTCGCGTTAAGAACATCTTGGCCGACAATCATTACTGGTTGGTAACACTGTTAGACCCACGCTACAAGGAGAACTTTATGTCTCTTATTCCCGAGGCGGAGAGGTCAGCCAAAATGCAGCAGTTCCGGAAGGCCATAGTCACGGAAGTAGGCAAAGCATTCCCTTCACAAAACGCTAGCGTCATAATTGTAACACTATTAGTTAAAAGAAAGGGATAAAATGTAAAAAAAAACAAAATAAGGCATGACTTTTTTTTAACATCACATTTATTTTTTTTAGATTTAACCAAAGAATGTGCACATTTGTTATAATAAACAAGTGAAAAATGTTGAAAATCAGTCATACAAAGGTGTGTAAAAAAAATATATACATATATGGTACCAATAAAAATGTCACTTTGTCTTGCAAAGAATGCAGCCCCCCAAATTATTTTTTTCCTCTGTGCGGCCCATACACCCAGCCGAGTTTGAGACCCCCTGCCTTACACTATATAGATATTATGTTCATTCCCCATCTATCTTGCTCAGGAGAGCATCTCCCTCCCCCGGCACCAAGAGCAGCTCATACTGAATTGTTACATTGACTAGTAACACTGCACACAGAAATGCACCTTAATATTCCACTGTTAACCCTTTCCTCCCAGCAGTAACACACAACTCCTCACCTTGATATCATGGTGATTTATGGTCAGAATGACTTCAATGCGATCAGTGATTTCTATTCTAGCTCTGCTCACATAGATTTTATATCCACACTCAACTATAGGCCGTTCTTCATATTTTGGGGGCTTTTAGTCAGATATACTAGTTTGTGCCTGTATAGTATTGGTGTAGATGGGTGTGTAGGGCATGGGTTACATGGCACTGTGGTGGGATACTGATGGGAGGTATTGGTGCTGTGTTTGATGCTTCTACTGGGTATTTTCCTACAAATACTGGAACAGCTCACTGCTTAGAATGATCCTTCCCAGCTCTATAATATATTATATATACCCCACAATGCAGGCTCACACACACATTTGTCTCAAGTGTGTTGTAGGGACACAGATACAGTCTTGGTCATGTGACTAAAGGCTACTTTACACACTGCGATATCGGTCCCGATATCGCTAGTGTGGGTACCCGCCCCCATCTGTTGCGCGACACGGGTAAATCGCTGCCCATGCCGCACAACACCGACCAGACCCGTCACACATACTTACCTGCCCGGCGACGTCGCTGTGACCGGCGAACCGCCTCCTTTCTAAGGGGGCGGTCCGTGCGGCGTCACAGCGACGTCACTGAGCGACCGCCCAATAGCAGCGGAGGGGCGGAGATGAGTGGCCGGAACATCCCGCCCACCTCCTTCCTTCCTCATAGCGGCTGGGAGGCAGGTAAGGAGAGGTTCCTCGTTTCTGCGGTGTCACACGGAGTGATGTGTGCTGCCGCAGGAGCGACGAACTACATCGTTACTGCTGCAGTAACGATAATCGAGAATGGAGACCCATGTCACCGATGAGCGATTTTGCACGTTTTTGCAACGATGCAAAATCGCTCATCGGTGTCACACGCAGCAACATCGCTAATGCGGCCGGATGTGCGTCACAAATTCCGTGACCCCAACGACTCCGCATTAGCGATGTCGCAGCGTGTAAAGCCCCCTTTAGTGGGAGTGGTGTACAGGGTCTTAGCAGTAAAGAGTATTCCATATTTTTGCCAGATACCCACAGAGATATTGAAATCTGAAAAAAGAGACTTCTGCTCATTGAAGGTAAGAACTGCTCACATAGCGTTCAACTCCACAGCAAACGAGTGCTCTAGCACTGGCATCTCAGCAGGGATATTCCCCTACTACACATGTGTGTCTGGGTCGCTGTGACAGTTTACAGGACATAACTCAGGGCACCTAGACAAAAGGCAGAGGGACTACTTTCTATTTCTGGTGTAGAGCTTAGTACAATATATATATATATATATATACTATTACATGTGACACATGTACCTTGTATTACCATTATTCGCTGTATATGAACCCCTTTTCTCCGGGCATTATTTGTCTATAGCATTTCTCACGAACCTGAGGCAACTGAGAACCCTTCAGTGAAGGAATTCCACTAACCCTCACAATACCAACCAGGGGCCTCCCTGCAGTAACTCAGGTAGTTGTACCCATTCTCTTTCCGCATTCTATGTGTTCTTCTTCTTTCTTCTTTTTTTTCTTTTTTCTTCTTTTTATTTCTATCATGTAGTTCAGGGGTTTATAGATATATGTCCTGCATCTCATATTTCCTTTAGTGGTGCTTCTTACCCATTCTCATATCATTTACCCTAGTATTTCATGATCCTGAGGCGACTGAGAACCCTTTAATAAAGGAATCCTTTTTCACCTGAATTGTCAAGTGATACTTACCAGTGACTATCACGTAATGTTACAGGTAGTTCCATTTTCTTCCTCTTCTTTCTCTCCTTTCTTCTTTGTCACACGGTCCATTGTGTTATAGCCCACGTGTCATGATAACACTTGTACCATCTTTTCATTTAGATTCCACCTACAATTATTTACCGATTCCAGTTCTGGAATAGGCTTTCATCATCTACTCACTAGAATTCTCAAGTGCATAAGGTACTGAGACATATACATGTTCACACCATTATAAAGAACAAAGTATAAACATTGAGGTTTTTCTCACACCCATGTTCCTGTGTTCTTTGATATGATATGTGTTCATTTCCTTCACTATATAGGATTGCAAGTTTTCCATTTGTACCTTAATGGCAATGACGCTATACAATTGAACACATATCATCCTGTTATCCATATAGGTGTGTATTTACCTGCTTGACTATTTTTGGTTGTTTGATCCAGAATGTTTCTCCAGATAGGTCATGTGGAAATTTTCTTTCCTCAGTACAAATGTTTTCACTATGGCTTTGGAAAAATTTTTTGTATGTGCCTCATGGTCATTTGACCCATTGTACTCTCAAGTAGCAATATATTGTACTGTTATGTTGTACTATGTACTAATTACGTGTTTATATGGTTTTGTAACCCTTTATGATCTTAGATAACTTTATCCTTGATAAAGACCTAAAAACAAGGTCGAAACGTTGGATGAATTATCCTTTTGCACAAATAAAGAATTTTCAGCATTCCAAGAGTTCTTTTCTTACGTTATTAATCACTATAGTGTGCCAGAGCTATTTCTTTTGAATTGACTCTTATTTTTTCTGAGCACCTGCTATATACACAGTGAGCCAGACATATTCAATTTTCATTCAGAAGGCAGAGGGAAGCCTTAGCAGCTGAGCATATATCTTTGCTTGTGAGCATTAGAATAGGCCGGCGATTACAGGGTAACATGAAAAATGTCCAGCTTGCATTATGACTAGAACATGACAATATCCTTTTAAGTACTAACCTATGATGCGTTCCTAAGCAGTTGATGTTATATGTTCTACATTTCATTTTCTGCATACTTTACAAGTAGTAGAATTTGCTTTGATATAGGCAACTGGATTTTCACAATGAAAAGGCAAAGGATAACGCCCGAAAAAGACGCCATACATTATGTCAGTGCCATCACTGACAAACCTGGATTGACCATGAAATACGGTATGGAGAGCTGTTGTCATCGTATTAGATAGATAAGAATGATTATATGTATTGTAGAAATGTCTCCTATCATGTTCCCTAATTTTTTATTATGTCCACATCCTGGTCCCCATCTTGGACATCATAACAAACGTGCACTTTTTTGTTTAATTTACACATTGGACCATAGGAAAAATGACACTACAGCTACAGAGGTGACCGTCTGATAGCCCAGCTCGACTATCCATCTCTACTGAAGACCCTTTCAGCTTTTTGAGAGTTGGGTGGAGGACATCATCTCTGAAAATAGGGTCCCACAGCTGCACCCCATCAGTGTGAGCAGGACTCTTAGGACTCTTAGAAGAGTCAATGCTCTGAGACCATTGGGGGCACTTAGCCCCCTCTCTTCATCACTGAGGATGATTTCATTTTTCAGGGATTAGAGAGGGTGGTCCTTGTGGTGGACTGCAGATATGGAGAGCTGTTATCATCGTATTAGATAGATAAGAATGATTATATGTATTGTAGAAATGTCTCCTATCATGTTCCCTAATTTTTTATTATGTCCACATCCTGGTCCCCATCTTGGACATCATAACAAACGTGCACTTTTTTGTTTAATTTACACATTGGACCATAGGAAAAATGACACTACAGCTACAGAGGTGACCGTCTGATAGCCCAGCTCGACTATCCATCTCTACTGAAGACCCTTTCAGCTTTTTGAGAGTTGGGTGGAGGACATCATCTCTGAAAATAGGGTCCCACAGCTGCACCCCATCAGTGTGAGCAGGACTCTTAGGACTCTTAGAAGAGTCAATGCTCTGAGACCATGGGGGGCGCTTAGCCCCCTCTCTTCGTCACTGAGGATGATTTCATATTTCAGGGATTAGAGAGGGTGGTCCTTGTGGTGGACTGCAGGTATGGAGAGCTGTTGTCATTGTATTAAATAGATAAGAATGATTATATGTATTGTAGAAATGTCTCCTATCATGTTCCCTAATTTTTTATTATGTCCACATCCTGGTCCCCATCTTGGACATCATAACAAACGTGCACTTTTTTGTTTAATTTACACATTGGACCATAGGAAAAATGACACTACAGCTACAGAGGTGACCGTCTGATAGCCCAGCTCGACTATCCATCTCTACTGAAGACCCTTTCAGCTTTTTGAGAGTTGGGTGGAGAACATCATCTCTGAAAATAGGGTCCCACAGCTGCACCCCATCAGTGTGAGCAGGACTCTTAGGACTCTTAGAAGAGTCAATGCTCTGAGACCATGGGGGGCGCTTAGCCCCCTCTCTTCGTCACTGAGGATGATTTCACTTTTCAGGGAATAGAGAGGGTGGTCCTTGTGGTGGACTGCAGGTATGGAGAGCTGTTGTCATCGTATTAGATAGATAAGAATGATTATATGTATTGTAGAAATGTCTCCTATCATGTTCCCTATTTTTTTATTATGTCCACATCCTGGTCCCCATCTTGGAAATCATAACAAACGTGCACTTTTTTGTTTAATTTACACATTGGACCATAGGAAAAATGACACTACAGCTACAGAGGTGACCGTCTGATAGCCCAGCTCGACTATCCATCTCTACTGAAGACCCTTTCAGCTTTTTGAGAGTTGGGTGGAGGACATCATCTCTGAAAATAGGGTCCCACAGCTGCACCCCATCAGTGTGAGCAGGAATCTTAGGACTCTTAGAAGAGTCAATGCTCTGAGACCATGGGGGGCGCTTAGCCCCCTCTCTTCGTCACTGAGGATGATTTCATTTTTCAGGGATTAGAGAGAGTGGTCCTTGTGGTGGACTGCAGGTATGGAGAGCTGTTGTGATCGTATTAGATAGATAAGAATGATTATATGTATTGTAGAAATGTCTCCTATCATGTTCCCTAATTTTTTATTATGTCCACATCCTGGTCCCCATCTTGAACATCATAACAAACGTGCACTTTTTTGTTTAATTTACACATTGGACCATAGGAAAAATGACACTTTAGCTACAGAGGTGACCGTCTGATAGCCCAGCTCGACTATCCATCTCTACTGAAGACCCTTTCAGCTTTTTGAGAGTTGGGTGGAGGACATCATCTCTGAAAATAGGGTCCCACAGCTGCACCCCATCAGTGTAAGCAGGACTCTTAGGACTCTTAGAAGAGTCAATGCTCTAAAACCATGGGGGGCGCTTAGCCCCCTCTCTTCGTCCCTGAGGATGATTTCATTTTTCAGGGATTAGAGAGGGTGGTCCTTGTGGTGGACTGCAGGTATGGAGAGCTGTTGTCATCGTATTAGATAGATAAGAATGATTATATGTATTGTAGAAATGTCTCCTATCATGTTCCCTAATTTCTTATTATGTCCACATCCTGGTCCCCATCTTGGACATCATAACAAACGTGCACTTTTTTGTTTAATTTACACATTGGACCATAGGAAAAATGACACTACAGCTACAGAGGTGACCGTCTGATAGCCCAGCTCGACTATCCATCTCTACTGAAGACCCTTTCAGCTTTTTGAGAGTTGGGTGGAGGACATCATCTCTGAAAATAGGGTCCCACAGCTTCACCCCATCAATGTGAGCAGGACTCTTAGGACTCTTAGAAGAGTCAATGCTCTGGTACCATGGGGGGCGCTTGGCCCCCTCTCTTCGTCACTGAGGATGGTTTCATTTTTCAGGGATTAGAGAGGGTGGTCCTTGTGGTGGACTGCAGGTATGGAGAGCTGTTGTCATTGTATTAGATAGATAAGAATGATTATATGTATTGTAGAAATGTCTCCTATCATGTTCCCTAATTTTTTATTATGTCCACATCCTGGTCCCCATCTTGGACATCATAACAAACGTGCACTTTTTTGTTTAATTTACACATTGGACCATAGGAAAAATGACACTACAGCTACAGAGGTGACCATCTGATAGCCCAGCTCGACTATCCATCTCTACTGAAGACCCTTTCAGCTTTTTGAGAGTTGGGTGGAGGACATCATCTCTGAAAATAGGGTCCCACAGCTGCACCCCATCAGTGTGAGCAGGACTCTTATGACTCTTAGAAGAGTTAATGCTCTGAGACCATGGGGGCGCTTAGCCCCCTCTCTTCGTCACTGAGGATGATTTCATTTTTCAGGGTTTAGAGAGGGTGGTCCTTGTGGTGGACTGCAGGTATGGAGAGCTGTTTTCATCGTATTAGATAGATAAGAATGATTATATGTATTGTAGAAATGTCTCCTATCATGTTCCCTAATTTTTTATTATGTCCACATCCTGGTCCCCATCTTGGACATCATAACAAACGTGCACTTTTTTGTTTAATTTACACATTGGACCATAGGAAAAATGACACTACAGCTACAGAGGTGACCGTCTGATAGCCCAGCTCGACTATCCATCTCTACTGAAGACCCTTTCAGCTTTTTGAGAGTTGGGTGGAGGACATCATCTCTGAAAATAGGGTCCCACAGCTGCACCCCATCAGTGTGAGCAGGACTCTTAGGACTCTTAGAAAAGTCAATGCTCTGAGACCATTGGGGGCACTTAGCCCCCTCTCTTCGTCACTGAGGATGATTTCATTTTTCAGGGATTAGAGAGGGTGGTCCTTGTGGTGGACTGCAGGTATGGAGAGCTGTTGTCATCGTATTAAATAGATAAGAATGATTATATGTATTGTAGAAATGTCTCCTATCATGTTCCCTAATTTTTTATTATGTCCACATCCTGGTCCCCATCTTGGACATCATAACAAACGTGCACTTTTTTGTTTAATTTACACATTGGACCATAGGAAAAATGACACTACAGCTACAGAGGTGACCGTCTGATAGCCCAGCTCGACTATCCATCTCTACTGAAGACCCTTTCAGCTTTTTGAGAGTTGGGTGGAGGACATCATCTCTGAAAATAGGGTCCCACAGCTGCACCCCATCAGTGTGAGCAGGACTCTTAGGACTCTTAGAAGAGTCAATGCTCTGAGACCATTGGGGGCACTTAGCCCCCTCTCTTCATCACTGAGGATGATTTCATTTTTCAGGGATTAGAGAGGGTGGTCCTTGTGGTGGACTGCAGATATGGAGAGCTGTTATCATCGTATTAGATAGATAAGAATGATTACATGTATTGTAGAAATGTCTCCTATCATGTTCCCTAATTTTTTATTATGTCCACATCCTGGTCCCCATCTTGGACATCATAACAAACGTGCACTTTTTTGTTTAATTTACACATTGGACCATAGGAAAAATGACACTACAGCTACAGAGGTGACCGTCTGATAGCCCAGCTCGACTATCCATCTCTACTGAAGAACCTTTCAGCTTTTTGAGAGTTGGGTGGAGGACATCATCTCTGAAAATAGGGTCCCACAGCTGCACCCCATCAGTGTGAGCAGGACTCTTAGGACTCTTAGAAGAGTCAATGCTCTGAGACCATGGGGGCGCTTAGCCCCCTCATTTCGTCACTGAGGATGATTTCATTTTTCAGGGATTAGAGAGGGTGGTCCTTGTAGTGGACTGCAGGTATGGAGAGCTGTTGTCATCGTATTAAATAGATAAGAATGATTATATGTATTGTAGAAATGTCTCCTATCATGTTCCCTAATTTTTTATTATGTCCACATCCTGGTCCCCATCTTGGACATCATAACAAACGTGCACTTTTTTGTTTAATTTACACATTGGACCATAGGAAAAATGACACTACAGCTACAGAGGTGACCGTCTGATAGCCCAGCTCGACTATCCATCTCTCAGTGACGAAGAGAGGGGGCTAAGCGCCCCCATGGTCTCAGAGCATTAACTCTTCTAAGAGTCCTAAGAGTCCTGCTCACACTGATGGGGTGCAGCTGTGGGACCCTATTTTCAGAGATGATGTCCTCCACCCAACTCTCAAAAAGCTGAAAGGGTCTTCAGTAGAGATGGATAGTCGAGCTGGGCTATCAGACGGTCACCTCTGTAGCTGTAGTGTCATTTTTCCTATGGCCCAATGTGTAAATTAAACAAAAAAGTGCACGTTTGTTATGATGTCCAAGATGGGGACCAGGATGTGGACATAATAAAAAATTAGGGAACATGATAGGAGACATTTCTACAATACATATAATCATTCTTATCTATCTAATACGATCACAACAGCTCTCCATACCTGCAGTCCACCACAAGGACCACCCTCTCTAATCCCTGAAAAATGAAATCATCCTCAGTGACGAAGAGAGGGGGCCAAGCGCCCCCCATGGTACCAGAGCATTGACTCTTCTAAGAGTCCTAAGAGTCCTGCTCACACTGATGTGGTGAAGCTGTGGGACCCTATTTTCAGAGATGATGTCCTCCACCCAACTCTCAAAAAGCTGAAAGGGTCTTCAGTAGAGATGGATAGTCGAGCTGGGCTATCAGACGGTCACCTGTGTAGCTGTAGTGTCATTTTTCCTATGGTCCAATGTGTAAATTAAACAAAAAAGTGCACGTTTGTTATGATGTCCAAGATGGGGACCAGGATGTGGACATAATAAGAAATTAGGGAACATGATAGGAGACATTTCTACAATACATATAATCATTCTTATCTATCTAATACGATGACAACAGCTCTCCATACCTGCAGTCCACCACAAGGACCACCCTCTCTAATCCCTGAAAAATGAAATCATCCTCAGGGACGAAGAGAGGGGGCTAAGCGCCCCCCATGGTTTTAGAGCATTGACTCTTCTAAGAGTCCTAAGAGTCCTGCTTACACTGATGGGGTGCAGCTGTGGGACCCTATTTTCAGAGATGATGTCCTCCACCCAACTCTCAAAAAGCTGAAAGGGTCTTCAGTAGAGATGGATAGTCGAGCTGGGCTATCAGACGGTCACCTCTGTAGCTGTAGTGTCATTTTTCCTATGGTCCAATGTGTAAATTAAACAAAAAAGTGCACGTTTGTTAAGATTTCCAAGATGGGGACCAGGATGTGGACATAATAAAAAAATAGGGAACATGATAGCAGACATTTCTACAATACATATAATCATTCTTATCTATCTAATACGATGACAACAGCTCTCCATACCTGCAGTCCACCACAAGGACCACCCTCTCTATTCCTTGAAAAGTGAAATCATCCTCAGTGACGAAGAGAGGGGGCTAAGCGCCCCCCATGGTCTCAGAGCATTGACTCTTCTAAGAGTCCTAAGAGTCCTGCTCACACTGATGGGGTGCAGCTGTGGGACCCTATTTTCAGAGATGATGTTCTCCACCCAACTCTCAAAAAGCTGAAAGGGTCTTCAGTAGAGATGGATAGTCGAGCTGGGCTATCAGACGGTCACCTCTGTAGCTGTAGTGTCATTTTTCCTATGGTCCAATGTGTAAATTAAACAAAAAAGTGCACGTTTGTTATGATGTCCAAGATGGGGACCAGGATGTGGACATAATAAAAAATTAGGGAACATGATAGGAGACATTTCTACAATACATATAATCATTCTTATCTATCTAATACGATCACAACAGCTCTCCATACCTGCAGTCCACCACAAGGACCACTCTCTCTAATCCCTGAAAAATGAAATCATCCTCAGTGACGAAGAGAGGGGGCTAAGCGCCCCCCATGGTCTCAGAGCATTGACTCTTCTAAGAATCCTAAGATTCCTGCTCACACTGATGGGGTGCAGCTGTGGGACCCTATTTTCAGAGATGATGTCCTCCACCCAACTCTCAAAAAGCTGAAAGGGTCTTCAGTAGAGATGGATAGTCGAGCTGGGCTATCAGACGGTCACCTCTGTAGCTGTAGTGTCATTTTTCCTATGGTCCAATGTGTAAATTAAACAAAAAAGTGCACGTTTGTTATGATTTCCAAGATGGGGACCAGGATGTGGACATAATAAAAAAATAGGGAACATGATAGGAGACATTTCTACAATACATATAATCATTCTTATCTATCTAATACGATGACAACAGCTCTCCATACCTGCAGTCCACCACAAGGACCACCCTCTCTATTCCCTGAAAAGTGAAATCATCCTCAGTGACGAAGAGAGGGGGCTAAGCGCCCCCCATGGTCTCAGAGCATTGACTCTTCTAAGAGTCTTAAGAGTCCTGCTCACACTGATGGGGTGCAGCTGTGGGACCCTATTTTCAGAGATGATGTCCTCCACCCAACTCTCAAAATGCTGAAAGGGTCTTCAGTAGAGATGAATAGTCGAGCTGGGCTATCAGACGGTCACCTCTCTAGCTGTAGTGTCATTTTTCCTATGGTCCAATGTGTAAATTAAACAAAAAAGTGCACGTTTGTTATGATGTCCAAGATGGGGACCAGGATGTGGACATAATAAAAAATTAGGGAACATGATAGGAGACATTTCTACAATACATATAATCATTCTTATCTATCTAATACGATGACAACAGCTCTCCATACCTGCAGTCCACCACAAGGACCACCCTCTCTAATCCCTGAAAAATGAAATCATCCTCAGTGACGAAGAGAGGGGGCTAAGCGCCCCCATGGTCTCAGAGCATTAACTCTTCTAAGAGTCCTAAGAGTCCTGCTCACACTGATGGGGTGCAGCTGTGGGACCCTATTTTCAGAGATGATGTCCTCCACCCAACTCTCAAAAAGCTGAAAGGGTCTTCAGTAGAGATGGATAGTCGAGCTGGGCTATCAGACGGTCACCTCTGTAGCTGTAGTGTCATTTTTCCTATGGTCCAATGTGGAAATTAAACAAAAAAGTGCACGTTTGTTATGATGTCCAAGATGGGGACCAGGATGTGGACATAATAAAAAATTAGGGAACATGATAGGAGACATTTCTACAATACATATAATCATTCTTATCTATCTAATACGATGACAACAGCTCTCCATACCTGCAGTCCACCACAAGGACCACCCTCTCTAATCCCTGAAAAATGAAATCATCCTCAGTGACGAAGAGAGGGGGCCAAGCGCCCCCCATGGTACCAGAGCATTGACTCTTCTAAGAGTCCTAAGAGTCCTGCTCACACTGATGGGGTGCAGCTGTGGGACCCTATTTTCAGAGATGATGTCCTCCACCCAACTCTCAAAAAGCTGAAAGGGTCTTCAGTAGAGATGGATAGTCGAGCTGGGCTATCAGACGGTCACCTCTGTAGCTGTAGTGTCATTTTTCCTATTGTCCAATTTGTAAATTAAACAAAAAAGTGCACGTTTGTTATGATTTCCAAGATGGGAACCAGGATGTGGACATAATAAAAAAATAGGGAACATGATAGGAGACATTTCTACAATACATATAATCATTCTTATCTATCTAATACGATGACAACAGCTCTCCATACCTGCAGTCCACCACAAGGACCACCCTCTCTATTCCCTGAAAAGTGAAATCATCCTCAGTGACGAGGAGAGGGGGCTAAGCGCCCCCCCATGGTCTCAGAGCATTGACTCTTCTAAGAGTCCTAAGAGTCCTGCTCACACTGATGGGGTGCAGCTGTGGGACCCTATTTTCAGAGATGATGTTCTCCACCCAACTCTCAAAAAGCTGAAAGGGTCTTCAGTAGAGATGGATAGTCGAGCTGGGCTATCAGACGGTCACCTCTGTAGCTGTAGTGTCATTTTTCCTATGGTCCAATGTGTAAATTAAACAAAAAAGTGCACGTTTGTTATGATGTCCAAGATGGGGACCAGGATGTGGACATAATAAAAAATTAGGGAACATGATAGGAGACATTTCTACAATACATATAATCATTCTTATCTATTTAATACGATGACAACAGCTCTCCATACCTGCAGTCCACCACAAGGACCACCCTCTCTAATCCCTGAAAAATGAAATCATCCTCAGTGACGAAGAGAGGGGGCTAAGCGCCCCCCATGGTCTCAGAGCATTGACTCTTCTAAGAGTCCTAAGAGTCCTGCTCACACTGATGGGGTGCAGCTGTGGGACCCTATTTTCAGAGATGATGTCCTCCACCCAACTCTCAAAAAGCTGAAAGGGTCTTCAGTAGAGATGGATAGTCGAGCTGGGCTATCAGACGGTCACCTCTGTAGCTGTAGTGTCATTTTTCCTATGGTCCAATGTGTAAATTAAACAAAAAAGTGCACGTTTGTTATGATGTCCAAGATGGGGACCAGGATGTGGACATAATAAAAAATTAGGGAACATGATAGGAGACATTTCTACAATACATATAATCATTCTTATCTATTTAATACGATGACAACAGCTCTCCATACCTGCAGTCCACCACAAGGACCACCCTCTCTAATCCCTGAAAAATGAAATCATCCTCAGTGACGAAGAGAGGGGGCTAGGCGCCCCCCATGGTCTCAGAGCATTGACTCTTCTAAGAGTCCTAAGAGTCCTGCTCACACTGATGGGGTGCAGCTGTGGGACCCTATTTTCAGAGATGATGTCCTCCACCCAACTCTCAAAAAGCTGAAAGGGTCTTCAGTAGAGATGGATTGTCGAGCTGGGCTATCAGACGGTCACCTCTGTAGCTGTAGTGTCATTTTTCCTATGGTCCAATGTGTAAATTAAACAAAAAAGTGCACGTTTGTTATGATGTCCAAGATTGGGACCAGGATGTGGACATAATAAAAAATTAGGGAACATGATAGGAGACATTTCTACAATACATATAATCATTCTTATCTACCTAATACCATAATAACAGCTCTCCATACCTGCAGTCCACCACAAGGACCACCCTCTCTAATCCCTGAAAAATGAAATCATCCTCAGTGACGAAGAGAGGGGGCTAAGTGCCCCCAATGGTCTCAGAGCATTGACTCTTCTAAGAGTCCTAAGAGTCCTGCTCACACTGATGGGGTGCAGCTGTGGGACCCTATTTTCAGAGATGATGTCCTCCACCCAACTCTCAAAAAGCTGAAAGGGTCTTCAGTAGAGATGGATAGTCGAGCTGGGCTATCAGACGGTCACCTCTGTAGCTGTAGTGTCATTTTTCCTTTGGTCCAATGTGTAAATTAAACAAAAAAGTGCACGTTTGTTATGATGTCCAAGATGGGGACCAGGATGTGGACATAATAAAAAATTAGGGAACATGATAGGAGACATTTCTACAATACATATAATCATTCTTATCTATCTAATACGATGACAACAGCTCTCCATACCTGCAGTCCACCACAAGGACCACCCTCTCTAATCCCTGAAAAATGAAATCATCCTCAGTGACGAAGAGAGGGGGCTAAGCGCCCCCATGGTCTCAGAGCATTAACTCTTCTAAGAGTCCTAAGAGTCCTGCTCACACTGATGGGGTGCAGCTGTGGGACCCTATTTTCCGAGATGATGTCCTCCACCCAACTCTCAAAAAGCTGAAAGGGTCTTCAGTAGAGATGGATAGTCGAGCTGGGCTATCAGACGGTCACCTCTGTAGCTGTAGTGTCATTTTTCCTATGGCCCAATGTGTAAATTAAACAAAAAAGTGCACGTTTGTTATGATGTCCAAGATGGGGACCAGGATGTGGACATAATAAAAAATTAGGGAACATGATAGGAGACATTTCTACAATACATATAATCATTCTTATCTATCTAATACGATCACAACAGCTCTCCATACCTGCAGTCCACCACAAGGACCACCCTCTCTAATCCCTGAAAAATGAAATCATCCTCAGTGACGAAGAGAGGGGGCCAAGCGCCCCCCATGGTACCAGAGCATTGACTCTTCTAAGAGTCCTAAGAGTCCTGCTCACACTGATGGGGTGAAGCTGTGGGACCCTATTTTCAGAGATGATGTCCTCCACCCAACTCTCAAAAAGCTGAAAGGGTCTTCAGTAGAGATGGATAGTCGAGCTGGGCTATCAGACGGTCACCTCTGTAGCTGTAGTGTCATTTTTCCTATGGTCCAATGTGTAAATTAAACAAAAAAGTGCACGTTTGTTATGATGTCCAAGATGGGGACCAGGATGTGGACATAATAAGAAATTAGGGAACATGATAGGAGACATTTCTACAATACATATAATCATTCTTATCTATCTAATACGATGACAACAGCTCTCCATACCTGCAGTCCACCACAAGGACCACCCTCTCTAATCCCTGAAAAATGAAATCATCCTCAGGGACGAAGAGAGGGGGCTAAGCGCCCCCCATGGTTTTAGAGCATTGACTCTTCTAAGAGTCCTAAGAGTCCTGCTTACACTGATGGGGTGCAGCTGTGGGACCCTATTTTCAGAGATGATGTCCTCCACCCAACTCTCAAAAAGCTGAAAGGGTCTTCAGTAGAGATGGATAGTCGAGCTGGGCTATCAGACGGTCACCTCTGTAGCTGTAGTGTCATTTTTCCTATGGTCCAATGTGTAAATTAAACAAAAAAGTGCACGTTTGTTATGATGTTCAAGATGGGGACCAGGATGTGGACATAATAAAAAATTAGGGAACATGATAGGAGACATTTCTACAATACATATAATCATTCTTATCTATCTAATACGATCACAACAGCTCTCCATACCTGCAGTCCACCACAAGGACCACTCTCTCTAATCCCTGAAAAATGAAATCATCCTCAGTGACGAAGAGAGGGGGCTAAGCGCCCCCCATGGTCTCAGAGCATTGACTCTTCTAAGAGTCCTAAGATTCCTGCTCACACTGATGGGGTGCAGCTGTGGGACCCTATTTTCAGAGATGATGTCCTCCACCCAACTCTCAAAAAGCTGAAAGGGTCTTCAGTAGAGATGGATAGTCGAGCTGGGCTATCAGACGGTCACCTCTGTAGCTGTAGTGTCATTTTTCCTATGGTCCAATGTGTAAATTAAACAAAAAAGTGCACGTTTGTTATGATTTCCAAGATGGGGACCAGGATGTGGACATAATAAAAAAATAGGGAACATGATAGGAGACATTTCTACAATACATATAATCATTCTTATCTATCTAATACGATGACAACAGCTCTCCATACCTGCAGTCCACCACAAGGACCACCCTCTCTATTCCCTGAAAAGTGAAATCATCCTCAGTGACGAAGAGAGGGGGCTAAGCGCCCCCCATGGTCTCAGAGCATTGACTCTTCTAAGAGTCCTAAGAGTCCTGCTCACACTGATGGGGTGCAGCTGTGGGACCCTATTTTCAGAGATGATGTTCTCCACCCAACTCTCAAAAAGCTGAAAGGGTCTTCAGTAGAGATGGATAGTCGAGCTGGGCTATCAGACGGTCACCTCTGTAGCTGTAGTGTCATTTTTCCTATGGTCCAATGTGTAAATTAAACAAAAAAGTGCACGTTTGTTATGATGTCCAAGATGGGGACCAGGATGTGGACATAATAAAAAATTAGGGAACATGATAGGAGACATTTCTACAATACATATAATCATTCTTATCTATCTAATACGATCACAACAGCTCTCCATACCTGCAGTCCACCACAAGGACCACTCTCTCTAATCCCTGAAAAATGAAATCATCCTCAGTGACGAAGAGAGGGGGCTAAGCGCCCCCCATGGTCTCAGAGCATTGACTCTTCTAAGAGTCCTAAGATTCCTGCTCACACTGATGGGGTGCAGCTGTGGGACCCTATTTTCAGAGATGATGTCCTCCACCCAACTCTCAAAAAGCTGAAAGGGTCTTCAGTAGAGATGGATAGTCGAGCTGGGCTATCAGACGGTCACCTCTGTAGCTGTAGTGTCATTTTTCCTATGGTCCAATGTGTAAATTAAACAAAAAAGTGCACGTTTGTTATGATTTCCAAGATGGGGACCAGGATGTGGACATAATAAAAAAATAGGGAACATGATAGGAGACATTTCTACAATACATATAATCATTCTTATCTATCTAATACGATGACAACAGCTCTCCATACCTGCAGTCCACCACAAGGACCACCCTCTCTATTCCCTGAAAAGTGAAATCATCCTCAGTGACGAAGAGAGGGGGCTAAGCGCCCCCCATGGTCTCAGAGCATTGACTCTTCTAAGAGTCCTAAGAGTCCTGCTCACACTGATGGGGTGCAGCTGTGGGACCCTATTTTCAGAGATGATGTTCTCCACCCAACTCTCAAAAAGCTGAAAGGGTCTTCAGTAGAGATGGATAGTCGAGCTGGGCTATCAGACGGTCACCTCTGTAGCTGTAGTGTCATTTTTCCTATGGTCCAATGTGTAAATTAAACAAAAAAGTGCACGTTTGTTATGATGTCCAAGATGGGGACCAGGATGTGGACATAATAAAAAATTAGGGAACATGATAGGAGACATTTCTACAATACATATAATCATTCTTATCTATTTAATACGATGACAACAGCTCTCCATACCTGCAGTCCACCACAAGGACCACCCTCTCTAATCCCTGAAAAATGAAATCATCCTCAGTGACAAAGAGAGGGGGCTAAGCGCCCCCCATGGTCTCAGAGCATTGACTCTTCTAAGAGTCCTCAGAGTCCTGCTCACACTGATGGGGTGCAGCTGTGGGACCCTATTTTCAGAGATGATGTCCTCCACCCAACTCTCAAAAAGCTGAAAGGGTCTTCAGTAGAGATGGATAGTCGAGCTGGGCTATCAGACGGTCACCTCTGTAGCTGTAGTGTCATTTTTCCTATGGTCCAATGTGTAAATTAAACAAAAAAGTGCACGTTTGTTATGATGTCCAAGATGGGGACCAGGATGTGGACATAATAAAAAATTAGGGAACATGATACTAGACATTTCTACAATACATATAATCATTCTTATCTATCTAATACGATGATAACAGCTCTCCATATCTGCAGTCCACCACAAGGACCACCCTCTCTAATCCCTGAAAAATGAAATCATCCTCAGTGATGAAGAGAGGGGGCTAAGTGCCCCCAATGGTCTCAGAGCATTGACTCTTCTAAGAGTCCTAAGAGTCCTGCTCACACTGATGGGGTGCAGCTGTGGGACCCTATTTTCAGAGATGATGTCCTCCACCCAACTCTCAAAAAGCTGAAAGGGTCTTCAGTAGAGATGGATAGTCGAGCTGGGCTATCAGACGGTCACCTCTGTAGCTGTAGTGTCATTTTTCCTATGGTCCAATGTGTAAATTAAACAAAAAAGTGCACGTTTGTTATGATGTCCAAGATGGGGACCAGGATGTGGACATAATAAAAAATTAGGGAACATGATAGGAGACATTTCTACAATACATATAATCATTCTTATCTATCTAATACGATGACAACAGCTCTCCATACCTGCAGTCCACCACAAGGACCACCCTCTCTAATCCCTGAAAAATGAAATCATCCTCAGTGACGAAGAGAGGGGGCTAAGCGCCCCCATGGTCTCAGAGCATTAACTCTTCTAAGAGTCCTAAGAGTCCTGCTCACACTGATGGGGTGCAGCTGTGGGACCCTATTTTCAGAGATGATGTCCTCCACCCAACTCTCAAAAAGCTGAAAGGGTCTTCAGTAGAGATGGATAGTCGAGCTGGGCTATCAGACGGTCACCTCTGTAGCTGTAGTGTCATTTTTCCTATGGTCCAATGTGTAAATTAAACAAAAAAGTGCACGTTTGTTATGATGTCCAAGATGGGGACCAGGATGTGGACATAATAAAAAATTAGGGAACATGATAGGAGACATTTCTACAATACATATAATCATTCTTATCTATCTAATACGATGACAACAGCTCTCCATACCTGCAGTCCACCACAAGGACCACCCTCTCTAATCCCTGAAAAATGAAATCATCCTCAGTGACGAAGAGAGGGGGCTAAGCGCCCCCATGGTCTCAGAGCATTAACTCTTCTAAGAGTCCTAAGAGTCCTGCTCACACTGATGGGGTGCAGCTGTGGGACCCTATTTTCAGAGATGATGTCCTCCACCCAACTCTCAAAAAGCTAAAAGGGTCTTCAGTAGAGATGGATAGTCGAGCTGGGCTATCAGACGGTCACCTCTGTAGCTGTAGTGTCATTTTTCCTATGGTCCAATGTGTAAATTAAACAAAAAAGTGCACGTTTGTTATGATGTCCAAGATGGGGACCAGGATGTGGACATAATAAAAAATTAGGGAACATGATAGGAGACATTTCTACAATACATATAATCATTCTTATCTATCTAATACGATGACAACAGCTCTCCATACCTGCAGTCCACCACAAGGACCACCCTCTCTAATCCCTGAAAAATGAAATCATCCTCAGTGACGAAGAGAGGGGGCCAAGCGCCCCCCATGGTACCAGAGCATTGACTCTTCTAAGAGTCCTAAGAGTCCTGCTCACACTGATGGGGTGAAGCTGTGGGACCCTATTTTCAGAGATGATGTCCTCCACCCAACTCTCAAAAAGCTGAAAGGGTCTTCAGTAGAGATGGGTAGTCGAGCTGGGCTATCAGACGGTCACCTCTGTAGCTGTAGTGTCATTTTTCCTATGGTCCAATGTGTAAATTAAACAAAAAAGTGCACGTTTGTTATGATGTCCAAGATGGGGACCAGGATGTGGACATAATAAGAAATTAGGGAACATGATAGGAGACATTTCTACAATACATATAATCATTCTTATCTATCTAATACGATGACAACAGCTCTCCATACCTGCAGTCCACCACAAGGACCACCCTCTCTAATCCCTGAAAAATGAAATCATCCTCAGGGACGAGGAGAGGGGGCTAAGCGCCCCCCATGGTTTTAGAGCATTGACTCTTCTAAGAGTCCTAAGAGTCCTGCTTACACTGATGGGGTGCAGCTGTGGGACCCTATTTTCAGAGATGATGTCCTCCACCCAACTCTCAAAAAGCTGAAAGGGTCTTCAGTAGAGATGGATAGTCGAGCTGGGCTATCAGACGGTCACCTCTGTAGCTGTAGTGTCATTTTTCCTATGGTCCAATGTGTAAATTAAACAAAAAAGTGCACGTTTGTTATGATGTCCAAGATGGGGACCAGGATGTGGACATAATAAAAAATTAGGGAACATGATAGGAGACATTTCTACAATACATATAATCATTCTTATCTATCTAATACGATCACAACAGCTCTCCATACCTGCAGTCCACCACAAGGACCACTCTCTCTAATCCCTGAAAAATGAAATCATCCTCAGTGACGAAGAGAGGGGGCTAAGCGCCCCCCATGGTCTCAGAGCATTGACTCTTCTAAGAGTCCTAAGATTCCTGCTCACACTGATGGGGTGCAGCTGTGGGACCCTATTTTCAGAGATGATGTCCTCCACCCAACTCTCAAAAAGCTGAAAGGGTCTTCAGTAGAGATGGATAGTCGAGCTGGGCTATCAGACGGTCACCTCTGTAGCTGTAGTGTCATTTTTCCTATGGTCCAATGTGTAAATTAAACAAAAAAGTGCACGTTTGTTATGATGTCCAAGATGGGGACCAGGATGTGGACATAATAAAAAAATAGGGAACATGATAGGAGACATTTCTACAATACATATAATCATTCTTATCTATCTAATACGATGACAACAGCTCTCCATACCTGCAGTCCACCACAAGGACCACCCTCTCTATTCCCTGAAAAGTGAAATCATCCTCAGTGACGAAGAGAGGGGGCTAAGCGCCCCCCATGGTCTCAGAGCATTGACTCTTCTAAGAGTCCTAAGAGTCCTGCTCACACTGATGGGGTGCAGCTGTGGGACCCTATTTTCAGAGATGATGTTCTCCACCCAACTCTCAAATAGCTGAAAGGGTCTTCAGTAGAGATGGATAGTCGAGCTGGGCTATCAGACGGTCACCTCTGTAGCTGTAGTGTCATTTTTCCTATGGTCCAATGTGTAAATTAAACAAAAAAGTGCACGTTTGTTATGATGTCCAAGATGGGGACCATGATGTGGACATAATAAAAAATTAGGGAACATGATAGGAGACATTTCTACAATACATATAATCATTCTTATCTATCTAATACGATGACAACAGCTCTCCATACCGTATTTCATGGTCAATCCAGGTTTGTCAGTGATGGCACTGACATAATGTATGGCGTCTTTTTCGGGCGTTATCCTTTGCCTTTTCATTGTGAAAATCCAGTTGCCTATATCAAAGCAAATTCTACTACTTGTAAAGTATGCAGAAAATGAAATGTAGAACATATAACATCAACTGCTTAGGAACGCATCATAGGTTAGTACTTAAAAGGATATTGTCATGTTCTAGTCATAATGCAAGCTGGACATTTTTCATGTTACCCTGTAATCGCCGGCCCTTTCTAATGCTCACAAGCAAAGATATATGCTCAGCTGCTAAGGCTTCCCTCTGCCTTCTGAATGAAAATTGAATATGTCTGGCTCACTGTGTATATAGCAGGTGCTCAGAAAAAATAAGAGTCAATTCAAAAGAAATAGCTCTGGTACACTATAGTGATTAATAACGTAAGAAAAGAACTCTTGGAATGCTGAAAATTCTTTATTTGTGCAAAAGGATAATTCATCCAACGTTTCGACCTTGTTTTTAGGTCTTTATCAAGGATAAAGTTATCTAAGATCATAAAGGGTTACAAAACCATATAAACACGTAATTAGTACATAGTACAACATAACAGTACAATATATTGCTACTTGAGAGTACAATGGGTCAAATGACCATGAGGCACATACAAAAAATTTTTCCAAAGCCATAGTGAAAACATTTGTACTGAGGAAAGAAAATTTCCACATGACCTATCTGGAGAAACATTCTGGATCAAACAACCAAAAATAGTCAAGCAGGTAAATACACACCTATATTTCATAACAGGATGATATGTGTTCAATTGTATAGCGTCATTGCCATTAAGGTACAAATGGAAAACTTGCAATCCTATATAGTGAAGGAAATGAACACATATCATATCAAAGAACACAGGAACATGGGTGTGAGAAAAACCTCAATGTTTATACTTTGTTCTTTATAATGGTGTGAACATGTATATGTCTCAGTACCTTATGCACTTGAGAATTCTAGTGAGTAGATGATGAAAGCCTATTCCAGAACTGGAATCGGTAAATAATTGTAGGTGGAATCTAAATGAAAAGATGGTACAAGTGTTATCATGACACGTGGGCTATAACACAATGGACCGTGTGACAAAGAAGAAAGGAGAGAAAGAAGAGGAAGAAAATGGAACTACCTGTAACATTACGTGATAGTCACTGGTAAGTATCACTTGACAATTCAGGTGAAAAAGGATTCCTTTATTAAAGGGTTCTCAGTCGCCTCAGGATCATGAAATACTAGGGTAAATGATATGAGAATGGGTAAGAAGCACCACTAAAGGAAATATGAAATGCAGGACATATATCTATAAACCCCTGAACTACATGATAGAAATAAAAAGAAGAAAAAAGAAAAAAAAGAAGAAAGAAGAACACATAGAATGCGGAAAGAGAATGGGTACAACTACCTGAGTTACTGCAGGGAGGCCCCTGGTTGGTATTGTGAGGGTTAGTGGAATTCCTTCACTGAAGGGTTCTCAGTTGCCTCAGGTTCGTGAAAAATGCTATAGACAAATAATGCCCGGAGAAAAGGGGTTCATATACAGCGAATAATGGTAATACAAGGTACATGTGTCACATGTAATAGTATATATATATATATTGTACTAAGCTCTACACCAGAAATAGAAAGTAGTCCCTCTGCCTTCTGTCTAGGTGCCCTGAGTTATGTCCTGTAAACTGTCACAGCGACCCAGACACACATGTGTAGTAGGGGAATATCCCTGCTGAGATGCCAGTGCTAGAGCACTCGTTTGCTGTGGAGTTGAACGCTATGTGAGCAGTTCTTACCTTCAATGAGCAGAAGTCTCTTTTTTCAGATTTCAATATCTCTGTGGGTATCTGGCAGAAATATGGAATACTCTTTACTGCTAAGACCCTGTACACCACTCCCACTAAAGGGGGCTTTACACGCTGCGACATCGCTAATGCGGAGTCGTTGGGGTCACGGAATTTGTGACGCACATCCGGCCGCATTAGCGATGTTGCTGCGTGTGACACCGATGAGCGATTTTGCATCGTTGCAAAAACGTGCAAAATCGCTCATCGGTGACATGGGTCTCCATTCTCGATTATCGTTACTGCAGCAGTAACGATTAGAGATGAGCGAACCGGTCGCGGTTCGGCTCGAGGTTGGTTCGCCGAACGGACCTCCCGTTCGAGTTCGGTTCGTCGAACGTTCGACGAACCGAACTCGAACTGCATAGGAAACAATGGCAGGCAATCACAAACACAGAAAAACACCTAGAAAACACCCTCAAAGGTGTCCAAAAGGTCACAAACAACTCACAACACATGGGAAAGTGACAAGGACATATACTCATGCGAAAACAAAAGAGCTGGACAAGGAAAAAGAGGAGGACACACAGATATATGAGTATATGCAAGGAAACATCGATTCCATTAATGTGCAACTTGAGCCCTGCTCATTCTTGGCTTCCAATCTTGATAAATTGCCTGAGCTCGCCACGTACGTCTTGGGGATCTTGTCGTGTCCTGCAGCCAGCGTTCTCTCGGAACCTGTCTTCAGTGCTGCTGTGGGTCTGCTGGCAGATAAG
Organism: Anomaloglossus baeobatrachus; assembly: GCF_048569485.1. NCBI lineage: Eukaryota > Metazoa > Chordata > Amphibia > Anura > Aromobatidae > Anomaloglossus > Anomaloglossus baeobatrachus. Next base: position 413,203 of record NW_027443337.1, on the reverse strand, counting down.
CACACGTGTCTGTCCACTGACAATGTGGACATGGCTCTCAGAGGACTTTTCTTCCCCTGGGTCAGCCAGGGGACGGGAAAGGCACGCGTATTTTTGAGAGTGCTTCATGCAAAGCATCTTTTTCTTTTTCAAAAGGGAGCTCAACCGATGCCAGTCAAGTGGGGTGTGTGTGGCCCAGTGAGTGGAAACGAGGGAGACTGTGGTTGGAGTCCCCTCGCTGTGTCTCTAAAAGAACCAAGATGAACAAGTCATGGCTCTCAGAGGACTTTTCTTCCCCTGGGTCAGCCAGGGGACGGGAAAGGCACGCGTATTTTTGAGAGTGCTTCATGCAAAGCATCTTTTTCTTTTTCAAAAGGGAGCTCAACCGATGCCAGTCAAGTGGGGTGTGTGTGGCCCAGTGAGTGGAAACGAGGGAGACTGTGGTTGGAGTCCCCTCGCTGTGTCTCTAAAAGAACCAAGATGAACAAGTCATGGCTCTCAGAGGACTTTTCTTCCCCTGGGTCAGCCAGGGGACGGGAAAGGCACGCGTATTTTTGAGAGTGCTTCATGCAAAGCATCTTTTTCTTTTTCAAAAGGGAGCTCAACCGATGCCAGTCAAGTGGGGTGTGTGTGGCCCAGTGAGTGGAAACGAGGGAGACTGTGGTTGGAGTCCCCTCGCTGTGTCTCTAAAAGAACCAAGATGAACAAGTCATGGCTCTCAGAGGACTTTTCTTCCCCTGGGTCAGCCAGGGGACGGGAAAGGCACGCGTATTTTTGAGAGTGCTTCATGCAAAGCATCTTTTTCTTTTTCAAAAGGGAGCTCAACCGATGCCAGTCAAGTGGGGTGTGTGTGGCCCAGTGAGTGGAAACGAGGGAGACTGTGGTTGGAGTCCCCTCGCTGTGTCTCTAAAAGAACCAAGATGAACAAGTCATGGCTCTCAGAGGACTTTTCTTCCCCTGGGTCAGCCAGGGGACGGGAAAGGCACGCGTATTTTTGAGAGTGCTTCATGCAAAGCATCTTTTTCTTTTTCAAAAGGGAGCTCAACCGATGCCAGTCAAGTGGGGTGTGTGTGGCCCAGTGAGTGGAAACGAGGGAGACTGTGGTTGGAGTCCCCTCGCTGTGTCTCTAAAAGAACCAAGATGAACAAGTCATGGCTCTCAGAGGACTTTTCTTCCCCTGGGTCAGCCAGGGGACGGGAAAGGCACGCGTATTTTTGAGAGTGCTTCATGCAAAGCATCTTTTTCTTTTTCAAAAGGGAGCTCAACCGATGCCAGTCAAGTGGGGTGTGTGTGGCCCAGTGAGTGGAAACGAGGGAGACTGTGGTTGGAGTCCCCTCGCTGTGTCTCTAAAAGAACCAAGATGAACAAGTCATGGCTCTCAGAGGACTTTTCTTCCCCTGGGTCAGCCAGGGGACGGGAAAGGCACGCGTATTTTTGAGAGTGCTTCATGCAAAGCATCTTTTTCTTTTTCAAAAGGGAGCTCAACCGATGCCAGTCAAGTGGGGTGTGTGTGGCCCAGTGAGTGGAAACGAGGGAGACTGTGGTTGGAGTCCCCTCGCTGTGTCTCTAAAAGAACCAAGATGAACAAGTCATGGCTCTCAGAGGACTTTTCTTCCCCTGGGTCAGCCAGGGGACGGGAAAGGCACGCGTATTTTTGAGAGTGCTTCATGCAAAGCATCTTTTTCTTTTTCAAAAGGGAGCTCAACCGATGCCAGTCAAGTGGGGTGTGTGTGGCCCAGTGAGTGGCAACGAGGGAGACTGTGGTTGGAGTCCCCTCGCTGTGTCTCTAAAAGAACCAAGATGAACAAGTCATGGCTCTCAGAGGACTTTTCTTCCCCTGGGTCAGCCAGGGGACGGGAAAGGCACGCGTATTTTTGAGAGTGCTTCATGCAAAGCATCTTTTTCTTTTTCAAAAGGGAGCTCAACCGATGCCAGTCAAGTGGGGTGTGTGTGGCCCAGTGAGTGGAAACGAGGGAGACTGTGGTTGGAGTCCCCTCGCTGTGTCTCTAAAAGAACCAAGATGAACAAGTCATGGCTCTCAGAGGACTTTTCTTCCCCTGGGTCAGCCAGGGGACGGGAAAGGCACGCGTATTTTTGAGAGTGCTTCATGCAAAGCATCTTTTTCTTTTTCAAAAGGGAGCTCAACCGATGCCAGTCAAGTGGGGTGTGTGTGGCCCAGTGAGTGGAAACGAGGGAGACTGTGGTTGGAGTCCCCTCGCTGTGTCTCTAAAAGAACCAAGATGAACAAGTCATGGCTCTCAGAGGACTTTTCTTCCCCTGGGTCAGCCAGGGGACGGGAAAGGCACGCGTATTTTTGAGAGTGCTTCATGCAAAGCATCTTTTTCTTTTTCAAAAGGGAGCTCAACCGATGCCAGTCAAGTGGGGTGTGTGTGGCCCAGTGAGTGGCAACGAGGGAGACTGTGGTTGGAGTCCCCTCGCTGTGTTATACATGCTTTTAGAAGGGCATGACATGGCTTGGAGGTTGACTTTCATAAAATGCAAACTGTTGGCTACCAAAATGCTGCCTTTCCAACAACTGTGGTTATAGGCAATGAGGAACATACTGATGAAGATGAGACGCAGATACCCGATTGGGATGACAACTTAAATATTCGGTCAGGGCAAGAAGAGGCTCGGTCTGAGGGGGAGGGGAGTGCAAACACAACAATTGATGATGAAGTTCTAGATCCCACCTACTGTCAACCCCCAGTCAGGCACTCGAGGAGGTCAACAGAGGCGGTGGAGGAGGATGCAACCGACGACGAAATTACCTTGCACCTTCCTGGACAGAGTCGGAGCACTGGTAGCACGTCTACAACTGCATCCTCAGCCACCACTCTGCCTATGAGCATTATTCGGGGTGCATCAACAGGTCGCATGGCCTCTAAGCCTTGCCTAGCCTGTTCCTTTTTTGACATAGAAAAAGATCGCCCAAATCATGTGATATGTAAAATTTGTCATGATTCTCTTAGTAGAGGTCAAAACCTCAGCAGTTTGACAACTTCTTCCATGAATCGTCACATGAATAAATATCATAGGTCCCGGTGGGAAGCTCACTGTGCTGCAATGCGGCCTAGCGGAGCGAACCATCCACCGCCCGCCCCTTCCAGTGCATCCGCGCGCTCTTCATCTTCTAGGACTGTGGGGACAGCTGTCACACCTGTTTTTCCACGCAAAACTTCCACCACTGTAACCGCAACAGGCAGTTTGCTTGGTAGGTCGTCAGTTGGTTTGGAAGGGGAAACAAGTGAGTGTGTACAGCTCTCTCAGACATCGATAGCACCTACGTTGGATGAAGGCAACATCATGTCTCCGCCTGCACTTTCCTCACAAAGCTGCATTTTTCCAGGGACACCCTACTCAACACCGTCTACACACAGCAGCCAGATCTCTGTCCCTCAGATGTGGTCAAATAAAAGGCCACTTCCTCCGACCCATGACAAAGCTAAGAGGTTGACTCTATCCCTCTGTAAGCTGTTGGCTACCGAAATGCTGCCTTTCCGCCTAGTGGACACACAGGATTTTAGAGACCTTATGTCTGTCGCTGTGCCCCAGTACCAGATGCCTAGTCGCCACTACTTCTCTAAGAAAGGTGTGCCCGCGCTACACCAGCATGTCGCACACAACATCACCGCTTCCTTGAGAAACTCTGTGTGTGAACGGGTGCATTTCACCACCGATACTTGGACCAGTAAGCATGGACAGGGACGTTACATGTCGCTGACTGGGCACTGGGTAACTATGTTGATAGATGGTGAAGGGTCTGCTGCACAAGTCTTGCCGTCCCCACGACTTGTGTGTCAATCCTCTGTCTGTCCAAGTTCCGCCACTGCTTCTGCATCCTCCACCTCATCTGGGTCCTCCACCTTCGCCCCAAGCCTGCCTGGTCAGGCCACCAGCGTTCTCACTGCGCAGAAGGAATCACGCACCCCTCATTACTATGCTGGCAGCAGAGCGCAACGGCATCAGGCGGTCTTTAGCTTGACATGTCTTGGGAATAAGAGTCACACAGCTGAGGAGTTGTGGTCAGCTCTGCGGTCCGAGTTTAATAAATGGTTGTCTCCACTCAACCTGCAGCCTGGTAAGGCCGTGTGCGACAATGCTGCAAACCTGGGTGCGGCCCTTCGCCTGGGCAAGGTGACACACGTGCCTTGTATGGCTCACGTGTTGAACCTTGTTGTCCAGCAATTTTTAACACACTATCCCGGCCTAGATGGCCTTCTGACCAGGGCACGTAAACTGTCTGCAGTGCTCACTTCCGCCGTTCAACCGCCGCAGCTGAGCGACTTGCATCGCTCCAGAAGTCTTTCGGCCTGCCGGTTCATCGCCTGAAATGCGATGTGGCGACACGCTGGAATTCAACTCTCCACATGTTACAGCGACTGTGGCAGCACCGGCGAGCCCTGGTGCAATACGTCATGATGTATAGCCTGGGCCAACGAGATGCAGAAGTGGGGCAGATCACCCTGATGGAGTGATCTCAGATCAAGGACCTATGCACCGTTCTGCACAGTTTCGACATGGCGACGAATATGTTTAGCGCTGACAATGCCATTATCAGCATGACGATTACAGTCATTTACATGCTGGAGCACACGCTAAACACTATTCGGAGTCAGGGGGTGGGACAACAGGAAGGGGAGGAACTACAGGAGGATTCATATGCGCAAGACACAACAACATCACCAAGGTCCAGACGTTCATCATCACCAACGCGGCAGGCATGGGACCATGGGGGACAGGGATCAACAAGGGCGCATGGTAGCAGGCGAGATGTTGAGGAAGGTGCAGGAGGACATGAAGATATGGAGGACGAACTGTCCATGGACATGGAAGACTCAGCGGATGAGGGAGACCTTGGTCAAAATTCAGTTGAAAGAGGTTGGGGGGAGATGTCAGAGGAAGAAAGAACGGTTAGCACCTCTATGCCACAAACACAGCGTGGACTTGGTCCGCATGGCTGCGCAAGACACATGAGTGCCTTCTTGTTGCACTACCTCCAACATGACCCTCGGATTGTCAAAATTAGAAGTGATGATGACTACTGGCTTGCCACACTATTAGATCCCCGGGACAAGTCCAAATTTTGTGACATAATTCCACCCATAGAAAGGGACGCACGTATGCTGGAGTATCAGCATAAGCTGTTACTCGATCTTAGCTCGGCTTTTACACCAAACAACCGTGCAGGTGAAGGGAGTGATTCTCCCAGTTGTAACTTGACAAACATGGGACGGCATCGTCATCTTCAACAGTCTACCCGTACCAGTAGGACCGTATCTGGTGCTGGTAACAGCAATTTTATGGAATATTTTCATAATTTTTTTAGACCCTCCTTTGCAAGGCCACCAGAGACAACAAGTCTGACACATAGTCAACGGATGGAGAGGATGATACAGGAGTATCTCCAAATGAACATCGATGCAATGACTTTGCAAATGGAGCCTTGCTCCTTTTGGGCTTCAAATCTAGAAAAATTGACAGAGCTCTCCAGTTACGCCTTGGAGATTTTGTCGTGTGCAGCTGCCAGCGTTGTCTCTGAACGTGTCTTCTTCAGTGCTGCTGGGTGTGTGCTGACAGATAAGCGCACGCGTCTGTCCAGTGACAATGTGGACACACTGACGTTCATCAAAATGAACAAGTCATGGATCCAGAAGGAATTTACTACCCCTGTGTCATCCTGGGGAGAGTAAATGCTTGTGGATTTGGAATGTGCTTGATGCAAATCAAAACATCCTGTTTGCAACTAGGGCACAAGTGCTGCCACTGATGGGGTGTCTGTGTGCCCAATGTTGGGAAAAAAGGTAGACTCCGCTTGGAGTAACCCTTGCTTGATGTGTTTTTTAAAAATGATACAAGATGAACAGATCTGAAGGCAAGATGAAGGCAACATCATGTCTCCGCCTGCACTTTTCTCACAAACCTGCATTTTTCCAGGGACACCCTACTCAACACCGTCTACAGACAGCAGCCAGATCTCTTTCCCTCAGATGTGGTCAAATAAAAGGCCACTTACTGCGACCCATGACAAAGCTAAGTGGTTGACTCTATCCCTCTGTAAGCTGTTGGCTACCGAAATGCTGCCTTTACGCGTAGTGGTGTGAAGCCCCACAGGTGTAGTGTCGGTGCATTACCTTCAGGGACTCCACTCGGCTGGATCTGGTCACAGGTAGGGGATCTTCTTCTTGATTGTCGTGACGCCACTCTCAGTATTGCGGTCAGTGGGGACCGCCACTGCAGGTTGAGGGACGCCTGGGGCTGATGGTGAGTGCAGTTAGTTGGAATAGCCTCCTGAGAGTGAGGCAAGCCCCAGGGCCCTGTGTAGGTGCGTAGTACCACAAGGCGCAGAATAACTCCACACAGGCAGAATGTCTTTCAGGGTTTTTACTCACTTCAGGTGGCAGGGTTAGTAACCCGGGCGTAGCTGGGATGAACCAGGCGGGAACCAGGTGTCCTTCAGGCTGACTTGTGAGGGTGACTACTAACTCGCCTTCCTTAGCCCTTGGTGGTTTGGGGTGACCCCGACTTTGAGTCCCTATGGGGGTCACCCAGGGAAGTTGCTGAAGCCTCACTCCCCTTCGTTTGCCGTGTGCTTGTTGCCTGGACCAGCTCACTCCAGCTGCTTGCCTCCTGTGAGCTATGGGCCCTAACTGTGGCTACGTGGCTGCGGCTTTTGTGGTGTTGTGGCGTGGGCTTTGAGAGCCCCACACCGGCAGGTTTAGCAAAAGAAAGCTGGATCTATCTCCGCTTCGGGATCTGCCGCCCGTTTGGGCCTGGTTCTCCCTAGCAGTCTCCTTACTTCCCACTCTGTGCTCTCTCTCTAGCTGGAGATGGGTTTCGGGTAGCACTCCTAGGTGACCGTTCTCCCCCGTCGGTAGCCACTGCGCGGACGCTGTCAGACTCCAGCAGCCCAGGGGAAGGGGTCAGCTCTCCTCGGAGCTCCCTGGACTCTGCCCTGAACTGGCTCACTGCTCCTCCTCTCCTGTTCTTGCCTACGCCACCTAGCAACCAGATTCTCTTACCACACCCCTTGAGAGGAGATGGAGGCTTTTGGCCCCCTCCACTATTCCAGTGAAGGTGAAGGCTTTTCCCCCTCCTGGGATCCCCAGGGGTCCTCTCATGGGTACATGTGTGAGACCTGATCACTATGCGCCTGTGTTCCACACCCCGGTCAGCCTTCTGGATTACCTGTGTTGTACTGTCCCCAGCATGGGTGCAGTACTCAGTGGTGCCTGACCAGGTCAGGGGCGCCACATTCCCCCTTAGTTATCACCAGCACGTCCTCGGGCTGCAAGACAACATTTTAAAATGCATAAAACATTAAAACATGTAAAACATTTTTTAAAAGCACCAGGTACCATACATCACCACCCTCCACCCACAAGTCCGTTAACCCACCCAAAACCCTTTCACGTTGGCCGCGACTTCAGCCACTTCTGGCAGGATGTAGAGGCGGCTTACATGGGCTGGTGGTTTCAGGGTATACCTGGCCTGGTGGATCCGCGCCTTCAGCCTCTTCTGGCAGGATGCAGAGGCGGCCTCCACAGTTGGTGCTGACCAGCTACCCTCTTTGTGGTGGAGAGCCAGGCCCCATAAACAGGCATGCTCTCTGGTCGCAGGTGAGCCAAGGCCCTATATACGGACGGGCTCCTCCTGGTTGCAGACGAGCCAAGCCCCTAAACAGGCTGACTCTGGTGGCGGTGGTGCCCTCTGGTGTAACTATTTACACTGCGAGAGTTTGTGGCTATAGCCAGTTCATAGCCTTAAGGTTCATTTCTCACATCAGTTTATGTGGGCACATACTTGAACTTTTAAAACGTTGCAAAACAAACTTTCCAAACTGGTCAAAACTTGCTGTACTTTACTTAAACTTAGGCAGATTCCTCTTCACCAGGGCTTGGGCCTGTAGGGCTGCGGCACCTGTTGCTTTCTTGACCTTTTTCCTCATCTGTAGTTGTCTCTTCAGTAGGTTCTTTGTCTTTTCTTTCTTTATGGCTGTCTTTCCTTTCTTCTTTGGGACATGGTACTACATCTAGGGCATACCAGCCTCTTTCGCCTCGATGCATAGTAAACTGTACGGAGTCTCCTGTACGCAGGTTCCTTCCAGGATGTCCTCTGGGCAGATTAGCTCTGACGTCTCTTCTGTTGACGAAGATACCTTCTTTTATACCAGGTGCTACGATGAACCCATATCCTGACTTGAGGCTGAAGTCCTCCACTACTCCTCTGCAAAGGGGTCCTCTGACCTGTGCTTTGGCTCTTCTCAGGAACCGTTTTTCTTGTAGGTCTCTGGCCGTGACTTCTCTCTGCTCTGGGGATGGCGGTGCAGGGAAAGACTGGGTTCTACTGCGGCGCTGTATCTTGCGGACTGGATTCTGCGAAGTGCAGCTTACAAGCTCCCAGGTAGGGCGGTTGGGCAGGTCTTCTTCAGCAGGAGGTGTCAGGTCTTCCTCGTCCCAGCGGGAATATGGCAGCATCTCCGGCTCTGGGACTAGCACTGCTGCTGGCTCCGGGGGCAACTCCTCAGCTTCTTGCCCTCCTCTCCCCCTTAGTTCTTCGCTGCACTCTGGTCGTGGCAGCGCCGGGGATGAGTGTTCCTCAGCTGGCCCAGGCGGTGGACTCTTCAGCGTGGTTGCTGCAGGGGTTGCCTTAGGGGTGTGCGGAGGGAGCATGTATCTGTCCACCATCTCCTGTGGGAACTTGGCCTCCAGGTCAGCCTTCAGCTGCCAGTATGCGGAGTCTTCACCTATTAGGGATTTCCTAGTAGGGACTTCCTTAGGCTGGGGAGCGGTGTCTGCTCTGGCCTTGCAGGCCGGGGAAAATGGTGATGCAATCTCTTGGCGGGCCGCGCCTGGCATGGTGGCGGCCTGGTCTTGGCGGGCCGCGCCCTGTATGGCGGCGGCCTGGTCTTGGCGGGCCGCGCCCTGTATGGCGGCGGCATGGTCTTGGCGGGCCGCGCCCTGTATGGCGGCGGCCTGGTCTTGGCGGGCCGCGCCCTGTATGGCGGCGGCCTGGTCTTGGCGGGCCGCGCCCTGTATGGCGGCGGCCTGGATCGGCGTCGCAGCTGCGATGGGATCTGTGCAGGCTGGGCTGGGCGTCGCTGCAGGGACCGGGTCTTGGTGGGCCGAGCAGGGCATCGCTGCGGCGGCCGGGGCTTGGCGGGCCGAGCAGGGCATCGCTGCGGCGGCCGGGGCTTGGCGGGCCGAGCAGGGCATCGCTGCGGCGGCCGGGGCTTGGCGGGCCGAGCAGGGCATCGCTGCGGCGGCCGGGGCTTGGCAGGCCGCACCTGGCATGGCTGCGGCCTGGCTCAGCGTCGCCGCGCCGGGCGCCTCTTCTGGGACCGCGGTCGTAGCAGCAGGGGTTGGAGCACTTGCGCTGGCCGGGGCAACTCTGGACTCACCCATCAGTGGCACCATCGGGATCTGAGTCGTCGCCGCTCGATCTGGCAGGCGTCGCGCGGCTCCCTCCTCGTAGGTCCGAACCGCCGCAGCCATCTCCAGAAGCTCCGTGCGTCCCTCACTGAGCTGTCGCATGATCCTGGCCTCCAGCTGATCGCAGAAGATAGCAAGCTCCCGGCACCACCAGGCAGCAGAGCCTGGTTCTGGGTATCCACGTCCGGACTCCATCTCTTCTCTCTGCAGCAGCAGGCTTGTGGCTCTCTTTCCTTCCCGCCGTCTCTGGACGCCTCCGCTCTCATCACTAGCGAGGTCAGAACTCTGCAGGGGATCTCTGGGTAGCCACTCCTCTTCGTGGGCGGTAACTTCTTCCAGCGCGGGCTGCTGTTGTTTTTCAGCGCGCTTTTCATGGTGGCAATATGGCGGCGCTTCCAATTTTTCAAGCGGACCGCCCAGGCACATGGTCACCTGTCTGAACAGGTCTAGTCCTTATCCTGTTCGTGACGCCAGATGTGAAGCCCCACAGGTGTAGTGTCGGTGCATTACCTTCAGGGACTCCACTCGGCTGGATCTGGTCACAGGTAGGAGATCTTCTTCTTGATTGTCGTGACGCCACTCTCAGTATTGCGGTCAGTGGGGACCGCCACTGCAGGTTGAGGGACGCCTGGGGCTGATGGTGAGTGCAGTTAGTTGGAATAGCCTCCTGAGAGTGAGGCAAGCCCCAGGGCCCTGTGTAGGTGCGTAGTACCACAAGGCGCAGAATAACTCCACACAGGCAGAATGTCTTTCAGGGTTTTTACTCACTTCAGGTGGCAGGGTGAGTAACCCGGGCGTAGCTGGGATGAACCAGGCGGGAACCAGGTGTCCTTCAGGCTGACTTGTGAGGGTGACTACTAACTCGCCTTCCTTAGCCCTTGGTGGTTTGGGGTGACCCCGACTTTGAGTCCCTATGGGGGTCACCCAGGGAAGTTGCTGAAGCCTCACTCCCCTTCGTTTGCCGTGTGCTTGTTGCCTGGACCAGCTCACTCCAGCTGCTTGCCTCCTGTGAGCTATGGGCCCTAACTGTGGCTACGTGGCTGCGGCTTTTGTGGTGTTGTGGCGTGGGCTTTGAGAGCCCCACACCGGCAGGTTTAGCAAAAGAAAGCTGGATCTATCTCCGCTTCGGGATCTGCCGCCCGTTTGGGCCTGGTTCTCCCTAGCAGTCTCCTTACTTCCCACTCTGTGCTCTCTCTCTAGCTGGAGATGGGTTTCGGGTAGCACTCCTAGGTGACCGTTCTCCCCCGTCGGTAGCCACTGCGCGGACGCTGTCAGACTCCAGCAGCCCAGGGGAAGGGGTCAGCTCTCCTCGGAGCTCCCTGGACTCTGCCCTGAACTGGCTCACTGCTCCTCCTCTCCTGTTCTTGCCTACGCCACCTAGCAACCAGATTCTCTTACCACACCCCTTGAGAGGAGATGGAGGCTTTTGGCCCCCTCCACTATTCCAGTGAAGGTGAAGGCTTTTCCCCCTCCTGGGATCCCCAGGGGTCCTCTCATGGGTACATGTGTGAGACCTGATCACTATGCGCCTGTGTTCCACACCCCGGTCAGCCTTCTGGATTACCTGTGTTGTACTGTCCCCAGCATGGGTGCAGTACTCAGTGGTGCCTGACCAGGTCAGGGGCGCCACAGTGGACACACAGGATTTTACAGACCTTATGTCTGTCGCTGTGCCCCAGTACCACATGCCCAATCACCACTGCTTCTCCAAGAAAAGCATGCCCGCGCTACACCAGCATGTCGCACACAACATCACCACTTCCTTGAGAAAATCTGTGTGCGACAGGGTGCATTTCAACACAGATACTTGGACCAGTAAGCATAGACAGGGTCATTACATGTCACTGACTGGGCACTGGCAAACTATGGTGAGAGATGGAGAAGGGTCTGCTGTACAAGTCTTGCCGTCCCCACGAGTTGTTTCAATCCTTGTTCTGTATGTAGAAGTTAATACACTGCTTCTGCCTCTTCAACCTCGTGTGGGTCCTCTACCTTGGCGCAAACCCTGTGTGGTCAGGCCACCCTTCCTTGCAACTGCGCACAAGGACTACCACACACCTCCTTACTATGCTGGCAGCAGAGCTCAATGCCATCAGGCGGTCAAAGCTTTACTTTGAAATGTATGGGAAATGTGAGTCACACCGCTATTACAGAGAATAGTAGTCAGGCAGGGTCAAAACATTAATTGAGGAACAGGAACAGAATGGGACGGCCAGGAAAGAATCAGAAAACAAGCAGAGTTGAAATGCGTATCGGCCAACAAGGTACATAAACAGCAAGCAGGAAAAGTAGTCAGGTAACAAGCACACAAAATCATAAAACTGAACTGGGGGTAAAATTAACCAGAGGTTCATAGCTATGTCTGGCAGTGGTCTGCAGACAGGATGGGCATAAAAAAGGGTGTGGTGTCTTCCCATTGGTTGTAGCTGAATGATGGTATTTCATCTGTGAGATACCCACCAGCTACATTCAGCCAGAGATTCTGCATCTGTCAAGGTAATGCAGCCCAGTGGGTGAGCATAACCTGCGTCCACCTGCGCCGCTGGCATCGACTACTCTCACATCATCAGCACTATTCATGAAAGGAACACGTTGTCACCTGGCAACCGGAGTACAAATTGACGGAGCGGACTACGTTGGTGACTTAACAGCCGTGTGCGGCAATGATGCAAACCTGGCTGCGGGCCATCCTCAGGGCAATGTGACACACGTGCCTTTTAGGGCTCACGTGTTGAACCGAATTCGCCAGCAATTTTTAAAACACCATCACGGCCTACATGGCCTTGTGCAGTGGGCACGCTCGCTATGTGCTCACTTCCATCGTGCGCACACAGCAGCTCAACAACTTTCATCACTCCGGAAGTCTTAGGGTCTGGCAGTTAAACGCCGTAAATGCGATGTTTCGACACGCAGGAATTGGAATCTGCACATGTTGCAGCGTGTGTGGCAGCACCGCAGAGCCCTGCTGAAATACGGTAAGACATATAGCCTGGGATAACTTGATCCAGAGGTGGTGCAGATCACGCTGCTGGAGTGGTGTCAGATCAAGGACCTATGCACCCTGCTACACAGTTTTGAAATGTCGACGAAGATGTTTAGCACTGGCAATGTCATTCTCAGCGTGACAATTCTGGTCATCTACATGATGGAGCACACTGTAATTATTATTCTGAGTCAGGTGTTGGGACAAGAGGAAGGGGAGGAAGTACAGGAGGAGTCATATGCGGAAGGGATAACAAGATCTACGAGGTCCAGATGGTCAGCGGCACCTATGCGGCATTCATGGTGAGGGAGAGGGATTAACAAGGGCGCATAGTATCAGCAAAAAGTGTTGATGAAAGTGCAGGAGCCCATGAAGAAATGGAGGACGAACTGGCGATGGGCATGGAAGACTCAGCAGATGAGTGAGAGCTTGCTCACATTTCGGTTGTGCGAGGTTGTGGGTAGAGGGCAGAGGAAGGATGCACGATTCTCACCTCTCTGCCACCAACACACCAAGGACTTGGTCCTCCTGGATGCACAAGACACATGAGCGCCTTCTTGCTGCACTACCTACATGACCCTCGGATTGTATGAATTTGAACTAATCCTGAATACTGGGTTGCCACACTGTTAGATCCCCGGTACAAGACAAAATTTGGCGAACTAATTCCTGCCATAGAAATAGACGCACGTATACAGGAGTATCTGCAGAATGTGGTACGCAATCTTAGATCTACTTGTCCACTAAACACCAGTGCTGCACAGAGTGAATCTCAACGCTTTGTCATGGATAGGAGGAAATGGTCTTTTACTTGTCCACATCGGAGGGACCGAGGGATGGCTGCTGTGCTGAGATGGCGTTGAGTACGGTGTCCCTGCACAGTTGCACTTTTGGTCATATCCCAAAATGAGTTGAAAAAGGACAGATGCTGTTGGAAAGGGGAACAGGTGTGTTGGAAAGGGGAAAAAAGTTTTGGTCCGTGGATTTGGTGGTTAAGCAACTGTAACATTTGCTGAAGAAACAACATCTGTTACAGTGGGACTGGCAGATTTGGATAAAGTGGTATATAATCTGTGACCGCTATATAACGAAAATTAATAAGAAAAGAAAGAGAAAGGTATATATCCCCATCAGCAGTCAGTGTCCACCGTGCTCCCAGTTGGAAAAGGAGAGGTTGGCAACTTGAAGGTTTGGTGGAGGATACAGAGCTGTGTGGCTATGAAACTAATAGTAGCCTGAACCGAGTTAGACGCCATTCGGATCTGGAGACTGTGAGCCCTGTTAGCGTCACAGGGTCCACATGCCCACCCAGCCCAGGAACTCCCTGTTAACAACACAGGGGCCATTGAGTACGCTGACCGTGTGCGTAGGGGCCACACCTGTGGACAGCAGGCGCATCAGCAGCAGCAGGCCTGTTAATGCCACTGGGCTGCACAAGCAGGACTGTTAGGACAGGAGCTGGTCTTAACCGTTCTGCGTTACCAACTGTGGTGGTGGCCTGCATCCACCACCCGATCCCTGCCTACCTCTGGCCTAAAGCCGCAATGGGTTCAACACATGGAGGTGTGCTCTTTCGGAGCATAATAGAAGACTGCGCACCTCCTTGTTGGCTCCAGCCCCTTTTATAACCTGGGTCCGCCCCAAACCAGGGTGAACCACAATGCACCTCCTGGAGACAAAAGTAGAGTGACACGTCATGAGTGGCATAACTAGCGTCCTATTTGGAAACGCAACTTCAATGATGACCTCATGGCTGCCATGACCCAAACACCTCACCAGTCATCGTCTGAGCATCAATAATGCGGTGACAAGTCATAGGTGTGGGCCTCTGCAAGCCATTTGGGAGGACACCTGATGCCCTGTGGTCTATATGGGACCCCCACATCAGGGCCAGGGCCAAAGAGTTCATTACCGGACCTAGTCTCTGATGCAGGAAGTGCCTGAGCATGCTCAGTAGCATGAAATACAGTCTCTGAAAAAAGACTATCAGCTTTAGCATGGTGTCTATGCCCAAAACAGGACTTAGACCCGGCACGGAATGCAAGCACCTGTGCAAAGAGGCTTTTCACACTTAGTGTGGGAGCATGCGCTGTATCCCGAAATGAAAACTTAGCGTCAGGAATGGCACAGTCAGGCTGAGCATACTCACTAGGCGAAACACTGTAATTATGCTGCAGCTGGGGTACATCGGCACACGCATGCGCACTAGCTGCCTCTCCACACTTAGACGTGGAGGGGAAATTTGTCTTGGAGATGCTGACTATGAACAGAAGGAAAAGCTAAAGGAAGCCTGACTTTCTATCCCTCCGAATTATGAAATGCAGCAATGAATTCCATGAGTTTGCTATAACATTAGCGTAGCAAAATGTGCATGAGGGTGTGATGTAGAGGTGCTAGAAAAAGCTTGTCACCAGTGGGGCACTAATGGAATACAACAGCCAGTTCTATGATGCCACAAAATGGCAGTATTTTGTGCTATCATTATAGCTTATTAAAAACAGAGCACGAGGTTGTCATGCAGAGGTGCTGCACATAGATTTGCAGTAGTGTGAATTGACAAAAGTACAATAGCCACGTTTAGGATACAACTAGGTACAGTGAGTGTTTGCTAGTAAAATTGCTTAGTTTAAAAAAGTTGTAGTGTGCAATGCAGGCAGACGTGCTATGCAAATGTCTTTGCACTAGTGGGACTATAGCAAAGTCCAATAGCCACGTATAGGATGCCACTAGGTACACTGAGTGTGTGCTAGTATAATGGCTTCGTTATAATTTGTTGGAGTGTGCAACGCAGGCAGATGCGCTCTGCAAATGTCTTGGCACTAGTGGGACTATAGCAAAGTCCAATAGCCACGTATAGGATGCCACTAGGTACACTGTGTGTTTGCTAGTATAATGGATGAGTTTAAAAAAGTTAGAGTGTGCAATGCAGGCAGACGTGCTGCAAATAACGTTCCAATACTGTGAATTGACAAAAGTACAATAGCCACGTTTAGGATACAACTAGGTACAGTGCGTGTTTGCTAGTATAATGGCTGAGTTTAAAAAAGTTAGAGTGTGCAATGCAGGCAGACGTGCTGCAAATAACGTTCCAATACTGTGAATTGACAAAAGTACAATAGCCACGTTTAGGATGCCACTAGGTACACTGACTGTTTGCTAGTATAATGGCTGAGTTTAAAAAAGTTAGAGTGTGCAATGCAGGCAGACGTGCTGCAAATAACGTTCCAATACTGTGAATTGACAAAAGTACAATAGCCACGTATAGGATGCCACTAGGTACACTGACTGTTTGCTAGTATAATGGCTGAGTTTAAAAAAGTTAGAGTGTGCAATGCAGGCAGACGTGCTGCAAATAACGTTCCAATACTGTGAATTGACAAAAGTACAATAGCCACGTTTAGGATGCCACTAGGTACACTGACTGTTTGCTAGTATAATGGCTGAGTTTAAAAAAGTTAGAGTGTGCAATGCAGGCAGACGTGCTGCAAATAACGTTCCAATACTGTGAATTGACAAAAGTACAATAGCCACGTATAGGATGCCACTAGGTACACTGACTGTTTGCTAGTATAATGGCTGAGTTTAAAAAAGTTAGAGTGTGCAATGCAGGCAGACGTGCTGCAAATAACGTTCCAATACTGTGAATTGACAAAAGTACAATAGCCACGTTTAGGATGCCACTAGGTACACTGACTGTTTGCTAGTATAATGGCTGAGTTTAAAAAAGTTAGAGTGTGCAATGCAGGCAGACGTGCTGCAAATAACGTTCCAATACTGTGAATTGACAAAAGTACAATAGCCACGTTTAGGATGCCACTAGGTACAGTGAGTGTTTGCTAGTATAATGGCTGAGTTTAAAAAAGTTAGAGTGTGCAATGCAGGCAGACGTGCTGCAAATAACGTTCCAATACTGTGAATTGACAAAAGTACAATAGCCACGTTTAGGATGCCACTAGGTACACTGACTGTTTGCTAGTATAATGGCTGAGTTTAAAAAACTTGGAGTGTGCAATGCAGGCAGATGTGCTCTGCAAATGTCTTGGCACTAGTGGGACTATAGCAAAGTCCAATAGCCACGTATAGGATGCCACTAGGTACACTGACTGTTTGGTAGTATAATGGCTGAGTTTAAAAAAGTTAGAGTGTGCAATGCAGGCAGACGTGCTGCAAATAACGTTCCAATACTGTGAATTGACAAAAGTACAATAGCCACGTTTAGGATGCCACTAGGTACACTGACTGTTTGCTAGTATAATGGCTGAGTTTAAAAAAGTTAGAGTGTGCAATGCAGGCAGACGTGCTGCAAATAACGTTCCAATACTGTGAATTGACAAAAGTACAATAGCCACGTATAGGATGCCACTAGGTACACTGACTGTTTGCTAGTATAATGGCTGAGTTTAAAAAAGTTAGAGTGTGCAATGCAGGCAGACGTGCTGCAAATAACGTTCCAATACTGTGAATTGACAAAAGTACAATAGCCACGTTTAGGATGCCACTAGGTACACTGACTGTTTGCTAGTATAATGGCTGAGTTTAAAAAAGTTAGAGTGTGCAATGCAGGCAGACGTGCTGCAAATAACGTTCCAATACTGTGAATTGACAAAAGTACAATAGCCACGTTTAGGATGCCACTAGGTACAGTGAGTGTTTGCTAGTATAATGGCTGAGTTTAAAAAAGTTAGAGTGTGCAATGCAGGCAGACGTGCTGCAAATAACGTTCCAATACTGTGAATTGACAAAAGTACAATAGCCACGTTTAGGATGCCACTAGGTACACTGACTGTTTGCTAGTATAATGGCTGAGTTTAAAAAACTTGGAGTGTGCAATGCAGGCAGATGTGCTCTGCAAATGTCTTGGCACTAGTGGGACTATAGCAAAGTCCAATAGCCACGTATAGGATGCCACTAGGTACACTGACTGTTTGGTAGTATAATGGCTGAGTTTAAAAAAGTTAGAGTGTGCAATGCAGGCAGACGTGCTGCAAATAACGTTCCAATACTGTGAATTGACAAAAGTACAATAGCCACGTTTAGGATGCCACTAGGTACACTGACTGTTTGCTAGTATAATGGCTGAGTTTAAAAAACTTGGAGTGTGCAATGCAGGCAGATGTGCTCTGCAAATGTCTTGGCACTAGTGGGACTATAGCAAAGTCCAATAGCCACGTATAGGATGCCACTAGGTACACTGACTGTTTGGTAGTATAATGGCTGAGTTTAAAAAAGTTAGAGTGTGCAATGCAGGCAGACGTGCTGCAAATAACGTTCCAATACTGTGAATTGACAAAAGTACAATAGCCACGTATAGGATGCCACTAGGTACACTGACTGTTTGCTAGTATAATGGCTGAGTTTAAAAAAGTTAGAGTGTGCAATGCAGGCAGACGTGCTGCAAATAACGTTCCAATACTGTGAATTGACAAAAGTACAATAGCCACGTTTAGGATGCCACTAGGTACAGTGAGTGTTTGCTAGTATAATGGCTGAGTTTAAAAAAGTTAGAGTGTGCAATGCAGGCAGACGTGCTGCAAATAACGTTCCAATACTGTGAATTGACAAAAGTACAATAGCCACGTTTAGGATGCCACTAGGTACACTGACTGTTTGCTAGTATAATGGCTGAGTTTAAAAAACTTGGAGTGTGCAATGCAGGCAGATGTGCTCTGCAAATGTCTTGGCACTAGTGGGACTATAGCAAAGTCCAATAGCCACGTATAGGATGCCACTAGGTACACTGACTGTTTGGTAGTATAATGGCTGAGTTTAAAAAAGTTAGAGTGTGCAATGCAGGCAGACGTGCTGCAAATAACGTTCCAATACTGTGAATTGACAAAAGTACAATAGCCACGTTTAGGATGCCACTAGGTACACTGACTGTTTGCTAGTATAATGGCTGAGTTTAAAAAACTTGGAGTGTGCAATGCAGGCAGATGTGCTCTGCAAATGTCTTGGCACTAGTGGGACTATAGCAAAGTCCAATAGCCACGTATAGGATGCCACTAGGTACACTGACTGTTTGGTAGTATAATGGCTGAGTTTAAAAAAGTTAGAGTGTGCAATGCAGGCAGACGTGCTGCAAATAACGTTCCAATACTGTGAATTGACAAAAGTACAATAGCCACGTATAGGATGCCACTAGGTACACTGACTGTTTGCTAGTATAATGACTGAGTTTAAAAAAGTTAGAGTGTGCAATGCAGGCAGACGTGCTGCAAATAACGTTCCAATACTGTGAATTGACAAAAGTACAATAGCCACGTTTAGGATGCCACTAGGTACAGTGAGTGTTTGCTAGTATAATGGCTGAGTTTAAAAAAGTTAGAGTGTGCAATGCAGGCAGACGTGCTGCAAATAACGTTCCAATACTGTGAATTGACAAAAGTACAATAGCCACGTTTAGGATACAACTAGGTACAGTGAGTGTTTGCTAGTATAATGGCTGAGTTTAAAAAAGTTAGAGTGTGCAATGCAGGCAGACGTGCTGCAAATAAGGTTCCAATACTGTGAATTGACAAAAGTACAATAGCCACGTTTAGGATGCCACTAGGTACAGTGAGTGTTTGCTAGTATAATGGCTGAGTTTAAAAAAGTTAGAGTGTGCAATGCAGGCAGACGTGCTGCAAATAACGTTCCAATACTGTGAATTGACAAAAGTACAATAGCCACGTTTAGGATGCCACTAGGTACACTGACTGTTTGCTAGTATAATGGCTGAGTTTAAAAAAGTTAGAGTGTGCAATGCAGGCAGACGTGCTGCAAATAACGTTCCAATACTGTGAATTGACAAAAGTACAATAGCCACGTTTAGGATGCCACTAGGTACACTGACTGTTTGCTAGTATAATGGCTGAGTTTAAAAAACTTGGAGTGTGCAATGCAGGCAGATGTGCTCTGCAAATGTCTTTGCACTAGTGGGACTATAGCAAAGTCCAATAGCCACGTATAGGATGCCACTAGGTACACTGAGTGTGTGCTAGTATAATGGCTTCGTTATAATTAGTTGGAGTGTGCAACGCAGGCAGATGCGCTCTGCAAATGTCTTGGCACTAGTGGGACTATAGCAAAGTCCAATAGCCACGTATAGGATGCCACTAGGTACACTGAGTGTTTGCTAGTATAATGGCTTCGTTATAATTAGTTGGAGTGTGCAACGCAGGCAGATGCGCTCTGCAAATGTCTTGGCACTAGTGGGACTATAGCAAAGTCCAATAGCCACGTATAGGATGCCACTAGGTACACTGAGTGTTTGCTAGTATAATGGCTTCGTTATAATTTGTTGGAGTGTGCAACGCAGGCAGATGCGCTCTGCAAATGTCTTGGCACTAGTGGGACTATAGCAAAGTCCAATAGCCACGTATAGGATGCCACTAGGTACACTGAGTGTTTGCTAGTAAAATTGCTTAGTTTAAAAAACTTGGAGTGTGCAATGCAGGCAGATGTGCTCTGCAAATGTCTTTGCACTAGTGGGACTATAGCAAAGTCCAATAGCCACAGATAGGATGCCACTAGGTACACTGAGTGTTTGCTAGTATAATGGCTTACTTAGAATGAGTTGGAGTGTGCAGAGGACAAGAGGGTACAGTGGCAGGATTGTGGTGCTCTGGGTAGAGGAATGGAAGCCTGCCTTTCTATTCCCTCCTAATGGTGAAATGCAGGGAGGAAATCCCTGACCTGGGCTACACAGACGCTGTTGCTGTTTGCAGGACCTGTCACCTATGGCTCTCTGACCCTGCCGGTACGAGCCCTTAAAATGACTGCTAGAATGTTCTCTCCCTAAGCTGTCTAACGCTGTGTATGCAGCGCATACAGCTGTATCGGCGATAGGACAAAGGACGGAACTGCGACAGTGATGTCTGACACCAAAGACGCAGAAGGCAGATAATGGCGATCGTGAAGAAAATGTCCGGTTTTATAATGCAGGGACATGTGACATGCAGATCCTATCACACATGCCGTTGCTTCTCTGCCTCAAAGTCCACTTAGGTGTGTGTGTGTCTGTGATTGGCTGACATGCTGGCCAGCCCCACAAGACGCGCGCGCTTAGGGAAGGAAGACAAGAAAAAAAAAAAAAAAATGGCGATCGCCATTATAGAAACAGCAGTGATCTGAAGGCGCTGTTCACGCACACTATACACTGAAATGTGATAATAGTTTGATTCACAGAGTGACTTACACTATTACAGCAGAAACCAAGCTAAGATTTAGCTGTTTTTTGGATGCTAGAACCGTTCTCGAACGTTTCTAGAACTATCGAGCTTTTGCAAAAAGCTCGAGTTCTAGTTCGATCTAGAACATGCCCCAAAATCACTTGAGCCTAGAACTGGAGAACCACGAACCACGAACCGCGCTCAACTCTAGTAACGATGTAGTTCGTCGCTCCCGCGGCAGCACACATCACTCCGTGTGACACCGCAGAAACGAGGAACCTCTCCTTACCTGCCTCCCAGCCGCTATGAGGAAGGAAGGAGGTGGGCGGGATGTTCCGGCCACTCATCTCCGCCCCTCCGCTGCTATTGGGCGGTCGCTCAGTGACGTCGCTGTGACGCCGCACGGACCGTCCCCTTAGAAAGGAGGCGGTTCGCCGGTCACAGCGACGTCACCGGGCAGGTAAGTATGTGTGACGGGTCTGGTCGGTGTTGTGCGGCATGGGCAGCGATTTACCCGTGTCGCGCAACAGATGGGGGCGGGTACCCACACTAGCGATATCGGGACCGATATCGCAGTGTGTAAAGTAGCCTTTAGTCACATGAGCAAGACTGTATCTGTGTCCCTACAACACACTTGAGACAAATGTGTGTGTGAGCCTGCATTGTGGGGTATATATAATATATTATAGAGCTGGGAAGGATCATTCTAAGCAGTGAGCTGTTCCAGTATTTGTAGGAAAATACCCAGTAGAAGCATCAAACACAGCACCAATACCTCCCATCAGTATCCCACCACAGTGCCATGTAACCCATGCCCTACACTCCCATCTACACCAATACTATACAGGCACAAACTAGTATATCTGACTAAAAGCCCCCAAAATATGAAGAACGGCCTATAGTTGAGTGTGGATATAAAATCTATGTGAGCAGAGCTAGAATAGAAATCACTGATCGCATTGAAGTCATTCTGACCATAAATCACCATGATTCAAGGTGAGGAGTTGTGTGTTACTGCTGGGAGGAAAGGGTTAACAGTGGAATATTAAGGTGCATTTCTGTGTGCAGTGTTACTAGTCAATGTAACAATTCAGTATGAGCTGCTCTTGGTGCCGGGGGAGGGAGATGCTCTCCTGAGCAAGATAGATGGGGAATGAACATAATATCTATATAGTGTAAGGCAGGGGGTCTCAAACTCGGCTGGGTGTATGGGCCGCACAGAGGAAAAAAATAATTTGGGGGGCTGCATTCTTTGCAAGACAAAGTGACATTTTTATTGGTACCATATATGTATATATTTTTTTCACACACCTTTGGATGACTGATTTTCAACATTTTTCACTTGTTTATTATAACAAATGTGCACATTCTTTGGTTAAATCTAAAAAAAATAAATGTGATGTTAAAAAAAAGTCATGCCTTATTTTGTTTTTTTTTACATTTTATCCCTTTCTTTTAACTAATAGTGTTACAATTATGACGCTAGCGTTTTGTGAAGGGAATGCTTTGCCTACTTCCGTGACTATGGCCTTCCGGAACTGCTGCATTTTGGCTGACCTCTCCGCCTCGGGAATAAGAGACATAAAGTTCTCCTTGTAGCGTGGGTCTAACAGTGTTACCAACCAGTAATGATTGTCGGCCAAGATGTTCTTAACGCGAGGGTCACGAGACAGGCAGCTTACCATAAAGTCATCCATGTGCGCCAGACTCTTAACAGCCATCACTTCAGTATCCAGACCAACACGATGACTGAACATGCTGTCCTCCTCCTTCTCCTCCTCCTCCTCATCTACCCTGTCCTCTGGCCAGCCACGCTGAACTGAGCATATGACTGGTATGCATGTCATATCCTCAATTTGGCCGGAGAGTTGCTCCATGTCTTCATCTTCCTCCTCGTCATAGTCCTCCACTGCACGTTGTGATGAGACGAGGCTGGGCTATGTGTTATCACCCACACCCACTACTGTTTCTTGCTCCAACTCATCGTGTTC
The DNA here is from genome assembly GCF_048569485.1 of Anomaloglossus baeobatrachus. Taxonomy (NCBI): domain Eukaryota; kingdom Metazoa; phylum Chordata; class Amphibia; order Anura; family Aromobatidae; genus Anomaloglossus; species Anomaloglossus baeobatrachus. Next base: position 390,669 of record NW_027443337.1, on the reverse strand, counting down.
CGCCTGCAATGCATCTTGTTTGGTTTTGAGCAGAGACCGTTTTAGAAGGCAGAGAAGCGGTATGGTGACGCTAATAATGGCGTCATCGCCGCTCACCATCTTGGTGGAGTCCTCAAAGTTTTGGAGGATGGTACATAGGTCGGACATCCATCTCCACTCCTCAGGTGTTATGTCTGGAGTTTGACCCATTTCCCGACGGCTTAGGTGATGCAGGTACTCAACAACTGCCCTCTTCTGCTCACATATCCTGATCAACATGTGCAGAGTTGAATTCCAACGCGTGGGGACATCACACACCAGTCTGTGAGCCGGAAGATGCAAACGACGCTGAAAGCCGGCAAGGCCGGCTGAAGCAGTAGGTGACTTTCGAAAATGTGCAGACAGGCGGCGAACTTTTACCAGCAGATCAGACAGCTCTGGGTATGACTTTAGAAACTGCTGAACCACGAGGTTGAGCACATGGGCCATGCATGGAACATGTGTCAGCTGGCCTCGCCTCAAAGCCGCCACTAGGTTCCGGCCATTGTCACACACAACCTTTCCTGGCTTTAGGTTCAGAGGTGTGAGCCAGTGATCTGCATGCTGTTTTAGAGCTGTCCACACCTCTTCTGCATTGTGGGATTTGTCACTTATGCAGATTAGCTGCAGCACAGCTTGTTGCCGCTTCGCCGAGGCAGTGCTGCAGTGCTTCCAGCTTGGGACTGGTGTGGAGGGTAAAGTGGATGAGGATGCGCAGGAGGAGGAGGAGGCTGAAGAGCATGACATTCCGGAGCTGTAGAGTGTGGGTGAAACCCTGACTGAGGTAGGGCCTGCAAACCTTGGTGTGGGAAGGACTTGTTCCGTTCCTCGCTCAAACTGGGTCCCAGCTGGGCTGGGCTGGGTAGGGCGTTGTGGGGGGTTTGTCTATCTCCGTTTGAGGTGAGTTTGTTTAAGTTAGCCTTTTCTTTGGCGTTTTTTGGAGCCCTGCGGGTTGGGGAGTTGGTATCGCCCAGTAAGGCGTTCCCCGGGGGCTTGGATTGGGGTGACATTGTCAGTGGAAAACGGAGTTGAATTTTGGATTAGGAAATCGAAAACTGATCAGAGAGGTGTGGGTAGACTAGTCCGTTTGGGGATGGTTGTGGCATCTGATATGTGCCCGTTCAAGTGTCTCGGGAATTTTCAACAGATCCGTCCGAAGGTGGATGGCCCCTTATTATGTCACGAGGATGGGTCCTTTTTATCGAGATACCAATTTGTGAGTGTTTTTAGGGCATGTTTGAAGTCGTTGGGGTTAGATCCGAAGTCTTTCGGATTGGGGCAGCGACGGAGGCCTCTATATGCGGCCTACCGGAGGAGACAGTTAAGCAGATTGGTAGGTGGAAGTCGCAGCGCTTTAAGTCGTATGTACGTCCCCAGGTGGTTGTTGGCAATTGAGGGGAAAAGGGGGGGGGTATTAGGGTAGCAATGGGGGGGGAGAGTGTGTGTTTTTTGTCAATTTGGTTTGGTGAGGCAATAAAATGGTGTCGTCTGTACATTTTGTATTGCAGAAGCACCCCCCCTTCCTTCCCTGGTCTGGATCCTTGGCCACTCTTATGTGTATTGGGGAGCCCGACGAGCGGACGCGAGATGGAACGGGAGACAGCTAGGTTTTGAGAAGGACCTGGCTCTCGTGCGATGGCTCGGTGTTCGGGGGTTAGGGTGGAACAGGGTGTTGCAGGAGGTGCATAGATACGCCCGGTGGGACAGACCTCCTGACATCTTAGTGTTGCATGCCGGGGGGAATGATTTGGGTGGGCGTCCTTTTCGAATCTTGATAAAGGACATCAAACATGATTTGTTACGGTTATGGGTGTCGTTTCCAGGTCTAACGATAGTCTGGTCGGAGATAGTAGCGAGAAAGAGTTGGCAGAAAGCGCGGTCAGTTGACAGGTTGAACAAGGCGCGGGCGAAGGTTAATAGGGCGATCTCGAAGTTTGTTAGTCGGAACGGGGGTATAGCAATACGGCATGTTGAGTTGGAAAGGACGGAAGAGGAATTTTGGTTGGCTGACGGGGTACACCTTAATGCGGTGGGAACTGACTTATGGGCTCTTGGCTTGCAGGGAGGTATTGAGAGGGCCCTTTGGTTGCGGGGGGTCTCAGGCACTTGAAGGGTTTCAAGGTGCCTTCGTTGTGGTGTTGTTTATTGGTGGGTCCTTGAAGTTGGTTTAAAATTGGTTCGGGGATTCATCCGGGTATGGATCCCCTCATTGGCAGAATTGATGGTCCCCTGGTGATTTTGGGGGGGAACCCCGACGGGGTATGTCGGGGCCCCTGGGGGTGTGGTTGGGGTTGACGGAGGATTAACCCTTACCATTTGGTGCTCCTGAGCCAGTGTGGGTAACGGCTGGGAGCAAGTTGAGGTTTTTTATTGCTCGGTTATGGGAATCACCAGGGTTTTGGTAGCTTCAAGGACCTTACCACATTGCAAATTTTATTGGTTATGTATTCTTGTTAATAAAATGGCTGCTATGGCCAAAATTATCCAAAGATAAATTTGTGTCTGTGTAATTACTTTTAAATAAGAAATGGGAATGGAGGTGTGGGGTATGAAAGGAAGACCGGAGTCAACAATTCCAGGGTCAAGCATGTTTATTTGCGTAAGCTTCGTTCCAGGGTAGAAAGGGTAAGAGTGCCTTTCAGAATTCGAAGTGGTCGGACTGTACGGACCACCAAGAACTGCAGGAGAGCTTGAACATCTTCCCATGGATTTGCGACATCCTCCCTCATCAGTTACGTAGGTAAGCAGGTTCTCAGCATTGCAGCCCATTTGTTGTCTTAAGTTAGTTAAGCGGGGTTAACTAACCTGTCAGTTCAGCCTCAGGTCTAAAGCAGAGGCCTGGACTCCACTCCTTACTCCTCACTCCACAACTCTCCTTAAAAACAACTGACTCCTTTTTCCTGCCCCGGGGTCTCCAGACCCCTAGGTGGGCGTTTCCTTCCGTCTGGTCCTGCCCACTGGTGTGCCTGTCTTTCCCTGGGGGAGGTGACTAGGATTTTCTGGTTGGCTTTGTGTGACTTAGGTGAGGGAAGTTGTTATGCGGGGGCCTATGTGTGACTACCTGCAGTGTCAGGGCGTCACATATGTATGTGTGTATGTCTGCTAAAGGAATCCGCACCGTCATATTTACAAACACAAAATTTTGCAGACACCTCATGTGACTCAGGGAACGTCGTAGACTATGTTTTAACAGGAATATTTAACCCTGCGCTTTACAGTTACTCTCCAAAAAACCTGCCTCCATTAAACTGAATGGAGGTGGGAGCTGCAAGTTATTAATAGCAGCTGTGATTGGTTGCTATAGGAACAAAGGACATTCATAGTATAAGAAGCTTATGTGTGAGATAATATGATGTCAGTGGGGAGACAGATAGAGAGAGACAGACACAGACTGAGAGACAAACAGACAGAGACAGATAGGCATAGACAGACAGGGAAAGAGACAGAGACAAACAGACAGAGGCAGACAGGGAAAGAGACAGACAGAGATAGACAGGGAAAAAAGGCAGACAGACAGAGACAGAGAAAGAGACAGAGGCAGATAGGGAAACAGACAGAGACAAACATACAGAGACAGGCAGGAGAAAAGGCAGACCGACAGGGAAAGAGACAGACAGGGGAAGAGACAGACAGAGAGAGACAGACAGATAGAGACAGACAAAGAAATACAGAGATAGACAGGGAAAGAGACAAACGGGGAATGAGTCAGACAGAGAGAGACAAAGAGAGACAGGCAGAGAGAGACAGGGAAAGAGACAGACAGGGGAAGAGAAAGACAGAGACAGACAAAGAAATACAGAGACAGACAGGGGAAGAGACAGACAGGGGAAGAGACAGACAGGGGAAGAGACAGACAGACAGGGAAAGAGACAGACCTGGAAAAGAGACAGACCTGGAAAAGAGACAGGCCTGGAAAAGAGACAGACAGACATAGAAACAGACAGCCACAAAGAGAGAGAGAGACAGACAGACACAGAGAGACAGACAGAGATAGAGAGACAGACAGACATGGATAGAGATAGAGACACACAGAGACAGACAGATGACAGAGACTGGGAGAGAGACAGACAGAAGCATAAATCCCTAACTAAAACTTAACATTTAATGATAGTTTTAAAAGGTAAAAAAACACAAATCATGTAAATAGAATGACTCTCTTCTGTGCATAGAGTCAACATTTTGTGTTTGTAAATATGACGGTGCGGATTCCTTTAGCAGACATACACACATACATATGTGACGCCCTGACACTGCAGGTAGTCACACATAGGCCCCCGCATAACAACTTCCCTCACCTAAGTCACACAAAGCCAACCAGAAAACCCTAGTCACCTCCCCCAGGGAAAGACAGGCACACCAGTGGGCAGGACCAGACGGAAGGAAACGCCCACCTAGGGGTCTGGAGACCCCGGGGCAGGAAAAAGGAGTCAGTTGTTTTTAAGGAGAGTTGTGGAGTGAGGAGTAAGGAGTGGAGTCCAGGCCTCTGCTTTAGACCTGAGGCTGAACTGACAGGTTAGTTAACCCCGCTTAACTAACTTAAGATAACAAATGGGCTGCAATGCTGAGAACCTGCTTACCTACGTAACTGATGAGGGAGGATGTCGCAAATCCATGGGAAGATGTTCAAGCTCTCCTGCAGTTCTTGGTGGCCCGTACAGTCCGACCACTTCGAATTCTGAAAGGCACTCTTACCCTTTCTACCCTGGAACGAAGCTTAGGCAAATAAACATGCTTGACCCTGGAATTGTTGACTCCGGTCTTCCTTTCATACCCCACACCTCCATTCCCATTTCTTATTTAAAAGTAATTACACAGACACAAATTTATCTTTGGATAATTTTGGCCATAGCAGCCATTTTATTAACAAGAATACATAACCAATAAAATTTGCAATGTGGTAAGGTCCTTGAAGCTACCAAAACCCTGGTGATTCTCATAACCGAGCAATAAAAAACCTCAACTTGCTCCCAGCCGTTACCCACACTGGCTCAGGAGCACCAAATGGTAAGGGTTAATCCTCCGTCAACCCCAACCACACCCCCAGGGGCCCCGACATACCCCGTCGGGGTTCCCCCCCAAAATCACCAGGGGACCATCAATTCTGCCAATGAGGGGATCCATACCCGGATGAATCCCCGAACCAATTTTAAACCAACTTCAAGGACCCACCAATAAACAACACCACAACGAAGGCACCTTGAAACCCTTCAAGTGCCTGAGACCCCCCGCAACCAAAGGGCCCTCTCAATACCTCCCTGCAAGCCAAGAGCCCATAAGTCAGTTCCCACCGCATTAAGGTGTACCCCGTCAGCCAACCAAAATTCCTCTTCCGTCCTTTCCAACTCAACATGCCGTATTGCTATACCCCCGTTCCGACTAACAAACTTCGAGATCGCCCTATTAACCTTCGCCTGCGCCTTGTTCAACCTGTAAACTGACCGCGCTTTCTGCCAACTCTTTCTCGCTACTATCTCCGACCAGACTATCGTTAGACCTGGAAACGACACCCATAACCGTAACAAATCATGTTTGATGTCCTTTATCAAGATTCGAAAAGGACGCCCACCCAAATCATTCCCCCCGGCATGCAACACTAACATGTCAGGAGGTCTGGTCTATCCAACCGGGCGTATCTATGCACCTCCTGCAACACCCTGTTCCACCCTAACCCCCGAACACCGAGCCATCGCACGAGAGCCAGGTCCTTCTCAAAACCTAGCTGTCTCCCGTTCCATCTCGCGTCCGCTCGTCGGGCTCCCCAATACACATAAGAGTGGCCAAGGATCCAGACCAGGGAAGGAAGAGGGGGTGCTTCTGCAATACAAAATGTACAGACGACACCATTTTATTGCCTCACCAAACCAAATTGACAAAAAACACACACTCTCACCCCCCCCCATTGCTACCCTAATACCCCCCCCCTTTTCCCCTCAATTGCCAACAACCACCTGGGGACGTACATACGACTTAAAGCGCTGCGACTTCCACCTACCAATCTGCTTAACTGTCTCCTCCGGTAGGCCGCATATAGAGGCCTCCGTCGCTGCCCCAATCCGAAAGACTTCGGATCTAACCTCAACGACTTCAAACATGCCCTAAAAACACTCACAAATTGGTATCTCGATAAAAAGGACCCATCCTCGTGACATAATAAGGGGCCATCCACCTTCGGACGGATCTGTTGAAAATTCCCGAGACACTTGAACGAGCACATATCAGATGCCACAACCATCCCCAAACGGACTAGTCTACCCACACCTCTCTGATCAGTTTTCGATTTCCTAATCCAAAATTCAACTCCGTTTTCCACTGACATAATGTCACCCCAATCCAAGCCCCCGGGGAACGCCTTACTGGGCGATACCAACTCCCCAACCCGCAGGGCTCCAAAAAACGCCAAAGAAAAGGCTAACTTAAACAAACTCACCTCAAACGGAGATAGACAAACCCCCCACAACGCCCTACCCAGCCGGGTAGGGACCCAGCCCAGCCCAGCTGGGACCCAGTTTGAGCGAGGAACGGAACAAGTCCTTCCCACACCAAGGTTTGCAGGCCCTACCTCAGTCAGGGTTTCACCCACACTCTACAGCTCCGGAATGTCATGCTCTTCAGCCTCCTCCTCCTCCTGCGCATCCTCATCCACTTTACCCTCCACACCAGTCCCAAGCTGGAAGCACTGCAGCACTGCCTCGGCGAAGCGGCAACAGACTGTGCTGCAGCTAATCTGCATAGGTGACAAACCCCACAATGCAGAAGAGGTGTGGACAGCTCTAAAACAGCATGCAGATCACTGGCTCACACCTCTGAACCTAAAGCCAGGAAAGGTTGTGTGTGACAATGGCCGGAACCTGGTGGCGGCTTTGAGGCGAGGCCAGCTGACACATGTTCCATGCATGGCCCATGTGCTCAACCTCGTGGTTCAGCGGTTTCTAAAGTCATACCCAGAGCTGTCTGATCTGCTGGTAAAAGTTCGCCGCCTGTCTGCACATTTTCGAAAGTCACCTACTGCTTCAGCCGGCCTTGCCGGCTTTCAGCGTCGTTTGCATCTTCCGGCTCACAGACTGGTGTGTGATGTCCCCACGCGTTGGAATTCAACTCTGCACATGTTGATCAGGATATGTGAGCAGAAGAGGGCAGTTGTTGAGTACCTGCATCACCTAAGCCGTCGGGAAATGGGTCAAACTCCACACATAACACCTGAGGAGTGGAGATGGATGTCCGACCTATGTACCATCCTCCAAAACTTTGAGGACTCCACCAAGATGGTGAGCGGCGATGACGCCATTATTAGCGTCACCATACCGCTTCTCTGCCTTCTAAAACGGTCTCTGCTCAAAACCAAACATGATGCATTGCAGGCGGAACACGATGAGTTGGAGCAAGAAACAGTGGTGGGTGTGGGTGATAACACACAGCCCAGCCTCGTCTCATCACAACGTGCAGTGGAGGACTATGACGAGGAGGAGGATGAAGACATGGAGCAACTCTCCGGCCAAATTGAGGATATGACATGCATACCAGTCATATGCTCAGTTCAGCGTGGCTGGCCAGAGGACAGGGTAGATGATGAGGAGGAGGAGGAGGAGGAGGAGAAGGAGGAGGACAGCATGTTCAGTCATCGTGTTGGTCTGGATACTGAAGTGATGGCTGTTAAGAGTCTGGCGCACATGGATGACTTTATGGTAAGCTGCCTGTCTCGTGACCCTCGCGTTAAGAACATCTTGGCCGACAATCATTACTGGTTGGTAACACTGTTAGACCCACGCTACAAGGAGAACTTTATGTCTCTTATTCCCGAGGCGGAGAGGTCAGCCAAAATGCAGCAGTTCCGGAAGGCCATAGTCACGGAAGTAGGCAAAGCATTCCCTTCACAAAACGCTAGCGTCATAATTGTAACACTATTAGTTAAAAGAAAGGGATAAAATGTAAAAAAAAACAAAATAAGGCATGACTTTTTTTTAACATCAAATTTTTTTTTTTTAGATTTAACCAAAGAATGTGCACATTTGTTATAATAAACAAGTGAAAAATGTTGAAAATCAGTCATCCAAAGGTGTGTGAAAAAAATATATATATATGGTACCAATAAAAATGTCACTTTGTCCTGCAAAGAATGCAGCCCCCCAAATTATTTTTTTCCTCTGTGCGGCCCATACACCCAGCCGAGTTTGAGACCCCCTGCCTTACACTATATAGATATCATGTTCATTCCCCATCTATCTTGCTCAGGAGAGCATCTCCCTCCCCCGGCACCAAGAGCAGCTCATATTGAATTGTTACATTGACTAGTAACACTGCACACAGAAATGCACCTTAATATTCCACTGTTAACCCTTTCCTCCCAGCAGTAACACACAACTCCTCACCTTGATATCATGGTGATTTATGGTCAGAATGACTTCAATGCGATCAGTGATTTCTATTCTAGCTCTGCTCACATAGATTTTATATCCACACTCAACTATAGGTCGTTCTTCATATTTTGGGGGCTTTTAGTCAGATATACTAGTTTGTGCCTGTATAGTATTGGTGTAGATGGGAGTGTAGGGCATGGGTTACATGGCACTGTGGTGGGATACTGATGGGAGGTATTGGTGCTGTGTTTGATGCTTCTACTGGGTATTTTCCTACAAATACTGGAACAGCTCACTGCTTAGAATGATCCTTCCCAGCTCTATAATATATTATATATACCCCACAATGCAGGCTCACACACACATTTGTCTCAAGTGTGTTGTAGGGACACAGATACAGTCTTGGTCATGTGACTAAAGGCTACTTTACACACTGCGATATCGGTCCCGATATCGCTAGTGTGGGTACCCGCCCCATCTGTTGCGCGACACGGGCAAATCGCTGCCCATGCCGCACAACACCGACCAGACCCGTCACACATACTTACCTGACCGGCGACGTCGCTGTGACCGGCGAACCGCCTCCTTTCTAAGGGGGCGGTCCGTGCGGCGTCACAGCGACGTCACTGAGCGACCGCCCAATAGCAGCGGAGGGGCGGAGATGAGTGGCCGGAACATCCCGCCCACCTCCTTCCTTCCTCATAGCGGCTGGGAGGCAGGTAAGGAGAGGTTCCTCGTTTCTGCGGTGTCACACGGAGTGATGTGTGCTGCCGCAGGAGCGACGAACTACATCGTTACTGCTGCAGTAACGATAATCGAGAATGGAGACCCATGTCACCGATGAGCGATTTTGCACGTTTTTGCAACGATGCAAAATCGCTCATCGGTGTCACATGCAGCAACATCGCTAATGCGGCCGGATGTGCGTCACAAATTCCGTGACCCCAACGACTCCGCATTAGCGATGTCGCAGCGTGTAAAGCCCCCTTTAGTGGGAGTGGTGTACAGGGTCTTAGCAGTAAAGAGTATTCCATATTTCTGCCAGATACCCACAGAGATATTGAAATCTGAAAAAAGAGACTTCTGCTCATTGAAGGTAAGAACTGCTCACATAGCGTTCAACTCCACAGCAAACGAGTGCTCTAGCACTGGCATCTCAGCAGGGATATTCCCCTACTACACATGTGTGTCTGGGTCGCTGTGACAGTTTACAGGACATAACTCAAGGCACCTAGATAGAAGGCAGAGGTACTGGGATTGGTTGGTTTTTGGGGTGACGGAGGTGCAGGGGCTGGCGCCCATGTGCAGTGCTGGCTAAGGTATATTGATGATATTTTGATTTTTTGGCAGGGCACTGTGGAGCAGCTCGAGAAATTTATGGAGGAACTTAATAACAACACCTTTAACATCAGATTGACACATAAGCATAGCAGCAGTTGCGTTGACTTCCTGGATATTAAAATTTCATTCGGTTCTGAGCGAATTGTTCAGACCGACGTCCATAGGAAGGAAACATCAGTCAACGCACTGCTGCATGCTTCTTCTGCTCATACCCCCTCCACCATCCGGGCCGTACCGACTGGCCAGTTCCTCAGGATGAAGCAAATTTGTTCGTCAGACACTGCTTTTGAACAACAGTCTGCCGACCTCCAGCGCCATAGGGGTGGCAAAGGCGGTCTTCCCCCGGTCTGCCTCAGCAACGGACACTAGCCAATAGTGACTAGTGAGATCAAGGGTAGAAAAATAATTTGCAGTTCTCAATGCAGCTAGCGATTCCTCAATACGGGGGAGTGGTGCCGTCCTTCTTCTTTAACAGGACCAACGGAGCTGCCCAAAGGCTACAACTGTCACGGATAACCCCAGCCGCCTTCATGTTGCTCAACATGTCCTTGGTACACTGGTAATGTGAAGGTGGTATTGGCTTATAGCTCTCTTTGATGGGTGGGTGTGCACCTGTGGGGATGTAGTGTTGGACCCCTTTTATTCCCCCAAAATCTAGCGGATGTTTGCTGAAGACTTGCTCGCTCGTATTCTTGCACTACCCTGTGGACCCGCTTCTTGTGATGTGAAGGTGTGGAGTCAGTGCCTACGTGTAATTCCTTACACCACTCCTCTGGCTGACTTGGTGAGCAGTCACTGACTGGGTGGGGTGCAGTAATAGTGGATGCTGCTACTTGGATAGCATGGGTATCTACTGTGAACAGCTTATCAATGGTGGCAAGTCGGGGCAGCTTAACCTCCTGCTCTCCGCAGTTTAACACTCTCACGGGCACTCTTCCCTTCCGCACTAATGAATAAAACTATGATGTAAATATCATATAGATACCCCACAATTGTAAATAAAGGTAGGTTATGGGAAAAGGGGGAACAGGGAAAGAGGAAAATAGTGTAATAAAGTATACCTTCTGGGGGTGAGAGGAAACGGCAGCACAGCCAGTGGAGGTGAAGCAAAAGGAAGCCTGCAACTAAAGAGTTGAGAGCGTTATCACATGGTGACTGAGCCTGATTGTAAAGGGAGCATAGAGTGGAGCATACTCTGGGCACGTTAGAACCCAAGTTCTTAAACCATGAATATGGACCCCTTTTATTCTCCCAAAGTCTAGCGGATGTTTGCTGAAGACTTGCTCGTATTCTTGCACTACCCTGTGGACCCGCTTCTTGTGATGTGAAGGTGTGGAGTCAGTGCCTACGTGTAATTCCTTACACCACTCCTCTGGTTGACTTGGTGAGCTGCCACTGAATGGGTGTGGTGAAGTAACGGTGGATGCTGTGGCTTGGATATCATATTAAATATAGGGACCCCCATACAGTAGTATGAGAAATTTTTTTGTATTCAATGATCGGTATTACCTTCAGGGGCGCGGCACGTGGACGTGCGTTCCATTAGCCTCACTGCATTCCACTCCCATACAGGAAGTGGGCGCAGCTATTACTACGGTCGCACATAAAAGAACCCACAGCCACCACTGCACACAGCTGACTCCACCACTGGAAACCCACTTCTACACCAACGCAGGTAAGACAGGATCGGCACCTCTATGCTCCCGTTACAATCAGGCTCAGTCACCATGTGATAATGCTCTCAACAATTTAGTTGCAGGCTTCCCCTTGCTTCACCTCCACTGGCTGTGCTGCCATTTCCTCTCCCCCCTGGAAGGTATACTTTATTACACTATTTTCCTGTTTCCCTCTTCTCCCTTTTCCCATAACCTACCTTTATCTGCATTTGTGGGGTATCTATATACTATTTATATCACAGTTTTATTCATTAATACGGAAGGGAAGAGTGCGCGTGAGAGTGTTGAACTGCGGAGAGCAAGAGGTTAAGCTGCCCCGATTTGCCACCATTGATAAGCTGTTCACAGTAGATACACATGCTATCCAAGCAGCAGCAGCATCCACCATTACTGCACCCCACCCAGTCAGTGACAGCTCACCAAGTCAGCCAGAGGAGTGGTGTCAGGAATTACACGTAGGCACTGACTACACACCTTCACATCACAAGAAGGGGGTGCAAGTGTGACGCCCTGGACTAGCCAGTTGGTCACAGACATAACACACACACACACCCCCTTTCCCGGATAGTTACACTAGTCAGACACAAAACCGTTGTTGCCTCCCTCCAGGGGCTGATGTCCACACCAGGTGGGGCGGAGCCAGGCGGTTGGCCCCACCCACCAAGGAGTTCACAGGCCTGGAGGTGGGAAAACCAGTTAGTTAGTTGAAGTTCAGTTAAGAGTTGAACCGTGGAGGTAGTGAGTTCAGTGAAGAGCCCAGTTTTGGGTAGGAGTGCAAAACTGCTAGTGTCTGGGTCAGATCCCAGGCACTATGGGGAGATAAGGTATGCACACCAGTGACTATGTAAGGGGAATACATGAAATAGCAGAAACTGCTGTGTGAATAATGACTTGAAAAATTCAATAGCTATATGCAAGAGTGAATATGTGAAAAATGGAATCTGCATTACTGCCATGAACATATGAATCAAGAGAAATTTAGCTACTGAATTGATCAATGCAATAGAGCCCCAACACTACGCCAAAGTATTTCTCTACGTTGGGGTCCCTAGCTTGTGTGTGTCCTCTCATGCAGTTAAAAAACCTACCGTGTATGGGAAGCTGAGACCCAGGCTATTTATGCGTATGATATGGATTGGCAATAGGTGTGGTTGGGGAGGGTTCACAAACGAAAAAATACTAACAAATAGGAATAACGTTTGGAACACCATTCTAAGTCCGAACTGGGTGCAAAAACCTAAAAAAACATCACTATGGGGAGATAAGGTATGCACACCAGTGACTATGTAAGGGGAATACATGAAATAGCAGAAACTGCTGTGTGAATACTGACTTGAAAAATCCAATAGCATTAATTCACATAATCCTAGTGACTGCGCACACAACATGGCCAAACGAAAACAAAAGACAGTACCTGGCCATTCAATCAAATGGAAACTCATAGGCAACACAGTCCATTAGACTAGGCAATTACATGCAGCCAAACAAAGTTCATGGGCCTTGCCTCAGAGTCGAACCCACAACCTCTTGGAGAACAAGCAAAGAGCCTACCACTAAACCAACTCAGTGAAGTTGGAAACCGACTCTACATTAATTAACATAATCCTAGTGACTGCGCACACAACATGGCCAAACAAAAGCAAAAGACAGTACCTGGCCTATCTATCCAATGGAAACTCATAGGTAACACAGTACATTGGACTAGGCAATTACATGCAGCCATACAAAGCCCATGGGTCTTGCCCCAGAGTCGAACCCACAACCTCTCGTAGCCAGGGCAAAGAGCCTACCACTACACCAACACAGAAAAGTAGGTGAATGACTCTACATTAATTCACATAATCCTAGTGACTGCGCACACAACATGGCCAAACAAATGCAAAAGACATTATCTGGCCTATCAATCCAATGGAAACTCATAGGCAACACAGTCCATTAGACTAGGCACTTACATGCAGCCATGTAAAGTTCATGGGCATTGCCTCAGAGTCGAACCCACAACCTCTTGGAGAACAAGCAAAGAGCCTACCACTAAACCAACTCAGAGAAGTTGGAAACCGACTCTACATTAATTAACATAATCCTAGTGACTGCGCACACAACATGGCCAAACAAAAGCAAAAGACAGTACGTGGCCTATCAATCCAACGGAAACTCATAGGTAACACAGTACATTGGACTAGGCAATTACATGCAGCCATACAAAGCCCATGGGCCTTGCCCCAGAGTCAAACCCACAACCTCTCATAGCCAAGGCAAAGAGCCTACCAATACACCAACACAGAGAAGTGGAAAACCATTTCTACATTAATTCACATAATCCTAGTGACTGCGCACACAACATGGCCAAACAAAAGCAAAAGACAGTACCTGGCCTATCAATCCAATGGAAACTCATAGGCAACACAGTCCATTGGACTAGACAATTACATGGAGACATACAAAGTCCATGGGCCTTGCCTCAAAATCAAACCCACAACTTCTCGCAGCCAAGCAAAGAGCCTACCACTACACTAACACAGAGAAGTGGGAAACTGATTCTACATTAATTCACATAATCCTACCGACTGCGCACACAACACGGCCAAACAAAAGACAATACCTGGCCTATCAATTCAATGGAAACTCATAGGCAACACAGTCCATTGGACTAGGCAATTACATGGAGACATACAAAGTCCATGGGCTTTGCCTAAAAGTCAAACCCACAACTTCTCGCAGCCCAAGCAAAGAGCCTACCACTACACCAACACAGAGAAGTTGGTAACTGAGTTTACATTAATTCACATAATCCTAGTGACTGCGCACACAACATGGCCAAACAAAAGCAAAAGACAGTACCTGGCCTATCAATCCAATGGAAAATCATAGGCAACACAGTCCATTGGACTAGACAATTACATGGAGACATACAAAGTCCATGGGCCTTTCCTCAGAGTCAAACCCACAACCTCTCGCAGCCAAGCAAAGAGCCTACCACTACACCAACACAGAGAAGTGGGAAACTGATTCTACATTAATTCACATAATCCTACCGACTGCGCACACAACATGGCCAAACAAACGACAATACCTGGCCTATCAATCCAATGGAAACTCATAGGCAACACAGTCCATTAGACTAGGCAAATACATGCAGCCATATAAAGTTCATGGGCCTTGCCTCAAAGTCGAACCCACATCCTCCTGGAGAGCAAGCAAAGAGCCTACCACTAAACCAACACAGAGAAGTTGGAAACCGACTCTACATTAATTCACATAATCCTAGTGACTGCGCACACAACATGGCCAAACAAAAGCAAAAGACATTACCTGGCCTATCAATCCAATGTAAACTCATAGGTAACACAGTACATTACTAGGATTATGTGAATTAATGTAGAGTCAGGTTCACATTTCTCTGTGTTGGTGTAGTGGTAGGCTCTTTGCTTGAGCTGCGAGAGGTTGTGAGTTAGACTTTGAGGCATGGCCCATGGACTTTGTATGGCTGCATGTTATTGCCTAGTCCAATGGACTATGTTGCCTATGAGTTTCAATTGGATTGATAGGCCAGGTACTGTCTTTTGCTTTTGTTTGGCCATGTTGTGTTCGCAGTCACTAGGATTATGTGAATTAATGTAGAGTCATTCACCTACTTCTCTGTGTTGGTGTAGTTGTAGTCTCTTTGTTGCTTATCAGTTTCAATTTGATTGATAGGCCAGGTACTGTCTTTTGCTTTTGTTTGGCCATGTTATGTGCGCAGTCACTAGGATTATGTGAATTAATGTAGAGTCATTCACCTACTTCTCTGTGTTGGTGTAGTGGTAGTCTCTTTGCTTAAACTGCGAGAGGTTGTGGGTTCGACTCTGAGGCAAAGCCCATGGAGTTTGTATGGCAGCATGTAATTGCCTAGTTCAATTGACTGTGTTGCCTATGAGTTTCCATTGAATTGATAGGCCAGGTATTGTCTTTTGTTTGGCCATGTTGTGTGCGCAGTCACTAGGATTATGTGAACTAATGTAAACTCAGTTTCCAACTTCTCTGTGTTGGTGTAATCGTAGGCTATTTCCTTGGGCTGCGAGAAATTGTGGGTTTGACTCTGAGGCAAAGCCCATGGACTTTGTATGGCTGCATGTAATAGCCAAGTCCAATGGACTGTGTTGCCTAAGAGTTTCCTTTGAATTGATAGGCCAGGTATTGTCTTTTGTTTGGCCATGTTGTGTGCGCAGTCGGTAGGATTATTTGAATTAATGTAGAATCAGTTTCCCACTTTTCTGTGTTGGTGTAGTGGTAGGCTCTTTGCTTGGGCTGCGAGAGGTTGTGGGTTCGACTCTAATGCAAAGCCCATGGACTTTGTATGTCTCCATGTAATTGTCTAGTCCAATGGACTGTGTTGCCTATGAGTTTCCATTGGTTTGATAGGCCAGGTACTGTCTTTTGCTTTTGTTTGGCCATGTTATGTGCGCAGTCACTAGGATTATGTGAATTAATGAAGAATTGGTTTTCCACTGCTCTGTGTTGGTGTATTAGTAGGCTCTTTCCTTGGGCTACGAGAGGGTGTGGGTTCGACTCTGGGGCAAGGCCAATGGGCTTTGTATGGCTGCATGTAATTGCCTAGTCCAATGTACTGTGTTAGCTTTGAGTTTCCATTGGATTGATAGGCCAGGTGCTGTCTTTTGCTTTTGTTTTGCCATGTTGTGTGCGCAGTCACTAGGATTCTGTGAATTAATGTAGAGTTTGTTTCCAACTTCTCTGTGTTGGTTTAGTGGTAGGCTCTTTGCTTGTTCTCCAAGAGGTTGTGGGTTCGACTCTGAGGCAAGGCCCATTAACTTTGTATGGCTGCATATATTTGCTTAGTCTAATGGACTATGTTGCCTATGATTTCATTGGATTGATAGGCCAGATAATGTCTTTTGCATTTGTTTGGCCATGCTGTGTGCGCAGTCTCTAGGATTATGTGAATTAATGTAGAGTCCTTTACCTACTTCTCTGTGTTGGTGTAGTGGTAGTCTTTTTGCTTAAGCTGCGAAAGGTTGTTGGTTCGACTTTGAGGCAAGGCCCATGGAGTTTGTATGGATGCATGTAATTGCCTATTTCAGTTGACTGTGTTACCTATGAGTTCCTATTGGATTGATAGGCCAGGTACTACCTTTTGCTTTTGTTTGGCCATGTTGTGTGCGCAGTCACTAGGATTATGTGAACTAATGTAAACTCAGTTTTCAACTTCTCTGTGTTGGTGTAGTGGTAGGCTCTTTTCTTGGGCTGCGAGAAAATGTGGGTTTGACTCTGAGGCAAAGCCCATAGACTTTGTATGGCTGCATGTAATTGCCTAGTCCAATGGACTGTGTTGCCTATGAGTTTTCATTGGACTGATAGGCCAGGTATTGTCTTTTGTTTGGTTATGTTGTGTGCGAAGTCGGTAGGATTATGTGAATTAATGTAGAATCAGTTTCCCACTTCTCTGTGTTGGTGTAGTGGAAGGCGCTTTGCTTGGCTGCGAGAAGTTGTGGGATTGACTCTGAGGCAAGGCCCATGGACTTTGTATGGCTGCATGTAATTGCCTAGTTCAATGGACTGTGTTGCCTATGAGTTTCCATTGGCTTGGTAGGCCAGGTAATGTCTTTTGCTTCTGTTTGGCCATGTTGTGTGCGCAGTCACTAGGATTATGTGAATTAATGTAGATGCAGCTTCCTACTTCTTTGTGTTGGTGTGGTTGTAGGCTCTTTGCTTGTTCTGCCAGAGGTTGTGGGATAGACTCTGAGGCAAGGCCCATGGACTCTGTATGGCTGCATGTAATTGCCTAGTCCAATGGATGGGGTTGCCTCTGAGATTCCATTGGATTGATAGGCCAGGTACTGTCTTTTGCTTTTGTTTGGCCATGTTGTGTGTGCAGTCACTAGGATTATGTGAGTTAATGTAGAGTCGGTTTCACACTTCTCCGTGTTGCTGTAGTGGTAGGCTTTTTTCTTGGGCTGCGAGAGGTTGTGAGTTCGACTCTGAGGCAAGGCCCATGGACTTTTTATGGCTGCATGTAATTGCATAGTCCAATGGACTGTGTTACCTATGAGATTCCATTGGATTGATAGGCCAGGTGCCTTCTTTTGCTTTTGTTTGGCCATGTTTTGTGCGCAGTCACTAGGATTATGTGAATTAATGTTGAGTCAGGTTCCCACTTCTCTGTGTTGGTGTAGTGGTAGGCTCTTTGCTTGGGCTGGGAGAGTTTATGAGTTCGACTCAAATGCAATGCTCATGGACTTTGTATGGCTGCATGTAATTGCCTAGTCCAAAGGACTGTGTTGCCTATGAGTTTCCATTGGATTGATAGGCCAGGTATTGACTTTTGCTTTCGTTTGGCCATGTTGTGTGCGCAGTCACTAGGATTATGTGAATTAATATAGAGTCAGTTTCACATTTCTCTGTGTTGGTGTAGTGGTAGGCTCTTTGCTTGAGCTACGAGAGGTTGTGGATTTGACTCTGAGGCAAGGCCCTTGGACTTTTTATGGCTGCATGTAATTGCCTAGTATAATGGACTGTGTTGCCTATGAGTTTCCATTGGATTGATAGGCCAGGTATTGACTTTTGCTTTCGTTTGGCCATGTTGTGTGCGCAGTCACTAGGTTTATGTGAATTAATGTAGAGTCAGGTTCACATTTCTCTGTGTTGGTGTAGTAGTAGGCTCTTTGCTTGAGCTGCGAGAGGTTGTGAGTTCAACTTTGAGGCAAGGCCCATGGACATTGTATGGCTGCATGTTATTGCCTAGTCCAATGGACTATGTTGCTTATGAGCTTCAATTGGATTGATAGGCCAGATACTGTCTTTTGCTTTTGTTTGGCCATGTTGTGTGCGCAGTCACTAGGATTATGTGAATTAATGTAGAATCATTCACCTACTTCTCTGTGTTGGTTTAGTGGTAGGCTCTTTGCTTGTTCTCCAAGAGGTTGTGGGTTCGACTCTGAGGCAAGGCCCATGAACTTTGTATGGCTGCATGTATTTGCCTAGTCTAATGGACTGTGTTGCCTATGAGTTTCCATTGGATTGATAGGCCAGATAATGTCTTTTGCATTTGTTTGGCCATGTTGTGTGCACAGTCACTAGGATTATGTGAACTAATGTAAACTCTGTTACCAACTTCTCTGTGTTGGTGTAGTGGTAGGCTCTTTCCTTGGGCTGCGAGAAATTGTGGGTTTGACTCTGAGGCAAGGCCCATGGACTTTGTATGGCTGCATGTAATTGCCTAGTCCAATGGACTATGTTGTCTATGAGTTTCCATTGGATTGATAGGCCAGGGACTGTCTTTTGCTTTTGTTTGGCCATGTTGTGTGCGCAGTCACTAGGATTATGTGAATTTATGTTGAGTCAGTTTCGCTCTTCTCTGTGTTGGTGTAGTGGTAGGCTCTTTGCTTGGGCTGAGAGAGGTTGTGGGTTTGACTCTGAGACAAGGCCCATGGACTTTGTATGGCTGCATGTAATTGCCTAGTCCAATTGATTGCGTTGCCTATGAGTTTCCATTGGATTGATAGGCCAGGTACCGTCTTTTGCTTTTGTTTGGCCATGTTGTGTGCGCAGTCACTAGGATTATGTGAATTAATGTAGAATCTGTTTTCCACTTCTCTGCGTTGGTGTATTGGTAGGCTCTTTGCTTGGGCTACGAGAGGTTGCGGGTTTGACTCTGGGGCAAGGCCCATGGGCTTTGTATGGCTGCATGCAATTGCCTAGTCCAATGTACTGTGTTACCTATGAGTTTACATTGGATTGATAGGCCAGGTAATGTCTTTTGCTTTTGTTTGGCCATGTTGTGTGCGCAGTCACTAGGATTATGTGAATTAATGTAGAGTCAGTTTCCAACTTCTCTGTGTTGGTTTAGTGGTAGGCTCTTTGCTTGTTCTCCAAGAGGATGTGGGTTCGAATCTGAGGCAAGGCCCATGAACTTTGTATGGCTGCATGTATTTGACTAGTCTAATGGACTGTGTTGCCTATGAGTTTCCATTGGATTGATAGGCCAGGTATTGTTTTTTGTTTGGCCATGTTGTGTGCGCAGTCGGTAGGATTATGTGAATTAATGTAGAATCAGTTTCCCACTTCTCTGTGTTGGTGTAGTGGTAGGCTCTTTGCTTGGGCTGCGAGAAGTTGTGGGTTTGACTTTTAGGCAAAGCCCATGGACTTTGTATGGCTGCATGTAATTGCCTAGTCCAATGGACTGTGTTGCCTATGAGTTTCCATTGAATTGATAGGCCAGGTATTGTCTTTTGTTTAGCCATGTTGTGTGCGCAGTCGGTAGGATTATGTGAATTAATGTAGAATCAGTTTCCCACTTCTCTGTGTTGGTGTAGTGGTAGGCTCTTTGCTTGGCTGCGAGAGGTTGTGGGTTTGACTCTGAGGCAAGGCCCATGGACTTTGTATGTCTCCATGTAATTTTCTAGTCCAATGGACTGTGTTGCCTATGAGTTTCCATTGGATTGATAAGCCAGGTACTGACTTTTGCTTTTGTTTGGCCATGTTGTGTGCGCAGTCGGTAGGATTATGTGAATTAATGTAGTACCAGTTTCCCACTTTTCTGTGTTGGTGTAGTAGTAGGCTCTTTGCTTGGCTGCGAGAGGTTGTGGGTTTGACTCTGAGGCAAGGCCCATGGACTTTGTATGTCTCCATGTAATTGTCTAGTCCAATGGACTGTGTTGCCTATGAGTTTCCATTGGATTGATAGGCCAGGTACTGTCTTTTGCTTTTGTTTGGCCATGTTGTGTGCGCAGTCACTAGGATTATGTGAATTAATGTAGAGTCAGTTTCCAACTTCTCTGTGTTGGTTTAGGGGTAGGCTCTTTGCTTAAGCTGCGAGAGGTTGTGGGTTCGACTCTGAGGTAAAGCCCATGGAGTTTGTATGGCTGCATATAATTGCGTAGTTCAATTGACTGTGTTGCCTATGAGTTCCCATTGGATTGATAGGCCAGGTACTGCCTTTTGCTTTTGTTTGGCCATGTTGTGTGCGCAGTCACTAGGATTATGTGAATTAATGTAGAGTCAGGTTCACATTTCTCTGTGTTGGTGTAGTGGTAGGCTCTTTGCTTGAGCTGCGAGAGATTGTGAGTTCGACTTTGAGGCAAGGCCCATGGACGTTGTATGGCTGCATGTTATTGCCTAGTCCAATGGACTATGTTGCCTATGAGTTTTAATTGGAATGATAGGCCAGGTACTGTCTTTTGCTTTTGTTTGGCCATGTTGTGTGCGCAGTCACTAGGATTATGTGAATTAATGTAGAGTCAGTTTCACACTTCTCTGTGTTGCTGTAGTGGTAGGCTTTTTTCTTGGGCTGCGAGAGGTTGTGAGTTCGACTCTGAGGCAAGGCCCATGGACTTTGTATGGCTGCATGTAATTGCATAGTCCAATGGACTGTGTTACCTATGAGTTTCCATTGGATTGATAGGCCAGGTACTGTCTTTTGCTTTCGTTTGGCCATGTTGTGTGCGCAGTCACTAGGATTATGTGAATTTATGTTCAATTAGTTTCGCACTTCTCTGTGTTGGTGTAGTGGTAGGCTTTTTGCTTGAGCTGTTAGAGGTTGTGGGTTTGACTCTGAGGCAAGGCCCATGGACTTTGTATGGCTGCATGTAATTGCATAGTCCAATGGACTGTGTTACCTATGAGTTTCCATTGGATTGATAGGCCAGGTATCGACTTTTGCTTTCGTTTGGCCATGTTGTGTGCACAGTCACTAGGATTATGTGAATAATTTGTAGCGTCAGTTTCACATATCTCTATGTTGGTGTAGTGGTAGGCTCTTTGCTTGGGCTGCGTAGATGTTGTGGGTTTGACTCTGGGGCAAGGCCCATGGACTTATTATGGCTGTATGTAGTTGCCTAGTCTAATGGACTGTGTTGCCTATGAGTTTCCATTGGATTGATAGGCCAGGTACTGTCTTTTGCTTTTGTTTGGCCATGTTGTGTGCGCAGTCACTAGGATTATGTGAATTAATGTAGAGTCAGTTTCACACTTCTCTGTGTTGCTGTAGTGGTAGGCTTTTTTCTTGGGCTGCGAGAGGTTGTGAGTTCGACTCTGAGGCAAGGCTCATGGACTTTGTATGGCTGCATGTAATTGCATAGTCCAATGGACTGTGTTACCTATGAGTTTCCATTGGATTGATAGGCCAGGTACTGTCTTTTGCTTTCGTTTGGCCATGTTGTGTGCGCAGTCACTAGGATTATGTGAATTTATGTTCAATTAGTTCCGCACTTCTCTGTGTTGGTGTAGTGGTAGGCTTTTTGCTTGAGCTGTTAGAGGTTGTGGGTTTGATTCTGAGGCAAGGCCCATGGACTTTGTATGGCTGCATGTAATTGCATAGTCCAATGGACTGTGTTACCTATGAGTTTCCATTGGATTGATAGGCCAGGTATTGACTTTTGCTTTCGTTTGGCCATGTTGTGTGCGCAGTCACTAGGATTATGTGAATTAATGTAGAGTCAGTTTCACATTTCTCTGTGTTGGTGTAGTGGTAGGATCTTTGCTTGGGCTGTGAGAAGTTGTGGGTTTGACTCTGAGGCAAGGCCCATGGACTTTTTATGGCTGCATGTAATTGCCTAGTCCAATGGACTGTATTGCCTATGAGTTTCCATTGGATTGATAGGCCAGGTATGGACTTTTGCTTTCGTTTGGCCATGTTGTGTGCGCAGTCACTAGGATTATGTGAATTAATGTAGAGGCAGGTTCACATTTCTCTGTGTTGGTGTAGTGGTAGGCTCTTTGCTTGAGCTGCGAGAGGTTGTGAGTTCGACTTTGAGGCAAGGCCCATGGACTTTGTATGGCTGCATGTTATTGCCTAGTCCAATGGACTGTGTTGCCTATGAGTTTCCATTGGATTGATAAGCCAGGTACTGTCTTTTGCTTTTGTTTAGCCATGTTGTGTGCGCAGTCGGTAGGATTATGTGAATTAATGTAGAATCAGTTTCCCACTTCTCTGTATTGGTGTAGTGGTAGGCTCTTTGCTTGACTGCGAGAGGTTGTGGGTTTGACTCTGAAGCAAGGCCCATGGACTTTGTATGTCTCCATGTAATTGTCTAGTCCAATGGACTGTGTTGCCTATGAGTTTCCATTGGATTGATAGGCCAGGTACTGTCTTTTGCTTTTGTTTGGCCATGTTGTGTGCGCAGTCACTAGGATTATGTGAATTAATGTAGAGTCGGTTTCCAACTTCTCTGTGTTGGTTTAGTGGTAGGCTCTTTGCTTGTTCTCCAAGAGGTTGTGGGTTCGCCTCTGAGGCAAGGCCCATGAACTTTGTATGGCTGCATGTATTTGCCTAGTCTAATGGACTGTGTTGCCTATGAGTTTCCATTGGATTGATAGGCCAGATAATGTCTTTTGCATTTGTTTCGCAATGTTGTGTGCACAGTCACTAGGATTATGTGAACTAATGTAAACTCAGTTTCCATCTTGTCTGTGTTGGTGTAGTGGTAGGCTCTTTGCTTGGGCTGCGAGAAATTGTGGGTTTGACTCAGAGGCAAAGCCCATGGACTTTGTATGGCTGCATGTAATTGTTTAGTCCAATGGACTGTGTTGCCTATGAGTTTCCATTGGCTTGATAGGCCAGGTAATGTCTTTTGCTTTTGTTTGGCCATGTTGTGTGCGCAGTCTCTAGGAATATGTGAATTAATGTAGACGCACCTTCCTACTTTTTTGTGTTGGTGTAGTTGTAAGCTCTTTGCTTGTTCTGCCAGAGGTTGTGGGTTTGAGTCTGAGGCAAGGCCCATGGACTTTGTATGGCTGCATGTAATTGCCTAGTCCAATGGACTATGTTGTATATGAGTTTCCATTGGATTGATAGGCCAGGGACTGTCTTTTGCTTTTGTTTGGCCATGTTGTGTGCGCAGTCACTAGGATTATGTGAATTTATGTTGAGTCAGTTTCGCTCTTCTCTGTGTTGGTGTAGTGGTAGGCTCTTTGCTTGGGCTACAAGAGGTTGTGGGTTTGACTCTGAGGCAAGGCCCATGGACTTTGTATGGCTGCATGTAATTGCCTAGTCCAATTGATTGCTTTGCCTATGAGTTTCTATTGGATTGATAGGCCAGGTACTGTCTTTTGCTTTTGTTTGGCCATGTTGTGTGCGCAGTCACTAGGATTATGTGACTTAATGTAGAATCAGTTTTTCACTTCTCTGTGTTGGTGTATTGGTAGGCTCTTTGCTTGGGCTACGAGAGGTTGTGGGATTGACTCTGGGGCAAGGCCCATGGGCTTTGTATGGCTGCATTTAATTGCCTAGTCTAATGTACTGTGTTACCTATGAGTTTCCATTGGATTGATAGGCCAGGTACTGTCTTTTGCTTTTGTTTGGCCATGTTGTGTGCGCAGTCACTAGGATTATGTGAATTAATGTAGAGTCGGTTTCCAACTTCTCTGTGTTGGTTTAGTGGTAGGCTCTTTGCTTGTTCTCCAAGAAGTTGTGGGTTCGACTCTGAGGCAAGGCCCATGAACTTTGTATGGCTGCATGTATTTGCCTAGTCTAATGGACTGTGTTGCCTATGAGTTTCCATTGGATTGATAGGCCAGGTATTGTCTTTTGTTTGGCCATGTTGTGTGCGCAGTCGGTAGGATTATGTGAATTAATGTAGAATCAGTTTCCCACTTATCTGTGTTGGTGTAGTGGTAGGCTCTTTGCTTGGCTGCGAAAGGTTGTGGGTTTGACTCTGAGGCAAGGCCCATGGACTTTGTATGTCTCCATGTAATTGTCTAGTTCAATGGACTGTGTTGCCTATGAGTTTACATTGGCTTGATAGGCCAGGTAATGTCTTTTGCTTTTGTTTGGCCATGTTGTGTGCACATTCACTAGGATTATGTGAATTAATGTAGACGCAGCTTCCTACTTCTTTGTGTTGGTGTAGTTGTAGGCTCATTGCTTGTTCTGCCAGAGGTTGTGGGTTTGACTCTGAGGCAAGGCCCATGGACGTTGTATGGCTGCATGTAATTGCCAAGTCCAATGGACTGTGTTGCCTATGAGTTTCCATTGGATTGATAGGCCAGGTATTGTCTTTTGCTTTTGTTTGGCCATGTTGTGTGCGCAGTCACTAGGATTATGTGAATTAATGTAGAATCCGTTTCCCCCTTCTCTGTGTTGGTGTAGTGGAAGCTGCTTTGCTTGGCTGCGAGAGGTTGTGGGTTTGACTCTGCGGCATGGCCCATGGACTTTGTATGGCTGCATGTAATCGCCTAGTTCAATGGACTGTGTTGCCTATGAGTTTCCATTGGCCTGATAGGCCAGGTAATGTCTTTTGCTTTTGTTTGGCCATGTTGTGTGCGCATTCACTAGGATTATGTGAATTAATGTAGACGCAGCTTCCTACTTCTTTGTGTTGGTGTAGTTGTAGGCTCTTTGCTTGTTCTGCCAGAGGTTGTGGGTTTGACTCTGAGGCAAGGCCCATGGACTTTGTGAGGCTGCATGTAATTGCCTATTCCAATGGACTATGTTGTCTATGAGTTTCCATTGGATTGATAGGCAAGGGACTGTATTTAGCTTTTGTTTGGCCATGTTGTGTGCGCAGTCACTAGGATTATGTGAATTTATGTTGAGTCAGTTTCGCACTTCTCTGTGTTGGTGTAGTGGTAGGCTCTTTGCTTGGGCTGTGAGAGGTTGTGGGTTTGACTCTGAGGCAAGGCCCATGGACTTTGTATGGCTGCATGTATTTGACTAGTCTAATGGACTGTGTTGCCTATGAGTTTCCATTGGATTGATAGGCCAGGTATTGTTTTTTGTTTGGCCATGTTGTGTGCGCAGTCGGTAGGATTATGTGAATTAATGTAGAATCAGTTTCCCACTTCTCTGTGTTGGTGTAGTGGTAGGCTCTTTGCTTGGGCTGCGAGAAGTTGTGGGTTTGACTTTTAGGCAAAGCCCATGGACTTTGTATGGCTGCATGTAATTGCCTAGTCCAATGGACTGTGTTGCCTATGAGTTTCCATTGAATTGATAGGCCAGGTATTGTCTTTTGTTTAGCCATGTTGTGTGCGCAGTCGGTAGGATTATGTGAATTAATGTAGAATCAGTTTCCCACTTCTCTGTGTTGGTGTAGTGGTAGGCTCTTTGCTTGGCTGCGAGAGGTTGTGGGTTTGACTCTGAGGCAAGGCCCATGGACTTTGTATGTCTCCATGTAATTTTCTAGTCCAATGGACTGCGTTACCTATGAGTTTCCATTGGATTGATAGGCCAGGTGCTTTCTTTTGCTTTTGTTTGGCCATGTTGTGTGCGCAGTCACTAGGAATATGTGAATTAATGTAGAGTCAGTTCCACATTTCTCTTTGTTGGTGTAGTGGTAGGCTCTTTGCTTGGGTTGTGAGAGGTTGTGGGTTTGACTCTGAGGCAAGGCCCATGGACTTTTTATGGCTGCATGTAATTGCCTAGTCCAATGGACTGTGTTGCCTATGAGTTTCCATTGGATTGATAGGCCAGGTATTGACTTTTGCTTTCGTTTAGCCATGTTGTGTGCGCAGTCACTAGGATTATGTGAATTAATGTAGAGTCAGTTTCAGACTTCTCTGTGTTGGTGTAGTGGTAGGCTCTTTGCTTGGGCCGCAAGAGGTTGTGGGTTCGACTCTAATGCAAGGCTCATGGACTTTGTATGGCTGCATGTAATTGCCTAGTCCAATAGACTTTGTTGCCTATGAGTTTCTATTGGATTGATAGGCCAGGTATTGACTTTTGCTTTCGTTTGGCCATGTTGTGTGCGCAGTCACTAGGATTATGTGAATTAATGTAGAGTCGGTTTCACATTTCTCTGTGTTGGTGTAGTGGTAGGCTCTTTGCTTGGGCTGCGAGAGGTTGTGGGTTTGACTCTGAGGCAAGGCCCATGGACTTTTTATGGCTGCATGTAATTGCCTAGTCCAATGGACTGTGTTGCCTATGAGTTTCCATTGGACTGATAGGCCAGGTACTGTCTTTTGTTTTCGTTTGGCCATGTTGTGTGCGCACTCACTAGGATTATGTGAATTAATGTGGAGGTAGGTTCACATTTCTCTGTGTTGGTGTAGTGGTAGGCTCTTTGCTTGAGCTGCGAGAGGTTGTGAGTTCGACTTTGAAGCAAGGCCCATGGACTGTGTATGGCTGCATGTTATTGCCTAGTCCAATGGACTGTGTTGCCTATGAATTTCCATTGGATTGATAAGCCAGGTACTGTCTTTTGCTTTTGTTTAGCCATGTTGTGTGCGCAGTCGGTAGGATTATGTGAATTAATGTAGAATCAGTTTCCAACTTCTCTGTGTTGGTTTAGTGGTAGGCTCTTTGCTTGTTCTCCAAGAGGTTGTGGGTTCGACTCTGAGGCAAGGCCCATGAACTTTGTATGGCTGCATGTATTTGCCTAGTCTAATGGACTGTTTTGCCTATGAGTTTCCATTGGATTGATAGGCCAGATAATGTCTTTTGCATTTGTTTCGCCATGTTGTGTGCACAGTCACTAGGATTATGTGAACTAATGTAAACTCAGTTTCCAACTTGTCTGTGTTGGTGTAGTGGTAGGCTCTTTTCTTGGGCTGCGAGAAATTGTGGGTTTGACTCTGAGGCAAAGCCCATGGACTTTGTATGGCTGCATGTAATTGTTTAGTCCAATGGACTGTGTTGCCTATGAGTTTCCATTGGCTTGATAGGCCAGGTAATGTCTTTTGCTTTTGTTTGGCCATGTTGTGTGCGCAGTCGCTAGGAATATGTGAATTAATGTAGACGCAGCTTCCTACTTTTTTGTGTTGGTGTAGTTGTAAGCTCTTTGCTTGTTCTGCCAGAGGTTGTGGGTTTGACTCTGAGGCAAGGCCCATGGACTTTGTATGGCTGCATGTAATTGCATAGTCCAATGGACTGTGTTACCTATGAGTTTCCATTGGATTGATAGGCCAGGTACTGTCTTTTGCTTTCGTTTGGCCATGTTGTGTGCGCAGTCACTAGGATTATGTGAATTTATGTTCAATTAGTTTCGCACTTCTCTGTGTTGGTGTAGTGGTAGGCTTTTTGCTTGAGCTGTTAGAGGTTGTGGGTTTGACTCTGAGGCAAGGCCCATGGACTTTGTATGGCTGCATGTAATTGCATAGTCCAATGGACTGTGTTACCTATGAGTTTCCATTGGATTGATAGGCCAGGTATCGACTTTTGCTTTCGTTTGGCCATGTTGTGTGCACAGTCACTAGGATTATGTGAATAATTTGTAGAGTCAGTTACACATATCTCTGTGTTGGTGTAGTGGTAGGCTCTTTGCTTGGGCTGCGTAGATGTTGTGGGTTTGACTCTGGGGCAAGGCCCATGGACTTATTATGGCTGTATGTAGTTGCCTAGTCTAATGGACTGTGTTGCCTATGAGTTTCCATTGGATTGATAGGCCAGGTACTGTCTTTTGCTTTCGTTTGGCCATGTTGTGTGCGCAGTCACTAGGATTATGTGAGTTAATGAAGAGTCAGTTTCAAACTTCTCTGTGTTGGTGTAGTGGTAGGATCTTTGCTTGGGCTGCGAGAGGTTGTGGGTTTGACTCTGAGGCAAGGCCCATGGACTTTGTATGGCTGCATGTTATTGCCTAGTCCAATGGACTGTGTTGCCTATGAGTTTCCATTGGATTGATAAGCCAGGTACTGTCTTTTGCTTTTGTTTAGCCATGTTGTGTGCGCAGTCGGTAGGATTATGTGAATTAATGTAGAATCAGTTTCCCACTTCTCTGTATTGGTGTAGTGGTAGGCTCTTTGCTTGGCTGCGAGAGGTTGTGGCTTTGACTCTGAAGCAAGGCCCATGGACTTTGTATGTCTCCATGTAATTGTCTAGTCCAATGGACTGTGTTGCCTATGAGTTTCCATTGGATTGATAGGCCAGGTACTGTCTTTTGCTTTTGTTTGGCCATGTTGTGTGCGCAGTCACTAGGATTATGTGAATTAATGTAGAGTCGGTTTCCAACTTCTCTGTGTTAGTTTAGTGGTAGGCTCTTTGCTTGTTCTCCAAGAGGTTGTGGGTTCGACTCTGAGGCAAGGCCCATGAACTTTGTATGGCTGCATGTATTTGCCTAGTCTAATGGACTGTGTTGCCTATGAGTTTCCATTGGATTGATAGGCCAGATAATGTCTTTTGCATTTGTTTCGCAATGTTGTGTGCACAGTCACTAGGATTATGTGAACTAATGTAAACTCAGTTTTCATCTTGTCTGTGTTGGTGTAGTGGTAGGCTCTTTGCTTGGGCTGCGAGAAATTGTGGGTTTGACTCAGAGGCAAAGTCCATGGACTTTGTATGGCTGCATGTAATTGTTTAGTCCAATGGACTGTGTTGCCTATGAGCTTCCATTGGCTTGATAGGCCAGGTAATGTCTTTTGCTTTTGTTTGGCCATGTTGTGTGCGCAGTCTCTAGGAATATGTGAATTAATGTAGACGCACCTTCCTACTTTTTTGTGTTGGTGTAGTTGTAAGCTCTTTGCTTGTTCTGCCAGAGGTTGTGGGTTTGACTCTGAGGCAAGGCCCATGGACTTTGTATGGCTGCATGTAATTGCCTAGTCCAATGGACTATGTTGTATATGAGTTTCCATTGGATTGACAGGCCAGGGACTGTCTTTTGCTTTTGTTTGGCCATATTGTGTGCGCAGTCACTAGGATTATGTGAATTTATGTTGAGTCAGTTTCGCTCTTCTCTGTGTTGGTGTAGTGGTAGGCTCTTTGCTTGGGCTACAAGAGGTTGTGGGTTCGACTCTGAGGCAAGGCCCATGGACTTTGTATGGCTGCATGTAATTGCCTAGTCCAATTGATTGCTTTGCCTATGAGTTTCTATTGGATTGATAGGCCAGGTACTGTCTTTTGCTTTTGTTTGGCCATGTTGTGTGCGCAGTCACTAGGATTATGTGAATTAATGTAGAATCAGTTTTTCACTTCTCTGTGTTGGTGTATTGGTAGGCTCTTTGCTTGGGCTACGAGAGGTTGTGGGTTCGACTCTGGGGCAAGGCCCATGGGCTTTGTATGGCTGCATTTAATTGCCTAGTCTAATGTACTGTGTTACCTATGAGTTTCCATTGGATTGATAGGCCAGGTACTGTCTTTTGCTTTTGTTTGGCCATGTTGTGTGTGCAGTCACTAGGATTATGTGAATTAATGTAGAGTCGGTTTCCAACTTCTCTGTGTTGGTTTAGTGGTAGGCTCTTTGCTTGTTCTCCAAGAAGTTGTGGGTTCGACTCTGAGGCAAGGCCCATGAACTTTGTATGGCTGCATGTATTTGCCTAGTCTAATGGACTGTGTTGACTATGAGTTTCCATTGGATTGATAGGCCAGGTATTGCCTTTTGTTTGGCCATGTTGTGTGCGCAGTCGGTAGGATTATGTGAATTAATGTAGAATCAGTTTCCCACTTATCTGTGTTGGTGTAGTGGTAGGCTCTTTGCTTGGCTGCGAGAGGTTGTGGGTTTGACTCTGAGGCAAGGCCCATGGACTTTGTATGTCTCCATGTAATTGTCTAGTTCAATGGACTGTGTTGCCTATGAGTTTCCATTGGCTTGATAGGCCAGGTAATGTCTTTTGCTTTTGTTTGGCCATGTTGTGTGCACATTCACTAGGATTATGTGAATTAATGTAGACACAGCTTCCTACTTCTTTGTGTTGGTGTAGTTGTAGGCTCTTTGCTTGTTCTGCCAGAGGTTGTGGGTTTGACTCTGAGGCAAGGCCCATGGACTTTGTATGGCTGCATGTAATTGCCAAGTCCAATGGACTGTGTTGCCTATGAGTTTCCATTGGATTGATAGGCCAGGTATTGTCTTTTGCTTTTGTTTGGCCATGTTGTGTGCGCAGTCACTAGGATTATGTGGATTAATGTAGAATCCATTTCCCACTTCTCTGTGTTGGTGTAGTGGAAGCTGCTTTGCTTGGCTGCGAGAGGTTGTGGGTTTGACTCTGCGGCATGGCCCATGGACTTTGTATGGCTGCATGTAATCGCCTAGTTCAATGGACTGTGTTGCCTATGAGTTTCCATTGGCCTGATAGGCCAGGTAATGTCTTTTGCTTTTGTTTGGCCATGTTGTGTGCGCATTCACTAGGATTATGTGAATTAATGTAGACGCAGCTTCCCACTTCTTTGTGTTGGTGTAGTTGTAGGCTCTTTGCTTGTTCTGCCAGAGGTTGTGGGTTTGACTCTGAGGCAAGGCCCATGGACTTTGTGAGGCTGCATGTAATTGCCTATTCCAATGGACTATGTTGTCTATGAGTTTCCATTGGATTGATAGGCAAGGGACTGTCTTTAGCTTTTGTTTGGCCATGTTGTGTGCGCAGTCACTAGGATTATGTGAATTTATGTTGAGTCAGTTTCGCACTTCTCTGTGTTGGTGTAGTGGTAGGCTCTTTGCTTGGGCTGTGAGAGGTTGTGGGTTTGGCTCTGAGGCAAGGCCCATGGACTTTGTATGGCTGCATGTAATTGCCTAGTCCAATGGATTGATAGGCCAGGTACTGTCTTTTGTTTTCGTTTGGCCATGTTTTGTGCACAGTCACTAGGATTATGTGAACTAATGTAAACTCTGTACCAACTTCTCTGTGTTGGTGTAGTGGTAGGCTCTTTGCTTGGGCTACAAGAGGTTGTGGGTTCGACTCTGAGGCAAGGCCCATGGACTTTGTATGGCTGCATGTAATTGCCTAGTCCAATTGATTGCTTTGCCTACGAGTTTCTATTGGATTTATAGGCCAGGTAATGTCTTTTGCTTTTGTTTTGCTTTTGTTTGGCCATGTTGTGTGCGCAGTCACTAGGATTATGTGAATTAATGTAGAGTCATTCACCTAATTCTCTGTGTTGGTGTAGTGGTAGTCTCTTTGCTTAAGCTGCGAGAGGTTGTGGGTTCAACTCTGAGGCAAGGCCCATGGAGTTTGTATGGCTGCATGTAATCGCCTAGTCCAATTGATTGCTTTGCCTATGAGTTTCTATTGGATTGATAGGCCAGGTACTGTCTTTTGCTTTTGTTTGGCCATGTTGTGTGCGCAGTCACTAGGATTATGTGAATTAATGTAGAATCAGTTTTTCACTTCTCTGTGTTGGTGTATTGGTAGGCTCTTTGCTTGGGCTACGAGAGGTTGTGGGTTCGACTCTGGGGCAAGGCCCATGGGCTTTGTATGGCTGCATTTAATTGCCTAGTCTAATGTACTGTGTTACCTATGAGTTTCCATTGGATTGATAGGCCAGGTACTGTCTTTTGCTTTTGTTTGGCCATGTTGTGTGCGCAGTCACTAGGATTATGTGAATTAATGTAGAGTCGGTTTCCAACTTCTCTGTGTTGGTTTAGTGGTAGGCTCTTTGCTTGTTCTCCAAGAAGTTATGGGTTCGACTCTGAGGCAAGGCCCATGAACTTTGTATGGCTGCATGTATTTGCCTAGTCTAATGGACTGTGTTGACTATGAGTTTCCATTGGATTGATAGGCCAGGTATTGCCTTTTGTTTGGCCATGTTGTGTGCGCAGTCGGTAGGATTATGTGAATTAATGTAGAATCAGTTTCCCACTTATCTGTGTTGGTGTAGTGGTAGGCTCTTTGCTTGGCTGCGAGAGGTTGTGGGTTTGACTCTGAGGCAAGGCCCATGGACTTTGTATGTCTCCATGTAATTGTCTAGTTCAATGGACTGTGTTGCCTATGAGTTTCCATTGGCTTGATAGGCCAGGTAATGTCTTTTGCTTTTGTTTGGCCATGTTGTGTGCACATTCACTAGGATTATGTGAATTAATGTAGACACAGCTTCCTACTTCTTTGTGTTGGTGTAGTTGTAGGCTCTTTGCTTGTTCTGCCAGAGGTTGTGGGTTTGACTCTGAGGCAAGGCCCATGGACTTTGTATGGCTGCATGTAATTGCCAAGTCCAATGGACTGTGTTGCCTATGAGTTTCCATTGGATTGATAGGCCAGGTATTGTCTTTTGCTTTTGTTTGGCCATGTTGTGTGCGCAGTCACTAGGATTATGTGGATTAATGTAGAATCCATTTCCCACTTCTCTGTGTTGGTGTAGTGGAAGCTGCTTTGCTTGGCTGCGAGAGGTTGTGGGTTTGACTCTGCGGCATGGCCCATGGACTTTGTATGGCTGCATGTAATCGCCTAGTTCAATGGACTGTGTTGCCTATGAGTTTCCATTGGCCTGATAGGCCAGGTAATGTCTTTTGCTTTTGTTTGGCCATGTTGTGTGCGCATTCACTAGGATTATGTGAATTAATGTAGACGCAGCTTCCCACTTCTTTGTGTTGGTGTAGTTGTAGGCTCTTTGCTTGTTCTGCCAGAGGTTGTGGGTTTGGCTCTGAGGCAAGGCCCATGGACTTTGTATGGCTGCATGTAATTGCCTAGTCCAATGGATTGATAGGCCAGGTACTGTCTTTTGTTTTCGTTTGGCCATGTTTTGTGCACAGTCACTAGGATTATGTGAACTAATGTAAACTCTGTACCAACTTCTCTGTGTTGGTGTAGTGGTAGGCTCTTTGCTTGGGCTACAAGAGGTTGTGGGTTCGACTCTGAGGCAAGGCCCATGGACTTTGTATGGCTGCATGTAATTGCCTAGTCCAATTGATTGCTTTGCCTACGAGTTTCTATTGGATTTATAGGCCAGGTAATGTCTTTTGCTTTTGTTTTGCTTTTGTTTGGCCATGTTGTGTGCGCAGTCACTAGGATTATGTGAATTAATGTAGAGTCATTCACCTAATTCTCTGTGTTGGTGTAGTGGTAGTCTCTTTGCTTAAGCTGCGAGAGGTTGTGGGTTCAACTCTGAGGCAAGGCCCATGGAGTTTGTATGGCTGCATGTAATCGCCTAGTTCAATTGACTGTGTTGCCTATGAGTTCCCATCGGATTGATAGGCCAGGTACTGTCTTTTGCTTTTGTTTGGCCATGTTGTGTGCGCAGTCACTAGGATTATGTGAACTAATGTAAACTCAGATTCCAACTTCTCTGTGTTGGTGTAGTGGTAGGCTCTTTGCTTGGGCTGCGAGAGGTTGTGGGTTCGACTCTGAGGCAAGGCCCATGGAGTTTGTATGGCTGCATGTAATCGCCTAGTTCAATTGACTGTGTTGCCTATGAGTTTTCATAGGCTAGGTAATGTCTTCTGCTTTTGTTTGGCCATGTTGTGTGCGCAGTCACTAGGATTATGTGAATTAATGTAGACGCAGCTTCCTACTTCTTTGTGTTTTTGTAGTTGTAGGCTCTTTGCTTGTTCTGCCAGAGGTTGTGGGTTTGACTCTGAGGCAAGGCCCATGGACTTTGTATGGCTGCATGTAATTGCCTAGTCCAATGGACTATGTTGCCTATGAGTTTCCATTGGATTGATAGGCCAGGTACTGCCTTTTGCTTTTGTTTGACCATGTTGTGTGCGCAGTCACTAGGGTTATGGGAATTAATGTAGAGTCAGTTTCCCACTTCTCTGTGTTGGTGTAGTGGTAGGCTCTTTGCTTGGGCTGCGAGAGGTTGTGGGTTCGACTCTAATGCAAGGCTCATGGACTTTGAATGGCTGCATGTAATTGCTTAGTCCAATGGACTGTGTTGCTTATGAGTTTCTATTGGATTGATAGGCCAGTTACTGTCTTTTGTTTTCGTTTGGCCATGTTGTGTGCGCAGTCACTAGGATTATGTGAAATAATGTAGAGTCAGGTTTACATTTCTCTGTGTTGGTGTAGTGGTAGGCTCTTGGCTTGAGCTGCGAAAGGGTTGTGAGTTCGACTTTGAGGCAAGGCCCATGGACTTTGTATGGCTGCATGTAATTGCCTAGTCCAATTGATTGCTTTGCATATGAGTTTCTATTGGATTGATAGGCCAGGTACTGTCTTTTGCTTTTGTTTGGCCATGTTGTGTGCGCAGTCACTAGGATTATGTGAATTAATGTAGAGTCATTCACCTACTTCTCTGTGTTGGTGTAGTGGTAGTCTCTTTGCTTAAGCTGCAAGAGGTTGTGGGTTCGACTCTGAGGCAAGGCCCCTGTAGTTTGTATGGCTGCATGTAATTGCCTATTTCATATAACTGTTTTGCCTATGAGTTCCCATTGGATTGATAGGCCAGGTACTGTCTTTTGCTTTTGTTTGGCCATGTTGTGTGCGCAGTCACTAGGATTATGTGAACTAATGTAAACTCAGTTTCCAACTTCTCTGTCTTGGTGTAGTGGTAGGCTCTTTGCTGGGGCTGCGAGAAATTGTGGGTTTGACTCTGAGGCAAAGCCCATGGACTTTATATGGCTGCGTGTAATTGCCTAGTCCAATGGACTGTGTTGCCTATGAGTTTCCATTGGATTGATTGGCCAGGTATTATCTTTTGTTTGGTTATGTTGTGTGCGCAGTCGGTAGGATTATGTGAATTAATGTAGAATCAGTTTCCCAGTTCTCTGTGTTGCTGTAGTGGAAGGCTCTTTGCTTAGCTGCAAGAGGTTGTGGGTTTGACTCTGAGGCAAGGCCCATGGAGTTTGTATGGCTGCATGTAATTGCCTAGTTCAATTAACTGTGTTGCCTATGAGTTCCCATTGGATTGATAGGCCAGGTACTGTCTTTTGCTTTTGTTTGGCCATGTTGTGTGCGCAGTCACTAGGATTATGTGAATTAATGTAGACGCAGCTTCCTACTTCTTTGTGTTGGTGAAGTTGTAGGCTCTTTGCTTGTTCTGCCAGAGATTGTGGGTATGACTCTGAGGCAAGGCCCATGGACTTTGTATGGCTGCATGTAATTGCGTAGTCCAATGGACTATGTTGTCTATGAGTTTCCATTGGATTGATAGGCCAGGGACTGTCTTTCGTTTTCGTTTGGTCATGTTGTGTGCGCAGTCACTAGGATTATGTGAATTAATGTAGAGTCATTCTCTTCTCTGTGTTGGTGTAGTGGTAGGCTCTTTCCTTGGGTTACAAGAAGTTGTGGGTTTGACTTTGAGGCAAAGCCCATGGACTTTGTATGGTTGAATGTAATTGCCTAGTCCAATGGACTGTGTTGCCTATGAGTTTTCATTGAATGAATAGGCCAGGTATTGTCTTTTGTTTGGCCATGTTGTGTGCGCAGTCGGTAGGATTATGTGAATTAATGTAGAATCAGTTTCCCACTTCTCTGTGTTAGTGTAGTGGTAGGCTCTTTGCTTGGCTGCGAGAAGTTGTGGCTTTGACTCTGAGGCAAGGCCCATGGACTTTGTATGTCTCCATGTAATTGTCTAGTCCAATGGACTGTGTTGCCTATGAGTTTCCATTGGATTGATAGGCCAGGTACTGTCTTTTGCTTTTGTTTGGCCATGTTGTGTGCGCAGTCACTAGGATTATGTGAATTAATGTAGAAATGGTTTTCCACTTCTCTGTGTTGGTGTATTGGTAGGCTCTTTGCCTTGGCTATGAGAGGTTGTGGGTTTGACTCTGGGGCAAGGCCCATGGGCTTTGTATGGCTGCATGTAATTGCCTAGTCCAATGTACTGTGTTACCTTTGAGTTTCCGTTGGATTGATAGGCAACGTACTGTCTTTTGCTTTTGTTTGGCTGGGTTGTGTGCGCAGTCACTAGGATTATGTTAATTAATGTAGAGTCGGTTTCCGACTTCTCTGAGTTGGTTTAGTGGTAGGCTCTTTGCTTGTTCTCCAAGAGGTTGTGGGTTCGACTCTGAGGCAATGCCCATGAACTTTACATGGCTGCATGTAAGTGCCTAGAGTAATGGACTGTGTTGCCTATGAGTTTCCATTGGATTGATAGGCCAGATAATGTCTTTTGCATTTGTTTGGCCATGTTGTGTGCGCAGTCACTAGGATTATGTGAATTAATGTAGAGTCATTCACCTACTTCTCTGTGTTGGTGTAGTGGTAGGCTCTTTGCCCTGGCTACGAGAGGTTGTGGGTTCGACTCTGGGGCAAGACCCATGGGCTTTGTATGGCTGCATGTAATTGCCTAGTCCAATGTACTGTGTTACCTATGAGTTTCCATTGGATTGATAGGCCAGGTACTGTCTTTTGCTTTTGTTTGGCCATGTTGTGTGCGCAGTCACTAGGATTATGTTAATTAATGTAGAGTCGGTTTCCAACTTCACTGAGTTGGTTTAGTGGTAGGCTCTTTGCTTGTTCTCCAAGAGGTTGTGGGTTCGACTCTGAGGCAAGGCCCATGAACTTTGTTTGGCTGCATGTAATTGCCTAGTCTAATGGACTGTGTTGCTTATGAGTTTCCATTTGATTGAATGGCCAGGTACTGTCTTTTGTTTTCGTTTGGCCATGTTGTGTGCGCAGTCACTAGGATTATGTGAATTAATGCTATTGGATTTTTCAAGTCAGTATTCACACAGCAGTTTCTGCTATTTCATGTATTCCCCTTACATAGTCACTGGTGTGCATACCTTATCTCCCCATAGTGCCTGGGATCTGACCCAGACACTAGCAGTTTTGCACTCCTACCCAAAACTGGGCTCTTCACTGAACTCACTACCTCCACGGTTCAACTCTTAACTGAACTTCAACTAACTAACTGGTTTTCCCACCTCCAGGCCTGTGAACTCCTTGGTGGGTGGGGCCAACCGCCTGGCTCCGCCCCACCTGGTGTGGACATCAGCCCCTGGAGGGAGGCAACAACGGTTTTGTGTCTGACTAGTGTAACTATCCGGGAAAGGGGGTGTGTGTGTGTGTTATGTCTGTGACCAACTGGCTAGTCCAGGGCGTCACACTTGCACCCCCTTCTTGTGATGTGAAGGTGTGTAGTCAGTGCCTACGTGTAATTCCTGACACCACTCCTCTGGCTGACTTGGTGAGCTGTCACTGACTGGGTGGGGTGCAGTAATGGTGGATGCTGCTGCTGCTTGGATAGCATGTGTATCTACTGTGAACAGCTTATCAATGGTGGCAAATCGGGGCAGCTTAACCTCTTGCTCTCCGCAGTTCAACACTCTCACGCGCACTCTTCCCTTCCGTATTAATGAATAAAACTGTGATATAAATAGTATATAGATACCCCACAAATGCAGATAAAGGTAGGTTATGGGAAAAGGGAGAAGAGGGAAACAGGAAAATAGTGTAATAAAGTATACCTTCCAGGGGGGAGAGGAAATGGCAGCACAGCCAGTGGAGGTGAAGCAAGGGGAAGCCTGCAACTAAATTGTTGAGAGCATTATCACATGGTGACTGAGCCTGATTGTAACGGGAGCATAGAGGTGCCGATCCTGTCTTACCTGCGTTGGTGTAGAAGTGGGTTTCCAGTGGTGGAGTCAGCTGTGTGCAGTGGTGGCTGTGGGTTCTTTTATGTGCGACCGTAGTAATAGCTGCGCCCACTTCCTGTATGGGAGTGGAATGCAGTGAGGCTAATGGAACGCACGTCCACGTGCCGCGCCCCTGAAGGTAATACCGATCATTGAATACAAAAAAATTTCTCATACTACTGTATGGGGGTCCCTATATTTAATATGATATCCAAGCCACAGCATCCACCGTTACTTCACCACACCCATTCAGTGACAGCTCACCAAGTCAACCAGAGGAGTGGTGTAAGGAATTACACGTAGGCACTGACTCCACACCTTCACATCACAAGAAGCGGGTCCACAGGGTAGTGCAAGAATACGAGCAAGTCTTCAGCAAACATCCGCTAGACTTTGGGAGAATAAAAGGGGTCCATATTCATGGTTTAAGAACTTGGGTTCTAACGTGCCCAGAGTATGCTCCACTCTATGCTCCCTTTACAATCAGGCTCAGTCACCATGTGATAACGCTCTCAACTCTTTAGTTGCAGGCTTCCTTTTGCTTCACCTCCACTGGCTGTGCTGCCATTTCCTCTCACCCCCAGAAGGTATACTTTATTACACTATTTTCCTCTTTCCCTGTTCCCCCTTTTCCCATAACCTACCTTTATTTACAATTGTGGGGTATCTATATGATATTTACATCATAGTTTTATTCATTAGTGCGGAAGGGAAGAGTGCCCGTGAGAGTGTTAAACTGCGGAGAGCAGGAGGTTAAGCTGCCCCGACTTGCCACCATTGATAAGCTGTTCACAGTAGATACACATGCTATCCAAGTAGCAGCATCCACTATTACTGCACCCCACCCAGTCAGTGACTGCTCACCAAGTCAGCCAGAGGAGTGGTGTAAGGAATTACACGTAGGCACTGACTCCACACCTTCACATCACAAGAAGCGGGTCCACAGGGTAGTGCAAGAATACGAGCGAGCAAGTCTTCAGCAAACATCCGCTAGATTTTGGGGGAATAAAAGGGGTCCAACACTACATCCCCACAGGTGCACACCCACCCATCAAAGAGAGCTATAAGCCAATACCACCTTCACATTACCAGTGTACCAAGGACATGTTGAGCAACATGAAGGCGGCTGGGGTTATCCGTGACAGTTGTAGCCTTTGGGCAGCTCCGTTGGTCCTGTTAAAGAAGAAGGACGGCATCACTCCCCCGTATTGAGGAATCGCTAGCTGCATTGAGAACTGCAAATTATTTTTCTACCCTTGATCTCACTAGTCACTATTGGCTAGTGTCCGTTGCTGAGGCAGACCGGGGGAAGACCGCCTTTGCCACCCCTATGGCGCTGGAGGTCGGCAGACTGTTGTTCAAAAGCAGTGTCTGACGAACAAATTTGCTTCATCCTGAGGAACTGGCCAGTCGGTACGGCCCGGATGGTGGAGGGGGTATGAGCAGAAGAAGCATGCAGCAGTGCGTTGACTGATGTTTCCTTCCTATGGACGTCGGTCTGAACAATTCGCTCAGAACCGAATGAAATTTTAATATCCAGGAAGTCAACGCAACTGCTGCTATGCTTATGTGTCAATCTGATGTTAAAGGTGTGGTTATTAAGTTCCTCCATAAATGTCTCGAGCTGCTCCACAGTGCCCTGCCAAAAAATCAAAATATCATCAATATACCTTAGCCAGCACTGCACATGGGCGCCAGCCCCTGCACCTCCGTCACCAAAAACCAACCAATCCCAGTACCTCTGCCTTCTATCTAGGTGCCTTGAGTTATGTCCTGTAAACTGTCACAGCGACCCAGACACACATGTGTAGTAGGGGAATATCCCTGCTGAGATGCCAGTGCTAGAGCACTCGTTTGCTGTGGAGTTGAACGCTATGTGAGCAGTTCTTACCTTCAATGAGCAGAAGTCTCTTTTTTCAGATTTCAATATCTCTGTGGGTATCTGGCAGAAATATGGAATACTCTTTACTGCTAAGACCCTGTACACCACTCCCACTAAAGGGGGCTTTACACGCTGCGACATCGCTAATGCGGAGTCGTTGGGGTCACGGAATTTGTGACGCACATCCGGCCGCATTAGCGATGTTGCTGCGTGTGACACCGATGAGCGATTTTGCATCGTTGCAAAAACGTGCAAAATCGCTCATCGGTGACATGGGTCTCCATTCTCGATTATCGTTACTGCAGCAGTAACGATGTAGTTCGTCGCTCCTGCGGCAGCACACATCACTCCGTGTGACACCGCAGAAACGAGGAACCTCTCCTTACCTGCCTCCCAGCCGCTATGAGGAAGGAAGGAGGTGGGCGGGATGTTCCGGCCACTCATCTCCGCCCCTCCGCTGCTATTGGGCGGTCGCTCAGTGACGTCGCTGTGACGCCGCACGGACCGCCCCCTTAGAAAGGAGGCGGTTCGCCGGTCACAGCGACGTCGCCGGTCAGGTAAGTATGTGTGACGGGTCTGGTCGGTGTTGTGCGGCATGGGCAGCGATTTGCCCGTGTCGCGCAACAGATGGGGCGGGTACCCACACTAGCGATATCGGGACCGATATCGCAGTGTGTAAAGTAGCCTTTAGTCACATGACCAAGACTGTATCTGTGTCCCTACAACACACTTGAGACAAATGTGTGTGTGAGCCTGCATTGTGGGGTATATATAATATATTATAGAGCTGGGAAGGATCATTCTAAGCAGTGAGCTGTTCCAGTATTTGTAGGAAAATACCCAGTAGAAGCATCAAACACAGCACCAATACCTCCCATCAGTATCCCACCACAGTGCCATGTAACCCATGCCCTACACTCCCATCTACACCAATACTATACAGGCACAAACTAGTATATCTGACTAAAAGCCCCCAAAATATGAAGAACGGCCTATAGTTGAGTGTGGATATAAAATCTATGTGAGCAGAGCTAGAATAGAAATCACTGATCGCATTGAAGTCATTCTGACCATAAATCACCATGATATCAAGGTGAGGAGTTGTGTGTTACTGCTGGGAGGAAAGGGTTAACAGTGGAATATTAAGGTGCATTTCTGTGTGCAGTGTTACTAGTCAATGTAACAATTCAATATGAGCTGCTCTTGGTGCCGGGGGAGGGAGATGCTCTCCTGAGCAAGATAGATGGGGAATGAACATGATATCTATATAGTGTAAGGCAGGGGGTCTCAAACTCGGCTGGGTGTATGGGCCGCACAGAGGAAAAAAATAATTTGGGGGGCTGCATTCTTTGCAGGACAAAGTGACATTTTTATTGGTACCATATATATATATTTTTTTCACACACCTTTGGATGACTGATTTTCAACATTTTTCACTTGTTTATTATAACAAATGTGCACATTCTTTGGTTAAATCTAAAAAAAAAAAATTTGATGTTAAAAAAAAGTCATGCCTTATTTTGTTTTTTTTTACATTTTATCCCTTTCTTTTAACTAATAGTGTTACAATTATGACGCTAGCGTTTTGTGAAGGGAATGCTTTGCCTACTTCCGTGACTATGGCCTTCCGGAACTGCTGCATTTTGGCTGACCTCTCCGCCTCGGGAATAAGAGACATAAAGTTCTCCTTGTAGCGTGGGTCTAACAGTGTTACCAACCAGTAATGATTGTCGGCCAAGATGTTCTTAACGCGAGGGTCACGAGACAGGCAGCTTACCATAAAGTCATCCATGTGCGCCAGACTCTTAACAGCCATCACTTCAGTATCCAGACCAACACGATGACTGAACATGCTGTCCTCCTCCTTCTCCTCCTCCTCCTCCTCCTCCTCATCATCTACCCTGTCCTCTGGCCAGCCACGCTGAACTGAGCATATGACTGGTATGCATGTCATATCCTCAATTTGGCCGGAGAGTTGCTCCATGTCTTCATCCTCCTCCTCGTCATAGTCCTCCACTGCACGTTGTGATGAGACGAGGCTGGGCTGTGTGTTATCACCCACACCCACTACTGTTTCTTGCTCCAACTCATCGTGTTCCGCCTGCAATGCATCATGTTTGGTTTTGAGCAGAGACCGTTTTAGAAGGCAGAGAAGC
This sequence comes from Anomaloglossus baeobatrachus, assembly GCF_048569485.1. NCBI lineage: Eukaryota > Metazoa > Chordata > Amphibia > Anura > Aromobatidae > Anomaloglossus > Anomaloglossus baeobatrachus. The sequence continues at coordinate 349,161 of NW_027443337.1, read as the reverse complement.
GGTATGGTGACGCTAATAATGGCGTCATCGCCGCTCACCATCTTGGTGGAGTCCTCAAAGTTTTGGAGGATGGTACATAGGTCGGACATCCATCTCCACTCCTCAGGTGTTATGTGTGGAGTTTGACCCATTTCCCGACGGCTTAGGTGATGCAGGTACTCAACAACTGCCCTCTTCTGCTCACATATCCTGATCAACATGTGCAGAGTTGAATTCCAACGCGTGGGGACATCACACACCAGTCTGTGAGCCGGAAGATGCAAACGACGCTGAAAGCCGGCAAGGCCGGCTGAAGCAGTAGGTGACTTTCGAAAATGTGCAGACAGGCAGCGAACTTTTACCAGCAGATCAGACAGCTCTGGGTATGACTTTAGAAACCGCTGAACCACGAGGTTGAGCACATGGGCCATGCATGGAACATGTGTCAGCTGGCCTCGCCTCAAAGCCGCCACCAGGTTCCGGCCATTGTCACACACAACCTTTCCTGGCTTTAGGTTCAGAGGTGTGAGCCAGTGATCTGCATGCTGTTTTAGAGCTGTCCACACCTCTTCTGCATTGTGGGGTTTGTCACCTATGCAGATTAGCTGCAGCACAGTCTGTTGCCGCTTCGCCGAGGCAGTGCTGCAGTGCTTCCAGCTTGGGACTGGTGTGGAGGGTAAAGTGGATGAGGATGCGCAGGAGGAGGAGGAGGCTGAAGAGCATGACATTCCGGAGCTGTAGAGTGTGGGTGAAACCCTGACTGAGGTAGGGCCTGCAAACCTTGGTGTGGGAAGGACTTGTTCCGTTCCTCGCTCAAACTGGGTCCCAGCTGGGCTGGGCTGGGTCCCTACCCGGCTGGGTAGGGCGTTGTGGGGGGTTTGTCTATCTCCGTTTGAGGTGAGTTTGTTTAAGTTTGCCTTTTCTTTGGCGTTTTTTGGAGCCCTGCGGGTTGGGGAGTTGGTATCGCCCAGTAAGGCGTTCCCCGGGGGCTTGGATTGGGGTGACATTATGTCAGTGGAAAACGGAGTTGAATTTTGGATTAGGAAATCGAAAACTGATCAGAGAGGTGTGGGTAGACTAGTCCGTTTGGGGATGGTTGTGGCATCTGATATGTGCCCGTTCAAGTGTCTCGGGAATTTTCAACAGATCCGTCCGAAGGTGGATGGCCCCTTATTATGTCACGAGGATGGGTCCTTTTTATCGAGATACCAATTTGTGAGTGTTTTTAGGGCATGTTTGAAGTCGTTGGGGTTAGATCCGAAGTCTTTCGGATTGGGGCAGCGACGGAGGCCTCTATATGCGGCCTACCGGAGGAGACAGTTAAGCAGATTGGTAGGTGGAAGTCGCAGCGCTTTAAGTCGTATGTACGTCCCCAGGTGGTTGTTGGCAATTGAGGGGAAAAGGGGGGGGGTATTAGGGTAGCAATGGGGGGGGGTGAGAGTGTGTGTTTTTTGTCAATTTGGTTTGGTGAGGCAATAAAATGGTGTCGTCTGTACATTTTGTATTGCAGAAGCACCCCCTCTTCCTTCCCTGGTCTGGATCCTTGGCCACTCTTATGTGTATTGGGGAGCCCGACGAGCGGACGCGAGATGGAACGGGAGACAGCTAGGTTTTGAGAAGGACCTGGCTCTCGTGCGATGGCTCGGTGTTCGGGGGTTAGGGTGGAACAGGGTGTTGCAGGAGGTGCATAGATACGCCCGGTTGGACAGACCTCCTGACATGTTAGTGTTGCATGCCGGGGGGAATGATTTGGGTGGGCGTCCTTTTTGATAAAGGACATCAAACATGATTTGTTACGGTTATGGGTGTCGTTTCCAGGTCTAACGATAGTCTGGTCGGAGATAGTAGCGAGAAAGAGTTGGCAGAAAGCGCGGTCAGTTGACAGGTTGAACAAGGCGCGGGCGAAGGTTAATAGGGCGATCTCAAAGTTTGTTAGTCGGAACGGGGGTATAGCAATACGGCATGTTGAGTTGGAAAGGACGGAAGAGGAATTTTGGTTGGCTGACGGGGTACACCTTAATGCGGTGGGAACTGACTTATGGGCTCTTGGCTTGCAGGGAGGTATTGAGAGGGCCCTTTGGTTGCGGGGGGTCTCAGGCACTTGAAGGGTTTCAAGGTGCCTTCGTTGTGGTGTTGTTTATTGGTGGGTCCTTGAAGTTGGTTTAAAATTGGTTTGGGGATTCATCCGGGTATGGATCCCCTCATTGGCAGAATTGATGGTCCCCTGGTGATTTTGGGGGGGAACCCCGACGGGGTATGTCGGGGCCCCTGGGGGTGTGGTTGGGGTTGACGGAGGATTAACCCTTACCATTTGGTGCTCCTGAGCCAGTGTGGGTAACGGCTGGGAGCAAGTTGAGGTTTTTTATTGCTCGGTTATGGGAATCACCAGGGTTTTGGTAGCTTCAAGGACCTTACCACATTGCAAATTTTATTGGTTATGTATTCTTGTTAATAAAATGGCTCCTATGGCCAAAATTATCCAAAGATAAATTTGTGTCTGTGTAATTACTTTTAAATAAGAAATGGGAATGGAGGTGTGGGGTATGAAAGGAAGACCGGAGTCAACAATTCCAGGGTCAAGCATGTTTATTTGCCTAAGCTTCGTTCCAGGGTAGAAAGGGTAAGAGTGCCTTTCAGAATTCGAAGTGGTCGGACTGTACGGGCCACCAAGAACTGCAGGAGAGCTTGAACATCTTCCCATGGATTTGCGACATCCTCCCTCATCAGTTACGTAGGTAAGCAGGTTCTCAGCATTGCAGCCCATTTGTTATCTTAAGTTAGTTAAGCGGGGTTAACTAACCTGTCAGTTCAGCCTCAGGTCTAAAGCAGAGGCCTGGACTCCACTCCTTACTCCTCACTCCACAACTCTCCTTAAAAACAACTGACTCCTTTTTCCTGCCCCGGGGTCTCCAGACCCCTAGGTGGGCGTTTCCTTCCGTCTGGTCCTGCCCACTGGTGTGCCTGTCTTTCCCTGGGGGAGGTGACTAGGGTTTTCTGGTTGGCTTTGTGTGACTTAGGTGAGGGAAGTTGTTATGCGGGGGCCTATGTGTGACTACCTGCAGTGTCAGGGCGTCACATATGTATGTGTGTATGTCTGCTAAAGGAATCCGCACCGTCATATTTACAAACACAAAATGTTGACTCTATGCACAGAAGAGAGTCATTCTATTTACATGATTTGTGTTTTTTTACCTTTTAAAACTATCATTAAATGTTAAGTTTTAGTTAGGGATTTATGCTTCTGTCTGTCTCTCTCCCAGTCTCTGTCATCTGTCTGTCTCTGTGTGTCTCTATCTCTATCCATGTCTGTCTGTCTCTCTATCTCTGTCTGTCTCTCTGTGTCTGTCTGTCTCTCTCTCTCTTTGTGGCTGTCTGTTTCTATGTCTGTCTGTCTCTTTTCCAGGCCTGTCTCTTTTCCAGGTCTGTCTCTTTTCCAGGTCTGTCTCTTTCCCTGTCTGTCTGTCTCTTCCCCTGTCTGTCTCTTCCCCTGTCTGTCTCTTCCCCTGTCTGTCTCTGTATTTCTTTGTCTGTCTCTGTCTTTCTCTTCCCCTGTCTGTCTCTTTCCCTGTCTCTCTCTGCCTGTCTCTCTTTGTCTCTCTCTGTCTGACTCATTCCCCGTTTGTCTCTTTCCCTGTCTATCTCTGTATTTCTTTGTCTGTCTCTATCTGTCTGTCTCTCTCTGTCTGTCTCTTCCCCTGTCTGTCTCTTTCCCTGTCGGTCTGCCTTTTCTCCTGCCTGTCTCTGTATGTTTGTCTCTGTCTGTTTCCCTATCTGCCTCTGTCTCTTTCTCTGTCTCTGTCTGTCTGCCTTTTTTCCCTGTCTATCTCTGTCTGTCTCTTTCCCTGTCTGCCTCTGTCTGTTTGTCTCTGTCTCTTTCCCTGTCTGTCTATGCCTATCTGTCTCTGTCTGTTTGTCTCTCAGTCTGTGTCTGTCTCTCTCTATCTGTCTCCCCACTGACATCATATTATCTCACACATAAGCTTCTTATACTATGAATGTCCTTTGTTCCTATAGCAACCAATCACAGCTGCTATTAATAACTTGCAGCTCCCACCTCCATTCAGTTTAATGGAGGCAGGTTTTTTGGAGAGTAACTGTAAAGCGCGGGGTTAAATATTCCTGTTAAAACATAGTCTACGACGTTCCCTGAGTCACATGAGGTGTCTGCAAAATTTTGTGTTTGTAAATATGACGGTGCGGATTCCTTTAGCAGACATACACACATACATATGTGACGCCCTGACACTGCAGGTAGTCACACATAGGCCCCCGCATAACAACTTCCCTCACCTAAGTCACACAAAGCCAACCAGAAAATCCTAGTCACCTCCCCCAGGGAAAGACAGGCACACCAGTGGGCAGGACCAGACAGAAGGAAACGCCCACCTAGGGGTCTGGAGACCCCGGGGCAGGAAAAAGGAGTCAGTTGTTTTTAAGGAGAGTTGTGGAGTGAGGAGTAAGGAGTGGAGTCCAGGCCTCTGCTTTAGACCTGAGGCTGAACTGACAGGTTAGTTAACCCCGCTTAACTAACTTAAGACAACAAATGGGCTGCAATGCTGAGAACCTGCTTACCTACGTAACTGATGAGGGAGGATGTCGCAAATCCATGGGAAGATGTTCAAGCTCTCCTGCAGTTCTTGGTGGTCCGTACAGTCCGACCACTTCGAATTCTGAAAGGCACTCTTACCCTTTCTACCCTGGAACGAAGCTTACGCAAATAAACATGCTTGACCCTGGAATTGTTGACTCCGGTCTTCCTTTCATACCCCACACCTCCATTCCCATTTCTTATTTAAAAGTAATTACACAGACACAAATTTATCTTTGGATAATTTTGGCCATAGCAGCCATTTTATTAACAAGAATACATAACCAATAAAATTTGCAATGTGGTAAGGTCCTTGAAGCTACCAAAACCCTGGTGATTCCCATAACCGAGCAATAAAAAACCTCAACTTGCTCCCAGCCGTTACCCACACTGGCTCAGGAGCACCAAATGGTAAGGGTTAATCCTCCGTCAACCCCAACCACACCCCCAGGGGCCCCGACATACCCCGTCGGGGTTCCCCCCCAAAATCACCAGGGGACCATCAATTCTGCCAATGAGGGGATCCATACCCGGATGAATCCCCGAACCAATTTTAAACCAACTTCAAGGACCCACCAATAAACAACACCACAACGAAGGCACCTTGAAACCCTTCAAGTGCCTGAGACCCCCCGCAACCAAAGGGCCCTCTCAATACCTCCCTGCAAGCCAAGAGCCCATAAGTCAGTTCCCACCGCATTAAGGTGTACCCCGTCAGCCAACCAAAATTCCTCTTCCGTCCTTTCCAACTCAACATGCCGTATTGCTATACCCCCGTTCCGACTAACAAACTTCGAGATCGCCCTATTAACCTTCGCCCGCGCCTTGTTCAACCTGTCAACTGACCGCGCTTTCTGCCAACTCTTTCTCGCTACTATCTCCGACCAGACTATCGTTAGACCTGGAAACGACACCCATAACCGTAACAAATCATGTTTGATGTCCTTTATCAAGATTCGAAAAGGACGCCCACCCAAATCATTCCCCCCGGCATGCAACACTAACATGTCAGGAGGTCTGTCCAACCGGGCGTATCTATGCACCTCCTGCAACACCCTGTTCCACCCTAACCCCCGAACACCGAGCCATCGCACGAGAGCCAGGTCCTTCTCAAAACCTAGCTGTCTCCCGTTCCATCTCGCGTCCGCTCGTCGGGCTCCCCAATACACATAAGAGTGGCCAAGGATCCAGACCAGGGAAGGAAGGGGGGGTGCTTCTGCAATACAAAATGTACAGACGACACCATTTTATTGCCTCACCAAACCAAATTGACAAAAAACACACACTCTCCCCCCCCCATTGCTACCCTAATACCCCCCCCTTTTCCCCTCAATTGCCAACAACCACCTGGGGACGTACATACGACTTAAAGCGCTGCGACTTCCACCTACCAATCTGCTTAACTGTCTCCTCCGGTAGGCCGCATATAGAGGCCTCCGTCGCTGCCCCAATCCGAAAGACTTCGGATCTAACCCCAACGACTTCAAACATGCCCTAAAAACACTCACAAATTGGTATCTCGATAAAAAGGACCCATCCTCGTGACATAATAAGGGGCCATCCACCTTCGGACGGATCTGTTGAAAATTCCCGAGACACTTGAACGGGCACATATCAGATGCCACAACCATCCCCAAACGGACTAGTCTACCCACACCTCTCTGATCAGTTTTCGATTTCCTAATCCAAAATTCAACTCCGTTTTCCACTGACAATGTCACCCCAATCCAAGCCCCCGGGGAACGCCTTACTGGGCGATACCAACTCCCCAACCCGCAGGGCTCCAAAAAATGCCAAAGAAAAGGCTAACTTAAACAAACTCACCTCAAACGGAGATAGACAAACCCCCCACAACGCCCTACCCAGCCCAGCCCAGCTGGGACCCAGTTTGAGCGAGGAACGGAACAAGTCCTTCCCACACCAAGGTTTGCAGGCCCTACCTCAGTCAGGGTTTCACCCACACTCTACAGCTCCGGAATATCATGCTCTTCAGCCTCCTCCTCCTCCTGCGCATCCTCATCCACTTTACCCTCCACACCAGTCCCAAGCTGGAAGCACTGCAGCACTGCCTCGGCGAAGCGGCAACAGGCTGTGCTGCAGCTAATCTGCATAAGTGACAAATCCCACAATGCAGAAGAGGTGTGGACAGCTCTAAAACAGCATGCAGATCACTGGCTCACACCTCTGAACCTAAAGCCAGGAAAGATTGTGTGTGACAATGGCCGGAAACTAGTGGCGGCTTTGAGGCGAGGCCAGCTGACACATGTTCCATGCATGGCCCATGTGCTCAACCTCGTGGTTCAGCGGTTTCTAAAGTCATACCCAGAGCTGTCTGATCTGCTGGTAAAAGTTCGCCGCCTGTCTGCACATTTTCGAAAGTCACCTACTGCTTCAGCTGGCCTTGCCGGCTTTCAGCGTCGTTTGCATCTTCCGGCTCACAGACTGGTGTGTGATGTCCCCACGCGTTGGAATTCAACTCTGCAAATGTTGATCAGGATATGTGAGCAGAAGAGGGCAGTTGTTGAGTACCTGCATCACCTAAGCCGTCGGGAAATGGGTCAAACTCCACACATAACACCTGAGGAGTGGAGATGGATGTCCGACCTATGTACCATCCTCCAAAACTTTGAGGACTCCACCAAGATGGTGAGCGGCGATGACGCCATTATTAGCGTCACCATACCGCTTCTCTGCCTTCTAAAACGGTCTCTGCTCAAAACCAAACATGATGTATTGCAGGCGGAACACGATGAGTTGGAGCAAGAAACAGTAGTGGGTGTGGGTGATAACACATAGCCCAGCCTCGTCTCATCACAACGTGCAGTGGAGGACTATGACGAGGAGGAAGATGAAGACATGGAGCAACTCTCCGGCCAAATTGAGGATATGACATGCATACCAGTCATATGCTCAGTTCAGCGTGGCTGGCCAGAGGACAGGGTAGATGAGGAGGAGGAGGAGAAGGAGGAGGACAGCATGTTCAGTCATCGTGTTGGTCTGGATACTGAAGTGATGGCTGTTAAGAGTCTGGCGCACATGGATGACTTTATGGTAAGCTGCCTGTCTCGTGACCCTCGCGTTAAGAACATCTTGGCCGACAATCATTACTGGTTGGTAACACTGTTAGACCCACGCTACAAGGAGAACTTTATGTCTCTTATTCCCGAGGCGGAGAGGTCAGCCAAAATGCAGCAGTTCCGGAAGGCCATAGTCACGGAAGTAGGCAAAGCATTCCCTTCACAAAACGCTAGCGTCATAATTGTAACACTATTAGTTAAAAGAAAGGGATAAAATGTAAAAAAAAACAAAATAAGGCATGACTTTTTTTTAACATCACATTTATTTTTTTTAGATTTAACCAAAGAATGTGCACATTTGTTATAATAAACAAGTGAAAAATGTTGAAAATCAGTCATCCAAAGGTGTGTGAAAAAAATATATACATATATGGTACCAATAAAAATGTCACTTTGTCTTGCAAAGAATGCAGCCCCCCAAATTATTTTTTTCCTCTGTGCGGCCCATACACCCAGCCGAGTTTGAGACCCCCTGCCTTACACTATATAGATATTATGTTCATTCCCCATCTATCTTGCTCAGGAGAGCATCTCCCTCCCCCGGCACCAAGAGCAGCTCATACTGAATTGTTACATTGACTAGTAACACTGCACACAGAAATGCACCTTAATATTCCACTGTTAACCCTTTCCTCCCAGCAGTAACACACAACTCCTCACCTTGATATCATGGTGATTTATGGTCAGAATGACTTCAATGCGATCAGTGATTTCTATTCTAGCTCTGCTCACATAGATTTTATATCCACACTCAACTATAGGCCGTTCTTCATATTTTGGGGGCTTTTAGTCAGATATACTAGTTTGTGCCTGTATAGTATTGGTGTAGATGGGAGTGTAGGGCATGGGTTACATGGCACTGTGGTGGGATACTGATGGGAGGTATTGGTGCTGTGTTTGATGCTTCTACTGGGTATTTTCCTACAAATACTGGAACAGCTCACTGCTTAGAATGATCCTTCCCAGCTCTATAATATATTATATATACCCCACAATGCAGGCTCACACACACATTTGTCTCAAGTGTGTTGTAGGGACACAGATACAGTCTTGGTCATGTGACTAAAGGCTACTTTACACACTGCGATATCGGTCCCGATATCGCTAGTGTGGGTACCCGTCCCCATCTGTTGCGCGACACGGGTAAATCGCTGCCCATGCCGCACAACACCGACCAGACCCGTCACACATACTTACCTGCCCGGCGACGTCGCTGTGACCGGCGAACCGCCTCCTTTCTAAGGGGGCGGTCCGTGCGGCGTCACAGCGACGTCACTGAGCGACCGCCCAATAGCAGCGGAGGGGCGGAGATGAGTGGCCGGAACATCCCGCCCACCTCCTTCCTTCCTCATAGCGGCTGGGAGGCAGGTAAGGAGAGGTTCCTCGTTTCTGCGGTGTCACACGGAGTGATGTGTGCTGCCGCAGGAGCGACGAACTACATCGTTACTGCTGCAGTAACGATAATCGAGAATGGAGACCCATGTCACCGATGAGCGATTTTGCACGTTTTTGCAACGATGCAAAATCGCTCATCGGTGTCAAACGCAGCAACATCGCTAATGCGGCCGGATGTGCGTCACAAATTCCGTGACCCCAACGACTCCGCATTAGCGATGTCGCAGCGTGTAAAGCCCCCTTTAGTGGGAGTGGTGTACAGGGTCTTAGCAGTAAAGAGTATTCCATATTTCTGCCAGATACCCACAGAGATATTGAAATCTGAAAAAAGAGACTTCTGCTCATTGAAGGTAAGAACTGCTCACATAGCGTTCAACTCCACAGCAAACGAGTGCTCTAGCACTGGCATCTCAGCAGGGATATTCCCCTACTACACATGTGTGTCTGGGTCGCTGTGACAGTTTACAGGACATAACTCAGGGCACCTAGACAGAAGGCAGAGGGACTACTTTCTATTTCTGGTGTAGAGCTTAGTACAATATATATATATATACTATTACATGTGACACATGTACCTTGTATTACCATTATTCGCTGTATATGAACCCCTTTTCTCCGGGCATTATTTGTCTATAGCATTTTTCACGAACCTGAGGCAACTGAGAACCCTTCAGTGAAGGAATTCCACTAACCCTCACAATACCAACCAGGGGCCTCCCTGCAGTAACTCAGGTAGTTGTACCCATTCTCTTTCCGCATTCTATGTGTTCTTCTTTCTTCTTTTTTTTCTTTTTTCTTCTTTTTATTTCTATCATGTAGTTCAGGGGTTTATAGATATATGTCCTGCATTTCATATTTCCTTTAGTGGTGCTTCTTACCCATTCTCATATCATTTACCCTAGTATTTCATGATCCTGAGGCGACTGAGAACCCTTTAATAAAGGAATCCTTTTTCACCTGAATTGTCAAGTGAGACTTACCAGTGACTATCACGTAATGTTACAGGTAGTTCCATTTTCTTCCTCTTCTTTCTCTCCTTTCTTCTTTGTCACACGGTCCATTGTGTTATAGCCCACGTGTCATGATAACACTTGTACCATCTTTTCATTTAGATTCCACCTACAATTATTTACCGATTCCAGTTCTGGAATAGGCTTTCATCATCTACTCACTAGAATTCTCAAGTGCATAAGGTACTGAGACATATACATGTTCACACCATTATAAAGAACAAAGTATAAACATTGAGGTTTTTCTCACACCCATGTTCCTGTGTTCTTTGATATGATATGTGTTCATTTCCTTCACTATATAGGATTGCAAGTTTTCCATTTGTACCTTAATGGCAATGACGCTATACAATTGAACACATATCATCCTGTTATGAAATATAGGTGTGTATTTACCTGCTTGACTATTTTTGGTTGTTTGATCCAGAATGTTTCTCCAGATAGGTCATGTGGAAATTTTCTTTCCTCAGTACAAATGTTTTCACTATGGCTTTGGAAAAATTTTTTGTATGTGCCTCATGGTCATTTGACCCATTGTACTCTCAAGTAGCAATATATTGTACTGTTATGTTGTACTATGTACTAATTACGTGTTTATATGGTTTTGTAACCCTTTATGATCTTAGATAACTTTATCCTTGATAAAGACCTAAAAACAAGGTCGAAACGTTGGATGAATTATCCTTTTGCACAAATAAAGAATTTTCAGCATTCCAAGAGTTCTTTTCTTACGTTATTAATCACTATAGTGTACCAGAGCTATTTCTTTTGAATTGACTCTTATTTTTTCTGAGCACCTGCTATATACACAGTGAGCCAGACATATTCAATTTTCATTCAGAAGGCAGAGGGAAGCCTTAGCAGCTGAGCATATATCTTTGCTTGTGAGCATTAGAACAGGCCGGCGATTACAGGGTAACATGAAAAATGTCCAGCTTGCATTATGACTAGAACATGACAATATCCTTTTAAGTACTAACCTATGATGCGTTCCTAAGCAGTTGATGTTATATGTTCTACATTTCATTTTCTGCATACTTTACAAGTAGTAGAATTTGCTTTGATATAGGCAACTGGATTTTCACAATGAAAAGGCAAAGGATAACGCCCGAAAAAGACGCCATACATTATGTCAGTGCCATCACTGACAAACCTGGATTGACCATGAAATACGGTATGGAGAGCTGTTGTCATCGTATTAGATAGATAAGAATGATTATATGTATTGTAGAAATGTCTCCTATCATGTTCCCTAATTTTTTATTATGTCCACATCCTGGTCCCCATCTTGGACATCATAACAAACGTGCACTTTTTTGTTTAATTTACACATTGGACCATAGGAAAAATGACACTACAGCTACAGAGGTGACCGTCTGATAGCCCAGCTCGACTATCCATCTCTACTGAAGACCCTTTCAGCTTTTTGAGAGTTGGGTGGAGGACATCATCTCTGAAAATAGGGTCCCACAGCTGCACCCCATCAGTGTGAGCAGGACTCTTAGGACTCTTAGAAGAGTCAATGCTCTGAGACCATGGGGGGCGCTTAGCCCCCTCTCTTCGTCACTGAGGATGATTTCATTTTTCAGGGATTAGAGAGGGTGGTCCTTGTGGTGGACTGCAGGTATGGAGAGCTGTTGTCATCGTATTAAATAGATAAGAATGATTATATGTATTGTAGAAATGTCTCCTATCATGTTCCCTAATTTTTTATTATGTCCACATCCTGGTCCCCATCTTGGACATCATAACAAACGTGCACTTTTTTGTTTAATTTACACATTGGACCATAGGAAAAATGACACTACAGCTACAGAGGTGACCGTCTGATAGCCCAGCTCGACTATCCATCTCTACTGAAGACCCTTTCAGCTATTTGAGAGTTGGGTGGAGAACATCATCTCTGAAAATAGGGTCCCACAGCTGCACCCCATCAGTGTGAGCAGGACTCTTAGGACTCTTAGAAGAGTCAATGCTCTGAGACCATGGGGGGCGCTTAGCCCCCTCTCTTCGTCACTGAGGATGATTTCACTTTTCAGGGAATAGAGAGGGTGGTCCTTGTGGTGGACTGCAGGTATGGAGAGCTGTTGTCATCGTATTAGATAGATAAGAATGATTATATGTATTGTAGAAATGTCTCCTATCATGTTCCCTATTTTTTTATTATGTCCACATCCTGGTCCCCATCTTGGACATCATAACAAACGTGCACTTTTTTGTTTAATTTACACATTGGACCATAGGAAAAATGACACTACAGCTACAGAGGTGACCGTCTGATAGCCCAGCTCGACTATCCATCTCTACTGAAGACCCTTTCAGCTTTTTGAGAGTTGGGTGGAGGACATCATCTCTGAAAATAGGGTCCCACAGCTGCACCCCATCAGTGTGAGCAGGAATCTTAGGACTCTTAGAAGAGTCAATGCTCTGAGACCATGGGGGGCGCTTAGCCCCCTCTCTTCGTCACTGAGGATGATTTCATTTTTCAGGGATTAGAGAGAGTGGTCCTTGTGGTGGACTGCAGGTATGGAGAGCTGTTGTGATCGTATTAGATAGATAAGAATGATTATATGTATTGTAGAAATGTCTCCTATCATGTTCCCTAATTTTTTATTATGTCCACATCCTGGTCCCCATCTTGGACATCATAACAAACGTGCACTTTTTTGTTTAATTTACACATTGGACCATAGGAAAAATGACACTATAGCTACAGAGGTGACCGTCTGATAGCCCAACTCGACTATCCATCTCTACTGAAGACCCTTTCAGCTTTTTGAGAGTTGGGTGGAGGACATCATCTCTGAAAATAGGGTCCCACAGCTGCACCCCATCAGTGTAAGCAGGACTCTTAGGACTCTTAGAAGAGTCAATGCTCTAAAACCATGGGGGGCGCTTAGCCCCCTCTCTTCGTCCCTGAGGATGATTTCATTTTTCAGGGATTAGAGAGGGTGGTCCTTGTGGTGGACTGCAGGTATGGAGAGCTGTTGTCATCGTATTAGATAGATAAGAATGATTATATGTATTGTAGAAATGTCTCCTATCATGTTCCCTAATTTCTTATTATGTCCACATCCTGGTCCCCATCTTGGACATCATAACAAACGTGCACTTTTTTGTTTAATTTACACATTGGACCATAGGAAAAATGACACTACAGCTACAGAGGTGACCGTCTGATAGCCCAGCTCGACTATCCATCTCTACTGAAGACCCTTTCAGCTTTTTGAGAGTTGGGTGGAGGACATCATCTCTGAAAATAGGGTCCCACAGCTTCACCCCATCAGTGTGAGCAGGACTCTTAGGACTCTTAGAAGAGTCAATGCTCTGGTACCATGGGGGGCGCTTGGCCCCCTCTCTTCGTCACTGAGGATGATTTCATTTTTCAGGGATTAGAGAGGCTGGTCCTTGTGGTGGACTGCAGGTATGGAGAGCTGTTGTCATCGTATTAGATAGATAAGAATGATTATATGTATTGTAGAAATGTCTCCTATCATGTTCCCTAATTTTTTATTATGTCCACATCCTGGTCCCCATCTTGGACATCATAACAAACGTGCACTTTTTTGTTTAATTTACACATTGGACAATAGGAAAAATGACACTACAGCTACAGAGGTGACCGTCTGATAGCCCAGCTCGACTATCCATCTCTACTGAAGACCCTTTCAGCTTTTTGAGAGTTGGGTGGAGGACATCATCTCTGAAAATAGGGTCCCACAGCTGCACCCCATCAGTGTGAGCAGGACTCTTAGGACTCTTAGAAGAGTCAATGCTCTGAGACCATTGGGGGCACTTAGCCCCCTCTCTTCATCACTGAGGATGATTTCATTTTTCAGGGATTAGAGAGGGTGGTCCTTGTGGTGGATTGCAGATATGGAGAGCTGTTATCATCGTATTAGATAGATAAGAATGATTATATGTATTGTAGAAATGTCTCCTATCATGTTCCCTAATTTTTTATTATGTCCACATCCTGGTCCCCATCTTGGACATCATAACAAACGTGCACTTTTTTGTTTAATTTACACATTGGACCATAGGAAAAATGACACTACAGCTACAGAGGTGACCGTCTGATAGCCCAGCTCGACTATCCATCTCTACTGAAGACCCTTTCAGCTTTTTGAGAGTTGGGTGGAGGACATCATCACTGAAAATAGGGTCCCACAGCTGCACCCCATCAGTGTGAGCAGGACTCTTAGGACTCTTAGAAGAGTCAATGCTCTGAGACCATGGGGGGCGCTTAGCCCCCTCTCTTCGTCACTGAGGATGATTTCATTTTTCAGGGATTAGAGAGGGTGGTCCTTGTGGTGGACTGCAGGTATGGAGAGCTGTTGTCATCGTATTAAATAGATAAGAATGATTATATGTATTGTAGAAATGTCTCCTATCATGTTCCCTAATTTTTTATTATGTCCACATCCTGGTCCCCATCTTGGACATCATAACAAATGTGCACTTTTTTGTTTAATTTACACATTGGACCATAGGAAAAATGACACTACAGCTACAGAGGTGACCGTCTGATAGCCCAGCTCGACTATCCATCTCTACTGAAGACCCTTTCAGCTTTTTGAGAGTTGGGTGGAGAACATCATCTCTGAAAATAGGGTCCCACAGCTGCACCCCATCAGTGTGAGCAGGACTCTTAGGACTCTTAGAAGAGTCAATGCTCTGAGACCATTGGGGACACTTAGCCCCCTCTCTTCGTCACTGAGGATGATTTCACTTTTCAGGGAATAGAGAGGGTGGTCCTTGTGGTGGACTGCAGGTATGGAGAGCTGTTGTCATCGTATTAGATAGATAAGAATGATTATATGTATTGTAGAAATGTCTCCTTTCATGTTCCCTATTTTTTTATTATGTCCACATCCTGGTCCCCATCTTGGAAATCATAACAAATATGCACTTTTTTGTTTAATTTACACATTGGACCATAGGAAAAATGACACTACAGCTACAGAGGTGACCGTCTGATAGCCCAGCTCGACTATCCATCTCTACTGAAGACCCTTTCAGCTTTTTGAGAGTTGGGTGGAGGACATCATCTCTGAAAATAGGGTCCCACAGCTGCACCACATCAGTGTGAGCAGGAATCTTAGGACTCTTAGAAGAGTCAATGCTCTGAGACCATGGGGGGCACTTAGCCCCCTCTCTTCGTCACTGAGGATGATTTCATTTTTCAGGGATTAGAGAGAGTGGTCCTTGTGGTGGACTGCAGGTATGGAGAGCTGTTGTGATCGTATTAGATAGATAAGAATGATTATATGTATTGTAGAAATGTCTCCTATCATGTTCCCTAATTTTTTATTATGTCCACATCCTGGTCCCCATCTTGAACATCATAACAAACGTGCACTTTTTTGTTTAATTTACACATTGGATTATAGGAAAAATGACACTACAGCTACAGAGGTGACCGTCTGATAGCCCAGCTCGACTATCCATCTCTACTGAAGACCCTTTCAGCTTTTTGAGAGTTGGGTGGAGGACATCATCTCTGAAAATAGGGTCCCACAGCTGCACCCCATCAGTGTAAGCAGGACTCTTAGGACTCTTAGAAGAGTCAATGCTCTAAAACCATGGGGGGCGCTTAGCCCCCTCTCTTCGTCCCTGAGGATGATTTCATTTTTCAGGGATTAGAGAGGGTGGTCTTTGTGGTGGACTGCAGGTATGGAGAGCTGTTGTCATCGTATTAGATAGATAAGAATGATTATATGTATTGTAGAAATGTCTCCTATCATGTTCCCTAATTTCTTATTATGTCCACATCCTGGTCCCCATCTTGGACATCATAACAAACGTGCACTTTTTTGTTTAATTTACACATTGGACCATAGGAAAAATGACACTACAGCTACAGAGGTGACCGTCTGATAGCCCAGCTCGACTATCCATCTCTACTGAAGACCCTTTCAGCTTTTTGAGAGTTGGGTGGAGGACATCATCTCTGAAAATAGGGTCCCACAGCTTCACCCCATCAGTGTGAGCAGGACTCTTAGGACTCTTAGAAGAGTCAATGCTCTGGTACCATGGGGGGCGCTTGGCCCCCTCTCTTCGTCACTGAGGATGATTTCATTTTTCAGGGATTAGAGAGGGTGGTCCTTGTGGTGGACTGCAGGTATGGAGAGCTGTTGTCATCGTATTAGATAGATAAGAATGATTATATGTATTGTAGAAATGTCTCCTATCATGTTCCCTAATTTCTTATTATGTCCACATCCTGGTCCCCATCTTGGACATCATAACAAACGTGCACTTTTTTGTTTAATTTACACATTGGACCATAGGAAAAATGACACTACAGCTACAGAGGTGACCGTCTGATAGCCCAGCTCGACTATCCATCTCTACTGAAGACCCTTTCAGCTTTTTGAGAGTTGGGTGGAGGACATCATCTCTGAAAATAGGGTCCCACAGCTTCACCCCATCAGTGTGAGCAGGACTCTTAGGACTCTTAGAAGAGTCAATGCTCTGGTACCATGGGGGGCGCTTGGCCCCCTCTCTTCGTCACTGAGGATGATTTCATTTTTCAGGGATTAGAGAGGGTGGTCCTTGTGGTGGACTGCAGGTATGGAGAGCTGTTGTCATCGTATTAGATAGATAAGAATGATTATATGTATTGTAGAAATGTCTCCTATCATGTTCCCTAATTTTTTATTATGTCCACATCCTGGTCCCCATCTTGGACATCATAACAAACGTGCACTTTTTTGTTTAATTTACACATTGGGCCATAGGAAAAATGACACTACAGCTACAGAGGTGACCGTCTGATAGCCCAGCTCGACTATCCATCTCTACTGAAGACCCTTTCAGCTTTTTGAGAGTTGGGTGGAGGACATCATCTCTGAAAATAGGGTCCCACAGCTGCACCCATCAGTGTGAGCAGGACTCTTAGGACTCTTAGAAGAGTCAATGCTCTGAGACCATGGGGGCGCTTAGCCCCCTCTCTTCGTCACTGAGGATGATTTCACTTTTCAGGGAATAGAGAGGGTGGTCCTTGTGGTGGACTGCAGGTATGGAGAGCTGTTGTCATCGTATTAGATAGATAAGAATGATTATATGTATTGTAGAAATGTCTCCTATCATGTTCCCTATTTTTTTATTATGTCCACATCCTGGTCCCCATCTTGGACATCATAACAAACGTGCACTTTTTTGTTTAATTTACACATTGGACCATAGGAAAAATGACACTACAGCTACAGAGGTGACCGTCTGATAGCCCAGCTCGACTATCCATCTCTACTGAAGACCCTTTCAGCTTTTTGAGAGTTGGGTGGAGGACATCATCTCTGAAAATAGGGTCCCACAGCTGCACCCCATCAGTGTGAGCAGGAATCTTAGGACTCTTAGAAGAGTCAATGCTCTGAGACCATGGGGGGCGCTTAGCCCCCTCTCTTCGTCACTGAGGATGATTTCATTTTTCAGGGATTAGAGAGAGTGGTCCTTGTGGTGGACTGCAGGTATGGAGAGCTGTTGTGATCGTATTAGATAGATAAGAATGATTATATGTATTGTAGAAATGTCTCCTATCATGTTCCCTAATTTTTTATGTCCACATCCTGGTCCCCATCTTGGACATCATAACAAACGTGCACTTTTTTGTTTAATTTACACATTGGACAATAGGAAAAATGACACTACAGCTACAGAGGTGACCGTCTGATAGCCCAGCTCGACTATCCATCTCTACTGAAGACCCTTTCAGCTTTTTGAGAGTTGGGTGGAGGACATCATCTCTGAAAATAGGGTCCCACAGCTGCACCCCATCAGTGTGAGCAGGACTCTTAGGACTCTTAGAAGAGTCAATGCTCTGAGACCATTGGGGGCACTTAGCCCCCTCTCTTCATCACTGAGGATGATTTCATTTTTCAGGGATTAGAGAGGGTGGTCCTTGTGGTGGACTGCAGATATGGAGAGCTGTTATCATCGTATTAGATAGATAAGAATGATTATATGTATTGTAGAAATGTCTCCTATCATGTTCCCTAATTTTTTATTATGTCCACATCCTGGTCCCCATCTTGGACATCATAACAAACGTGCACTTTTTTGTTTCATTTACACATTGGACCATAGGAAAAATGACACTACAGCTACAGAGGTGACCGTCTGATAGCCCAGCTCGACTATCCATCTCTACTGAAGACCCTTTCAGCTTTTTGAGAGTTGGGTGGAGGACATCATCACTGAAAATAGGGTCCCACAGCTGCACCCCATCAGTGTGAGCAGGACTCTTAGGACTCTTAGAAGAGTCAATGCTCTGAGACCATGGGGGGCGCTTAGCCCCCTCTCTTCGTCACTGAGGATGATTTCATTTTTCAGGGATTAGAGAGGGTGGTCCTTGTGGTGGACTGCAGGTATGGAGAGCTGTTGTCATCGTATTAAATAGATAAGAATGATTATATGTATTGTAGAAATGTCTCCTATCATGTTCCCTAATTTTTTATTATGTCCACATCCTGGTCCCCATCTTGGACATCATAACAAATGTGCACTTTTTTGTTTAATTTACACATTGGACCATAGGAAAAATGACACTACAGCTACAGAGGTGACCGTCTGATAGCCCAGCTCGACTATCCATCTCTACTGAAGACCCTTTCAGCTTTTTGAGAGTTGGGTGGAGGACATCATCACTGAAAATAGGGTCCCACAGCTGCACCCCATCAGTGTGAGCAGGACTCTTAGGACTCTTAGAAGAGTCAATGCTCTGAGACCATGGGGGGCGCTTAGCCCCCTCTCTTCGTCACTGAGGATGATTTCATTTTTCAGGGATTAGAGAGGGTGGTCCTTGTGGTGGACTGCAGGTATGGAGAGCTGTTGTCATCGTATTAAATAGATAAGAATGATTATATGTATTGTAGAAATGTCTCCTATCATGTTCCCTAATTTTTTATTATGTCCACATCCTGGTCCCCATCTTGGACATCATAACAAATGTGCACTTTTTTGTTTAATTTACACATTGGACCATAGGAAAAATGACACTACAGCTACAGAGGTGACCGTCTGATAGCCCAGCTCGACTATCCATCTCTACTGAAGACCCTTTCAGCTTTTTGAGAGTTGGGTGGAGAACATCATCTCTGAAAATAGGGTCCCACAGCTGCACCCCATCAGTGTGAGCAGGACTCTTAGGACTCTTAGAAGAGTCAATGCTCTGAGACCATTGGGGGCACTTAGCCCCCTCTCTTCGTCACTGAGGATGATTTCACTTTTCAGGGAATAGAGAGGGTGGTCCTTGTGGTGGACTGCAGGTATGGAGAGCTGTTGTCATCGTATTAGATAGATAAGAATGATTATATGTATTGTAGAAATGTCTCCTATCATGTTCCCTATTTTTTTATTATGTCCACATCCTGGTCCCCATCTTGGAAATCATAACAAATGTGCACTTTTTTGTTTAATTTACACATTGGACCATAGGAAAAATGACACTACAGCTACAGAGGTGACCGTCTGATAGCCCAGCTCGACTATCCATCTCTACTGAAGACCCTTTCAGCTTTTTGAGAGTTGGGTGGAGGACATCATCTCTGAAAATAGGGTCCCACAGCTGCACCACATCAGTGTGAGCAGGAATCTTAGGACTCTTAGAAGAGTCAATGCTCTGAGACCATGGGGGGCGCTTAGCCCCCTCTCTTCGTCACTGAGGATGATTTCATTTTTCAGGGATTAGAGAGAGTGGTCCTTGTGGTGGACTGCAGGTATGGAGAGCTGTTGTGATCGTATTAGATAGATAAGAATGATTATATGTATTGTAGAAATGTCTCCTATCATGTTCCCTAATTTTTTATTATGTCCACATCCTGGTCCCCATCTTGAACATCATAACAAACGTGCACTTTTTTGTTTAATTTACACATTGGATTATAGGAAAAATGACACTACAGCTACAGAGGTGACCGTCTGATAGCCCAGCTCGACTATCCATCTCTACTGAAGACCCTTTCAGCTTTTTGAGAGTTGGGTGGAGGACATCATCTCTGAAAATAGGGTCCCACAGCTGCACCCCATCAGTGTAAGCAGGACTCTTAGGACTCTTAGAAGAGTCAATGCTCTAAAACCATGGGGGGCGCTTAGCCCCCTCTCTTCGTCCCTGAGGATGATTTCATTTTTCAGGGATTAGAGAGGGTGGTCCTTGTGGTGGACTGCAGGTATGGAGAGCTGTTGTCATCGTATTAGATAGATAAGAATGATTATATGTATTGTAGAAATGTCTCCTATCATGTTCCCTAATTTCTTATTATGTCCACATCCTGGTCCCCATCTTGGACATCATAACAAATGTGCACTTTTTTGTTTAATTTACACATTGGACCATAGGAAAAATGACACTACAGCTACAGAGGTGACCGTCTGATAGCCCAGCTCGACTATCCATCTCTACTGAAGACCCTTTCAGCTTTTTGAGAGTTGGGTGGAGGACATCATCTCTGAAAATAGGGTCCCACAGCTTCACCCCATCAGTGTGAGCAGGACTCTTAGGACTCTTAGAAGAGTCAATGCTCTGGTACCATGGGGGGCGCTTGGCCCCCTCTCTTCGTCACTGAGGATGATTTCATTTTTCAGGGATTAGAGAGGGTGGTCCTTGTGGTGGACTGCAGGTATGGAGAGCTGTTGTCATCGTATTAGATAGATAAGAATGATTATATGTATTGTAGAAATGTCTCCTATCATGTTCCCTAATTTTTTATTATGTCCACATCCTGGTCCCCATCTTGGACATCATAACAAACGTGCACTTTTTTGTTTAATTTACACATTGGGCCATAGGAAAAATGACACTACAGCTACAGAGGTGACCGTCTGATAGCCCAGCTCGACTATCCATCTCTACTGAAGACCCTTTCAGCTTTTTGAGAGTTGGGTGGAGGACATCATCTCTGAAAATAGGGTCCCACAGCTGCACCCATCAGTGTGAGCAGGACTCTTAGGACTCTTAGAAGAGTTAATGCTCTGAGACCATGGGGGCGCTTGGCCCCCTCTCTTCGTCACTGAGGATGATTTCATTTTTCAGGGATTAGAGAGGGTGGTCCTTGCTGTGGACTGCAGGTATGGAGAGCTGTTGTCATCGTATTAGATAGATAAGAATGATTATATGTATTGTAGAAATGTCTCCTATCATGTTCCCTAATTTTTTATTATGTCCACATCCTGGTCCCCATCTTGGACATCATAACAAACGTGCACTTTTTTGTTTAATTTACACATTGGACCATAGGAAAAATGACACTACAGCTACAGAGGTGACCGTCTGATAGCCCAGCTCGACTATCCATCTCTACTGAAGACCCTTTCAGCTTTTTGAGAGTTGGGTGGAGGACATCATCTCTGAAATTAGGGTCCCACAGCTGCCCCCCATCAGTGTAAACAGGACTCTTAGGACTCTTAGAAGAGTCAATGCTCTGAGACCATTGGGGGCACTTAGCCCCCTCTCTTCGTCACTGAGGATGATTTCATTTTTCAGGGAATAGAGAGGGTGGTCCTTGTGGTGGACTGCAGGTATGGAGAGCTGTTATCATCGTATTAGGTAGATAAGAATGATTATATGTATTGTAGAAATGTCTCCTATCATGTTCCCTAATTTTTTATTATGTCCACATCCTGGTCCCCATCTTGGACATCATAACAAACGTGCACTTTTTTGTTTAATTTACACATTGGACCATAGGAAAAATGACACTACAGCTACAGAGGTGACCGTCTGATAGCCCAGCTCGACAATCCATCTCTACTGAAGACCCTTTCAGCTTTTTGAGAGTTGGGTGGAGGACATCATCTCTGAAAATAGGGTCCCACAGCTGCACCCCATCAGTGTGAGCAGGACTCTTAGGACTCTTAGAAGAGTCAATGCTCTGAGACCATGGGGGGCGCTTAGCCCCCTCTCTTCGTCACTGAGGATGATTTCATTTTTCAGGGATTAGAGAGGGTGGTCCTTGTGGTGGACTGCAGGTATGGAGAGCTGTTGTCATCGTATTAAATAGATAAGAATGATTATATGTATTGTAGAAATGTCTCCTATCATGTTCCCTAATTTTTTATTATGTCCACATCCTGGTCCCCATCTTGGACATCATAACAAACGTGCACTTTTTTGTTTAATTTACACATTGGACCATAGGAAAAATGACACTACAGCTACAGAGGTGACCGTCTGATAGCCCAGCTCGACTATCCATCTCTACTGAAGACCCTTTCAGCTTTTTGAGAGTTGGGTGGAGGACATCATCTCTTAAAATAGGGTCCCACAGCTGCACCCCATCAGTGTAAGCAGGACTCTTAGGACCCTTAGAAGAGTCAATGCTCTAAAACCATGGGGGGCGCTTAGCCCCCTCTCTTCGTCACTGAGGATGATTTCATTTTTCAGGGATTAGAGAGGGTGGTCCTTGTTGTGGACTGCAGGTATGGAGAGCTGTTGTCATCGTATTAGATAGATAAGAATGATTATATGTATTGTAGAAATGTCTCCTATCATGTTCCCTAATTTTTTATTATGTCCACATCCTGGTCCCCATCTTGGACATCATAACAAACGTGCACTTTTTTGTTTAATTTACACATTGGACCATAGGAAAAATGACACTACAGTTACAGAGGTGACCGTCTGATAGCCCAGCTCGACTATCCATCTCTACTGAAGACCCTTTCAGCTTTTTGAGAGTTGGGTGGAGGACATCATCTCTGAAATTAGGGTCCCACAGCTGCACCCCATCAGTGTGAGCAGGACTCTTAGGACTCTTAGAAGAGTCAATGCTCTGAGACCATTGGGGGCACTTAGCCCCCTCTCTTCGTCACTGAGGATGATTTCATTTTTCAGGGATTAGAGAGGGTGGTCCTTGTGGTGGACTGCAGGTATGGAGAGCTGTTATCATCGTATTAGGTAGATAAGAATGATTATATGTATTGTAGAAATGTCTCCTATCATGTTCCCTAATTTTTTATTATGTCCACATCCTGGTCCCCATCTTGGACATCATAACAAACGTGCACTTTTTTGTTTAATTTACACATTGGACCATAGGAAAAATGACACTACAGCTACAGAGGAGACCGTCTGATAGCCCAGCTCGACAATCCATCTCTACTGAAGACCCTTTCAGCTTTTTGAGAGTTGGGTGGAGGACATCATCTCTGAAAATAGGGTCCCACAGCTGCACCCCATCAGTGTGAGCAGGACTCTTAGGACTCTTAGAAGAGTCAATGCTCTGAGACCATGGGGGGCGCTTAGCCCCCTCTCTTCGTCACTGAGGATGATTTCATTTTTCAGGGATTAGAGAGGGTGGTCCTTGTGGTGGACTGCAGGTATGGAGAGCTGTTGTCATCGTATTAAATAGATAAGAATGATTATATGTATTGTAGAAAGGTCTCCTATCATGTTCCCTAATTTTTTATTATGTCCACATCCTGGTCCCCATCTTGGACATCATAACAAACGTGCACTTTTTTGTTTAATTTCCACATTGGACCATAGGAAAAATGACACTACAGCTACAGAGGTGACCGTCTGATAGCCCAGCTCGACTATCCATCTCTACTGAAGACCCTTTCAGCTTTTTGAGAGTTGGGTGGAGGACATCATCTCTTAAAATAGGGTCCCACAGCTGCACCCCATCAGTGTAAGCAGGACTCTTAGGACTCTTAGAAGAGTCAATGCTCTAAAACCATGGGGGGCGCTTAGCCCCCTCTCTTCGTCACTGAGGATGATTTCATTTTTCAGGGATTAGAGAGGGTGGTCCTTGTGGTGGACTGCAGGTATGGAGAGCTGTTGTCATCGTATTAGATAGATAAGAATGATTATATGTATTGTAGAAATGTCTCCTATCATGTTCCCTAATTTTTTATTATGTCCACATCCTGGTCCCCATCTTGGACATCATAACAAACGTGCACTTTTTTGTTTAATTTACACATTGGACCATAGGAAAAATGACACTACAGCTACAGAGGTGACCGTCTGATAGCCCAGCTCGACTATCCATCTCTACTGAAGACCCTTTCAGCTTTTTGAGAGTTGGGTGGAGGACATCATCTCTGGAAATAGGGTCCCACAGCTGCACCCCATCAGTGTGAGCAGGACTCTTAGGACTCTTAGAAGAGTCAATGCTCTGAGACCATTGGGGGCACTTAGCCCCCTCTCTTCATCACTGAGGATGATTTCATTTTTCAGGGATTAGAGAGGGTGGTCCTTGTGGTGGACTGCAGATATGGAGAGCTGTTATCATCGTATTAGATAGATAAGAATGTATGTCCACATCCTGGTCCCCATCTTGGACATCATAACAAACGTGCACTTTTTTGTTTAATTTACACATTGGACCATAGGAAAAATGACACTACAGCTACAGAGGTGACCGTCTGATAGCCCAGCTCGACTATCCATCTCTACTGAAGACCCTTTCAGCTTTTTGAGAGTTGGGTGGAGGACATCATCTCTGAAAATAGGGTCCCACAGCTGCACCCCATCAGTGTGAGCAGGACTCTTAGGACTCTTAGAAGAGTCAATGCTCTGAGACCATGGGGGGCGCTTAGCCCCCTCTCTTCGTCACTGAGGATGATTTCATTTTTCAGGGATTAGAGAGGGTGGTCCTTGTGGTGGACTGCAGGTATGGAGAGCTGTTGTCATCGTATTAAATAGATAAGAATGATTATATGTATTGTAGAAATGTCTCCTATCATGTTCCCTAATTTTTTATTATGTCCACATCCTGGTCCCCATCTTGGACATCATAACAAACGTGCACTTTTTTGTTTAATTTACACATTGGACCATAGGAAAAATGACACTACAGCTACAGAGGTGACCGTCTGATAGCCCAGCTCGACTATCCATCTCTACTGAAGACCCTTTCAGCTTTTTGAGAGTTGGGTGGAGAACATCATCTCTGAAAATAGGGTCCCACAGCTGCACCCCATCAGTGTGAGCGGGACTCTTAGGGCTCTTAGAAGAGTCAATGCTCTGAGACCATGGGGGGCGCTTAGCCCCCTCTCCTCGTCACTGAGGATGATTTCACTTTTCAGGGAATAGAGAGGGTGGTCCTTGTGGTGGACTGCAGGTATGGAGAGCTGTTGTCATCGTATTAGATAGATAAGAATGATTATATGTATTGTAGAAATGTCTCCTATCATGTTCCCTATTTTTTTATTATGTCCACATCATGGTCCCCATCTTGGAAATCATAACAAACGTGCACTTTTTTGTTTAATTTACACATTGGACCATAGGAAAAATGACACTACAGCTACAGAGGTGACCGTCTGATAGCCCAGCTCGACTATCCATCTCTACTGAAGACCCTTTCAGCTTTTTGAGAGTTGGGTGGAGGACATCATCTCTTAAAATAGGGTCCCACAGCTGCACCCCATCAGTGTAAGCAGGACTCTTAGGACCCTTAGAAGAGTCAATGCTCTAAAACCATGGGGGGCGCTTAGCCCCCTCTCTTCGTCACTGAGGATGATTTCATTTTTCAGGGATTAGAGAGGGTGGTCCTTGTTGTGGACTGCAGGTATGGAGAGCTGTTGTCATCGTATTAGATAGATAAGAATGATTATATGTATTGTAGAAATGTCTCCTATCATGTTCCCTAATTTTTTATTATGTCCACATCCTGGTCCCCATCTTGGACATCATAACAAACGTGCACTTTTTTGTTTAATTTACACATTGGACCATAGGAAAAATGACACTACAGTTACAGAGGTGACCGTCTGATAGCCCAGCTCGACTATCCATCTCTACTGAAGACCCTTTCAGCTTTTTGAGAGTTGGGTGGAGGACATCATCTCTGAAATTAGGGTCCCACAGCTGCACCCCATCAGTGTGAGCAGGACTCTTAGGACTCTTAGAAGAGTCAATGCTCTGAGACCATTGGGGGCACTTAGCCCCCTCTCTTCGTCACTGAGGATGATTTCATTTTTCAGGGATTAGAGAGGGTGGTCCTTGTGGTGGACTGCAGGTATGGAGAGCTGTTATCATCGTATTAGGTAGATAAGAATGATTATATGTATTGTAGAAATGTCTCCTATCATGTTCCCTAATTTTTTATTATGTCCACATCCTGGTCCCCATCTTGGACATCATAACAAACGTGCACTTTTTTGTTTAATTTACACATTGGACCATAGGAAAAATGACACTACAGCTACAGAGGAGACCGTCTGATAGCCCAGCTCGACAATCCATCTCTACTGAAGACCCTTTCAGCTTTTTGAGAGTTGGGTGGAGGACATCATCTCTGAAAATAGGGTCCCACAGCTGCACCCCATCAGTGTGAGCAGGACTCTTAGGACTCTTAGAAGAGTCAATGCTCTGAGACCATGGGGGGCGCTTAGCCCCCTCTCTTCGTCACTGAGGATGATTTCATTTTTCAGGGATTAGAGAGGGTGGTCCTTGTGGTGGACTGCAGGTATGGAGAGCTGTTGTCATCGTATTAAATAGATAAGAATGATTATATGTATTGTAGAAAGGTCTCCTATCATGTTCCCTAATTTTTTATTATGTCCACATCCTGGTCCCCATCTTGGACATCATAACAAACGTGCACTTTTTTGTTTAATTTCCACATTGGACCATAGGAAAAATGACACTACAGCTACAGAGGTGACCGTCTGATAGCCCAGCTCGACTATCCATCTCTACTGAAGACCCTTTCAGCTTTTTGAGAGTTGGGTGGAGGACATCATCTCTTAAAATAGGGTCCCACAGCTGCACCCCATCAGTGTAAGCAGGACTCTTAGGACTCTTAGAAGAGTCAATGCTCTAAAACCATGGGGGGCGCTTAGCCCCCTCTCTTCGTCACTGAGGATGATTTCATTTTTCAGGGATTAGAGAGGGTGGTCCTTGTGGTGGACTGCAGGTATGGAGAGCTGTTGTCATCGTATTAGATAGATAAGAATGATTATATGTATTGTAGAAATGTCTCCTATCATGTTCCCTAATTTTTTATTATGTCCACATCCTGGTCCCCATCTTGGACATCATAACAAACGTGCACTTTTTTGTTTAATTTACACATTGGACCATAGGAAAAATGACACTACAGCTACAGAGGTGACCGTCTGATAGCCCAGCTCGACTATCCATCTCTACTGAAGACCCTTTCAGCTTTTTGAGAGTTGGGTGGAGGACATCATCTCTGGAAATAGGGTCCCACAGCTGCACCCCATCAGTGTGAGCAGGACTCTTAGGACTCTTAGAAGAGTCAATGCTCTGAGACCATTGGGGGCACTTAGCCCCCTCTCTTCATCACTGAGGATGATTTCATTTTTCAGGGATTAGAGAGGGTGGTCCTTGTGGTGGACTGCAGATATGGAGAGCTGTTATCATCGTATTAGATAGATAAGAATGTATGTCCACATCCTGGTCCCCATCTTGGACATCATAACAAACGTGCACTTTTTTGTTTAATTTACACATTGGACCATAGGAAAAATGACACTACAGCTACAGAGGTGACCGTCTGATAGCCCAGCTCGACTATCCATCTCTACTGAAGACCCTTTCAGCTTTTTGAGAGTTGGGTGGAGGACATCATCTCTGAAAATAGGGTCCCACAGCTGCACCCCATCACTTCTTTTCAACATATTTATAAATGACCTTGTTGGGGGCATGCGGAGTAGAATTTCAATATTTGCAGATGATACTAAACTCTGCAGGGTAATCAATACAGAGGAGGATAATTTTATATTACAGGGAGATTTATGTAAATTGGAGGATTGGGCTGAGAAGTGGCAATTGAAGTTTAATGTAGATAAATGTAAGGTCATGCACTTGGGTAGAGGAAATAACATTTATGATTATGTACTTAATCGTAGAACACTGGGTAAAACAGACACAGAAAAAGACTTGGGTGTATTGGTGGATGGTAAACTTCACTTTAGTGGACAGTGTCAGGCAGCTGCTGCCAGGGCTAATAAAATAATGGGATGTATTAAAAGAGGTATAAGTGTTCATGAAAAAAATATAGTTCTACCTCTGTACAAGTCACTAGTGCGACCACACTTAGAATACTGTGTACAATTCTGGTCACCGATATATAAGAAGGACATAGCTGAACTAGAGAGGGTGCAGAGAAGAGCCACCAAGATTATTAGAGGAATGGGTGGGCTGCAATACCAAGACAGGTTATTAAACTTGGGGTTATTTAGTTTGGAAAAACGAAGGCTTAGGGGGGATCTAATCACAATGTATAAATATATGAGGGGACAGTACAGAGACCTTTCCAAAGATCTTTTTACACCAAGGCCTGCGACTGGAACACGGGGGCATCCACTACGTCTTGAGGAAAGAAGGTTTAATCATAATCACAGACGAGGATTCTTTACTGTACGAGCAGTGAGACTATGGAACTCTCTGCCACATGATGTTGTAATGAGTGATTCACTACTAACATTTAAGCAGAGCCTGGACGCCTTTCTTGAAAAATGTAATATTACCAGTTATGTATATTAGATTTTATGACAGGGTATTGATCCAGGGAACTAGTCTGATTGCCGGATGTGGAGTCAGGAAGGAAATTTTTTCCCCATTGGAACTTGTTTGCCACATTGGGGTTTTTTGCCTTCCTCTGGATCAACATGTTAGGCTACAGGTTGAACTAGATGGACTTAGAGTCTCCCTTCAACCTTAAAAACTATGATACTATGATACTATGAGTGTGAGCAGGACTCTTAGGACTCTTAGAAGAGTCAATGCTCTGAGACCATGGGGGGCGCTTAGCCCCCTCTCTTCGTCACTGAGGATGATTTCATTTTTCAGGGATTAGAGAGGGTGGTCCTTGTGGTGGACTGCAGGTATGGAGAGCTGTTGTCATCGTATTAAATAGATAAGAATGATTATATGTATTGTAGAAATGTCTCCTATCATGTTCCCTAATTTTTTATTATGTCCACATCCTGGTCCCCATCTTGGACATCATAACAAACGTGCACTTTTTTGTTTAATTTACACATTGGACCATAGGAAAAATGACACTACAGCTACAGAGGTGACCGTCTGATAGCCCAGCTCGACTATCCATCTCTACTGAAGACCCTTTCAGCTTTTTGAGAGTTGGGTGGAGAACATCATCTCTGAAAATAGGGTCCCACAGCTGCACCCCATCAGTGTGAGCGGGACTCTTAGGGCTCTTAGAAGAGTCAATGCTCTGAGACCATGGGGGGCGCTTAGCCCCCTCTCCTTGTCACTGAGGATGATTTCACTTTTCAGGGAATAGAGAGGGTGGTCCTTGTGGTGGACTGCAGGTATGGAGAGCTGTTGTCATCGTATTAGATAGATAAGAATGATTATATGTATTGTAGAAATGTCTCCTATCATGTTCCCTATTTTTTTATTATGTCCACATCATGGTCCCCATCTTGGAAATCATAACAAACGTGCACTTTTTTGTTTAATTTACACATTGGACCATAGGAAAAATGACACTACAGCTACAGAGGTGACCGTCTGATAGCCCAGCTCGACTATCCATCTCTACTGAAGACCCTTTCAGCTTTTTGAGAGTTGGGTGGAGGACATCATCTCTGAAAATAGGGTCCCACAGCTGCACCCCATCAGTGTGAGCAGGACTCTTAGGACTCTTAGAAGAGTTAATGCTCTGAGACCATGGGGGCGCTTAGCCCCCTCTCTTCGTCACTGAGGATGATTTCATTTTTCAGGGATTAGAGAGGGTGGTCCTTGTGGTGGACTGCAGGTATGGAGAGCTGTTGTCATCGTATTAGATAGATAAGAATGATTATATGTATTGTAGAAATGTCTCCTATCATGTTCCCTAATTTTTTATTATGTCCACATCCTGGTCCCCATCTTGGACATCATAACAAACGTGATCATAACAAACGTGCACTTTTTTGTTTAATTTACACATTGGACCATAGGAAAAATGACACTACAGCTACAGAGGTGACCGTCTGATAGCCCAGCTCGACTATCCATCTCTACTGAAGACCCTTTCAGCATTTTGAGAGTTGGGTGGAGGACATCATCTCTGAAAATAGGGTCCCACAGCTGCACCCCATCAGTGTGAGCAGGACTCTTAGGACTCTTAGAAGAGTCAATGCTCTGAGACCATTGGGGGCACTGAGCCCCCTCTCTTCGTCACTGAGGATGATTTCATTTTTCAGGGATTAGAGAGGGTGGTCCTTGTGGTGGACTGCAGGTATGGAGAGCTGTTATCATCGTATTAGATAGATAAGAATGATTATATGTATTGTAGAAATGTCTCCTATCATGTTCCCTAATTTTTTATTATGTCCACATCCTGGTCCCCATCTTAGACATCATAACAAACATGCACTTTTTTGTTTAATTTACACATTGGACCATAGGAAAAATGACACTACAGCTACAGAGGTGACCGTCTGATAGCCCAGCTCGACAATCCATCTCTACTGAAGACCCTTTCAGCTTTTTGAGAGTTGGGTGGAGGACATCATCTCTGAAAATAGGGTCCCACAGCTGCACCCCATCAGTGTGAGCAGGACTCTTAGGACTCTTAGAAGAGTCAATGCTCTGAGACCATGGGGGGCGCTTAGCCCCCTCTCTTCGTCACTGAGGATGATTTCATTTTTCAGGGATTAGAGAGGGTGGTCCTTGTGGTGGACTGCAGGTATGGAGAGCTGTTGTCATCGTATTAAATAGATAAGAATGATTATATGTATTGTAGAAATGTCTCCTATCATGTTCCCTAATTTTTTATTATGTCCACATCCTGGTCCCCATCTTGGACATCATAACAAACGTGCACTTTTTTGTTTAATTTACACATTGGACCATAGGAAAAATGACACTACAGCTACAGAGGTGACCGTCTGATAGCCCAGCTCGACTATTCATCTCTACTGAAGACCCTTTCAGCTTTTTGAGAGTTGGGTGGAGGACATCATCTCTTAAAATAGGGTCCCACAGCTGCACCCCATCAGTGTAAGCAGGACTCTTAGGACTCTTAGAAGAGTCAATGCTCTAAAACCATGGGGGGCGCTTAGCCCCCTCTCTTCGTCACTGAGGATGATTTCATTTTTCAGGGATTAGAGAGGGTGGTCCTTGTTGTGGACTGCAGGTATGGAGAGCTGTTGTCATCGTATTAGATAGATAAGAATGATTATATGTATTGTAGAAATGTCTCCTATCATGTTCCCTAATTTTTTATTATGTCCACATCCTGGTCCCCATCTTGGACATCATAACAAACCTGCACTTTTTTGTTTAATTTACACATTGGACCATAGGAAAAATGACACTACAGCTACAGAGGTGACCGTCTGATAGCCCAGCTCGACTATCCATCTCTACTGAAGACCCTTTCAGCTTTTTGAGAGTTGGGTGGAGGACATCATCTCTGGAAATAGGGTCCCACAGCTGCACCCCATCAGTGTGAGCAGGACTCTTAGGACTCTTAGAAGAGTCAATGCTCTGAGACCATTGGGGGCACTTAGCCCCCTCTCTTCATCACTGAGGATGATTTCATTTTTCAGGGATTAGAGAGGGTGGTCCTTGTGGTGGACTGCAGATATGGAGAGCTGTTATCATCGTATTAGATAGATAAGAATGTATGTCCACATCCTGGTCCCCATCTTGGACATCATAACAAACGTGCACTTTTTTGTTTAATTTACACATTGGACCATAGGAAAAATGACACTACAGCTACAGAGGTGACCGTCTGATAGCCCAGCTCGACTATCCATCTCTACTGAAGACCCTTTCAGCTTTTTGAGAGTTGGGTGGAGGACATCATCTCTGAAAATAGGGTCCCACAGCTGCACCCCATCAGTGTGAGCAGGACTCTTAGGACTCTTAGAAGAGTCAATGCTCTGAGACCATGGGGGGCGCTTAGCCCCCTCTCTTCGTCACTGAGGATGATTTCATTTTTCAGGGATTAGAGAGGGTGGTCCTTGTGGTGGACTGCAGGTATGGAGAGCTGTTGTCATCGTATTAAATAGATAAGAATGATTATATGTATTGTAGAAATGTCTCCTATCATGTTCCCTAATTTTTTATTATGTCCACATCCTGGTCCCCATCTTGGACATCATAACAAACGTGCACTTTTTTGTTTAATTTACACATTGGACCATAGGAAAAATGACACTACAGCTACAGAGGTGACCGTCTGATAGCCCAGCTCGACTATCCATCTCTACTGAAGACCCTTTCAGCTTTTTGAGAGTTGGGTGGAGAACATCATCTCTGAAAATAGGGTCCCACAGCTGCACCCCATCAGTGTGAGCGGGACTCTTAGGGCTCTTAGAAGAGTCAATGCTCTGAGACCATGGGGGGCGCTTAGCCCCCTCTCCTTGTCACTGAGGATGATTTCACTTTTCAGGGAATAGAGAGGGTGGTCCTTGTGGTGGACTGCAGGTATGGAGAGCTGTTGTCATCGTATTAGATAGATAAGAATGATTATATGTATTGTAGAAATGTCTCCTATCATGTTCCCTATTTTTTTATTATGTCCACATCATGGTCCCCATCTTGGAAATCATAACAAACGTGCACTTTTTTGTTTAATTTACACATTGGACCATAGGAAAAATGACACTACAGCTACAGAGGTGACCGTCTGATAGCCCAGCTCGACTATCCATCTCTACTGAAGACCCTTTCAGCTTTTTGAGAGTTGGGTGGAGGACATCATCTCTGAAAATAGGGTCCCACAGCTGCACCCCATCAGTGTGAGCAGGACTCTTAGGACTCTTAGAAGAGTTAATGCTCTGAGACCATGGGGGCGCTTAGCCCCCTCTCTTCGTCACTGAGGATGATTTCATTTTTCAGGGATTAGAGAGGGTGGTCCTTGTGGTGGACTGCAGGTATGGAGAGCTGTTGTCATCGTATTAGATAGATAAGAATGATTATATGTATTGTAGAAATGTCTCCTATCATGTTCCCTAATTTTTTATTATGTCCACATCCTGGTCCCCATCTTGGACATCATAACAAACGTGATCATAACAAACGTGCACTTTTTTGTTTAATTTACACATTGGACCATAGGAAAAATGACACTACAGCTACAGAGGTGACCGTCTGATAGCCCAGCTCGACTATCCATCTCTACTGAAGACCCTTTCAGCATTTTGAGAGTTGGGTGGAGGACATCATCTCTGAAAATAGGGTCCCACAGCTGCACCCCATCAGTGTGAGCAGGACTCTTAGGACTCTTAGAAGAGTCAATGCTCTGAGACCATTGGGGGCACTGAGCCCCCTCTCTTCGTCACTGAGGATGATTTCATTTTTCAGGGATTAGAGAGGGTGGTCCTTGTGGTGGACTGCAGGTATGGAGAGCTGTTATCATCGTATTAGATAGATAAGAATGATTATATGTATTGTAGAAATGTCTCCTATCATGTTCCCTAATTTTTTATTATGTCCACATCCTGGTCCCCATCTTAGACATCATAACAAACATGCACTTTTTTGTTTAATTTACACATTGGACCATAGGAAAAATGACACTACAGCTACAGAGGTGACCGTCTGATAGCCCAGCTCGACAATCCATCTCTACTGAAGACCCTTTCAGCTTTTTGAGAGTTGGGTGGAGGACATCATCTCTGAAAATAGGGTCCCACAGCTGCACCCCATCAGTGTGAGCAGGACTCTTAGGACTCTTAGAAGAGTCAATGCTCTGAGACCATGGGGGGCGCTTAGCCCCCTCTCTTCGTCACTGAGGATGATTTCATTTTTCAGGGATTAGAGAGGGTGGTCCTTGTGGTGGACTGCAGGTATGGAGAGCTGTTGTCATCGTATTAAATAGATAAGAATGATTATATGTATTGTAGAAATGTCTCCTATCATGTTCCCTAATTTTTTATTATGTCCACATCCTGGTCCCCATCTTGGACATCATAACAAACGTGCACTTTTTTGTTTAATTTACACATTGGACCATAGGAAAAATGACACTACAGCTACAGAGGTGACCGTCTGATAGCCCAGCTCGACTATTCATCTCTACTGAAGACCCTTTCAGCTTTTTGAGAGTTGGGTGGAGGACATCATCTCTTAAAATAGGGTCCCACAGCTGCACCCCATCAGTGTAAGCAGGACTCTTAGGACTCTTAGAAGAGTCAATGCTCTAAAACCATGGGGGGCGCTTAGCCCCCTCTCTTCGTCACTGAGGATGATTTCATTTTTCAGGGATTAGAGAGGGTGGTCCTTGTTGTGGACTGCAGGTATGGAGAGCTGTTGTCATCGTATTAGATAGATAAGAATGATTATATGTATTGTAGAAATGTCTCCTATCATGTTCCCTAATTTTTTATTATGTCCACATCCTGGTCCCCATCTTGGACATCATAACAAACCTGCACTTTTTTGTTTAATTTACACATTGGACCATAGGAAAAATGACACTACAGCTACAGAGGTGACCGTCTGATAGCCCAGCTCGACTATCCATCTCTACTGAAGACCCTTTCAGCTTTTTGAGAGTTGGGTGGAGGACATCATCTCTGAAATTAGGGTCCCACAGCTGCACCCCATCAGTGTGAGCAGGACTCTTAGGACTCTTAGAAGAGTCAATGCTCTGAGACCATTGGGGGCACTTAGCCCCCTCTCTTCGTCACTGAGGATGATTTCATTTTTCAGGGATTAGAGAGGGTGGTCCTTGTGGTGGACTGCAGGTATGGAGAGCTGTTATCATCGTATTAGGTAGATAAGAATGATTATATGTATTGTAGAAATGTCTCCTATCATGTTCCCTAATTTTTTATTATGTCCACATCCTGGTCCCCATCTTGGACATCATAACAAACGTGCACTTTTTTGTTTAATTTACACATTGGACCATAGGAAAAATGACACTACAGCTACAGAGGTGACCGTCTGATAGCCCAGCTCGACAATCCATCTCTACTGAAGACCCTTTCAGCTTTTTGAGAGTTGGGTGGAGGACATCATCTCTGAAAATAGGGTCCCACAGCTGCACCCCATCAGTGTGAGCAGGACTCTTAGGACTCTTAGAAGAGTCAATGCTCTGAGACCATGGGGGGCGCTTAGCCCCCTCTCTTCGTCACTGAGGATGATTTCATTTTTCAGGGATTAGAGAGGGTGGTCCTTGTGGTGGACTGCAGGTATGGAGAGCTGTTGTCATCGTATTAAATAGATAAGAATGATTATATGTATTGTAGAAATGTCTCCTATCATGTTCCCTAATTTTTTATTATGTCCACATCCTGGTCCCCATCTTGGACATCATAACAAACGTGCACTTTTTTGTTTAATTTTGTCACGCTCCCCGGGTCCTCGGCTCCCCTTCCCGGGTCCCCTGCCCCGCTCCCCGGCTCACCTGCCACGCTCCCCGCGTCCCAGTCCCTTGTGCCCGTCCTTCCTGGGCTTCCTGGCCGCCGATCCCGGCGCCCGACGGCCTCCCAGGCCCTGCTCGGCTCCCCTGCGTCCTCCTCTCAGCCTCCTTCCCTGGCTTCTGGCACCCGGGCTGCGCGCACGCGCATTAGGGCGCGCGCAGCGCGGTCACTGACCCTTTCTTAAAGGGCCAGCGCCCATTAACAGGAAATGAGGTTAGACAGGTACGGGGTATAAAGGGGGTTCTTGTCCAAGGGGGCGGGGCCTGATCTTCGTGTTTTCTGAGCTAGGAGTCAGGTCTCCTTGTGTTTTCCTGCCATACTTACGTATCTCTCTTCTAGAGCTGATCCCGCCTCGCCATCCAGTCCTGCTGAATCCCGAGCCCCGCACGCTGTCCGTCTGCCATCTGACAGTCCGTACCATCTCGGATCCCTGCGGTGACCTGTCATCTCGCTCCCAAGGTTCCGGACCCCGCCTGACATCATCTCGGCCTCCGAATTTGAGCTACGTCACCCGGACTACCATCTGTGACTCCGTGGTCCCAGGGACTCCTTCGCTACCTTCACTTGCACGGACTGTTCTGCTGCCCATCAGTGCTTCAGCTACCGGACTCCCTACCACCATCTTAGAGTTCGGTCCAGTGGATCCACCTCCTGGGTCTGCCCGACCGCCCGGCCCTGACAGTAAGATCAGGCCATGGATCCCGCTGCAGCACTATTGGCCCTGCAAGAGGAACTCCAACGCCAGCGTGAAGTCCAGACCCGCATGCTGCAATTTATGACCTCCGTGGACACTCGCCTGTACACATTACAAGCATCAATGACGCCTGCAGCACCCAGGTCTCCCACTAGGCAATCCACGGCTCCCGCACCAGTGGCAACCGCGTCGGATGCTTCCCGACTCCGTTTGGCGTCACCTCCTCGTTATGCTGGAGATCCCAAGACCTGCAGGGGCTTCATAAACCAATGCTCCCTTCACTTCACGCAGCTGCCCCATCTGTTCGCCTCCGACCAAGCCAAGGTCGCCTTTATAATGTCTCACCTGGAGGGCGAGGCACTGGCGTGGATGAACCCCTTGTGGGAGAAGGAGGACCCCATGACCAAGGATCTTCAAGAGTTCCTGCAGGCCTTTCGCAGTACCTTTGACGAGCCGGGACGCGCCTCTGCGTCTGCTTCATCACTTCTCCGCCTACGTCAAGGAACACTGACGGTGGGCCAATACGCCATCCGTTTCCGCACTTTGGCTTCTGAACTCGGGTGGAATAATGAGGCCCTGACAGCCGCCTTCTGGGAAGGACTGTCAAGTCGCATCAAAGATGAGTTGGCGGGTCGTGACATGCCCTCCACCCTAGATGCCCTGATTGCCCTAGCCACGCGAGTGGACATTCGTTTTCAGGAGCGCTCCAAAGAGCTGGTTCGTGAGCGACGTGCGGTACGGCACTCCTCTCCGCCACATAAGTCCTCTGTGCCACAGTCATCTACAGCTGGGATTCCTGTCCACGAACCCATGCAGGTTGATCGAGTACGACAGTCTGACCAACGTCGAGCAGAGCGGCTCGCCAAGGGCCTCTGCTTTTACTGCGGAGGGGACACACATCTCCTACGCTCCTGTCCGGAAAGACCGGGAAACTCCAAAGCCTAGGGTTGGTAGGAGAGGCCACCCTAGGTGCTGGGACTCTCTCCGACCCAGTTATGTGGACGGTACAAGTATCAACAGGAGAGACGCGCTTCACGGCTGAGGCATACCTCGACTCCGGAGCAGCAGGCAATTTTATCCAGCAGGCCACGGTGGACAAATACCAGCTGCCTGTTACTCTACTCGAGAAGCCCCTACTGATTGCCTCGGTGGATGGGAGACCCCTCTCTGATACCATCTCCTGGATCACGAAGCCGGTGGAACTGCGTATCGGTGCTCTGCACACCGAGAACATCGCTCTCTACGTCCTTCCACACATGTCCCACCAAGTCCTGCTGGGACTTCCTTGGTTGCGAACACACGAACCCTCAGTCAACTGGGGTACTGGCGAAATCACCCGTTGGGGCTCTGCCTGTCATGAGAGATGTCTAAAGTCTATACAACCAGTCCGACGACCTCCGGTTCCTGAGAACCTACCGGGTCTGCCCTCGGCCTATTGGTCCTTCACGGACGTTTTTGACAAGAAGGAGTCTGAGGTACTTCCGCCACACCGTCCCTACGATTGCGCCATCGACCTGCTCCCAGGAACAACACCACCTCGAGGACGGATATATCCGTTGTCTCCAGCCGAAACCAGGGCCATGTCCACCTACATCATGGAAAGCCTGGCAAAGGGATTCATCCGGAGATCCTCCTCTCCTGCGGGAGCAGGCTTCTTCTTCGTTAAGAAGAAAGAGGGTGACCTTCGCCCATGCATTGACTACCGGGGCTTGAATCAGATTACTATAAAAAACAAGTACCCCCTACCGCTCATCCCCGAACTGTTCGATCGGCTCAGAGGAGCCCGTGTGTTCACCAAACTGGATCTTCGGGGTGCCTACAACCTAGTTCGTATCCGCTCTGGGGACGAATGGAAGACCGCGTTTAATACTCGCGATGGGCACTATGAATACTGTGTGATGCCCTTCGGTCTGTGTAACGCTCCTGCCGTATTCCAAGAACTGGTGAACGACATTTTCCGGGACCTCCTCTACGTATGTGTAGTAGTTTATCTGGATGACATTCTTGTTTTCTCTCCGGACCTCCAGACCCACAGAGAGAACGTAAAGCTGGTTCTACAAAGACTGAGAGAGAATCGTCTCTACGCCAAATATGAGAAGTGCGTCTTTGAGCAGTCTTCTCTTCCTTTCCTGGGATACATCATCTCGGGGACTGGGCTGCAGATGGATCCCAAGAAGGTCTCCGCCATTCTCAACTGGCCTCCCCCTTCTGGACTGAAGGCAATCCAACGGTTCCTGGGATTTGCCAACTACTACCGCCAGTTTATTCCTCACTTCTCCGCCCTGACTGCTCCTCTCTCCGCTCTGACCAAAAAGGAGGCTAATCCAAAGGACTGGTCACCTGCGGCCGACGCCGCATTTTGCTCCCTGAAGCGAGCATTCGCCTCCTCTCCTGTACTCCACCGACCAGAGTTAAACCGCCAGTTCACCTTAGAGGTGGATGCTTCCTCCTCAGGAGCCGGAGCAGTGCTCATGCAAAAATCCTCCTCCGGGAAGATGGTGACTTGCGGTTTCTTCTCTAAAAGCTTCTCAGCACCTGAACGTAATTACACCATCGGTGACCGAGAGCTATTAGCGGTCAAACTGGCTCTGGAGGAGTGGCGCTACCTTCTGGAAGGAGCAGTGTACCCCGTGATTATCTACACGGACCACAAGAACCTGGAATACCTGCGGTCCGCTCAGCGACTGAACCCACGGCAAGCCAGGTGGTCCTTATTCTTTGCCAGGTTTGACTTCCAGCTTCATTTCCGACCCGCGGACAAGAATATACGCGCTGATGCCTTGTCTAGGTCTCTCATGCCCCTGGAGCAGGAGGAAGAGACTATCCAACCTATCATCTCTCCTAACAAGATTGTTCCGGTGGCTCCTGTCACTCTGGCCCAGATACCACCCGGGAAGACCTATGTCTCTGAGACCGACAGGGAAAAAGTGTTACACTGGGGTCATGCCTCGAAAACAGCCGGCCATGCAGGCCAGAAGAGAACATGGGGTGCGATTGTACGCCATTACTGGTGGCCATCCCTTCGCACGGACATTGCCGCCTTTGTCTCTGCCTGCCCCTCTTGTGCCAGGAACAAGACGCCCAAACACCTGCCCTATGGCCGTCTTCTGCCTCTGCCGATACCCTCAGTTCCATGGCAACACATAGCGATGGACTTTATTACGGACTTGCCAGTATCCTCCGGACACACAGTCATATGGGTCGTGGTGGATCGGTTCTCCAAAATGGCTCACTTCGTCCCTATGCCCGGACTGCCCTCTGCTCAGGAACTCGCGGAAGCCTATATACAACACATCTTTCGCTTACATGGCTTTCCTTCCCACATCGTGTCCGACAGAGGAACCCAGTTCACCTCCCGCTTCTGGAGGGCTCTCTGCAAACATCTGGGAGTGACTCTGGACTTTTCTTCCGCTTACCATCCTCAGTCTAATAGCCAAGTGGAGAGGGTCAATCAAATCTTGACATCCTTCTTACGTCACTATGTCAACGCCCATCACGACGACTGGTCCACGCTTCTGCCTTGGGCTGAGTTCTCCCATAACCACCACGTCAGTGAGTCGTCCTCCAAATCTCCCTTCCATGTCGTTTACGGACTACAGCCTTCCGTCCCGTTGCCTATATCCCCTTCTTCGGATGTCCCTGCTGCTGATACTGTAGCCCGTGACTTCGCTACCATTTGGGACTCTGTCAAGGCGTCCCTTGGGCGCGCTTCCCAGCGGATGAAGAAACACGCTGACAAAAGGCGTCTAGACCCTCCGTGTTTCTCTCCTGGTGACCTGGTCTGGCTTGCTTCCCAGTACATCCGCCTGAAGATTCCTTCCTACAAGCTGGGTCCTCGCTACATCGGGCCGTTTAAGGTCCTCAGCAAGATCAATGAGGTCTCCTACAAACTGAAGCTTCCGGCCACGATGAGAATACCCAACTCCTTCCACGTCTCTCTCCTCAAGCCGGTGTTCCTTGGTCCCTTCTCCGCTGCTGCCAGCCCGGCTCCTCCTCCTATTGCTGAGGACGACATCTACGCGGTAAGAGATATCGTGGCCATGAAGACTGTTCGTGGCCGGCAGTTCTTCCTGGTGGACTGGGAGGGGTATGGTCCTGAGGATAGATCCTGGGAACCCAGGGAGAACGTGGGCACTCCTCTGATCCGTGCCTTCATGTCTCGGTTGCGGGGAGGGGGGCGTGGGGGGGGGGGTACTGTCACGCTCCCCGGGTCCTCGGCTCCCCTTCCCGGGTCCCCTGCCCCGCTCCCCGGCTCACCTGCCACGCTCCCCGCGTCCCAGTCCCTTGTGCCCGTCCTTCCTGGGCTTCCTGGCCGCCGATCCCGGCGCCCGACGGCCTCCCAGGCCCTGCTCGGCTCCCCTGCGTCCTCCTCTCAGCCTCCTTCCCTGGCTTCTGGCACCCGGGCTGCGCGCACGCGCATTAGGGCGCGCGCGCGGTCACTGACCCTTTCTTAAAGGGCCAGCGCCCATTAACAGGAAATGAGGTTAGACAGGTACGGCGTATAAAGGGGGTTCTTGTCCAAGGGGGCGGGGCCTGATCTTCGTGTTTTCTGAGCTAGGAGTCAGGTCTCCTTGTGTTTTCCTGCCATACTTACGTATCTCTCTTCTAGAGCTGATCCCGCCTCGCCATCCAGTCCTGCTGAATCCCGAGCCCCGCACGCTGTCCGTCTGCCATCTGACAGTCCGTACCATCTCGGATCCCTGCGGTGACCTGTCATCTCGCTCCCAAGGTTCCGGACCCCGCCTGACATCATCTCGGCCTCCGAACCTGAGCTACGTCACCCGGACTACCATCTGTGACTCCGTGGTCCCAGGGACTCCTTCGCTACCTTCACTTGCACGGACTGTTCTGCTGCCCATCAGTGCTTCAGCTACCGGACTCCCTACCACCATCTTAGAGTTCGGTCCAGTGGATCCACCTCCTGGGTCTGCCCGACCGCCCGGCCCTGACAAATTTCCACATTGGACCATAGGAAAAATGACACTACAGCTACAGAGGTGACCGTCTGATAGCCCAGCTCGACTATCCATCTCTACTGAAGACCCTTTCAGCTTTTTGAGAGTTGGGTGGAGGACATCATCTCTTAAAATAGGGTCCCACAGCTGCACCCCATCAGTGTGAGCAGGACTCTTAGGACTCTTAGACCCTTTCAGCTTTTTGAGAGTTGGGTGGAGGACATCATCTCTGAAAATAGGGTCCCACAGCTGCACCCCATCAGTGTGAGCAGGACTCTTAGGACTCTTAGAAGAGTCAATGTTTTGAGACCATGGGGGGCGCTTAGCCCCCTCTCTTCGTCACTGAGGATGATTTCATTTTTCAGGGATTAGAGAGAGTGGTCCTTGTGGTGGACTGCAGGTATGGAGAGCTGTTGTCATCGTATTAGATAGATAAGAATGATTATATGTATTGTAGAAATGTCTCCTATCATGTTCCCTAATTTTTTATTATGTCCACATCCTGGTCCCCATCTTGGACATCATAACAAACGTGCACTTTTTTGTTTAATTTACACATTGGACCATAGGAAAAATGACACTACAGCTACAGAGGTGACCGTCTGATAGCCCAGCTCGACTATCCATCTCTACTGAAGACCCTTTCAGCTTTTTGAGAGTTGGGTGGAGGACATCATCTCTGAAAATAGGGTCCCACAGCTGCACCCCATCAGTGTGAGCAGGACTCTTAGGACTCTTAGAAGAGTCAATGCTCTGAGACCATTGGGGGCACTTAGCCCCCTCTCTTCATCACTGAGGATGATTTCATTTTTCAGGGATTAGAGAGGGTGGTCCTTGTGGTGGACTGCAGATATGGAGAGCTGTTATCATCGTATTAGATAGATAAGAATGTATGTCCACATCCTGGTCCCCATCTTGGACATCATAACAAACGTGCACTTTTTTGTTTAATTTACACATTGGACCATAGGAAAAATGACACTACAGCTACAGAGGTGACCGTCTGATAGCCCAGCTCGACTATCCATCTCTACTGAAGACCCTTTCAGCTTTTTGAGAGTTGGGTGGAGGACATCATCTCTGAAAATAGGGTCCCACAGCTGCACCCCATCAGTGTGAGCAGGACTCTTAGGACTCTTAGAAGAGTCAATGCTCTGAGACCATGGGGGGCGCTTAGCCCCCTCTCTTCGTCACTGAGGATGATTTCATTTTTCAGGGATTAGAGAGGGTGGTCCTTGTGGTGGACTGCAGGTATGGAGAGCTGTTGTCATCGTATTAAATAGATAAGAATGATTATATGTATTGTAGAAATGTCTCCCATCATGTTCCCTAATTTTTTATTATGTCCACATCCTGGTCCCCATCTTGGACATCATAACAAACGTGCACTTTTTTGTTTAATTTACACATTGGACCATAGGAAAAATGACACTACAGCTACAGAGGTGACCGTCTGATAGCCCAGCTCGACTATCCATCTCTACTGAAGACCCTTTCAGCTTTTTGAGAGTTGGGTGGAGAACATCATCTCTGAAAATAGGGTCCCACAGCTGCACCCCATCAGTGTGAGCAGGACTCTTAGGACTCTTAGAAGAGTCAATGCTCTGAGACCATGGGGGGCGCTTAGCCCCCTCTCCTCGTCACTGAGGATGATTTCACTTTTCAGGGAATAGAGAGGGTGGTCCTTGTGGTGGACTGCAGGTATAGAGAGCTGTTGTCATCGTATTAGATAGATAAGAATGATTATATGTATTGTAGAAATGTCTCCTATCAAGTTCCCTATTTTTTTATTATGTCCACATCATGGTCCCCATCTTGGAAATCATAACAAACGTGCACTTTTTTGTTTAATTTACACATTGGACCATAGGAAAAATGACACTACAGCTACAGAGGTGACCGTCTGATAGCCCAGCTCGACTATACATCTCTACTGAAGACCCTTTCAGCTTTTTGAGAGTTGGGTGGAGGACATCATCTCTGAAAATAGGGTCCCACAGCTTCACCCCATCAGTGTGAGCAGGACTCTTAGGACTCTTAGAAGAGTCAATGCTCTGGTACCATGGGGGGCGCTTGGCCCCCTCTCTTCGTCACTGAGGATGATTTCATTTTTCAGGGATTAGAGAGGGTGGTCCTTGTGGTGGACTGCAGGTATGGAGAGCTGTTGTCATCGTATTAGATAGATAAGAATGATTATATGTATTGTAGAAATGTCTCCTATCATGTTCCCTAATTTTTTATTATGTCCACATCCTGGTCCCCATCTTGGACATCATAACAAACGTGCACTTTTTTGTTTAATTTACACATTGGACCATAGGAAAAATGACACTACAGCTACAGAGGTGACCGTCTGATAGCCCAGCTCGATTATCCATCTCTACTGAAGACCCTTTCAGCTTTTTGAGAGTTGGGTGGAGGACATCATCTCTGAAAATAGGGTCCCACAGCTGCACCCCATCAGTGTGAGCAGGACTCTTAGGACTCTTAGAAGAGTTAATGCTCTGAGACCATGGGGGCGCTTAGCCCCCTCTCTTCGTCACTGAGGATGATTTCATTTTTCAGGGATTAGAGAGGGTGGTCCTTGTGGTGGACTGCAGGTATGGAGAGCTGTTGTCAACGTATTAGATAGATAAGAATGATTATATGTATTGTAGAAATGTCTCCTATCATGTTCCCTAATTTTTTATTATGTCCACATCCTGGTCCCCATCTTGGACATCATAACAAACGTGCACTTTTTTGTTTAATTTACACATTGGACCATAGGAAAAATGACACTACAGCTACAGAGGTGACCGTCTGATAGCCCAGCTCGACTATCCATCTCTACTGAAGACCCTTTCAGCATTTTGAGAGTTGGGTGGAGGACATCATCTCTGAAAATAGGGTCCCACAGCTGCACCTCATCAGTGTGAGCAGGACTCTTAGGACTCTTAGAAGAGTCAATGCTCTGAGACCATTGGGGGCACTGAGCCCCCTCTCTTCGTCACTGAGGATGATTTCATTTTTCAGGGATTAGAGAGGGTGGTCCTTGTGGTGGACTGCAGGTATGGAGAGCTGTTATCATCGTATTAGATAGATAAGAATGATTATATGTATTGTAGAAATGTCTCCTATCATGTTCCCTAATTTTTTATTATGTCCACATCCTGGTCCCCATCTTGGACATCATAACAAACATGCACTTTTTTGTTTAATTTACACATTGGACCATAGGAAAAATGACACTACAGCTACAGAGGTGACCGTCTGATAGCCCAGCTCGACAATCCATCTCTACTGAAGACCCTTTCAGCTTTTTGAGAGTTGGGTGGAGGACATCATCTCTGAAAATAGGGTCCCACAGCTGCACCCCATCAGTGTGAGCAGGACTCTTAGGACTCTTAGAAGAGTCAATGCTCTGAGACCATGGGGGGCGCTTAGCCCCCTCTC
Organism: Anomaloglossus baeobatrachus; assembly: GCF_048569485.1. Taxonomy (NCBI): domain Eukaryota; kingdom Metazoa; phylum Chordata; class Amphibia; order Anura; family Aromobatidae; genus Anomaloglossus; species Anomaloglossus baeobatrachus. The sequence continues at coordinate 304,714 of NW_027443337.1, read as the reverse complement.
TTCGTCACTGAGGATGATTTCATTTTTCAGGGATTAGAGAGGGTGGTCCTTGTGGTGGACTGCAGGTATGGAGAGCTGTTGTCATCGTATTAAATAGATAAGAATGATTATATGTATTGTAGAAATGTCTCCTATCATGTTCCCTAATTTTTTATTATGTCCACATCCTGGTCCCCATCTTGGACATCATAACAAACGTGCACTTTTTTGTTTAATTTACACATTGGACCATAGGAAAAATGACACTACAGCTACAGAGGTGACCGTCTGATAGCCCAGCTCGACTATCCATCTCTACTGAAGACCCTTTCAGCTTTTTGAGAGTTGGGTGGAGAACATCATCTCTGAAAATAGGGTCCCACAGCTGCACCCCATCAGTGTGAGCAGGACTCTTAGGACTCTTAGAAGAGTCAATGTTTTGAGACCATGGGGGGCGCTTAGCCCCCTCTCTTCGTCACTGAGGATGATTTCACTTTTCAGGGAATAGAGAGGGTGGTCCTTGTGGTGGACTGCAGGTATGGAGAGCTGTTGTCATCGTATTAAATAGATAAGAATGATTATATGTATTGTAGAAATGTCTCCTATCATGTTCCCTAATTTTTTATTATGTCCACATCCTGGTCCCCATCTTGGACATCATAACAAACGTGCACTTTTTTGTTTAATTTACACATTGGACCATAGGAAAAATGACACTACAGCTACAGAGGTGACCGTCTGATAGCCCAGCTCGACTATCCATCTCTACTGAAGACCCTTTCAGCTTTTTGAGAGTTGGGTGGAGAACATCATCTCTGAAAATAGGGTCCCACAGCTGCACCCCATCAGTGTGAGCAGGACTCTTAGGACTCTTAGAAGAGTCAATGTTTTGAGACCATGGGGGGCGCTTAGCCCCCTCTCTTCGTCACTGAGGATGATTTCACTTTTCAGGGAATAGAGAGGGTGGTCCTTGTGGTGGACTGCAGGTATAGAGAGCTGTTGTCATCGTATTAGATAGATAAGAATGATTATATGTATTGTAGAAATGTCTCCTATCATGTTCCCTATTTTTTTATTATGTCCACATCCTGGTCCCCATCTTGGAAATCATAACAAACGTGCACTTTTTTGTTTAATTTACACATTGGACCATAGGAAAAATGACACTACAGCTACAGAGGTGACCGTCTGGTAGCCCAGCTCGACTATCCATCTCTACTGAAGACCCTTTCAGCTTTTTGAGAGTTGGGTGGAGGACATCATCTCTGAAAATAGGGTCCCACAGCTGCACCCCATCAGTGTGAGCAGGACTCTTAGGACTCTTAGAAGAGTCAATGTTTTGAGACCATGGGGGGCGCTTAGCCCCCTCTCTTCGTCACTGAGGATGATTTCATTTTTCAGGGATTAGAGAGAGTGGTCCTTGTGGTGGACTGCAGGTATGGAGAGCTGTTGTCATCGTATTAGATAGATAAGAATGATTATATGTATTGTAGAAATGTCTCCTATCATGTTCCCTAATTTTTTATTATGTCCACATCCTGGTCCCCATCTTGGACATCATAACAAACGTGCACTTTTTTGTTTAATTTACACATTGGACCATAGGAAAAATGACACTACAGCTACAGAGGTGACCGTCTGATAGCCCAGCTCGACTATCCATCTCTACTGAAGACCCTTTCAGCTTTTTGAGAGTTGGGTGGAGGACATCATCTCTTAAAATAGGGTCCCACAGCTGCACCCCATCAGTGTAAGCAGGACTCTTAGGACTCTTAGAAGAGTCAATGCTCTAAAACCATGGGGGGCGCTTAGCCCCCTCTCTTCGTCCCTGAGGATGATTTCATTTTTCAGGGATTAGAGAGGGTGGTCCTTGTGGTGGACTGCAGGTATGGAGAGCTGTTGTCATCGTATTAGATAGATAAGAATGATTATATGTATTGTAGAAATGTCTCCTATCATGTTCCCTAATTTTTTATTATGTCCACATCCTGGTCCCCATCTTGGACATCATAACAAACGTGCACTTTTTTGTTTAATTTACACATTGGACCATAGGAAAAATGACACTACAGCTACAGAGGTGACCGTCTGATAGCCCAGCTCGACTATCCATCTCTACTGAAGACCCTTTCAGCTTTTTGAGAGTTGGGTGGAGGACATCATCTCTGAAAATAGGGTCCCACAGCTGCACCCCATCAGTGTGAGCAGGACTCTTAGGACTCTTAGACCCTTTCAGCTTTTTGAGAGTTGGGTGGAGGACATCATCTCTGAAAATAGGGTCCCACAGCTGCACCCCATCAGTGTGAGCAGGACTCTTAGGACTCTTAGAAGAGTCAATGCTCTGAGACCATTGGGGGCACTTAGCCCCCTCTCTTCATCACTGAGGATGATTTCATTTTTCAGGGATTAGAGAGGGTGGTCCTTGTGGTGGACTGCAGATATGGAGAGCTGTTATCATCGTATTAGATAGATAAGAATGATTATATGTATTGTAGAAATGTCTCCTATCATGTTCCCTAATTTTTTATTATGTCCACATCCTGGTCCCCATCTTGGACATCATAACAAACGTGCACTTTTTTGTTTAATTTACACATTGGACCATAGGAAAAATGACACTACAGCTACAGAGGTGACCGTCTGATAGCCCAGCTCGACTATCCATCTCTACTGAAGACTAGAGTTGAGCGCGGTTCGTGGTTCGTGGTTCTCCAGTTCTAGGCTCGAGTGATTTTGGGGCATGTTCTAGATCGAACTAGAACTCGAGCTTTTTGCAAAAGCTCGATAGTTCTAGAAACGTTCGAGAACGGTTCTAGCAGCCAAAAAACAGCTAAATCATAGCTTGGTTTCTGCTGTAATAGTGTAAGTCACTCTGTGAATCAAACTATTATCACATTTCAGTGTATAGTGTGCGTGAACAGCGCCTTCAGATCACTGCTGTTTCTATAATTTTTTTTTTTTTTTTCTTGTCTTCCTTCCCTAAGCGCGCGCATCTTGTGGGGCGGGCCAGCATGTCAGCCAATCACAGACACACACACAGCTAAGTGGACTTTGAGCCAGAGAAGCAACGGCATGTGTGATAGGATCTGCATGTCACATGTCCCTGCATTATAAAACCGGACATTTTCTTCACGAACGCCATTATCTGCCTTCTGCGTCTTTGGTGTCAGACATCAGTGTCGCAGCTCCGTCCTCCTGAGTCCTATAGCCGATACAGCTGTATGCGCTGCATACACAACGTTAGACAGCTTAGGGAGAGCACATTCTAGCAGTCCTTTTAAGGGCTCAAAGCGGCAGGGTCAGAGAGCCATAGGTGACAGGTCCTGCAAACAGCAACAGCGTCTGTGTAGCCCAGGTCAGGGATTTCCTCCCTGCATTTCACCATTAGGAGGAAATAGAAAGGCAGGCTTCCATTCCTCTACCCAGAGCACCACAATCCTGCCACTGTACCCTCTTGTCCTCTGCACACTCCAACTCATTCTAACTAAGCCATTATACTAGCAAACACTCAGTGTACCTAGTGGCATCCTATACGTGGCTATTGGACTTTGCTTTAGTCCCACTAGTGCAAAGACATTTGCAGAGCGCATCTGCCTGCGTTGCACACTCCAACTAATTATAACTAAGCCATTATACTAGCAAACACTCAGTGTACCTAGTGGCATCCTATACGTGGCTATTGGACTTTGCTTTAGTCCCACTAGTGCCAAGACATTTGCAGAGCGCATCTGCCTGCGTTGCACACTCCAACTAATTATAACTAAGCCATTATACTAGCAAACACTCAGTGTACCTAGTGGCATCCTATACGTGGCTATTGGACTTTGCTATAGTCCCACTAGTGCCAAGACATTTTCAGAGCGCAACTGCCTGCGTTGCACACTCCAACTAATTATAACTAAGCCATTATACTAGCACACACTCAGTGTACCTAGTGGCATCCTATACGTGGCTATTGGACTTTGCTATAGTCCCACTAGTGCCAAGACATTTGCAGAGCGCATCTGCCTGCGTTGCACACTCCAACTAATTATAACTAAGCCATTATACTAGCAAACACTCAGTGTACCTAGTGGCATCCTATACGTGGCTATTGGACTTTGCTATAGTCCCACTAGTGCCAAGACATTTGCAGAGCGCATCTGCCTGCGTTGCACACTCCAACTAATTATAACTAAGCCATTATACTAGCACACACTCAGTGTACCTAGTGGCATCCTATACGTGGCTATTGGACTTTGCTATAGTCCCACTAGTGCCAAGACATTTGCAGAGCGCATCTGCCTGCGTTGCACACTCCAACTAATTATAACTAAGCCATTATACTAGCACACACTCAGTGTACCTAGTGGCATCCTATACGTGGCTATTGGACTTTGCTATAGTCCCACTAGTGCCAAGACATTTGCAGAGCGCATCTGCCTGCGTTGCACACTCCAACTAATTATAACTAAGCCATTATACTAGCAAACACTTAGTGTACCTAGTGGCATCCTATACGTGGCTATTGGACTTTGCTTTAGTCCCACTAGTGCCAAGACATTTGCAGAACGCATCTGCCTGCGTTGCACACTCCAACTAATTATAACTAAGCCATTATACTAGCACACACTCAGTGTACCTAGTGGCATCCTATACGTGGCTATTGGACTTTGCTATAGTCCCACTAGTGCCAAGACATTTGCAGAGCGCATCTGCCTGCGTTGCACACTCCAACTAATTAAACTAAGCCATTATACTAGCACACACTCAGTGTACCTAGTGGCATCCTATACGTGGCTATTGGACTTTGCTATAGTCCCACTAGTGCCAAGACATTTGCAGAGCGCATCTGCCTGCGTTGCACACTCCAACTAATTATAACTAAGCCATTATACTAGCAAACACTTAGTGTACCTAGTGGCATCCTATACGTGGCTATTGGACTTTGCTTTAGTCCCACTAGTGCCAAGACATTTGCAGAACGCATCTGCCCGCGTTGCACACTCCAACTAATTATAACTAAGCCATTATACTAGCACACACTCAGTGTACCTAGTGGCATCCTATACGTGGCTATTGGACTTTGCTATAGTCCCACTAGTGCCAAGACATTTGCAGAGCGCATCTGCCTGCGTTGCACACTCCAACTAATTATAACTAAGCCATTATACTAGCAAACACTCAGTGTACCTAGTGGCATCCTATACGTGGCTATTGGACTTTGCTATAGTCCCACTAGTGCCAAGACATTTGCAGAGCGCATCTGCCTGCGTTGCACACTCCAACTAATTATAACTAAGCCATTATACTAGCACACACTCAGTGTACCTAGTGGCATCCTATACGTGGCTATTGGACTTTGCTATAGTCCCACTAGTGCCAAGACATTTGCAGAGCGCATCTGCCTGCGTTGCACACTCCAACTAATTATAACTAAGCCATTATACTAGCACACACTCAGTGTACCTAGTGGCATCCTATACGTGGCTATTGGACTTTGCTATAGTCCCACTAGTGCCAAGACATTTGCAGAGCGCATCTGCCTGCGTTGCACACTCCAACTAATTATAACTAAGCCATTATACTAGCAAACACTTAGTGTACCTAGTGGCATCCTATACGTGGCTATTGGACTTTGCTATAGTCCCACTAGTGCCAAGACATTTGCAGAGCGCATCTGCCTGCGTTGCACACTCCAACTAATTATAACTAAGCCATTATACTAGCACACACTCAGTGTACCTAGTGGCATCCTATACGTGGCTATTGGACTTTGCTATAGTCCCACTAGTGCCAAGACATTTGCAGAGCGCATCTGCCTGCGTTGCACACTCCAACTAATTATAACTAAGCCATTATACTAGCACACACTCAGTGTACCTAGTGGCATCCTATACGTGGCTATTGGACTTTGCTATAGTCCCACTAGTGCCAAGACATTTGCAGAGCGCATCTGCCTGCGTTGCACACTCCAACTAATTATAACTAAGCCATTATACTAGCACACACTCAGTGTACCTAGTGGCATCCTATACGTGGCTATTGGACTTTGCTATAGTCCCACTAGTGCCAAGACATTTGCAGAGCGCATCTGCCTGCGTTGCACACTCCAACTAATTATAACTAAGCCATTATACTAGCAAACACTTAGTGTACCTAGTGGCATCCTATACGTGGCTATTGGACTTTGCTTTAGTCCCACTAGTGCCAAGACATTTGCAGAACGCATCTGCCTGCGTTGCACACTCCAACTAATTATAACTAAGCCATTATACTAGCACACACTCAGTGTACCTAGTGGCATCCTATACGTGGCTATTGGACTTTGCTATAGTCCCACTAGTGCCAAGACATTTGCAGAGCGCATCTGCCTGCGTTGCACACTCCAACTAATTATAACTAAGCCATTATACTAGCACACACTCAGTGTACCTAGTGGCATCCTATACGTGGCTATTGGACTTTGCTATAGTCCCACTAGTGCCAAGACATTTGCAGAGCGCATCTGCCTGCGTTGCACACTCCAACTAATTATAACTAAGCCATTATACTAGCAAACACTCAGTGTACCTAGTGGCATCCTATACGTGGCTATTGGACTTTGCTATAGTCCCACTAGTGCCAAGACATTTGCAGAGCGCATCTGCCTGCGTTGCACACTCCAACTAATTATAACTAAGCCATTATACTAGCACACACTCAGTGTACCTAGTGGCATCCTATACGTGGCTATTGGACTTTGCTATAGTCCCACTAGTGCCAAGACATTTGCAGAGCGCATCTGCCTGCGTTGCACACTCCAACTAATTATAACTAAGCCATTATACTAGCACACACTCAGTGTACCTAGTGGCATCCTATACGTGGCTATTGGACTTTGCTATAGTCCCACTAGTGCCAAGACATTTGCAGAGCGCATCTGCCTGCGTTGCACACTCCAACTAATTATAACTAAGCCATTATACTAGCAAACACTCAGTGTACCTAGTGGCATCCTATACGTGGCTATTGGACTTTGCTATAGTCCCACTAGTGCCAAGACATTTGCAGAGCGCATCTGCCTGCGTTGCACACTCCAACTAATTATAACTAAGCCATTATACTAGCACACACTCAGTGTACCTAGTGGCATCCTATACGTGGCTATTGGACTTTGCTATAGTCTCACTAGTGCCAAGACATTTGCAGAGCGCATCTGCCTGCGTTGCACACTCCAACTAATTATAACTAAGCCATTATACTAGCACACACTCAGTGTACCTAGTGGCATCCTATACGTGGCTATTGGACTTTGCTATAGTCCCACTAGTGCCAAGACATTTGCAGAGCGCATCTGCCTGCGTTGCACACTCCAACTAATTATAACTAAGCCATTATACTAGCAAACACTTAGTGTACCTAGTGGCATCCTATACGTGGCTATTGGACTTTGCTTTAGTCCCACTAGTGCCAAGACATTTGCAGAACGCATCTGCCTGCGTTGCACACTCCAACTAATTATAACTAAGCCATTATACTAGCACACACTCAGTGTACCTAGTGGCATCCTATACGTGGCTATTGGACTTTGCTATAGTCCCACTAGTGCCAAGACATTTGCAGAGCGCATCTGCCTGCGTTGCACACTCCAACTAATTATAACTAAGCCATTATACTAGCACACACTCAGTGTACCTAGTGGCATCCTATACGTGGCTATTGGACTTTGCTATAGTCCCACTAGTGCCAAGACATTTGCAGAGCGCATCTGCCTGCGTTGCACACTCCAACTAATTATAACTAAGCCATTATACTAGCACACACTCAGTGTACCTAGTGGCATCCTATACGTGGCTATTGGACTTTGCTATAGTCCCACTAGTGCCAAGACATTTGCAGAGCGCATCTGCCTGCGTTGCACACTCCAACTAATTATAACTAAGCCATTATACTAGCAAACACTTAGTGTACCTAGTGGCATCCTATACGTGGCTATTGGACTTTGCTTTAGTCCCACTAGTGCCAAGACATTTGCAGAACGCATCTGCCTGCGTTGCACACTCCAACTAATTATAACTAAGCCATTATACTAGCACACACTCAGTGTACCTAGTGGCATCCTATACGTGGCTATTGGACTTTGCTATAGTCCCACTAGTGCCAAGACATTTGCAGAGCGCATCTGCCTGCGTTGCACACTCCAACTAATTATAACTAAGCCATTATACTAGCACACACTCAGTGTACCTAGTGGCATCCTATACGTGGCTATTGGACTTTGCTATAGTCCCACTAGTGCCAAGACATTTGCAGAGCGCATCTGCCTGCGTTGCACACTCCAACTAATTATAACTAAGCCATTATACTAGCAAACACTTAGTGTACCTAGTAGCATCCTATACGTGGCTATTGGACTTTGCTTTAGTCCCACTAGTGCCAAGACATTTGCAGAACGCATCTGCCTGCGTTGCACACTCCAACTAATTATAACTAAGCCATTATACTAGCACACACTCAGTGTACCTAGTGGCATCCTATACGTGGCTATTGGACTTTGCTATAGTCCCACTAGTGCCAAGACATTTGCAGAGCGCATCTGCCTGCGTTGCACACTCCAACTAATTATAACTAAGCCATTATACTAGCAAACACTCAGTGTACCTAGTGGCATCCTATACGTGGCTATTGGACTTTGCTATAGTCCCAGTAGTGCCAAGACATTTGCAGAGCGCATCTGCCTGCGTTGCACACTCCAACTAATTATAACTAAGCCATTATACTAGCACACACTCAGTGTACCTAGTGGCATCCTATACGTGGCTATTGGACTTTGCTATAGTCCCACTAGTGCCAAGACATTTGCAGAGCGCATCTGCCTGCGTTGCACACTCCAACTAATTATAACTAAGCCATTATACTAGCAAACACTTAGTGTACCTAGTGGCATCCTATACGTGGCTATTGGACTTTGCTTTAGTCCCACTAGTGCCAAGACATTTGCAGAACGCATCTGCCTGCGTTGCACACTCCAACTAATTATAACTAAGCCATTATACTAGCACACACTCAGTGTACCTAGTGGCATCCTATTCGTGGCTATTGGACTTTGCTATAGTCCCACTAGTGCCAAGACATTTGCAGAGCGCATCTGCCTGCGTTGCACACTCCAACTAATTATAACTAAGCCATTATACTAGCACACACTCAGTGTACCTAGTGGCATCCTATACGTGGCTATTGGACTTTGCTATAGTCCCACTAGTGCCAAGACATTTGCAGAGCGCATCTGCCTGCGTTGCACACTCCAACTAATTATAACTAAGCCATTATACTAGCAAACACTCAGTGTACCTAGTGGCATCCTATACGTGGCTATTGGACTTTGCTATAGTCCCACTAGTGCCAAGACATTTGCAGAGCGCATCTGCCTGCGTTGCACACTCCAACTAATTATAACTAAGCCATTATACTAGCACACACTCAGTGTACCTAGTGGCATCCTATACGTGGCTATTGGACTTTGCTATAGTCCCACTAGTGCCAAGACATTTGCAGAGCGCATCTGCCTGCGTTGCACACTCCAACTAATTATAACTAAGCCATTATACTAGCACACACTCAGTGTACCTAGTGGCATCCTATACGTGGCTATTGGACTTTGCTATAGTCCCACTAGTGCCAAGACATTTGCAGAGCGCATCTGCCTGCGTTGCACACTCCAACTAATTATAACTAAGCCATTATACTAGCAAACACTCAGTGTACCTAGTGGCATCCTATACGTGGCTATTGGACTTTGCTATAGTCCCACTAGTGCCAAGACATTTGCAGAGCGCATCTGCCTGCGTTGCACACTCCAACTAATTATAACTAAGCCATTATACTAGCACACACTCAGTGTACCTAGTGGCATCCTATACGTGGCTATTGGACTTTGCTATAGTCCCACTAGTGCCAAGACATTTGCAGAGCGCATCTGCCTGCATTGCACACTCCAACTAATTATAACTAAGCCATTATACTAGCACACACTCAGTGTACCTAGTGGCATCCTATACGTGGCTATTGGACTTTGCTATAGTCCCACTAGTGCCAAGACATTTGCAGAGCGCATCTGCCTGCGTTGCACACTCCAACTAATTATAACTAAGCCATTATACTAGCAAACACTTAGTGTACCTAGTGGCATCCTATACGTGGCTATTGGACTTTGCTTTAGTCCCACTAGTGCCAAGACATTTGCAGAACGCATCTGCCTGCGTTGCACACTCCAACTAATTATAACTAAGCCATTATACTAGCACACACTCAGTGTACCTAGTGGCATCCTATACGTGGCTATTGGACTTTGCTATAGTCCCACTAGTGCCAAGACATTTGCAGAGCGCATCTGCCTGCGTTGCACACTCCAACTAATTATAACTAAGCCATTATACTAGCACACACTCAGTGTACCTAGTGGCATCCTATACGTGGCTATTGGACTTTGCTATAGTCCCACTAGTGCCAAAACATTTGCAGAGCGCATCTGCCTGCGTTGCACACTCCAACTAATTATAACTAAGCCATTATACTAGCACACACTCAGTGTACCTAGTGGCATCCTATACGTGGCTATTGGACTTTGCTATAGTCCCACTAGTGCCAAGACATTTGCAGAGCGCATCTGCCTGCGTTGCACACTCCAACTAATTATAACTAAGCCATTATACTAGCAAACACTTAGTGTACCTAGTGGCATCCTATACGTGGCTATTGGACTTTGCTTTAGTCCCACTAGTGCCAAGACATTTGCAGAACGCATCTGCCTGCGTTGCACACTCCAACTAATTATAACTAAGCCATTATACTAGCACACACTCAGTGTACCTAGTGGCATCCTATACGTGGCTATTGGACTTTGCTATAGTCCCACTAGTGCCAAGACATTTGCAGAGCGCATCTGCCTGCGTTGCACACTCCAACTAATTATAACTAAGCCATTATACTAGCACACACTCAGTGTACCTAGTGGCATCCTATACGTGGCTATTGGACTTTGCTATAGTCCCACTAGTGCCAAGACATTTGCAGAGCGCATCTGCCTGCGTTGCACACTCCAACTAATTATAACTAAGCCATTATACTAGCAAACACTTAGTGTACCTAGTGGCATCCTATACGTGGCTATTGGACTTTGCTTTAGTCCCACTAGTGCCAAGACATTTGCAGAACGCATCTGCCTGCGTTGCACACTCCAACTAATTATAACTAAGCCATTATACTAGCAAACACTTAGTGTACCTAGTGGCATCCTATACGTGGCTATTGGACTTTGCTTTAGTCCCACTAGTGCCAAGACATTTGCAGAACGCATCTGCCTGCGTTGCACACTCCAACTAATTATAACTAAGCCATTATACTAGCACACACTCAGTGTACCTAGTGGCATCCTATACGTGGCTATTGGACTTTGCTATAGTCCCACTAGTGCCAAGACATTTGCAGCACGTCTGCCTGCGTTGCACACTCCAACTAATTATAACTAAGTTACATTGTCAGGGATATTTATTCTTTATTATTCTGCTGTTAATAAAGCTAGACCACCACTGCAATCTTCACCACCTCTCAATTTTTACTACCACATTTTCAGTCCACAATCTTGTCGCAATCAACATGAGTGGCAAAATGACAGATGCTGGTGGAAAGGGGAAGAGGCGTGGTGGAAAAGGCAAAAAAGGTTTTGTCAGTGGGGAAGGTGGCAAAGCTCCATTATCATCTGCTGCAGATAGACCATCTACTAGCAAAAGTAAGATGTCTACTACTTATTGTGGACAATCCGATGTGCTCCCTTTTTTACGGACACGAACAAGAGGAACAAAGGTAGATGATGGGCAAAAAAGGAAAATGCTTGAATGGATCTCAAGTGGTCCAACAAGTGCCCTCTCAGCCACTTCAAGTACCGCATCCAAAAAACACCAGTCCTCTGAGTTGTCATCCCAATCACACTTGATTTCTCCCAGCTCTGAAGTCTCCATCAGCCCTGCACAGTATGGTGGAACTGAGATGGCTGAGTCTGCAGAGCTGTTCAGTCACACTATAGCCTGGGAATCAGAGGTCTGCTCCCAAGCTACAGTGAGTACAGAACAGGAAATGGTCTGCAGTGATGCCCAGAACCTTTGTGACTCAGATTCAGGCCGTGAGGACCAAGTTTCTGAGCATAATGTTGACCCTTTGTCACAAACTGTAACACCTGTGGTTATAGACAATGAGGAACATACTGATGAAGATGAGACGCAGATACCCGATTGGGATGACAACTTAAATATTCGGTCAGGGCAAGAAGAGGCTCGGTCTGAGGGGGAGGGGAGTGCAAACACAACAATTGATGATGACGTTCTAGATCCCACCTACTGTCAACCCCCAGTCAGGCACTCGAGGAGGTCAACAGAGGCGGTGGAGGAGGATGCAACCGACGACGAAGTTACCTTGCACCTTCCTGGACAGAGTCGGAGCACTGGTAGCACGTCTACAACTGCATCCTCAGCCACCACTCTGCCTATGAGCATTATTCGGGGTGGATCAACAGGTCGCATGGCCTCTAAGCCTTGCCTAGCCTGGTCCTTTTTTCACATCGAAAAAGATCGCCCAACTCATGTGATATGTAACATTTGTCATGATTCTGTTAGTAGAGGTCAAAACCTCAGCAGTTTGACAACTTCTTCCATGAATCGTCACATGACTAAATATCATAAGTCCCGGTGGGAAGCTCACCGTGCTGCAATGCGGCCTAGCGGAGCGAACCATCCACCGCCCGCCCCTTCCAGTGCATCCGCGCGCTCTTCATCTTCTAGGACTGTGGGGACAGCTGTCACACCTGTTTTTCCACGCAAAACTTCCACCACTGTAACCGCAACAGGCAGTTTGCTTGTAAGGTCGTCAGTTGGTTTGGAAGGGGAAACAAGTGAGTGTGTACAGCTCTCTCAGACATCGATAGCACCAACGTTGGATGAAGGCAACATCATGTCTCCGCCTGCACTTTCCTCACAAACCAGCATTTTTCCAGGGACACCCTACTCAACACCGTCTACACACAGCAGCCAGATCTCTGTCCCTCAGATGTGGTCAAATAAAAGGCCACTTCCTCCGACCCATGACAAAGCTAAGAGGTTGACTCTATCCCTCTGTAAGCTGTTGGCTACTGAAATGCTGCCTTTCCGCCTAGTGGACACACAGGATTTTAGAGACCTTATGTCTGTCGCTGTGCCCCAGTACCAGATGCCTAGTCGCCACTACTTCTCTAAGAAAGGTGTGCCCGCGCTACACCAGCATGTCGCACACAACATCACCGCTTCCTTGAGAAACTCTGTGTGTGAACGGGTGCATTTCACCACCGATACTTGGACCAGTAAGCATGGACAGGGACGTTACATGTCGCTGACTGGGCACTGGGTAACTATGGTGATAGATGGTGAAGGGTCTGCTGCACAAGTCTTGCCGTCCCCACGACTTGTGTGTCAATCCTCTGTCTGTCCAAGTTCCGCCACTGCTTCTGCATCCTCCACCTCATCTGGGTCCTCCACCTCCGCCCCAAGCCTGCCTGGTCAGGCCACCAGCGTTCTCACTGCGCAGAAGGAATCACGCACCCCTCATTACTATGCTGGCAGCAGAGCGCAACGGCATCAGGCGGTCTTTAGCTTGACATGTCTTGGTAATAAGAGTCACACAGCTGAGGAGTTGTGGTCAGCTCTGCGGTCCGAGTTTAATAAATGGTTGTCTCCACTCAACCTGCAGCCTGGTAAGGCCGTGTGCGACAATGCTGCAAACCTGGGTGCGGCCCTTCGCCTGGGCAAGGTGACACACGTACCTTGTATGGCTCACGTGTTGAACCTTGTCGTGCAGCAATTTTTAACACACTATCCCGGCCTAGATGGCCTTCTGAACAGGGCACGAAAACTGTCTGCTCACTTCCGCCGTTCAAGCGCCGCAGCTGAGCGACTTGCATCGCTCCAGAAGTCTTTCGGCCTGCCGGTTCATCGCCTGAAATGCGATGTGGCGACACGCTGGAATTCAACTCTCCACATGTTACAGCGACTGTAGCAGCACCGCAGAGCCCTGGTGCAATACGTCATGACGTATATCCTGGGCCAACGAGATGCAGAGGTGGGGCAGATCACCCTGATGGAGTGGTCTCAGATCAAGGACCTATGCACCCTTCTGCACAGTTTCGACATGGCGACGAATATGTTTAGCTCTGACAATGCCATTATCAGCATGACGATTCCAGTCATTTACATGCTGGAGCACACGCTAAACACTATTCGGAGTCAGGGGGTGGGACAACATGAAGGGGAGGAACTACAGGAGGATTCATATGCGCAAGGGACAACAACATCACCAAGGTCCAGACGTTCATCATCACCAACGCAGCAGGCATGGGACCATGGGGGACAGGGATCGACAAGGGCGCATAGTAGCAGGCGAAATGTTGAGCAAGGTGCAGGAGAACATGAAGAAATGGAGGACGAACTGTCCATGGACATGGAAGACTCAGCGGATGAGGGAGACCTTGGTCAAATTTCAGTTGAAAGAGGTTGGGGTCAGATGTCAGAGGAAGAAAGAACGGGTAGCACCTCTATGCCACAAACACAGCGTGGACTTGGTCCGCATGGCTGCGCAAGACACATGAGTGCCTTTTTGTTGCACTACCTCCAACATGACAGTCGTATTGTCAAAATTAGAAGTGATGATGACTACTGGATTGCCACACTATTAGATCCCCGGTACAAGTCCAAATTTTGTGACATAATTCCAGCCATAGAAAGGGACGCACGTATGCAGGAGTATCAGCAGAAGCTGTTACTAGATCTTAGCTCGGCTTTTCCACCAAACAACCGTGCAGGTGCAGGGAGTGAATCTCCCAGTTGTAACTTGACAAACATGGGACGGTCTCGTCATCTTCAACAGTCTACCCGTACCAGTAGGACCGTATCTGGTGCCGGTAACAGCAATTTTATGGAATCTTTTCATAATTTTTTTAGACCCTCTTTTGCAAGGCCACCAGAGACAACAAGTCTGACACATAGTCAACGGCTGGAGAGGATGATACAGGAGTATCTCCAAATGAACATCGATGCCATGACTGTGCAACTGGAGCCTTGCTCCTTTTGGGCTTCAAACCTAGAAAAATGGCCAGAGCTCGCAACTTACGCCTTGGAGATTTTGTCGTGTCCAGCTGCCAGCGTTGTCTCTGAACGTGTATTCAGTGCTGCTGGGTGTGTGCTGACAGATAAGCGCACGAGTCTGTCCAGTGACAATGTGGACAGACTGACGTTCATCAAAATGAACAAGTCATGGATCCAGAAGGAATTTACTACCCCTGTGTCATCCTGGGGAGAGTAAATGCTTGTTGATTTGGAATGTGCTTGATGCAAATCAAAACATCCTGTTTGCAACTAGGGCACAAGTGCTGCCACTGATAAGGTGTCTGTGTGGGGCCCAATTTTTGGAAAAAAAGGGAGACTCCGCTTGGAGTAACCCTTGCTTGATGTGTTTTTAAAAGAAGCCAAGATGAACAGAGCTGGGATCAGGAAAGACTTTGCTACCTACCCTGGTGTCATCCTGGGGACGGTTAATTATGGCGTATTTTTGAATGTGCTTGATGCAAATGTAGCTGTGAAGTGTACAACTAGGGCACAAGTGCTGCCACTGAATGGGTGGGTGTGTGTGGGGCACAATTTTTGGAAAAAAAGGGAGGCTCCGCTTGGAGTAACCCTTGCTTGATGTGTTTTTAAAAGAAGCCAAGATGAACAGAGCTGGGATCAGGAAAGACTTTGCTACCTACCCTGGTGTCATCCTGGGGACGGTTAATTATGGCGTTTTTTTGAATGTGCTTGATGCAAATCTAGCTGTGAAGTGTACAACTGGGGCACAACTGCTGCCACTGAATGGGTGGGTGTGTGGGGCCCAATTTTTGGAAAAAAAAGGGAGACTCCGCTTGGAGTAACCCTTGCTTGCTGTGTTTTTAAAAGAAGCCAAGATGAACAGAGCTGGGATCAGGAAACACTTTGCTACCTACCCCGGTGTCATCCTGGGGACGGATAAGAATGGCGTATTTTTGAATGTGCTTGATGCAAATCTAGCTGTGAAGTGTACAACTGGGGCACAACTGCTGCCACTGAATGGGTGGGTGTGTGGGGCCCAATTTTTGGAAAAAAAGGGAGACTCCGCTTGGAGTAACCCTTGCTTGCTGTGTTTTTAAAAGAAGCCAAGATGAACAGAGCTGGGATCAGGAAACACTTTGCTACCTACCCCGGTGTCATCCTGGGGACGGATAAGAATGGCGTATTTTGGAATGTGCTTGATGCAAATCTAGCTGTGAAGTGTACAACTGGGGCACAACTGCTGCCACTGAATGGGTGGGTGTGTGGGGCCCAATTTTTGGAAAAAAGGGAGGCTCCGCTTGGAGTAACCCTTGCTTGATGTGTTTTTAAAAGAAGCCAAGATGAACAGAGCTGGGATCAGGAAAGACTTTGCTACCTACCCTGGTGTCATCCTGGGGACGGTTAATTATGGCGTATTTTTGAATGTGCTTGATGCAAATGTAGCTGTGAAGTGTACAACTAGGGCACAAGTGCTGCCACTGAATGGGTGGGTGTGTGTGGGGCACAATTTTTGGAAAAAAAGGGAGGCTCCGCTTGGAGTAACCCTTGCTTGATGTGTTTTTAAAAGAAGCCAAGATGAACAGAGCTGGGATCAGGAAAGACTTTGCTACCTACCCTGGTGTCATCCTGGGGACGGTTAATTATGGCGTTTTTTTGAATGTGCTTGATGCAAATCTAGCTGTGAAGTGTACAACTGGGGCACAACTGCTGCCACTGAATGGGTGGGTGTGTGGGGCCCAATTTTTGGAAAAAAAGGGAGACTCCGCTTGGAGTAACCCTTGCTTGCTGTGTTTTTAAAAGAAGCCAAGATGAACAGAGCTGGGATCAGGAAACACTTTGCTACCTACCCCGGTGTCATCCTGGGGACGGATAAGAATGGCGTATTTTTGAATGTGCTTGATGCAAATCTAGCTGTGAAGTGTACAACTGGGGCACAACTGCTGCCACTGAATGGGTGGGTGTGTGGGGCCCAATTTTTGGAAAAAAAGGGAGACTCCGCTTGGAGTAACCCTTGCTTGCTGTGTTTTTAAAAGAAGCCAAGATGAACAGAGCTGGGATCAGGAAAGACTTTGCTACCTACCCTGGTGTCATCCTGGGGACGGTTAATTATGGCGTATTTTTGAATGTGCTTGATGCAAATCTAGCTGTGAAGTGTACAACTGGGGCACAACTGCTGCCACTGAATGGGTGGGTGTGTGGGGCCCAATTTTTGGAAAAAAAGGGAGACTCCTCTTGGAGTAACCCTTGCTTGCTGTGTTTTTAAAAGAAGCCAAGATGAACAGAGCTGGGATCAGGAAACACTTTGCTACCTACCCCGGTGTCATCCTGGGGACGGATAAGAATGGCGTATTTTGGAATGTGCTTGATGCAAATCTAGCTGTGAAGTGTACAACTGGGGCACAACTGCTGCCACTGAATGGGTGGGTGTGTGGGGCCCAATTTTTGGAAAAAAGGGAGGCTCCGCTTGGAGTAACCCTTGCTTGATGTGTTTTTAAAAGAAGCCAAGATGAACAGAGCTGGGATCAGGAAAGACTTTGCTACCTACCCCGGTGTCATCCTGGGGACGGATAAGAATGGCGTATTTTTGAATGTGCTTGATGCAAATGTAGCTGTGAAGTGTACAACTAGGGCACAACTGCTGCCACTGAAGGGGTGGGTGTGTGTGGGGCCCAATTTTTGGAAAAAAGGGAGACTCCGCTTGGAGTAACCCTTGCTTACATTGTTTTTAAAAGAAGCCAAGATGAACAAGTCATGGGTCAGCAAAGACTTTGCTACCTACCCCGGTGTCATCCTGGGGATGGATAAGAATGGCGTATTTTTGAATGTGCTTGATGCAAATCTAGCTGTGAAGTGTACAACTGGGGCACAACTGCTGCCACTGAATGGGTGGGTGTGTGGGGCCCAATTTTTGGAAAAAAAGGGAGACTCCGCTTGGAGTAACCCTTGCTTGCTGTGTTTTTAAAAGAAGCCAAGATGAACAGAGCTGGGATCAGGAAACACTTTGCTACCTACCCCGGTGTCATCCTGGGGACGGATAAGAATGGCGTATTTTTGAATGTGCTTGATGCAAATGTAGCTGTGAAGTGTACAACTAGGGCACAACTGCTGCCACTGAAGGGGTGGGTGTGTGTGGGGCCCAATTTTTGGAAAAAAGGGAGACTCCGCTTGGAGTAACCCTTGCTTACATTGTTTTTAAAAGAAGCCAAGATGAACAAGTCATGGGTCAGCAAAGACTTTGCTACCTACCCCGGTGTCATCCTGGGGATGGATAAGAATGGCGTATTTTTGAATGTGCTTGATGCAAATGTAGCTGTGAAGTGTACAACTAGGGCACAACTGCTGCCACTGAAGGGGTGGGTGTGTGTGGGGCCCAATTTTTGGAAAAAAGGGAACTCCGCTTGGAGTAACCCTTGCTTACATTGTTTTTAAAAGAAGCCAAGATGAACAAGTCATGGGTCAGCAAAGACTTTGCTACCTACCCCGGTGTCATCCTGGGGATGGATAAGAATGGCGTATTTTTGAATGTGCTTGATGCAAATGTAGCTGTGAAGTGTACAACTAGGGCACAACTGCTGCCACTGAAGGGGTGGGTGTGTGTGGGGCCCAATTTTTGGAAAAAAGGGAGACTCCGCTTGGAGTAACCCTTGATTGCTGTGTTTTTTATAAATGATCCAAGCTGCACAGAGCTGGGATCAGGAAAGACTTTGCTACCTACCCCGGTGTCATCCTGGGGATGGATAAGAATGGCGTATTTTTGAATGTGCTTGATGCAAATCTAGCTGTGAAGTGTACAACTGGGGCACAACTGCTGCCACTGAAGGGGTGTGTGTGTGTGTGGCCCAATTTTTGGAAAAAAGGGAGACTCCGCTTGGAGTCACCTTGCGGTGTTTTACATGATTTTAGAAGGGCGTGCCATGCCTATATCTGTGTGTCCTCCTCTTTTTCCTTGTCCAGCTGTTTTGTTTTCGCATGAGTATATGTCCTTGTCACTTTCCAATGTGTTTGAGTTGTTTGTCACCTTTAGGACACCTTTGAGGGTGTTTTCTAGGTGTTTTTCTGTGTTTGTGATTGCCTGCCATTGTTTCCTATGCAGTTCGAGTTCGGTTCGTCGAACGTTCGACGAACCGAACTCGAACGGGAGGTCCGTTCGGCGAACCAACCTCGAGCCGAACCGCGACCGGTTCGCTCATCTCTACTGAAGACCATTTTAGCTTTTTGAGAGTTGAGTGGAGAACATCATCTCTGAAAATAGGGTCCCACAGCTGCACCCCATCAGTGTGAGCAGGACTCTTAGGACTCTTAGAAGAGTCAATGCTCTGAGACCATGGGGGGCGCTTAGCCCCCTCTCCTCGTCACTGAGGATGATTTCACTTTTTAGGGAATAGAGAGGGTGGTCCTTGTGGTGGACTGCAGGTATGGAGAGCTGTTGTCATCGTATTAGATAGATAAGAATGATTATATGTATTGTAGAAATGTCTCCTATCATGTTCCCTATTTTTTTATTATGTCCACATCCTGGTCCCCATCTTGGAAATCATAACAAACGTGCACTTTTTTGTTTAATTTACAAATTGGACCATAGGAAAAATGACACTACAGCTACAGAGGTGACCGTCTGATAGCCCAGCTCGACTATCCATCTCTACTGAAGACCCTTTCAGCTTTTTGAGAGTTGGGTGGAGGACATCATCTCTGAAGATAGGGTCCCACAGCTGCACCCCATCAGAGTGAGCAGGAATCTTAGGACTCTTAGAAGAGTCAATGCTCTGAGACCATGGGGGGCGCTTAGCCCCCTCTCTTCGTCACTGAGGATGACTTCATTTTTCAGGGATTAGAGAGAGTGGTCCTTGTGGTGGACTGCAGGTATGGAGAGCTGTTGTGATCGTATTAGATAGATAAGAATGATTATATGTATTGTAGAAATGTCTTCAGTAGAGATGGATAGTCGAGCTGGGCTATCAGACGGTCACCTCTGTAGCTGTAGTGTCATTTTTCCTATGGTCCAATGTGTAAATTAAACAAAAAAGTGCACGTTTGTTATGATGTCCAAGATGGGGACCAGGATGTGGACATAATAAAAAATTAGGGAACATGATAGGAGACATTTCTACAATACATATAATCATTCTTATCTATTTAATACGATGACAACAGCTCTCCATACCTGCAGTCCACCACAAGGACCACCCTCTCTAATCCCTGAAAAATGAAATCATCCTCAGTGACGAAGAGAGGGGGCTAAGCGCCCCCCATGGTCTCAGAGCATTGACTCTTCTAAGAGTCCTAAGAGTCCTGCTCACACTGATGGGGTGCAGCTGTGGGACCCTATTTTAAGAGATGATGTCCTCCACCCAACTCTCAAAAAGCTGAAAGGGTCTTCAGTAGAGATGGATAGTCGAGCTGGGCTATCAGACGGTCACCTCTGTAGCTGTAGTGTCATTTTTCCTATGGTCCAATGTGTAAATTAAACAAAAAAGTGCACGTTTGTTATGATGTCCAAGATGGGGACCAGGATGTGGACATAATAAAAAATTAGGGAACATGATAGGAGACATTTCTACAATACATATAATCATTCTTATCTATCTAATACGATCACAACAGCTCTCCATACCTGCAGTCCACCACAAGGACCACTCTCTCTAATCCCTGAAAAATGAAATCATCCTCAGTGACGAAGAGAGGGGGCTAAGCGCCCCCCATGGTCTCAAAACATTGACTCTTCTAAGAGTCCTAAGAGTCCTGCTCACACTGATGGGGTGCAGCTGTGGGACCCTATTTTCAGAGATGATGTCCTCCACCCAACTCTCAAAAAGCTGAAAGGGTCTTCAGTAGAGATGGATAGTCGAGCTGGGCTACCAGACGGTCACCTCTGTAGCTGTAGTGTCATTTTTCCTATGGTCCAATGTGTAAATTAAACAAAAAAGTGCACGTTTGTTATGATGTCCAAGATGGGGACCAGGATGTGGACATAATAAAAAATTAGGGAACATGATAGGAGACATTTCTACAATACATATAATCATTCTTATCTATCTAATACGATGACAACAGCTCTCCATACCTGCAGTCCACCACAAGGACCACCCTCTCTAATCCCTGAAAAATGAAATCATCCTCAGTGACGAAGAGAGGGGGCTAAGCACCCCCATGGTCTCAGAGCATTAACTCTTCTAAGAGTCCTAAGAGTCCTGCTCACACTGATGGGGTGCAGCTGTGGGACCCTATTTTCAGAGATGATGTCCTCCACCCAACTCTCAAAAAGCTGAAAGGGTCTTCAGTAGAGATGGATAGTCGAGCTGGGCTATCAGACGGTCACCTCTGTAGCTGTAGTGTCATTTTTCCTATGGTCCAATGTGTAAATTAAACAAAAAAGTGCACGTTTGTTATGATGTCCAAGATGGGGACCAGGATGTGGACATAATAAAAAATTAGGGAACATGATAGGAGACATTTCTACAATACATATAATCATTCTTATCTATCTAATACGATGACAACAGCTCTCCATACCTGCAGTCCACCACAAGGACCACCCTCTCTAATCCCTGAAAAATGAAATCATCCTCAGGGACGAAGAGAGGGGGCTAAGCACCCCTCATGGTTTTAGAGCATTGACTCTTCTAAGAGTCCTAAGAGTCCTGCTTACACTGATGGGGTGCAGCTGTGGGACCCTATTTTAAGAGATGATGTCCTCCACCCAACTCTCAAAAAGCTGAAAGGGTCTTCAGTAGAGATGGATAGTCGAGCTGGGCTATCAGACGGTCACCTCTGTAGCTGTAGTGTCATTTTTCCTATGGTCCAATGTGTAAATTAAACAAAAAAGTGCACGTTTGTTATGATGTCCAAGATGGGGACCAGGATGTGGACATAATAAAAAATTAGGGAACATGATAGGAGACATTTCTACAATACATATAATCATTCTTATCTATCTAATACGATCACAACAGCTCTCCATACCTGCAGTCCACCACAAGGACCACTCTCTCTAATCCCTGAAAAATGAAATCATCCTCAGTGACGAAGAGAGGGGGCTAAGCGCCCCCCATTGTCTCAAAACATTGACTCTTCTAAGAGTCCTAAGAGTCCTGCTCACACTGATGGGGTGCAGCTGTGGGACCCTATTTTCAGAGATGATGTCCTCCACCCAACTCTCAAAAAGCTGAAAGGGTCTTCAGTAGAGATGGATAGTCGAGCTGGGCTACCAGACGGTCACCTCTGTAGCTGTAGTGTCATTTTTCCTATGGTCCAATGTGTAAATTAAACAAAAAAGTGCACGTTTGTTATGATTTCCAAGATGGGGACAAGGATGTGGACATAATAAAAAAATAGGGAACATGATAGGAGACATTTCTACAATACATATAATCATTCTTATCTATCTAATACGATGACAACAGCTCTCCATACCTGCAGTCCACCACAAGTACCACCCTCTCTATTCCCTGAAAAGTGAAATCATCCTCAGTGACGAAGAGAGGGGGCTAAGCGCCCCCCATGGTCTCAAAACATTGACTCTTCTAAGAGTCCTAAGAGTCCTGCTCACACTGATGGGGTGCAGCTGTGGGACCCTATTTTCAGAGATGATGTTCTCCACCCAACTCTCAAAAAGCTGAAAGGGTCTTCAGTAGAGATGTATAGTCGAGCTGGGCTATCAGACGGTCACCTCTGTAGCTGTAGTGTCATTTTTCCTATGGTCCAATGTGTAAATTAAACAAAAAAGTGCACGTTTGTTATGATGTCCAAGATGGGGACCAGGATGTGGACATAATAAAAAATTAGGGAACATGATAGGAGACATTTCTACAATACATATAATCATTCTTATCTATCTAATACGATGACAACAGCTCTCCATACCTGCAGTCCACCACAAGTACCACCCTCTCTATTCCCTGAAAAGTGAAATCATCCTCAGTGACGAAGAGAGGGGGCTAAGCGCCCCCCATGGTCTCAAAACATTGACTCTTCTAAGAGTCCTAAGAGTCCTGCTCACACTGATGGGGTGCAGCTGTGGGACCCTATTTTCAGAGATGATGTTCTCCACCCAACTCTCAAAAAGCTGAAAGGGTCTTCAGTAGAGATGGATAGTCGAGCTGGGCTATCAGACGGTCACCTCTGTAGCTGTAGTGTCATTTTTCCTATGGTCCAATGTGTAAATTAAACAAAAAAGTGCACGTTTGTTATGATGTCCAAGATGGGGACCAGGATGTGGACATAATAAAAAATTAGGGAATATGATAGGAGACATTTCTACAATACATATAATCATTCTTATCTATTTAATACGATGACAACAGCTCTCCATACCTGCAGTCCACCACAAGGACCACCCTCTCTAATCCCTGAAAAATGAAATCATCCTCAGTGACGAAGAGAGGGGGCTAAGCGCCCCCCATGGTCTCAGAGCATTGACTCTTCTAAGAGTCCTAAGAGTCCTGCTCACACTGATGGGGTGCAGCTGTGGGACCCTATTTTCAGAGATGATGTCCTCCACCCAACTCTCAAAAAGCTGAAAGGGTCTTCAGTAGAGATGGATTGTCGAGCTGGGCTATCAGACGGTCACCTCTGTAGCTGTAGTGTCATTTTTCCTATGGTCCAATGTGTAAATTAAACAAAAAAGTGCACGTTTGTTATGATGTCCAAGATGGGGACCAGGATGTGGACATAATAAAAAATTAGGGAACATGATAGGAGACATTTCTACAATACATATAATCATTCTTATCTATCTAATACGATGATAACAGCTCTCCATACCTGCAGTCCACCACAAGGACCACCCTCTCTAATCCCTGAAAAATGAAATCATCCTCAGTGACGAAGAGAGGGGGCTAAGTGCCCCCAATGGTCTCAGAGCATTGACTCTTCTAAGAGTCCTAGGAGTCCTGCTCACACTGATGGGGTGCAGCTGTGGGACCCTATTTTCAGAGATGATGTCCTCCACCCAACTCTCAAAAAGCTGAAAGGGTCTTCAGTAGAGATGGATAGTCGAGCTGGGCTATCAGACGGTCACCTCTGTAGCTGTAGTGTCATTTTTCCTATGGTCCAATGTGTAAATTAAACAAAAAAGTGCACGTTTGTTATGATGTCCAAGATGGGGACCAGGATGTGGACATAATAAAAAATTAGGGAACTTGATAGGAGACATTTCTACAATACATATAATCATTCTTATCTATCTAATACGATGACAACAGCTCTCCATACCTGCAGTCCACCACAAGTACCACCCTCTCTATTCCCTGAAAAGTGAAATCATCCTCAGTGACGAAGAGAGGGGGCTAAGCGCCCCCCATGGTCTCAAAACATTGACTCTTCTAAGAGTCCTAAGAGTCCTGCTCACACTGATGGGGTGCAGCTGTGGGACCCTATTTTCAGAGATGATGTTCTCCACCCAACTCTCAAAAAGCTGAAAGGGTCTTCAGTAGAGATGTATAGTCGAGCTGGGCTATCAGACGGTCACCTCTGTAGCTGTAGTGTCATTTTTCCTATGGTCCAATGTGTAAATTAAACAAAAAAGTGCACGTTTGTTATGATGTCCAAGATGGGGACCAGGATGTGGACATAATAAAAAATTAGGGAACATGATAGGAGACATTTCTACAATACATATAATCATTCTTATCTATCTAATACGATGACAACAGCTCTCCATACCTGCAGTCCACCACAAGTACCACCCTCTCTATTCCCTGAAAAGTGAAATCATCCTCAGTGACGAAGAGAGGGGGCTAAGCGCCCCCCATGGTCTCAAAACATTGACTCTTCTAAGAGTCCTAAGAGTCCTGCTCACACTGATGGGGTGCAGCTGTGGGACCCTATTTTCAGAGATGATGTTCTCCACCCAACTCTCAAAAAGCTGAAAGGGTCTTCAGTAGAGATGGATAGTCGAGCTGGGCTATCAGACGGTCACCTCTGTAGCTGTAGTGTCATTTTTCCTATGGTCCAATGTGTAAATTAAACAAAAAAGTGCACGTTTGTTATGATGTCCAAGATGGGGACCAGGATGTGGACATAATAAAAAATTAGGGAATATGATAGGAGACATTTCTACAATACATATAATCATTCTTATCTATTTAATACGATGACAACAGCTCTCCATACCTGCAGTCCACCACAAGGACCACCCTCTCTAATCCCTGAAAAATGAAATCATCCTCAGTGACGAAGAGAGGGGGCTAAGCGCCCCCCATGGTCTCAGAGCATTGACTCTTCTAAGAGTCCTAAGAGTCCTGCTCACACTGATGGGGTGCAGCTGTGGGACCCTATTTTCAGAGATGATGTCCTCCACCCAACTCTCAAAAAGCTGAAAGGGTCTTCAGTAGAGATGGATTGTCGAGCTGGGCTATCAGACGGTCACCTCTGTAGCTGTAGTGTCATTTTTCCTATGGTCCAATGTGTAAATTAAACAAAAAAGTGCACGTTTGTTATGATGTCCAAGATGGGGACCAGGATGTGGACATAATAAAAAATTAGGGAACATGATAGGAGACATTTCTACAATACATATAATCATTCTTATCTATCTAATACGATGATAACAGCTCTCCATACCTGCAGTCCACCACAAGGACCACCCTCTCTAATCCCTGAAAAATGAAATCATCCTCAGTGACGAAGAGAGGGGGCTAAGTGCCCCCAATGGTCTCAGAGCATTGACTCTTCTAAGAGTCCTAGGAGTCCTGCTCACACTGATGGGGTGCAGCTGTGGGACCCTATTTTCAGAGATGATGTCCTCCACCCAACTCTCAAAAAGCTGAAAGGGTCTTCAGTAGAGATGGATAGTCGAGCTGGGCTATCAGACGGTCACCTCTGTAGCTGTAGTGTCATTTTTCCTATGGTCCAATGTGTAAATTAAACAAAAAAGTGCACGTTTGTTATGATGTCCAAGATGGGGACCAGGATGTGGACATAATAAAAAATTAGGGAACTTGATAGGAGACATTTCTACAATACATATAATCATTCTTATCTATCTAATACGATGACAACAGCTCTCCATACCTGCAGTCCACCACAAGGACCACCCTCTCTAATCCCTGAAAAATGAAATCATCCTCAGTGACGAAGAGAGGGGGCTAAGCGCCCCCATGGTCTCAGAGCATTAACTCTTCTAAGAGTCCTAAGAGTCCTGCTCACACTGATGGGGTGCAGCTGTGGGACCCTATTTTCAGAGATGATGTCCTCCACCCAACTCTCAAAAAGCTGAAAGGGTCTTCAGTAGAGATGGATAGTCGAGCTGGGCTATCAGACGGTCACCTCTGTAGCTGTAGTGTCATTTTTCCTATGGTCCAATGTGTAAATTAAACAAAAAAGTGCACGTTTGTTATGATGTCCAAGATGGGGACCAGGATGTGGACATAATAAAAAATTAGGGAACATGATAGGAGACATTTCTACAATACATATAATCATTCTTATCTATCTAATACGATGACAACAGCTCTACATACCTGCAGTCCACCACAAGGACCACCCTCTCTAATCCCTGAAAAATGAAATCATCCTCAGTGACGAAGAGAGGGGGCCAAGCGCCCCCCATGGTACCAGAGCATTGACTCTTCTAAGAGTCCTAAAAGTCCTGCTCACACTGATGGGGTGAAGCTGTGGGACCCTATTTTCAGAGATGATGTCCTCCACCCAACTCTCAAAAAGCTGAAAGGGTCTTCAGTAGAGATGGATAGTCGAGCTGGGCTATCAGACGGTCACCTCTGTAGCTGTAGTGTCATTTTTCCTATGGTCCAATGTGTAAATTAAACAAAAAAGTGCACGTTTGTTATGATGTCCAAGATGGGGACCAGGATGTGGACATAATAAAAAATTAGGGAACATGATAGGAGACATTTCTACAATACATATAATCATTCTTATCTATCTAATACGATGATAACAGCTCTCCATACCTGCAGTCCACCACAAGGACCACCCTCTCTAAACCCTGAAAAATGAAATCATCCTCAGTGACGAAGAGAGGGGGCTCAGTGCCCCCAATGGTCTCAGAGCATTGACTCTTCTAAGAGTCTTAAGAGTCCTGCTCACACTGATGGGGTGCAGCTGTGGGACCCTATTTTCAGAGATGATGTCCTCCACCCAACTCTCAAAATGCTGAAAGGGTCTTCAGTAGAGATGGATAGTCGAGCTGGGCTATCAGACGGTCACCTCTGTAGCTGTAGTGTCATTTTTCCTATGGTCCAATGTGTAAATTAAACAAAAAAGTGCACGTTTGTTATGATGTCCAAGATGGGGACCAGGATGTGGACATAATAAAAAATTAGGGAACATGATAGGAGACATTTCTACAATACATATAATCATTCTTATCTATCTAATACGATGACAACAGCTCTCCATACCTGCAGTCCACCACAAGGACCACCCTCTCTAATCCCTGAAAAATGAAATCATCCTCAGTGACGAAGAGAGGGGGCTAAGCGCCCCCATGGTCTCAGAGCATTAACTCTTCTAAGAGTCCTAAGAGTCCTGCTCACACTGATGGGGTGCAGCTGTGGGACCCGATTTTCAGAGATGATGTCCTCCACCCAACTCTCAAAAAGCTGAAAGGGTCTTCAGTAGAGATGGATAGTCGAGCTGGGCTATCAGACGGTCACCTCTGTAGCTGTAGTGTCATTTTTCCTATGGTCCAATGTGGAAATTAAACAAAAAAGTGCACGTTTGTTATGATGTCCAAGATGGGGACCAGGATGTGGACATAATAAAAAATTAGGGAACATGATAGGAGACATTTCTACAATACATATAATCATTCTTATCTATCTAATACGATCACAACAGCTCTCCATACCTGCAGTCCACCACAAGGACCACTCTCTCTAATCCCTGAAAAATGAAATCATCCTCAGTGACGAAGAGAGGGGGCTAAGCGCCCCCCATGGTCTCAAAACATTGACTCTTCTAAGAGTCCTAAGAGTCCTGCTCACACTGATGGGGTGCAGCTGTGGGACCGTATTTTCAGAGATGATGTCCTCCACCCAACTCTCAAAAAGCTGAAAGGGTCTTCAGTAGAGATGGATAGTCGAGCTGGGCTACCAGACGGTCACCTCTGTAGCTGTAGTGTCATTTTTCCTATGGTCCAATGTGTAAATTAAACAAAAAAGTGCACGTTTGTTATGATTTCCAAGATGGGGACCAGGATGTGGACATAATAAAAAAATAGGGAACATGATAGGAGACATTTCTACAATACATATAATCATTCTTATCTATCTAATACGATGACAACAGCTCTCCATACCTGCAGTCCACCACAAGTACCACCCTCTCTATTCCCTGAAAAGTGAAAGAATCATCAGTGACGAAGAGAGGGGGCTAAGCGCCCCCCATGGTCTCAAAACATTGACTCTTCTAAGAGTCCTAAGAGTCCTGCTCACACTGATGGGGTGCAGCTGTGGGACCCTATTTTCAGAGATGATGTTCTCCACCCAACTCTCAAAAAGCTGAAAGGGTCTTCAGTAGAGATGTATAGTCGAGCTGGGCTATCAGACGGTCACCTCTGTAGCTGTAGTGTCATTTTTCCTATGGTCCAATGTGTAAATTAAACAAAAAAGTGCACGTTTGTTATGATGTCCAAGATGGGGACCAGGATGTGGACATAATAAAAAATTAGGGAACATGATAGGAGACATTTCTACAATACATATAATCATTCTTATCTATTTAATACGATGACAACAGCTCTCCATACCTGCAGTCCACCACAAGGACCACCCTCTCTAATCCCTGAAAAATGAAATCATCCTCAGTGACGAAGAGAGGGGGCTAAGCGCCCCCCATGGTCTCAGAGCATTGACTCTTCTAAGAGTCCTAAGAGTCCTGCTCACACTGATGGGGTGCAGCTGTGGGACCCTATTTTCAGAGATGATGTCCTCCACCCAACTCTCAAAAAGCTGAAAGGGTCTTCAGTAGAGATGGATTGTCGAGCTGGGCTATCAGACGGTCACCTCTGTAGCTGTAGTGTCATTTTTCCTATGGTCCAATGTGTAAATTAAACAAAAAAGTGCACGTTTGTTATGATGTCCAAGATGGGGACCAGGATGTGGACATAATAAAAAATTAGGGAACATGATAGGAGACATTTCTACAATACATATAATCATTCTTATCTATCTAATACGATGATAACAGCTCTCCATACCTGCAGTCCACCACAAGGACCACCCTCTCTAATCCCTGAAAAATGAAATCATCCTCAGTGACGAAGAGAGGGGGCTAAGTTCCCCCAATGGTCTCAGAGCATTGACTCTTCTAAGAGTCCTAAGAGTCCTGCTCACACTAATGGGGTGCAGCTGTGGGACCCTATTTTCAGAGATGATGTCCTCCACCCAACTTTCAAAAAGCTGAAAGGGTCTTCAGTAGAGATGGATAGTCGAGCTGGGCTATCAGACGGTCACCTCTGTAGCTGTAGTGTCATTTTTCCTATGGTCCAATGTGTAAATTAAACAAAAAAGTGCACGTTTGTTATGATGTCCAAGATGGGGACCAGGATGTGGACATAATAAAAAATTAGGGAACATGATAGGAGACATTTCTACAATACATATAATCATTCTTATCTATCTAATACGATGACAACAGCTCTCCATACCTGCAGTCCACCACAAGGACCACCCTCTCTAATCCCTGAAAAATGAAATCATCCTCAGTGACGAAGAGAGGGGGCTAAGCGCCCCCATGGTCTCAGAGCATTAACTCTTCTAAGAGTCCTAAGAGTCCTGCTCACACTGATGGGGTGCAGCTGTGGGACCTTATTTTCAGAGATGATGTCCTCCACCCAACTCTCAAAAAGCTGAAAGGGTCTTCAGTAGAGATGGATAGTCGAGCTGGGCTATCAGACGGTCACCTCTGTAGCTGTAGTGTCATTTTTACTATGGTCCAATGTGTAAATTAAACAAAAAAGTGCACGTTTGTTATGATGTCCAAGATGGGGACCAGGATGTGGACATAATAAAAAATTAGGGAACATGATAGGAGACATTTCTACAATACATATAATCATTCTTATCTATCTAATACGATGACAACAGCTCTACATACCTGCAGTCCACCACAAGGACCACCCTCTCTAATCCCTGAAAAATGAAATCATCCTCAGTGACGAAGAGAGGGGGCCAAGCGCCCCCCATGGTACCAGAGCATTGACTCTTCTAAGAGTCCTAAGAGTCCTGCTCACACTGATGGGGTGAAGCTGTGGGACCCTATTTTCAGAGATGATGTCCTCCACCCAACTCTCAAAAAGCTGAAAGGGTCTTCAGTAGAGATGGATAGTCGAGCTGGGCTATCAGACGGTCACCTCTGTAGCTGTAGTGTCATTTTTCCTATGGTCCAATGTGTAAATTAAACAAAAAAGTGCACGTTTGTTATGATGTCCAAGATGGGGACCAGGATGTGGACATAATAAAAAATTAGGGAACATGATAGGAGACATTTCTACAATACATATAATCATTCTTATCTATCTAATACGATGATAACAGCTCTCCATACCTGCAGTCCACCACAAGGACCACCCTCTCTAAACCCTGAAAAATGAAATCATCCTCAGTGACGAAGAGAGGGGGCTCAGTGCCCCCAATGGTCTCAGAGCATTGACTCTTCTAAGAGTCTTAAGAGTCCTGCTCACACTGATGGGGTGCAGCTGTGGGACCCTATTTTCAGAGATGATGTCCTCCACCCAACTCTCAAAATGCTGAAAGGGTCTTCAGTAGAGATGAATAGTCGAGCTGGGCTATCAGACGGTCACCTCTGTAGCTGTAGTGTCATTTTTCCTATGGTCCAATGTGTAAATTAAACAAAAAAGTGCACGTTTGTTATGATGTCCAAGATGGGGACCAGGATGTGGACATAATAAAAAATTAGGGAACATGATAGGAGACATTTCTACAATACATATAATCATTCTTATCTATCTAATACGATGACAACAGCTCTCCATACCTGCAGTCCACCACAAGGACCACCCTCTCTAATCCCTGAAAAATGAAATCATCCTCAGTGACGAAGAGAGGGGGCTAAGCGCCCCCATGGTCTCAGAGCATTAACTCTTCTAAGAGTCCTAAGAGTCCTGCTCACACTGATGGGGTGCAGCTGTGGGACCCTATTTTCAGAGATGATGTCCTCCACCCAACTCTCAAAAAGCTGAAAGGGTCTTCAGTAGAGATGGATAGTCGAGCTGGGCTATCAGACGGTCACCTCTGTAGCTGTAGTGTCATTTTTCCTATGGTCCAATGTGTAAATTAAACAAAAAAGTGCACGTTTGTTATGATTTCCAAGATGGGAACCAGGATGTGGACATAATAAAAAAATAGGGAACATGATAGGAGACATTTCTACAATACATATAATCATTCTTATCTATCTAATACGATGACAACAGCTCTCCATACCTGCAGTCCACCACAAGGACCACCCTCTCTATTCCCTGAAAAGTGAAATCATCCTCAGTGACGAGGAGAGGGGGCTAAGCGCCCCCCATGGTCTCAGAGCATTGACTCTTCTAAGAGTCCTAAGAGTCCTGCTCACACTGATGGGGTGCAGCTGTGGGACCCTATTTTCAGAGATGATGTTCTCCACCCAACTCTCAAAAAGCTGAAAGGGTCTTCAGTAGAGATGGATAGTCGAGCTGGGCTATCAGACGGTCACCTCTGTAGCTGTAGTGTCATTTTTCCTATGGTCCAATGTGTAAATTAAACAAAAAAGTGCACGTTTGTTATGATGTCCAAGATGGGGACCAGGATGTGGACATAATAAAAAATTAGGGAACATGATAGGAGACATTTCTACAATACATATAATCATTCTTATCTATTTAATACGATGACAACAGCTCTCCATACCTGCAGTCCACCACAAGGACCACCCTCTCTAATCCCTGAAAAATGAAATCATCCTCAGTGACGAAGAGAGGGGGCTAAGCGCCCCCCATGGTCTCAGAGCATTGACTCTTCTAAGAGTCCTAAGAGTCCTGCTCACACTGATGGGGTGAAGCTGTGGGACCCTATTTTCAGAGATGATGTCCTCCACCCAACTCTCAAAAAGCTGAAAGGGTCTTCAGTAGAGATGGATAGTCGAGCTGGGCTATCAGACGGTCACCTCTGTAGCTGTAGTGTCATTTTTCCTATGGTCCAATGTGTAAATTAAACAAAAAAGTGCACGTTTGTTATGATGTCCAAGATGGGGACCAGGATGTGGACATAATAAAAAATTAGGGAACATGATAGGAGACATTTCTACAATACATATAATCATTCTTATCTATCTAATACGATGATAACAGCTCTCCATACCTGCAGTCCACCACAAGGACCACCCTCTCTAAACCCTGAAAAATGAAATCATCCTCAGTGACGAAGAGAGGGGGCTCAGTGCCCCCAATGGTCTCAGAGCATTGACTCTTCTAAGAGTCTTAAGAGTCCTGCTCACACTGATGGGGTGCAGCTGTGGGACCCTATTTTCAGAGATGATGTCCTCCACCCAACTCTCAAAATGCTGAAAGGGTCTTCAGTAGAGATGGATAGTCGAGCTGGGCTATCAGACGGTCACCTCTGTAGCTGTAGTGTCATTTTTCCTATGGTCCAATGTGTAAATTAAACAAAAAAGTGCACGTTTGTTATGATGTCCAAGATGGGGACCAGGATGTGGACATAATAAAAAATTAGGGAACATGATAGGAGACATTTCTACAATACATATAATCATTCTTATCTATCTAATACGATGACAACAGCTCTCCATACCTGCAGTCCACCACAAGGACCACCCTCTCTAATCCCTGAAAAATGAAATCATCCTCAGTGACGAAGAGAGGGGGCTAAGCGCCCCCATGGTCTCAGAGCATTAACTCTTCTAAGAGTCCTAAGAGTCCTGCTCACACTGATGGGGTGCAGCTGTGGGACCCGATTTTCAGAGATGATGTCCTCCACCCAACTCTCAAAAAGCTGAAAGGGTCTTCAGTAGAGATGGATAGTCGAGCTGGGCTATCAGACGGTCACCTCTGTAGCTGTAGTGTCATTTTTCCTATGGTCCAATGTGGAAATTAAACAAAAAAGTGCACGTTTGTTATGATGTCCAAGATGGGGACCAGGATGTGGACATAATAAAAAATTAGGGAACATGATAGGAGACATTTCTACAATACATATAATCATTCTTATCTATCTAATACGATCACAACAGCTCTCCATACCTGCAGTCCACCACAAGGACCACTCTCTCTAATCCCTGAAAAATGAAATCATCCTCAGTGACGAAGAGAGGGGGCTAAGCGCCCCCCATGGTCTCAAAACATTGACTCTTCTAAGAGTCCTAAGATTCCTGCTCACACTGATGGGGTGCAGCTGTGGGACCGTATTTTCAGAGATGATGTCCTCCACCCAACTCTCAAAAAGCTGAAAGGGTCTTCAGTAGAGATGGATAGTCGAGCTGGGCTACCAGACGGTCACCTCTGTAGCTGTAGTGTCATTTTTCCTATGGTCCAATGTGTAAATTAAACAAAAAAGTGCACGTTTGTTATGATTTCCAAGATGGGGACCAGGATGTGGACATAATAAAAAAATAGGGAACATGATAGGAGACATTTCTACAATACATATAATCATTCTTATCTATCTAATACGATGACAACAGCTCTCCATACCTGCAGTCCACCACAAGTACCACCCTTTCTATTCCCTGAAAAGTGAAATCATCCTCAGTGACGAAGAGAGGGGGCTAAGCGCCCCCCATGGTCTCAAAACATTGACTCTTCTAAGAGTCCTAAGAGTCCTGCTCACACTGATGGGGTGCAGCTGTGGGACCCTATTTTCAGAGATGATGTTCTCCACCCAACTCTCAAAAAGCTGAAAGGGTCTTCAGTAGAGATGTATAGTCGAGCTAGGCTATCAGACGGTCACCTCTGTAGCTGTAGTGTCATTTTTCCTATGGTCCAATGTGTAAATTAAACAAAAAAGTGCACGTTTGTTATGATGTCCAAGATGGGGACCAGGATGTGGACATAATAAAAAATTAGGGAACATGATAGGAGACATTTCTACAATACATATAATCATTCTTATCTATTTAATACGATGACAACAGCTCTCCATACCTGCAGTCCACCACAAGGACCACCCTCTCTAATCCCTGAAAAATGAAATCATCCTCAGTGACGAAGAGAGGGGGCTAAGCGCCCCCCATGGTCTCAGAGCATTGACTCTTCTAAGAGTCCTAAGAGTCCTGCTCACACTGATGGGGTGCAGCTGTGGGACCCTATTTTCAGAGATGATGTCCTCCACCCAACTCTCAAAAAGCTGAAAGGGTCTTCAGTAGAGATGGATTGTCGAGCTGGGCTATCAGACGGTCACCTCTGTAGCTGTAGTGTCATTTTTCCTATGGTCCAATGTGTAAATTAAACAAAAAAGTGCACGTTTGTTATGATGTCCAAGATGGGGACCAGGATGTGGACATAATAAAAAATTAGGGAACATGATAGGAGACATTTCTACAATACATATAATCATTCTTATCTATCTAATACGATGATAACAGCTCTCCATACCTGCAGTCCACCACAAGGACCACCCTCTCTAATCCCTGAAAAATGAAATCATCCTCAGTGACGAAGAGAGGGGGCTAAGTTCCCCCAATGGTCTCAGAGCATTGACTCTTCTAAGAGTCCTAAGAGTCCTGCTCACACTGATGGGGTGCAGCTGTGGGACCCTATTTTCAGAGATGATGTCCTCCACCCAACTTTCAAAAAGCTGAAAGGGTCTTCAGTAGAGATGGATAGTCGAGCTGGGCTATCAGACGGTCACCTCTGTAGCTGTAGTGTCATTTTTCCTATGGTCCAATGTGTAAATTAAACAAAAAAGTGCACGTTTGTTATAATGTCCAAGATGGGGACCAGGATGTGGACATAATAAAAAATTAGGGAACATGATAGGAGACATTTCTACAATACATATAATCATTCTTATCTATCTAATACGATGACAACAGCTCTCCATACCTGCAGTCCACCACAAGGACCACCCTCTCTAATCCCTGAAAAATGAAATCATCCTCAGTGACGAAGAGAGGGGGCTAAGCGCCCCCATGGTCTCAGAGCATTAACTCTTCTAAGAGTCCTAAGAGTCCTGCTCACACTGATGGGGTGCAGCTGTGGGACCCTATTTTCAGAGATGATGTCCTCCACCCAACTCTCAAAAAGCTGAAAGGGTCTTCAGTAGAGATGGATAGTCGAGCTGGGCTATCAGACGGTCACCTCTGTAGCTGTAGTGTCATTTTTACTATGGTCCAATGTGTAAATTAAACAAAAAAGTGCACGTTTGTTATGATGTCCAAGATGGGGACCAGGATGTGGACATAATAAAAAATTAGGGAACATGATAGGAGACATTTCTACAATACATATAATCATTCTTATCTATCTAATACGATGACAACAGCTCTACATACCTGCAGTCCACCACAAGGACCACCCTCTCTAATCCCTGAAAAATGAAATCATCCTCAGTGACGAAGAGAGGGGGCCAAGCGCCCCCCATGGTACCAGAGCATTGACTCTTCTAAGAGTCCTAAGAGTCCTGCTCACACTGATGGGGTGAAGCTGTGGGACCCTATTTTCAGAGATGATGTCCTCCACCCAACTCTCAAAAAGCTGAAAGGGTCTTCAGTAGAGATGGATAGTCGAGCTGGGCTATCAGACGGTCACCTCTGTAGCTGTAGTGTCATTTTTCCTATGGTCCAATGTGTAAATTAAACAAAAAAGTGCACGTTTGTTATGATGTCCAAGATGGGGACCAGGATGTGGACATAATAAAAAATTAGGGAACATGATAGGAGACATTTCTACAATACATATAATCATTCTTATCTATCTAATACGATGATAACAGCTCTCCATACCTGCAGTCCACCACAAGGACCACCCTCTCTAAACCCTGAAAAATGAAATCATCCTCAGTGACGAAGAGAGGGGGCTCAGTGCCCCCAATGGTCTCAGAGCATTGACTCTTCTAAGAGTCTTAAGAGTCCTGCTCACACTGATGGGGTGCAGCTGTGGGACCCTATTTTCAGAGATGATGTCCTCCACCCAACTCTCAAAATGCTGAAAGGGTCTTCAGTAGAGATGAATAGTCGAGCTGGGCTATCAGACGGTCACCTCTGTAGCTGTAGTGTCATTTTTCCTATGGTCCAATGTGTAAATTAAACAAAAAAGTGCACGTTTGTTATGATGTCCAAGATGGGGACCAGGATGTGGACATAATAAAAAATTAGGGAACATGATAGGAGACATTTCTACAATACATATAATCATTCTTATCTATCTAATACGATGACAACAGCTCTCCATACCTGCAGTCCACCACAAGGACCACCCTCTCTAATCCCTGAAAAATGAAATCATCCTCAGTGACGAAGAGAGGGGGCTAAGTGCCCCCATGGTCTCAGAGCATTAACTCTTCTAAGAGTCCTAAGAGTCCTGCTCACACTGATGGGGTGCAGCTGTGGGACCCTATTTTCAGAGATGATGTCCTCCACCCAACTCTCAAAAAGCTGAAAGGGTCTTCAGTAGAGATGGATAGTCGAGCTGGGCTATCAGACGGTCACCTCTGTAGCTGTAGTGTCATTTTTCCTATGGTCCAATGTGTAAATTAAACAAAAAAGTGCACGTTTGTTATGATTTCCAAGATGGGAACCAGGATGTGGACATAATAAAAAAATAGGGAACATGATAGGAGACATTTCTACAATACATATAATCATTCTTATCTATCTAATACGATGACAACAGCTCTCCATACCTGCAGTCCACCACAAGGACCACCCTCTCTATTCCCTGAAAAGTGAAATCATCCTCAGTGACGAGGAGAGGGGGCTAAGCGCCCCCCATGGTCTCAGAGCATTGACTCTTCTAAGAGTCCTAAGAGTCCTGCTCACACTGATGGGGTGCAGCTGTGGGACCCTATTTTCAGAGATGATGTTCTCCACCCAACTCTCAAAAAGCTGAAAGGGTCTTCAGTAGAGATGGATAGTCGAGCTGGGCTATCAGACGGTCACCTCTGTAGCTGTAGTGTCATTTTTCCTATGGTCCAATGTGTAAATTAAACAAAAAAGTGCACGTTTGTTATGATGTCCAAGATGGGGACCAGGATGTGGACATAATAAAAAATTAGGGAACATGATAGGAGACATTTCTACAATACATATAATCATTCTTATCTATTTAATACGATGACAACAGCTCTCCATACCTGCAGTCCACCACAAGGACCACCCTCTCTAATCCCTGAAAAATGAAATCATCCTCAGTGACGAAGAGAGGGGGCTAAGCGCCCCCCATGGTCTCAGAGCATTGACTCTTCTAAGAGTCCTAAGAGTCCTGCTCACACTGATGGGGTGCAGCTGTGGGACCCTATTTTCAGAGATGATGTCCTCCACCCAACTCTCAAAAAGCTGAAAGGGTCTTCAGTAGAGATGGATTGTCGAGCTGGGCTATCAGACGGTCACCTCTGTAGCTGTAGTGTCATTTTTCCTATGGTCCAATGTGTAAATTAAACAAAAAAGTGCACGTTTGTTATGATGTCCAAGATGGGGACCAGGATGTGGACATAATAAAAAATTAGGGAACATGATAGGAGACATTTCTACAATACATATAATCATTCTTATCTATCTAATACGATGATAACAGCTCTCCATACCTGCAGTCCACCACAAGGACCACCCTCTCTAATCCCTGAAAAATGAAATCATCCTCAGTGACGAAGAGAGGGGGCTAAGTTCCCCCAATGGTCTCAGAGCATTGACTCTTCTAAGAGTCCTAAGAGTCCTGCTCACACTGATGGGGTGCAGCTGTGGGACCCTATTTTCAGAGATGATGTCCTCCACCCAACTTTCAAAAAGCTGAAAGGGTCTTCAGTAGAGATGGATAGTCGAGCTGGGCTATCAGACGGTCACCTCTGTAGCTGTAGTGTCATTTTTCCTATGGTCCAATGTGTAAATTAAACAAAAAAGTGCACGTTTGTTATAATGTCCAAGATGGGGACCAGGATGTGGACATAATAAAAAATTAGGGAACATGATAGGAGACATTTCTACAATACATATAATCATTCTTATCTATCTAATACGATGACAACAGCTCTCCATACCTGCAGTCCACCACAAGGACCACCCTCTCTAATCCCTGAAAAATGAAATCATCCTCAGTGACGAAGAGAGGGGGCTAAGCGCCCCCATGGTCTCAGAGCATTAACTCTTCTAAGAGTCCTAAGAGTCCTGCTCACACTGATGGGGTGCAGCTGTGGGACCCTATTTTCAGAGATGATGTCCTCCACCCAACTCTCAAAAAGCTGAAAGGGTCTTCAGTAGAGATGGATAGTCGAGCTGGGCTATCAGACGGTCACCTCTGTAGCTGTAGTGTCATTTTTACTATGGTCCAATGTGTAAATTAAACAAAAAAGTGCACGTTTGTTATGATGTCCAAGATGGGGACCAGGATGTGGACATAATAAAAAATTAGGGAACATGATAGGAGACATTTCTACAATACATATAATCATTCTTATCTATCTAATACGATGACAACAGCTCTACATACCTGCAGTCCACCACAAGGACCACCCTCTCTAATCCCTGAAAAATGAAATCATCCTCAGTGACGAAGAGAGGGGGCCAAGCGCCCCCCATGGTACCAGAGCATTGACTCTTCTAAGAGTCCTAAGAGTCCTGCTCACACTGATGGGGTGAAGCTGTGGGACCCTATTTTCAGAGATGATGTCCTCCACCCAACTCTCAAAAAGCTGAAAGGGTCTTCAGTAGAGATGGATAGTCGAGCTGGGCTATCAGACGGTCACCTCTGTAGCTGTAGTGTCATTTTTCCTATGGTCCAATGTGTAAATTAAACAAAAAAGTGCACGTTTGTTATGATGTCCAAGATGGGGACCAGGATGTGGACATAATAAAAAATTAGGGAACATGATAGGAGACATTTCTACAATACATATAATCATTCTTATCTATCTAATACGATGATAACAGCTCTCCATACCTGCAGTCCACCACAAGGACCACCCTCTCTAAACCCTGAAAAATGAAATCATCCTCAGTGACGAAGAGAGGGGGCTCAGTGCCCCCAATGGTCTCAGAGCATTGACTCTTCTAAGAGTCTTAAGAGTCCTGCTCACACTGATGGGGTGCAGCTGTGGGACCCTATTTTCAGAGATGATGTCCTCCACCCAACTCTCAAAATGCTGAAAGGGTCTTCAGTAGAGATGAATAGTCGAGCTGGGCTATCAGACGGTCACCTCTGTAGCTGTAGTGTCATTTTTCCTATGGTCCAATGTGTAAATTAAACAAAAAAGTGCACGTTTGTTATGATGTCCAAGATGGGGACCAGGATGTGGACATAATAAAAAATTAGGGAACATGATAGGAGACATTTCTACAATACATATAATCATTCTTATCTATCTAATACGATGACAACAGCTCTCCATACCTGCAGTCCACCACAAGGACCACCCTCTCTAATCCCTGAAAAATGAAATCATCCTCAGTGACGAAGAGAGGGGGTTAAGTGCCCCCATGGTCTCAGAGCATTAACTCTTCTAAGAGTCCTAAGAGTCCTGCTCACACTGATGGGGTGCAGCTGTGGGACCCTATTTTCAGAGATGATGTCCTCCACCCAACTCTCAAAAAGCTGAAAGGGTCTTCAGTAGAGATGGATAGTCGAGCTGGGCTATCAGACGGTCACCTCTGTAGCTGTAGTGTCATTTTTCCTATGGTCCAATGTGTAAATTAAACAAAAAAGTGCACGTTTGTTATGATTTCCAAGATGGGAACCAGGATGTGGACATAATAAAAAAATAGGGAACATGATAGGAGACATTTCTACAATACATATAATCATTCTTATCTATCTAATACGATGACAACAGCTCTCCATACCTGCAGTCCACCACAAGGACCACCCTCTCTATTCCCTGAAAAGTGAAATCATCCTCAGTGACGAGGAGAGGGGGCTAAGCGCCCCCCATGGTCTCAGAGCATTGACTCTTCTAAGAGTCCTAAGAGTCCTGCTCACACTGATGGGGTGCAGCTGTGGGACCCTATTTTCAGAGATGATGTTCTCCACCCAACTCTCAAAAAGCTGAAAGGGTCTTCAGTAGAGATGGATAGTCGAGCTGGGCTATCAGACGGTCACCTCTGTAGCTGTAGTGTCATTTTTCCTATGGTCCAATGTGTAAATTAAACAAAAAAGTGCACGTTTGTTATGATGTCCAAGATGGGGACCAGGATGTGGACATAATAAAAAATTAGGGAACATGATAGGAGACATTTCTACAATACATATAATCATTCTTATCTATTTAATACGATGACAACAGCTCTCCATACCTGCAGTCCACCACAAGGACCACCCTCTCTAATCCCTGAAAAATGAAATCATCCTCAGTGACGAAGAGAGGGGGCTAAGCGCCCCCCATGGTCTCAGAGCATTGACTCTTCTAAGAGTCCTAAGAGTCCTGCTCACACTGATGGGGTGCAGCTGTGGGACCCTATTTTCAGAGATGATGTCCTCCACCCAACTCTCAAAAAGCTGAAAGGGTCTTCAGTAGAGATGGATAGTCGAGCTGGGCTATCAGACGGTCACCTCTGTAGCTGTAGTGTCATTTTTCCTATGGTCCAATGTGTAAATTAAACAAAAAAGTGCACGTTTGTTATGATGTCCAAGATGGGGACCAGGATGTGGACATAATAAAAAATTAGGGAACATGATAGGAGACATTTCTACAATACATATAATCATTCTTATCTATCTAATACGATGACAACAGCTCTCCATACCTGCAGTCCACCACAAGGACCACCCTCTCTAATCCCTGAAAAATGAAATCATCCTCAGTGACGAAGAGAGGGGGCTAAGCGCCCCCATGGTCTCAGAGCATTAACTCTTCTAAGAGTCCTAAGAGTCCTGCTCACACTGATGGGGTGCAGCTGTGGGACCCTATTTTCAGAGATGATGTCCTCCACCCAACTCTCAAAAAGCTGAAAGGGTCTTCAGTAGAGATGGATAGTCGAGCTGGGCTATCAGACGGTCACCTCTGTAGCTGTAGTGTCATTTTTCCTATGGTCCAATGTGGAAATTAAACAAAAAAGTGCACGTTTGTTATGATGTCCAAGATGGGGACCAGGATGTGGACATAATAAAAAATTAGGGAACATGATAGGAGACATTTCTACAATAC
This sequence comes from Anomaloglossus baeobatrachus, assembly GCF_048569485.1. NCBI lineage: Eukaryota > Metazoa > Chordata > Amphibia > Anura > Aromobatidae > Anomaloglossus > Anomaloglossus baeobatrachus. Next base: position 263,376 of record NW_027443337.1, on the reverse strand, counting down.
ATATAATCATTCTTATCTATCTAATACGATGACAACAGCTCTCCATACCTGCAGTCCACCACAAGGACCACCCTCTCTAATCCCTGAAAAATGAAATCATCCTCAGTGACGAAGAGAGGGGGCCAAGCGCCCCCCATGGTACCAGAGCATTGACTCTTCTAAGAGTCCTAAGAGTCCTGCTCACACTGATGGGGTGCAGCTGTGGGACCCTATTTTCAGAGATGATGTCCTCCACCCAACTCTCAAAAAGCTGAAAGGGTCTTCAGTAGAGATGGATAGTCGAGCTGGGCTATCAGACGGTCACCTCTGTAGCTGTAGTGTCATTTTTCCTATTGTCCAATTTGTAAATTAAACAAAAAAGTGCACGTTTGTTATGATTTCCAAGATGGGAACCAGGATGTGGACATAATAAAAAAATAGGGAACATGATAGGAGACATTTCTACAATACATATAATCATTCTTATCTATCTAATACGATGACAACAGCTCTCCATACCTGCAGTCCACCACAAGGACCACCCTCTCTATTCCCTGAAAAGTGAAATCATCCTCAGTGACGAGGAGAGGGGGCTAAGCGCCCCCCATGGTCTCAGAGCATTGACTCTTCTAAGAGTCCTAAGAGTCCTGCTCACACTGATGGGGTGCAGCTGTGGGACCCTATTTTCAGAGATGATGTTCTCCACCCAACTCTCAAAAAGCTGAAAGGGTCTTCAGTAGAGATGGATAGTCGAGCTGGGCTATCAGACGGTCACCTCTGTAGCTGTAGTGTCATTTTTCCTATGGTCCAATGTGTAAATTAAACAAAAAAGTGCACGTTTGTTATGATGTCCAAGATGGGGACCAGGATGTGGACATAATAAAAAATTAGGGAACATGATAGGAGACATTTCTACAATACATATAATCATTCTTATCTATTTAATACGATGACAACAGCTCTCCATACCTGCAGTCCACCACAAGGACCACCCTCTCTAATCCCTGAAAAATGAAATCATCCTCAGTGACGAAGAGAGGGGGCTAAGCGCCCCCCATGGTCTCAGAGCATTGACTCTTCTAAGAGTCCTAAGAGTCCTGCTCACACTGATGGGGTGCAGCTGTGGGACCCTATTTTCAGAGATGATGTCCTCCACCCAACTCTCAAAAAGCTGAAAGGGTCTTCAGTAGAGATGGATAGTCGAGCTGGGCTATCAGACGGTCACCTCTGTAGCTGTAGTGTCATTTTTCCTATGGTCCAATGTGTAAATTAAACAAAAAAGTGCACGTTTGTTATGATGTCCAAGATGGGGACCAGGATGTGGACATAATAAAAAATTAGGGAACATGATAGGAGACATTTCTACAATACATATAATCATTCTTATCTATTTAATACGATGACAACAGCTCTCCATACCTGCAGTCCACCACAAGGACCACCCTCTCTAATCCCTGAAAAATGAAATCATCCTCAGTGACGAAGAGAGGGGGCTAGGCGCCCCCCATGGTCTCAGAGCATTGACTCTTCTAAGAGTCCTAAGAGTCCTGCTCACACTGATGGGGTGCAGCTGTGGGACCCTATTTTCAGAGATGATGTCCTCCACCCAACTCTCAAAAAGCTGAAAGGGTCTTCAGTAGAGATGGATTGTCGAGCTGGGCTATCAGACGGTCACCTCTGTAGCTGTAGTGTCATTTTTCCTTTGGTCCAATGTGTAAATTAAACAAAAAAGTGCACGTTTGTTATGATGTCCAAGATGGGGACCAGGATGTGGACATAATAAAAATTAGGGAACATGATAGGAGACATTTCTAAAATACATATAATCATTCTTATCTATCTAATACGATGACAACAGCTCTCCATACCTGCAGTCCACCACAAGGACCACCCTCTCTAATCCCTGAAAAATGAAATCATCCTCAGTGACGAAGAGAGGGGGCTAAGCGCCCCCATGGTCTCAGAGCATTAACTCTTCTAAGAGTCCTAAGAGTCCTGCTCACACTGATGGGGTGCAGCTGTGGGACCCTATTTTCAGAGATGATGTCCTCCACCCAACTCTCAAAAAGCTGAAAGGGTCTTCAGTAGAGATGGATAGTCGAGCTGGGCTATCAGACGGTCACCTCTGTAGCTGTAGTGTCATTTTTCCTATGGCCCAATGTGTAAATTAAACAAAAAAGTGCACGTTTGTTATGATGTCCAAGATGGGGACCAGGATGTGGACATAATAAAAAATTAGGGAACATGATAGGAGACATTTCTACAATACATATAATCATTCTTATCTATCTAATACGATGACAACAGCTCTCCATACCTGCAGTCCACCACAAGGACCACCCTCTCTAATCCCTGAAAAATGAAATCATCCTCAGTGACGAAGAGAGGGGGCTAAGCGCCCCCCATGGTCTCAGAGCATTGACTCTTCTAAGAGTCCTAAGAGTCCTGCTCACACTGATGGGGTGCAGCTGTGGGACCCTATTTTCAGAGATGATGTCCTCCACCCAACTCTCAAAAAGCTGAAAGGGTCTTCAGTAGAGATGGATAGTCGAGCTGGGCTATCAGACGGTCACCTCTGTAGCTGTAGTGTCATTTTTCCTATGGTCCAATGTGTAAATTAAACAAAAAAGTGCACGTTTGTTATGATGTCCAAGATGGGGACCAGGATGTGGACATAATAAAAAATTAGGGAACATGATAGTAGACATTTCTACAATACATATAATCATTCTTATCTATTTAATACGATGACAACAGCTCTCCATACCTGCAGTCCACCACAAGGACCACCCTCTCTAATCCCTGAAAAATGAAATCATCCTCAGTGACGAAGAGAGGGGGCTAGGCGCCCCCCATGGTCTCAGAGCATTGACTCTTCTAAGAGTCCTAAGAGTCCTGCTCACACTGATGGGGTGCAGCTGTGGGACCCTATTTTCAGAGATGATGTCCTCCACCCAACTCTCAAAAAGCTGAAAGGGTCTTCAGTAGAGATGGATTGTCGAGCTGGGCTATCAGACGGTCACCTCTGTAGCTGTAGTGTCATTTTTCCTATGGTCCAATGTGTAAATTAAACAAAAAAGTGCACGTTTGTTATGATGTCCAAGATGGGGACCAGGATGTGGACATAATAAAAAATTAGGGAACATGATAGGAGACATTTCTACAATACATATAATCATTCTTATCTACCTAATACCATGATAACAGCTCTCCATACCTGCAGTCCACCACAAGGACCACCCTCTCTAATCCCTGAAAAATGAAATCATCCTCAGTGACGAAGAGAGGGGGCTAAGTGCCCCCAATGGTCTCAGAGCATTGACTCTTCTAAGAGTCCTAAGAGTCCTGCTCACACTGATGGGGTGCAGCTGTGGGACCCTATTTTCAGAGATGATGTCCTCCACCCAACTCTCAAAAAGCTGAAAGGGTCTTCAGTAGAGATGGATAGTCGAGCTGGGCTATCAGACGGTCACCTCTGTAGCTGTAGTGTCATTTTTCCTTTGGTCCAATGTGTAAATTAAACAAAAAAGTGCACGTTTGTTATGATGTCCAAGATGGGGATCAGGATGTGGACATAATAAAAAATTAGGGAACATGATAGGAGACATTTCTACAATACATATAATCATTCTTATCTATCTAATACGATGACAACAGCTCTCCATACCTGCAGTCCACCACAAGGACCACCCTCTCTAATCCCTGAAAAATGAAATCATCCTCAGTGACGAAGAGAGGGGGCTAAGCGCCCCCATGGTCTCAGAGCATTAACTCTTCTAAGAGTCCTAAGAGTCCTGCTCACACTGATGGGGTGCAGCTGTGGGACCCTATTTTCAGAGATGATGTCCTCCACCCAACTCTCAAAAAGCTGAAAGGGTCTTCAGTAGAGATGGATAGTCGAGCTGGGCTATCAGACGGTCACCTCTGTAGCTGTAGTGTCATTTTTCCTATGGCCCAATGTGTAAATTAAACAAAAAAGTGCACGTTTGTTATGATGTCCAAGATGGGGACCAGGATGTGGACATAATAAAAAATTAGGGAACATGATAGGAGACATTTCTACAATACATATAATCATTCTTATCTATCTAATACGATGACAACAGCTCTCCATACCTGCAGTCCACCACAAGGACCACCCTCTCTAATCCCTGAAAAATGAAATCATCCTCAGTGACGAAGAGAGGGGGCCAAGCGCCCCCCATGGTACCAGAGCATTGACTCTTCTAAGAGTCCTAAGAGTCCTGCTCACACTGATGGGGTGAAGCTGTGGGACCCTATTTTCAGAGATGATGTCCTCCACCCAACTCTCAAAAAGCTGAAAGGGTCTTCAGTAGAGATGGATAGTCGAGCTGGGCTATCAGACGGTCACCTCTGTAGCTGTAGTGTCATTTTTCCTATGGTCCAATGTGTAAATTAAACAAAAAAGTGCACGTTTGTTATGATGTCCAAGATGGGGACCAGGATGTGGACATAATAAGAAATTAGGGAACATGATAGGAGACATTTCTACAATACATATAATCATTCTTATCTATCTAATACGATGACAACAGCTCTCCATACCTGCAGTCCACCACAAGGACCACCCTCTCTAATCCCTGAAAAATGAAATCATCCTCAGGGACGAAGAGAGGGGGCTAAGCGCCCCCCATGGTTTTAGAGCATTGACTCTTCTAAGAGTCCTAAGAGTCCTGCTTACACTGATGGGGTGCAGCTGTGGGACCCTATTTTCAGAGATGATGTCCTCCACCCAACTCTCAAAAAGCTGAAAGGGTCTTCAGTAGAGATGGATAGTCGAGCTGGGCTATCAGACGGTCACCTCTGTAGCTGTAGTGTCATTTTTCCTATGGTCCAATGTGTAAATTAAACAAAAAAGTGCACGTTTGTTATGATGTTCAAGATGGGGACCAGGATGTGGACATAATAAAAAATTAGGGAACATGATAGGAGACATTTCTACAATACATATAATCATTCTTATCTATCTAATACGATCACAACAGCTCTCCATACCTGCAGTCCACCACAAGGACCACTCTCTCTAATCCCTGAAAAATGAAATCATCCTCAGTGACGAAGAGAGGGGGCTAAGCGCCCCCCATGGTCTCAGAGCATTGACTCTTCTAAGAGTCCTAAGATTCCTGCTCACACTGATGGGGTGCAGCTGTGGGACCCTATTTTCAGAGATGATGTCCTCCACCCAACTCTCAAAAAGCTGAAAGGGTCTTCAGTAGAGATGGATAGTCGAGCTGGGCTATCAGACGGTCACCTCTGTAGCTGTAGTGTCATTTTTCCTATGGTCCAATGTGTAAATTAAACAAAAAAGTGCACGTTTGTTATGATTTCCAAGATGGGGACCAGGATGTGGACATAATAAAAAAATAGGGAACATGATAGGAGACATTTCTACAATACATATAATCATTCTTATCTATCTAATACGATGACAACAGCTCTCCATACCTGCAGTCCACCACAAGGACCACCCTCTCTATTCCCTGAAAAGTGAAATCATCCTCAGTGACGAAGAGAGGGGGCTAAGCGCCCCCCATGGTCTCAGAGCATTGACTCTTCTAAGAGTCCTAACAGTCCTGCTCACACTGATGGGGTGCAGCTGTGGGACCCTATTTTCAGAGATGATGTTCTCCACCCAACTCTCAAAAAGCTGAAAGGGTCTTCAGTAGAGATGGATAGTCGAGCTGGGCTATCAGACGGTCACCTCTGTAGCTGTAGTGTCATTTTTCCTATGGTCCAATGTGTAAATTAAACAAAAAAGTGCACGTTTGTTATGATGTCCAAGATGGGGACCAGGATGTGGACATAATAAAAAATTAGGGAACATGATAGGAGACATTTCTACAATACATATAATCATTCTTATCTATCTAATACGATCACAACAGCTCTCCATACCTGCAGTCCACCACAAGGACCACTCTCTCTAATCCCTGAAAAATGAAATCATCCTCAGTGACGAAGAGAGGGGGCTAAGCGCCCCCCATGGTCTCAGAGCATTGACTCTTCTAAGAGTCCTAAGATTCCTGCTCACACTGATGGGGTGCAGCTGTGGGACCCTATTTTCAGAGATGATGTCCTCCACCCAACTCTCAAAAAGCTGAAAGGGTCTTCAGTAGAGATGGATAGTCGAGCTGGGCTATCAGACGGTCACCTCTGTAGCTGTAGTGTCATTTTTCCTATGGTCCAATGTGTAAATTAAACAAAAAAGTGCACGTTTGTTATGATTTCCAAGATGGGGACCAGGATGTGGACATAATAAAAAAATAGGGAACATGATAGGAGACATTTCTACAATACATATAATCATTCTTATCTATCTAATACGATGACAACAGCTCTCCATACCTGCAGTCCACCACAAGGACCACCCTCTCTATTCCCTGAAAAGTGAAATCATCCTCAGTGACGAAGAGAGGGGGCTAAGCGCCCCCCATGGTCTCAGAGCATTGACTCTTCTAAGAGTCCTAAGAGTCCTGCTCACACTGATGGGGTGCAGCTGTGGGACCCTATTTTCAGAGATGATGTTCTCCACCCAACTCTCAAATAGCTGAAAGGGTCTTCAGTAGAGATGGATAGTCGAGCTGGGCTATCAGACGGTCACCTCTGTAGCTGTAGTGTCATTTTTCCTATGGTCCAATGTGTAAATTAAACAAAAAAGTGCACATTTGTTATGATGTCCAAGATGGGGACCAGGATGTGGACATAATAAAAAATTAGGGAACATGATAGGAGACATTTCTACAATACATATAATCATTCTTATCTATCTAATACGATGACAACAGCTCTCCATACCGTATTTCATGGTCAATCCAGGTTTGTCAGTGATGGCACTGACATAATGTATGGCGTCTTTTTCGGGCGTTATCCTTTGCCTTTTCATTGTGAAAATCCAGTTGCCTATATCAAAGCAAATTCTACTACTTGTAAAGTATGCAGAAAATGAAATGTAGAACATATAACATCAACTGCTTAGGAACGCATCATAGGTTAGTACTTAAAAGGATATTGTCATGTTCTAGTCATAATGCAAGCTGGACATTTTTCATGTTACCCTGTAATCGCCGGCCTGTTCTAATGCTCACAAGCAAAGATATATGCTCAGCTGCTAAGGCTTCCCTCTGCCTTCTGAATGAAAATTGAATATGTCTGGCTCACTGTGTATATAGCAGGTGCTCAGAAAAAATAAGAGTCAATTCAAAAGAAATAGCTCTGGTACACTATAGTGATTAATAACGTAAGAAAAGAACTCTTGGAATGCTGAAAATTCTTTATTTGTGCAAAAGGATAATTCATCCAACGTTTCGACCTTGTTTTTAGGTCTTTATCAAGGATAAAGTTATCTAAGATCATAAAGGGTTACAAAACCATATAAACACGTAATTAGTACATAGTACAACATAACAGTACAATATATTGCTACTTGAGAGTACAATGGGTCAAATGACCATGAGGCACATACAAAAAATTTTTCCAAAGCCATAGTGAAAACATTTGTACTGAGGAAAGAAAATTTCCACATGACCTATCTGGAGAAACATTCTGGATCAAACAACCAAAAATAGTCAAGCAGGTAAATACACACCTATATTTCATAACAGGATGATATGTGTTCAATTGTATAGCGTCATTGCCATTAAGGTACAAATGGAAAACTTGCAATCCTATATAGTGAAGGAAATGAACACATATCATATCAAAGAACACAGGAACATGGGTGTGAGAAAAACCTCAATGTTTATACTTTGTTCTTTATAATGGTGTGAACATGTATATGTCTCAGTACCTTATGCACTTGAGAATTCTAGTGAGTAGATGATGAAAGCCTATTCCAGAACTGGAATCGGTAAATAATTGTAGGTGGAATCTAAATGAAAAGATGGTACAAGTGTTATCATGACACGTGGGCTATAACACAATGGACCGTGTGACAAAGAAGAAAGGAGAGAAAGAAGAGGAAGAAAATGGAACTACCTGTAACATTACGTGATAGTCACTGGTAAGTATCACTTGACAATTCAGGTGAAAAAGGATTCCTTTATTAAAGGGTTCTCAGTCGCCTCAGGATCATGAAATACTAGGGTAAATGATATGAGAATGGGTAAGAAGCACCACTAAAGGAAATATGAAATGCAGGACATATATCTATAAACCCCTGAACTACATGATAGAAATAAAAAGAAGAAAAAAGAAAAAAAAGAAGAAAGAAGAACACATAGAATGCGGAAAGAGAATGGGTACAACTACCTGAGTTACTGCAGGGAGGCCCCTGGTTGGTATTGTGAGGGTTAGTGGAATTCCTTCACTGAAGGGTTCTCAGTTGCCTCAGGTTCGTGAAAAATGCTATAGACAAATAATGCCCGGAGAAAAGGGGTTCATATACAGCGAATAATGGTAATACAAGGTACATGTGTCACATGTAATAGTATATATATATATATTGTACTAAGCTCTACACCAGAAATAGAAAGTAGTCCCTCTGCCTTCTGTCTAGGTGCCCTGAGTTATGTCCTGTAAACTGTCACAGCGACCCAGACACACATGTGTAGTAGGGGAATATCCCTGCTGAGATGCCAGTGCTAGAGCACTCGTTTGCTGTGGAGTTGAACGCTATGTGAGCAGTTCTTACCTTCAATGAGCAGAAGTCTCTTTTTTCAGATTTCAATATCTCTGTGGGTATCTGGCAGAAATATGGAATACTCTTTACTGCTAAGACCCTGTACACCACTCCCACTAAAGGGGGCTTTACACGCTGCGACATCGCTAATGCGGAGTCGTTGGGGTCACGGAATTTGTGACGCACATCCGGCCGCATTAGCGATGTTGCTGCGTGTGACACCGATGAGCGATTTTGCATCGTTGCAAAAACGTGCAAAATCGCTCATCGGTGACATGGGTCTCCATTCTCGATTATCGTTACTGCAGCAGTAACGATTAGAGATGAGCGAACCGGTCGCGGTTCGGCTCGAGGTTGGTTCGCCGAACGGACCTCCCATTCGAGTTCGGTTCGTCGAACGTTCGACGAACCGAACTCGAACTGCATAGGAAACAATGGCAGGCAATCACAAACACAGAAAAACACCTAGAAAACACCCTCAAAGGTGTCCAAAAGGTCACAAACAACTCACAACACATGGGAAAGTGACAAGGACATATACTCATGCGAAAACAAAAGAGCTGGACAAGGAAAAAGAGGAGGACACACAGATATATGAGTATATGCAAGGAAACATCGATTCCATTAATGTGCAACTTGAGCCCTGCTCATTCTTGGCTTCCAATCTTGATAAATTGCCTGAGCTCGCCACGTACGTCTTGGGGATCTTGTCGTGTCCTGCAGCCAGCGTTCTCTCGGAACCTGTCTTCAGTGCTGCTGTGGGTCTGCTGGCAGATAAGCACACGTGTCTGTCCACTGACAATGTGGACATGGCTCTCAGAGGACTTTTCTTCCCCTGGGTCAGCCAGGGGACGGGAAAGGCACGCGTATTTTTGAGAGTGCTTCATGCAAAGCATCTTTTTCTTTTTCAAAAGGGAGCTCAACCGATGCCAGTCAAGTGGGGTGTGTGTGGCCCAGTGAGTGGAAACGAGGGAGACTGTGGTTGGAGTCCCCTCGCTGTGTCTCTAAAAGAACCAAGATGAACAAGTCATGGCTCTCAGAGGACTTTTCTTCCCCTGGGTCAGCCAGGGGACGGGAAAGGCACGCGTATTTTTGAGAGTGCTTCATGCAAAGCATCTTTTTCTTTTTCAAAAGGGAGCTCAACCGATGCCAGTCAAGTGGGGTGTGTGTGGCCCAGTGAGTGGAAACGAGGGAGACTGTGGTTGGAGTCCCCTCGCTGTGTCTCTAAAAGAACCAAGATGAACAAGTTATGGCTCTCAGAGGACTTTTCTTCCCCTGGGTCAGCCAGGGGACGGGAAAGGCACGCGTATTTTTGAGAGTGCTTCATGCAAAGCATCTTTTTCTTTTTCAAAAGGGAGCTCAACCGATGCCAGTCAAGTGGGGTGTGTGTGGCCCAGTGAGTGGAAACGAGGGAGACTGTGGTTGGAGTCCCCTCGCTGTGTCTCTAAAAGAACCAAGATGAACAAGTCATGGCTCTCAGAGGACTTTTCTTCCCCTGGGTCAGCCAGGGGACGGGAAAGGCACGCGTATTTTTGAGAGTGCTTCATGCAAAGCATCTTTTTCTTTTTCAAAAGGGAGCTCAACCGATGCCAGTCAAGTGGGGTGTGTGTGGCCCAGTGAGTGGAAACGAGGGAGACTGTGGTTGGAGTCCCCTCGCTGTGTCTCTAAAAGAACCAAGATGAACAAGTCATGGCTCTCAGAGGACTTTTCTTCCCCTGGGTCAGCCAGGGGACGGGAAAGGCACGCGTATTTTTGAGAGTGCTTCATGCAAAGCATCTTTTTCTTTTTCAAAAGGGAGCTCAACCGATGCCAGTCAAGTGGGGTGTGTGTGGCCCAGTGAGTGGAAACGAGGGAGACTGTGGTTGGAGTCCCCTCGCTGTGTCTCTAAAAGAACCAAGATGAACAAGTCATGGCTCTCAGAGGACTTTTCTTCCCCTGGGTCAGCCAGGGGACGGGAAAGGCACGCGTATTTTTGAGAGTGCTTCATGCAAAGCATCTTTTTCTTTTTCAAAAGGGAGCTCAACCGATGCCAGTCAAGTGGGGTGTGTGTGGCCCAGTGAGTGGAAACGAGGGAGACTGTGGTTGGAGTCCCCTCGCTGTGTCTCTAAAAGAACCAAGATGAACAAGTCATGGCTCTCAGAGGACTTTTCTTCCCCTGGGTCAGCCAGGGGACGGGAAAGGCACGCGTATTTTTGAGAGTGCTTCATGCAAAGCATCTTTTTCTTTTTCAAAAGGGAGCTCAACCGATGCCAGTCAAGTGGGGTGTGTGTGGCCCAGTGAGTGGCAACGAGGGAGACTGTGGTTGGAGTCCCCTCGCTGTGTCTCTAAAAGAACCAAGATGAACAAGTCATGGCTCTCAGAGGACTTTTCTTCCCCTGGGTCAGCCAGGGGACGGGAAAGGCACGCGTATTTTTGAGAGTGCTTCATGCAAAGCATCTTTTTCTTTTTCAAAAGGGAGCTCAACCGATGCCAGTCAAGTGGGGTGTGTGTGGCCCAGTGAGTGGAAACGAGGGAGACTGTGGTTGGAGTCCCCTCGCTGTGTCTCTAAAAGAACCAAGATGAACAAGTCATGGCTCTCAGAGGACTTTTCTTCCCCTGGGTCAGCCAGGGGACGGGAAAGGCACGCGTATTTTTGAGAGTGCTTCATGCAAAGCATCTTTTTCTTTTTCAAAAGGGAGCTCAACCGATGCCAGTCAAGTGGGGTGTGTGTGGCCCAGTGAGTGGAAACGAGGGAGACTGTGGTTGGAGTCCCCTCGCTGTGTCTCTAAAAGAACCAAGATGAACAAGTCATGGCTCTCAGAGGACTTTTCTTCCCCTGGGTCAGCCAGGGGACGGGAAAGGCACGCGTATTTTTGAGAGTGCTTCATGCAAAGCATCTTTTTCTTTTTCAAAAGGGAGCTCAACCGATGCCAGTCAAGTGGGGTGTGTGTGGCCCAGTGAGTGGCAACGAGGGAGACTGTGGTTGGAGTCCCCTCGCTGTGTCTCTAAAAGAACCAAGATGAACAAGTCATGGCTCTCAGAGGACTTTTCTTCCCCTGGGTCAGCCAGGGGACGGGAAAGGCACGCGTATTTTTGAGAGTGCTTCATGCAAAGCATCTTTTTCTTTTTCAAAAGGGAGCTCAACCGATGCCAGTCAAGTGGGGTGTGTATGGCCCAGTGAGTGGCAACGAGGGAGACTGTGGTTGGAGTCCCCTCGCTGTGTCTCTAAAAGAACCAAGATGAACAAGTCATGGCTCTCAGAGGACTTTTCTTCCCCTGGGTCAGCCAGGGGACGGGAAAGGCACGCGTATTTTTGAGAGTGCTTCATGCAAAGCATCTTTTTCTTTTTCAAAAGGGAGCTCAACCGATGCCAGTCAAGTGGGGTGTGTGTGGCCCAGTGAGTGGAAACGAGGGAGACTGTGGTTGGAGTCCCCTCGCTGTGTCTCTAAAAGAACCAAGATGAACAAGTCATGGCTCTCAGAGGACTTTTCTTCCCCTGGGTCAGCCAGGGGACGGGAAAGGCACGCGTATTTTTGAGAGTGCTTCATGCAAAGCGCCTTTTTCTTTTTCAAAAGGGAGCTCAACCGATGCCAGTCAAGTGGGGTGTGTGTGGCCCAGTGAGTGGCAACGAGGGAGACTGTGGTTGGAGTCCCCTCGCTGTGTCTCTAAAAGAACCAAGATGAACAAGTCATGGCTCTCAGAGGACTTTTCTTCCCCTGGGTCAGCCAGGGGACGGGAAAGGCACGCGTATTTTTGAGAGTGCTTCATGCAAAGCATCTTTTTCTTTTTCAAAAGGGAGCTCAACCGATGCCAGTCAAGTGGGGTGTGTGTGGCCCAGTGAGTGGAAACGAGGGAGACTGTGGTTGGAGTCCCCTCGCTGTGTCTCTAAAAGAACCAAGATGAACAAGTCATGGCTCTCAGAGGACTTTTCTTCCCCTGGGTCAGCCAGGGGACGGGAAAGGCACGCGTATTTTTGAGAGTGCTTCATGCAAAGCATCTTTTTCTTTTTCAAAAGGGAGCTCAACCGATGCCAGTCAAGTGGGGTGTGTGTGGCCCAGTGAGTGGAAACGAGGGAGACTGTGGTTGGAGTCCCCTCGCTGTGTCTCTAAAAGAACCAAGATGAACAAGTCATGGCTCTCAGAGGACTTTTCTTCCCCTGGGTCAGCCAGGGGACGGGAAAGGCACGCGTATTTTTGAGAGTGCTTCATGCAAAGCATCTTTTTCTTTTTCAAAAGGGAGCTCAACCGATGCCAGTCAAGTGGGGTGTGTGTGGCCCAGTGAGTGGAAACGAGGGAGACTGTGGTTGGAGTCCCCTCGCTGTGTCTCTAAAAGAACCAAGATGAACAAGTCATGGCTCTCAGAGGACTTTTCTTCCCCTGGGTCAGCCAGGGGACGGGAAAGGCACGCGTATTTTTGAGAGTGCTTCATGCAAAGCATCTTTTTCTTTTTCAAAAGGGAGCTCAACCGATGCCAGTCAAGTGGGGTGTGTGTGGCCCAGTGAGTGGAAACGAGGGAGACTGTGGTTGGAGTCCCCTCGCTGTGTCTCTAAAAGAACCAAGATGAACAAGTCATGGCTCTCAGAGGACTTTTCTTCCCCTGGGTCAGCCAGGGGACGGGAAAGGCACGAGTATTTTTGAGAGTGCTTCATGCAAAGCATCTTTTTCTTTTTCAAAAGGGAGCTCAACCGATGCCAGTCAAGTGGGGTGTGTGTGGCCCAGTGAGTGGCAACGAGGGAGACTGTGGTTGGAGTCCCCTCGCTGTGTTATACATGCTTTTAGAAGGGCATGACATGGCTTGGAGGTTGACTTTCATAAAATGCAAACTGTTGGCTACCAAAATGCTGCCTTTCCAACAACTGTGGTTATAGGCAATGAGGAACATACTGATGAAGATGAGACGCAGATACCCGATTGGGATGACAACTTAAATATTCGGTCAGGGCAAGAAGAGGCTCGGTCTGAGGTGGAGGGGAGTGCAAACACAACAATTGATGATGAAGTTCTAGATCCCACCTACTGTCAACCCCCAGTCAGGCACTCGAGGAGGTCAACAGAGGCGGTGGAGGAGGATGCAACCGACGACGAAATTACCTTGCGCCTTCCTGGACAGAGTCGGAGCACTGGTAGCACGTCTACAACTGCATCCTCAGCCACCACTCTGCCTATGAGCATTATTCGGGGTGCATCAACAGGTCGCATGGCCTCTAAGCCTTGCCTAGCCTGTTCCTTTTTTGACATAGAAAAAGATCGCCCAAATCATGTGATATGTAAAATTTGTCATGATTCTCTTAGTAGAGGTCAAAACCTCAGCAGTTTGACAACTTCTTCCATGAATCGTCACATGAATAAATATCATAGGTCCCGGTGGGAAGCTCACTGTGCTGCAATGCGGCCTAGCGGAGCGAACCATCCACCGCCCGCCCCTTCCAGTGCATCCGCGCGCTCTTCATCTTCTAGGACTGTGGGGACAGCTGTCACACCTGTTTTTCCACGCAAAACTTCCACCACTGTAACCGCAACAGGCAGTTTGCTTGGTAGGTCGTCAGTTGGTTTGGAAGGGGAAACAAGTGAGTGTGTACAGCTCTCTCAGACATCGATAGCACCTACGTTGGATGGAGGCAACATCATGTCTCCGCCTGCACTTTCCTCACAAAGCTGCAGGACTCTTAGGACTCTTAGAAGAGTTAATGCTCTGAGACCATGGGGGCGCTTAGCCCCCTCTCTTCGTCACTGAGGATGATTTCATTTTTCAGGGATTAGAGAGGGTGGTCCTTGTGGTGGACTGCAGGTATGGAGAGCTGTTGTCATCGTATTAGATAGATAAGAATGATTATATGTATTGTAGAAATGTCTCCTATCATGTTCCCTAATTTTTTATTATGTCCACATCCTGGTCCCCATCTTGGACATCATAACAAACGTGCACTTTTTTGTTTAATTTACACATTGGACCATAGGAAAAATGACACTACAGCTACAGAGGTGACCGTCTGATAGCCCAGCTCGACTATCCATCTCTACTGAAGACCCTTTCAGCTTTTTGAGAGTTGGGTGGAGGACATCATCTCTTAAAATAGGGTCCCACAGCTGCACCCCATCAGTGTAAGCAGGACTCTTAGGACTCTTAGAAGAGTCAATGCTCTAAAACCATGGGGGGCGCTTAGCCCCCTCTCTTCGTCCCTGAGGATGATTTCATTTTTCAGGGATTAGAGAGGGTGGTCCTTGTGGTGGACTGCAGGTATGGAGAGCTGTTGTCATCGTATTAGATAGATAAGAATGATTATATGTATTGTAGAAATGTCTCCTATCATGTTCCCTAATTTTTTATTATGTCCACATCCTGGTCCCCATCTTGGACATCATAACAAACGTGCACTTTTTTGTTTAATTTACACATTGGACCATAGGAAAAATGACACTACAGCTACAGAGGTGACCGTCTGATAGCCCAGCTCGACTATCCATCTCCACTGAAGACCCTTTCAGCTTTTTGAGAGTTGGGTGGAGGACATCATCTCTGAAAATAGGGTCCCACAGCTGCACCCCATCAGTGTGAGCAGGACTCTTAGGACTCTTAGAAGAGTTAATGCTCTGAGACCATGGGGGCGCTTAGCCCCCTCTCTTCGTCACTGAGGATGATTTCATTTTTCAGGGATTAGAGAGAGTGGTCCTTGTGGTGGACTGCAGGTATGGAGAGCTGTTGTCATCGTATTAGATAGATAAGAATGATTATATGTATTGTAGAAATGTCTCCTATCATGTTCCCTAATTTTTTATTATGTCCACATCCTGGTCCCCATCTTGGACATCATAACAAACGTGCACTTTTTTGTTTAATTTACACATTGGACCATAGGAAAAATGACACTACAGCTACAGAGGTGACCGTCTGATAGCCCAGCTCGACTATCCATCTCTACTGAAGACCCTTTCAGCTTTTTGAGAGTTGGGTGGAGGACATCATCTCTGAAAATAGGGTCCCACAGCTGCACCCCATCAGTGTGAGCAGGACTCTTAGGACTCTTAGAAGAGTTAATGCTCTGAGACCATGGGGGCGCTTAGCCCCCTCTCTTCGTCACTGAGGATGATTTCATTTTTCAGGGATTAGAGAGAGTGGTCCTTGTGGTGGACTGCAGGTATGGAGAGCTGTTGTCATCGTATTAGATAGATAAGAATGATTATATGTATTGTAGAAATGTCTCCTATCATGTTCCCTAATTTTTTATTATGTCCACATCCTGGTCCCCATCTTGGACATCATAACAAACGTGCACTTTTTTGTTTAATTTACACATTGGACCATAGGAAAAATGACACTACAGCTACAGAGGTGACCGTCTGATAGCCCAGCTCGACTATCCATCTCTACTGAAGACCCTTTCAGCTTTTTGAGAGTTGGGTGGAGGACATCATCTCTGAAAATAGGGTCCCACAGCTGCACCCCATCAGTGTGAGCAGGACTCTTAGGACTCTTAGAAGAGTTAATGCTCTGAGACCATGGGGGCGCTTAGCCCCCTCTCTTCGTCACTGAGGATGATTTCATTTTTCAGGGATTAGAGAGGGTGGTCCTTGTGGTGGACTGCAGGTATGGAGAGCTGTTGTCATCGTATTAGATAGATAAGAATGATTATATGTATTGTAGAAATGTCTCCTATCATGTTCCCTAATTTTTTATTATGTCCACATCCTGGTCCCCATCTTGGACATCATAACAAACGTGCACTTTTTTGTTTAATTTACACATTGGACCATAGGAAAAATGACACTACAGCTACAGAGGTGACCGTCTGATAGCCCAGCTCGACTATCCATCTCTACTGAAGACCCTTTCAGCTTTTTGAGAGTTGGGTGGAGGACATCATCTCTGAAAATAGGGTCCCACAGCTGCACCCCATCAGTGTGAGCAGGACTCTTAGGACTCTTAGAAGAGTCAATGCTCTGAGACCATTGGGGGCACTTAGCCCCCTCTCTTCATCACTGAGGATGATTTCATTTTTCAGGGATTAGAGAGGGTGGTCCTTGTGGTGGACTGCAGATATGGAGAGCTGTTATCATCGTATTAGATAGATAAGAATGATTATATGTATTGTAGAAATGTCTCCTATCATGTTCCCTAATTTTTTATTATGTCCACATCCTGGTCCCCATCTTGGACATCATAACAAACGTGCACTTTTTTGTTTAATTTACACATTGGACCATAGGAAAAATGACACTACAGCTACAGAGGTGACCGTCTGATAGCCCAGCTCGACTATCCATCTCTACTGAAGACCCTTTCAGCTTTTTGAGAGTTGGGTGGAGGACATCATCTCTGAAAATAGGGTCCCACAGCTGCACCCCATCAGTGTGAGCAGGACTCTTAGGACTCTTAGAAGAGTCAATGCTCTGAGACCATGGGGGGCGCTTAGCCCCCTCTCTTCGTCACTGAGGATGATTTCATTTTTCAGGGATTAGAGAGGGTGGTCCTTGTGGTGGACTGCAGGTATGGAGAGCTGTTGTCATCGTATTAGATAGATAAGAATGATTATATGTATTGTAGAAATGTCTCCTATCATGTTCCCTAATTTTTTATTATGTCCACATCCTGGTCCCCATCTTGGACATCATAACAAACGTGCACTTTTTTGTTTAATTTACACATTGGACCATAGGAAAAATGACACTACAGCTACAGAGGTGACCGTCTGATAGCCCAGCTCGACTATCCATCTCCACTGAAGACCCTTTCAGCTTTTTGAGAGTTGGGTGGAGGACATCATCTCTGAAAATAGGGTCCCACAGCTGCACCCCATCAGTGTGAGCAGGACTCTTAGGACTCTTAGAAGAGTTAATGCTCTGAGACCATGGGGGCGCTTAGCCCCCTCTCTTCGTCACTGAGGATGATTTCATTTTTCAGGGATTAGAGAGAGTGGTCCTTGTGGTGGACTGCAGGTATGGAGAGCTGTTGTCATCGTATTAGATAGATAAGAATGATTATATGTATTGTAGAAATGTCTCCTATCATGTTCCCTAATTTTTTATTATGTCCACATCCTGGTCCCCATCTTGGACATCATAACAAACGTGCACTTTTTTGTTTAATTTACACATTGGACCATAGGAAAAATGACACTACAGCTACAGAGGTGACCGTCTGATAGCCCAGCTCGACTATCCATCTCTACTGAAGACCCTTTCAGCTTTTTGAGAGTTGGGTGGAGGACATCATCTCTGAAAATAGGGTCCCACAGCTGCACCCCATCAGTGTGAGCAGGACTCTTAGGACTCTTAGAAGAGTTAATGCTCTGAGACCATGGGGGCGCTTAGCCCCCTCTCTTCGTCACTGAGGATGATTTCATTTTTCAGGGATTAGAGAGAGTGGTCCTTGTGGTGGACTGCAGGTATGGAGAGCTGTTGTCATCGTATTAGATAGATAAGAATGATTATATGTATTGTAGAAATGTCTCCTATCATGTTCCCTAATTTTTTATTATGTCCACATCCTGGTCCCCATCTTGGACATCATAACAAACGTGCACTTTTTTGTTTAATTTACACATTGGACCATAGGAAAAATGACACTACAGCTACAGAGGTGACCGTCTGATAGCCCAGCTCGACTATCCATCTCTACTGAAGACCCTTTCAGCTTTTTGAGAGTTGGGTGGAGGACATCATCTCTGAAAATAGGGTCCCACAGCTGCACCCCATCAGTGTGAGCAGGACTCTTAGGACTCTTAGAAGAGTTAATGCTCTGAGACCATGGGGGCGCTTAGCCCCCTCTCTTCGTCACTGAGGATGATTTCATTTTTCAGGGATTAGAGAGGGTGGTCCTTGTGGTGGACTGCAGGTATGGAGAGCTGTTGTCATCGTATTAGATAGATAAGAATGATTATATGTATTGTAGAAATGTCTCCTATCATGTTCCCTAATTTTTTATTATGTCCACATCCTGGTCCCCATCTTGGACATCATAACAAACGTGCACTTTTTTGTTTAATTTACACATTGGACCATAGGAAAAATGACACTACAGCTACAGAGGTGACCGTCTGATAGCCCAGCTCGACTATCCATCTCTACTGAAGACCCTTTCAGCTTTTTGAGAGTTGGGTGGAGGACATCATCTCTGAAAATAGGGTCCCACAGCTGCACCCCATCAGTGTGAGCAGGACTCTTAGGACTCTTAGAAGAGTCAATGCTCTGAGACCATTGGGGGCACTTAGCCCCCTCTCTTCATCACTGAGGATGATTTCATTTTTCAGGGATTAGAGAGGGTGGTCCTTGTGGTGGACTGCAGATATGGAGAGCTGTTATCATCGTATTAGATAGATAAGAATGATTATATGTATTGTAGAAATGTCTCCTATCATGTTCCCTAATTTTTTATTATGTCCACATCCTGGTCCCCATCTTGGACATCATAACAAACGTGCACTTTTTTGTTTAATTTACACATTGGACCATAGGAAAAATGACACTACAGCTACAGAGGTGACCGTCTGATAGCCCAGCTCGACTATCCATCTCTACTGAAGACCCTTTCAGCTTTTTGAGAGTTGGGTGGAGGACATCATCTCTGAAAATAGGGTCCCACAGCTGCACCCCATCAGTGTGAGCAGGACTCTTAGGACTCTTAGAAGAGTCAATGCTCTGAGACCATGGGGGGCGCTTAGCCCCCTCTCTTCGTCACTGAGGATGATTTCATTTTTCAGGGATTAGAGAGGGTGGTCCTTGTGGTGGACTGCAGGTATGGAGAGCTGTTGTCATCGTATTAGATAGATAAGAATGATTATATGTATTGTAGAAATGTCTCCTATCATGTTCCCTAATTTTTTATTATGTCCACATCCTGGTCCCCATCTTGGACATCATAACAAACGTGCACTTTTTTGTTTAATTTACACATTGGACCATAGGAAAAATGACACTACAGCTACAGAGGTGACCGTCTGATAGCCCAGCTCGACTATCCATCTCTACTGAAGACCCTTTCAGCTTTTTGAGAGTTGGGTAGAGAACATCATCTCTGAAAATAGGGTCCCACAGCTGCACCCCATCAGTGTGAGCAGGACTCTTAGGACTCTTAGAAGAGTCAATGCTCTGAGACCATGGAGGGCGCTTAGCCCCCTCTCTTCGTCACTGAGGATGATTTCACTTTTCAGGGATTAGAGAGAGTGGTCCTTGTGGTGGACTGCAGGTATGGAGAGCTGTTGTGATCGTATTAGATAGATAAGAATGATTATATGTATTGTAGAAATGTCTCCTATCATGTTCCCTAATTTTTTATTATGTCCACATCCTGGTCCCCATCTTGAACATCATAACAAACGTGCACTTTTTTGTTTAATTTACACATTGGACCATAGGAAAAATGACACTACAGCTACAGAGGTGACCGTCTGATAGCCCAGCTCGACTATCCATCTCTACTGAAGACCCTTTCAGCTTTTTGAGAGTTGGGTGGAGGACATCATCTCTGAAAATAGGGTCCCACAGCTGCACCCCATCAGTGTGAGCAGGACTCTTAGGACTCTTAGAAGAGTCAATGCTCTGAGACCATTGGGGGCACTTAGCCCCCTCTCTTCATCACTGAGGATGATTTCATTTTTCAGGGATTAAAGAGGGTGGTCCTTGTGGTGGACTGCAGGTATGGAGAGCTGTTGTCATCGTATTAAATAGATAAGAATGATTATATGTATTGTAGAAATGTCTCCTATCATGTTCCCTAATTTTTTATTATATCCACATCCTGGTCCCCATCTTGGACATCATAACAAACGTGCACTTTTTTGTTTAATTTACACATTGGACCATAGGAAAAATGACACTACAGCTACAGAGGTGACCGTCTGATAGCCCAGCTCGACTATCCATCTCTACTGAAGACCCTTTCAGCTTTTTGAGAGTTGGGTGGAGAACATCATCTCTGAAAATAGGGTCCCACAGCTGCACCCCATCAGTGTGAGCAGGACTCTTAGGACTCTTAGAAGAGTCAATGCTCTGAGACCATGGGGGGCGCTTAGCCCCCTCTCTTCGTCACTGAGGATGATTTCACTTTTCAGGGAATAGAGAGGGTGGTCCTTGTGGTGGACTGCAGGTATGGAGAGCTGTTGTCATCGTATTACATAGATAAGAATGATTATATGTATTGTAGAAATGTCTCCTATCATGTTCCGTATTTTTTTATTATGTCCACATCCTGGTCCCCATCTTGGAAATCATAACAAACGTGCACTTTTTTGTTTAATTTACACATTGGACCATAGGAAAAATGACACTACAGCTACAGAGGTGACCGTCTGATAGCCCAGCTCGACTATCCATCTCTACTGAAGACCCTTTCAGCTTTTTGAGAGTTGGGTGGAGGACATCATCTCTTAAAATAGGGTCCCACAGCTGCACCCCATCAGTGTAAGCAGGACTCTTAGGACTCTTAGAAGAGTCAATGCTCTAAAACCATGGGGGGCGCTTAGCCCCCTCTCTTCGTCCCTGAGGATGATTTCATTTTTCAGGGATTAGAGAGGGTGGTCCTTGTGGTGGACTGCAGGTATGGAGAGCTGTTGTCATCGTATTAGATAGATAAGAATGATTATATGTATTGTAGAAATGTCTCCTATCATGTTCCCTAATTTCTTATTATGTCCACATCCTGGTCCCCATCTTGGACATCATAACAAACGTGCACTTTTTTGTTTAATTTACACATTGGACCATAGGAAAAATGACACTACAGCTACAGAGGTGACCGTCTGATAGCCCAGCTCGACTATCCATCTCTACTGAAGACCCTTTCAGCTTTTTGAGAGTTGGGTGGAGGACATCATCTCTGAAAATAGGGTCCCACAGCTTCACCCCATCAGTGTGAGCAGGACTCTTAGGACTCTTAGAAGAGTGAATGCTCTGGTACCATGGGGGGCGCTTGGCCCCCTCTCTTCGTCACTGAGGATGATTTCATTTTTCAGGGATTAGAGAGGGTGGTCCTTGTGGTGGACTGCAGGTATGGAGAGCTGTTGTCATCGTATTAGATAGATAAGAATGATTATATGTATTGTAGAAATGTCTCCTATCATGTTCCCTAATTTTTTATTATGTCCACATCCTGGTCCCCATCTTGGACATCATAACAAACGTGCACTTTTTTGTTTAATTTACACATTGGGCCATAGGAAAAATGACACTACAGCTACAGAGGTGACCGTCTGATAGCCCAGCTCGACTATCCATCTCTACTGAAGACCCTTTCAGCTTTTTGAGAGTTGGGTGGAGGACATCATCTCTGAAAATAGGGTCCCACAGCTGCACCCATCAGTGTGAGCAGGACTCTTAGGACTCTTAGAAGAGTTAATGCTCTGAGACCATGGGGGCGCTTAGCCCCCTCTCTTCGTCACTGAGGATGATTTCATTTTTCAGGGATTAGAGAGGGTGGTCCTTGTGGTGGACTGCAGGTATGGAGAGCTGTTGTCATCGTATTAGATAGATAAGAATGATTATATGTATTGTAGAAATGTCTCCTATCATGTTCCCTAATTTTTTATTATGTCCACATCCTGGTCCCCATCTTGGACATCATAACAAACGTGCACTTTTTTGTTTAATTTACACATTGGACCATAGGAAAAATGACACTACAGCTACAGAGGTGACCGTCTGATAGCCCAGCTCGACTATCCATCTCTACTGAAGACCCTTTCAGCTTTTTGAGAGTTGGGTGGAGGACATCATCTCTGAAAATAGGGTCCCACAGCTGCACCCCATCAGTGTGAGCAGGACTCTTAGGACTCTTAGAAGAGTCAATGCTCTGAGACCATTGGGGGCACTTAGCCCCCTCTCTTCGTCACTGAGGATGATTTCATTTTTCAGGGATTAGAGAGGGTGGTCCTTGTGGTGGACTGCAGGTATGGAGAGCTGTTATCATCGTATTAGATAGATAAGAATGATTATATGTATTGTAGAAATGTCTCCTATCATGTTCCCTAATTTTTTATTATGTCCACATCCTGGTCCCCATCTTGGACATCATAACAAACGTGCACTTTTTTGTTTAATTTACACATTGGACCATAGGAAAAATGACACTACAGCTACAGAGGTGACCGTCTGATAGCCCAGCTCGACAATCCATCTCTACTGAAGACCCTTTCAGCTTTTTGAGAGTTGGGTGGAGGACATCATCTCTGAAAATAGGGTCCCACAGCTGCACCCCATCAGTGTGAGCAGGACTCTTAGGACTCTTAGAAGAGTCAATGCTCTGAGACCATGGGGGGCGCTTAGCCCCCTCTCTTCGTCACTGAGGATGATTTCATTTTTCAGGGATTAGAGAGGGTGGTCCTTGTGGTGGACTGCAGGTATGGAGAGCTGTTGTCATCGTATTAAATAGATAAGAATGATTATATGTATTGTAGAAATGTCTCCTATCATGTTCCCTAATTTTTTATTATGTCCACATCCTGGTCCCCATCTTGGACATCATAACAAACGTGCACTTTTTTGTTTAATTTACACATTGGACCATAGGAAAAATGACACTACAGCTACAGAGGTGACCGTCTGATAGCCCAGCTCGACAATCCATCTCTACTGAAGACCCTTTCAGCTTTTTGAGAGTTGGGTGGAGAACATCATCTCTGAAAATAGGGTCCCACAGCTGCACCCCATCAGTGTGAGCAGGACTCTTAGGACTCTTAGAAGAGTCAATGTTTTGAGACCATGGGGGGCGCTTAGCCCCCTCTCTTCGTCACTGAGGATGATTTCATTTTTCAGGGATTAGAGAGGGTGGTCCTTGTGGTGGACTGCAGGTATGGAGAGCTGTTGTCATCGTATTAGATAGATAAGAATGATTATATGTATTGTAGAAATGTCTCCTATCATGTTCCCTAATTTTTTATTATGTCCACATCCAGGTCCCCATCTTGGACATCATAACAAACGTGCACTTTTTTGTTTAATTTACACATTGGACCATAGGAAAAATGACACTACAGCTACAGAGGTGACCGTCTGATAGCCCAGCTCGACTATCCATCTCTACTGAAGACCCTTTCAGCTTTTTGAGAGTTGGGTGGAGGACATCATCTCTTAAAATAGGGTCCCACAGCTGCACCCCATCAGTGTAAGCAGGACTCTTAGGACTCTTAGAAGAGTCAATGCTCTAAAACCATGGGTGGCGCTTAGCCCCCTCTCTTCGTCCCTGAGGATGATTTCATTTTTCAGGGATTAGAGAGGGTGGTACTTGTGATGGACTGCAGGTATGGAGAGCTGTTGTCATCGTATTAGATAGATAAGAATGATTATATGTATTGTAGCAATGTCTCCTATAATGTTCCCTAATTTTTTATTATGTCCACATCCTGGTCCCCATCTTGGACATCATAACAAACGTGCACTTTTTTGTTTAATTTACACATTGGACCATAGGGAAAATGAAACTACAGCTACAGAGGTGACCGTCTGATAGCCCAGCTCGACTATCCATCTCTACTGAAGAACCTTTCAGCTTTTTGAGAGTTGGGTGGAGGACATCATCTCTGAAAATAGGGTCCCACAGCTGCACCCCATCAGTGTGAGCAGGACTCTTAGGACTCTTAGACCCTTTCAGCTTTTTGAGAGTTGGGTGGAGGACATCATCTCTGAAAATAGGGTCCCACAGCTGCACCCCATCAGTGTGAGCAGGACTCTTAGGACTCTTAGAAGAGTCAATGCTCTGAGACCATTGGGGGCACTTAGCCCCCTCTCTTCATCACTGAGGATGATTTCATTTTTCAGGGATTAGAGAGGGTGGTCCTTGTGGTGGACTGCAGATATGGAGAGCTGTTATCATCGTATTAGATAGATAAGAATGATTATATGTATTGTAGAAATGTCTCCTATCATGTTCCCTAATTTTTTATTATGTCCACATCCTGGTCCCCATCTTGGACATCATAACAAACGTGCACTTTTTTGTTTAATTTACACATTGGACCATAGGAAAAATGACACTACAGCTACAGAGGTGACCGTCTGATAGCCCAGCTCGACTATCCATCTCTACTGAAGACCCTTTCAGCTTTTTGAGAGTTGGGTGGAGGACATCATCTCTGAAAATAGGGTCCCACAGCTGCACCCCATCAGTGTGAGCAGGACTCTTAGGACTCTTAGAAGAGTCAATGCTCTGAGACCATGGGGGGCGCTTAGCCCCCTCTCTTCGTCACTGAGTATGATTTCATTTTTCAGGGATTAGAGAGGGTGGTCCTTGTAGTGGACTGCAGGTATGGAGAGCTGTTGTCATCGTATTAAATAGATAAGAATGATTATATGTATTGTAGAAATGTCTCCTATCATGTTCCCTAATTTTTTATTATGTCCACATCCTGGTCCCCATCTTGGACATCATAACAAACGTGCACTTTTTTGTTTAATTTACACATTGGACCATAGGAAAAATGACACTACAGCTACAGAGGTGACCGTCTGATAGCCCAGCTCGACTATCCATCTCTACTGAAGACCCTTTCAGCTTTTTGAGAGTTGGGTGGAGAACATCATCTCTGAAAATAGGGTCCCACAGCTGCACCCCATCAGTGTGAGCAGGACTCTTAGGACTCTTAGAAGAGTCAATGCTCTGAGACCATGGGGGGCGCTTAGCCCCCTCTCCTCGTCACTGAGGATGATTTCACTTTTTAGGGAATAGAGAGGGTGGTCCTTGTGGTGGACTGCAGGTATGGAGAGCTGTTGTCATCGTATTAGATAGATAAGAATGATTATATGTATTGTAGAAATGTCTCCTATCATGTTCCCTATTTTTTTATTATGTCCACATCCTGGTCCCCATCTTGGAAATCATAACAAACGTGCACTTTTTTGTTTAATTTACAAATTGGACCATAGGAAAAATGACACTACAGCTACAGAGGTGACCGCCTGATAGCCCAGCTCGACTATCCATCTCTACTGAAGACCCTTTCAGCTTTTTGAGAGTTGGGTGGAGGACTTCATCTCTGAAAATAGGGTCCCACAGCTGCACCCCATCAGAGTGAGCAGGAATCTTAGGACTCTTAGAAGAGTCAATGCTCTGAGACCATGGGGGGCGCTTAGCCCCCTCTCTTCGTCACTGAGGATGATTTCATTTTTCAGGGATTAGAGAAAGTGGTCCTTGTGGTGGACTGCAGGTATGGAGAGCTGTTGTGATCGTATTAGATAGATAAGAATGATTATATGTATTGTAGAAATGTCTTCAGTAGAGATGGATAGTCGAGCTGGGCTATCAGACGGTCACCTCTGTAGCTGTAGTGTCATTTTTCCTATGGTCCAATGTGTAAATTAAACAAAAAAGTGCACGTTTGTTATGATGTCCAAGATGGGAACCAGGATGTGGACATAATAAAAAATTAGGGAACATGATAGGAGACATTTCTACAATACATATAATCATTCTTATCTATCTAATACGATGACAACAGCTCTCCATACCTGCAGTCCACCACAAGGACCACCCTCTCTAATCCCTGAAAAATGAAATCATCCTCAGTGACGAAGAGAGGGGGCTAAGCGCCCCCATGGTCTCAGAGCATTAACTCTTCTAAGAGTCCTAAGGGCATTTCGCGCATAAATGAAATGATCACATTTTTCTCCAAAACTATAACAGATGCAAGCTTGTCCTGTTTGGTGGAGATAATATTTAATAAAATAAGTAGAAACCTAGTAAAAGTTTTGTTTGTTTATATTGCAATCCCAAGATAATCGTCTCCATGCTCCAAATCCATTTTAAAGCCATTTCAAAGGCATTTTACGCATAAATGAAATGATCACATTTTTCTCCAAAACTATAACACATGCAAGCTTGTCCTGTTTGGTGGAGATGATATTTAATAAAATAAGTAGAAATCCACTAAAAGTTTTGTTTGGTTATCTTGCAATCCCAAGATAATCGTCTCCATGCTCCAAATCCATTTTAAAGCCATTTTTAAGGCATTTCGCGCATAAATGAAATGATCACATTTTTCTCCAAAACTATAACAGATGCAAGCTTGTCCTGTTTGGTGGAGATAATATTTAATAAAATAAGTAGAAATCTACTAAAAGTTTTGTTTGTTTATATTGCCATCCTGAGATAATCGTCTCCATGCTCCAAATCCATTTTAAAGCCATTTCAAAGGCATTTTGCGCATAAATGAAATGATCACATTTTTCTCCAAAACTATAACACATGCAAGCTTGTCCTGTTTGGTGGAGATGATATTTGGTAAAATAAGTAGAAATCCACTAAAAGTTTTGTTTGGTTATCTTGCAATCCCGAGATAATCGTCTCCATGCTCCAAATCTATTTTAAAGCCATTTCAAAGGCATTGTGCGCATAAATGAAATGATCACATTTTTCTCCAAAACTATAACAGATGCAAGCTTGTCCTGTTTGGTGGGGATAATATTTAATAAAATAAGTAGAAATCCACTAAAAGTTTTGTTTGGTTATCTTGCAATCCCGAGATAATCGTCTCCATGCTCCAAATCCATTTTAAAGCCATTTTTAAGGCATTTCGCGCATAAATGAAATGATCACATTTTTCTCCAAAACTATAACAGATGGGAGCTCGTCCTGTTTGGAGGGGATAATATTTAATAAAATAAGTAGAAATCCACTAAAAGTTTTGTTTGGTTATCTTGCAATCCCGAGATAATCGTCTCCATGCTTCAAATGCATTTAAAAGCCATTTTGAAGGCATTTCGCGCATAAATGAAATGATCACATTTTTCTTCAAAACTAAAACAGATGCAAGCTTGTCCTGTTTGGTAGAGATGATATTTAATAAAATATGTAGAAATCCACTAAAAGTTTTGTTTGGTTATCTTGCAATCCCGAGATAATCGTCTCCATGCTTCAAAACTATTTTAAAGCCATTTTTAAGGCATTTCGCGCATACATGAAATGATCACATTTTTCTCCAAAACTATAACAGATGCAAGCTTGTCCTGTTTGGTGGAGATAATATTTAATAAAATAAGTAGAAACCTACTAAAAGTTTCGTTTGTTTATATTGCAATCCTGAGATAATCGTCTCCATGCTCCAAATCCATTTTAAAGCCATTTCAAAGGCATTTCGCGCATAAATGAAATGATCACATTTTTCTCCAAAACTATAACACATGCAAGCTTGTCCTGTTTGGTGGAGATGATATTTAATAAAATAAGTAGAAATCCACTAAAAGTTTTGTTTGGTTATCTTGCAATCCCAAGATAATCGTCTCCTTGCTCCAAATCCATTTTAAAGCCATTTTTAAGGCATTTCGCGCATAAATGAAATGATCACATTTTTCTCCAAAACTATAACAGATGCAAGCTTGTCCTGTTTGGTGGAGATAATATTTAATAAAATAGGTAGAAATCTACTAAAAGTTTCGTTTGTTTATATTGCAATCCTGAGATAATCGTCTCCATGCTCCAAATCCATTTTAAAGCCATTTCAAAGGCATTTCGCGCATAAATGAAATGATCACATTTTTCTCCAAAACTATAACAGATGCAAGCTTCTCCTGTTTGGTGGAGATGATATTTAATAAAATAAGTAGAAATCCACTAACAGATTTGTTTGGTTATCTTGCAATCCCGAGATAGTCGTCTCCATGCTCCAAATCCATTTTAAAGCCATCTTTAAGGCATTTCGCGCATAAATGAAATGATCACATTTTTCTCCAAAACTATAACAGATGCAAGCTTGTCCTGTTTGGTGGAGATGATATTTCATAAAATAAGTAGAAATCCACTAAAAGTTTTGTTTGGTTATCTTGCAATCCCGAGATAATCGTCTCCATGCTCCAAACCCTTTTTAAAGCCATTTTTAAGGCATTTCGCGCATAAATGAAATGATCACATTTTTCTCCAAAACTATAACAGATGCAAGCTTGTCCTGTTTGGTGGGGATAATATTTAATAAAATAAGTAGAAATCCACTAAAAGTTTTGTTTGGTTATCTTGCAATCCCAAGATAATCGTCTCCATGCTCCAAATCCATTTTAAAGCCATTTTTAAGGCATTTCGCGCATAAATGAAATGATCACATTTTTCTCCAAAACTATAACAGATGCAAGCTTGTCCTGTTTGGTGGAGATAATATTTAATAAAATAAGTAGAAATCTACTAAAAGTTTCGTTTGTTTATATTGCCATCCTGAGATAATCGTCTCCATGCTCCAAATCCATTTTAAAGCCATTTCAAAGGCATTTTGCGCATAAATGAAATGATCACATTTTTCTCCAAAACTATAACACATGCAAGCTTGTCCTGTTTGGTGGAGATGATATTTGGTAAAATAAGTAGAAATCCACTAAAAGTTTTGTTTGGTTATCTTGCAATCCCGAGATAATCGTCTCCATGCTCCAAATCTATTTTAAAGCCATTTCAAAGGCATTGTGCGCATAAATGAAATGATCACATTTTTCTCCAAAACTATAACAGATGCAAGCTTGTCCTGTTTGGAGGGGATGATATTTAATAAAATAATTAGAAATCCACTAAAAGTTTTGTTTGGTTATCTTGCAATCCCGAGATAATCGTCTCCATGCTTCAAAACCATTTTAAAGCCATTTTTAAGGCATTTCGCGCATAAATGAAATGATCACATTTTTCTCCAAAACTATAACAGATGCAAGCTTGTCCTGTTTGGTGGAGATAATATTTAATAAAATAAGTAGAAACCTACTAAAAGTTTCGTTTGTTTATATTGCAATCCTGAGATAATCGTCTCCATGCTCCAAATCCATTTTAAAGCCATTTCAAAGGCATTTCGCGCATAAATGAAATGATCACATTTTTCTCCAAAACTATAACACATGCAAGCTTGTCCTGTTTGGTGGAGATGATATTTAATAAAATAAGTAGAAATCCACTAAAAGTTTTATTTGGTTATCTTGCAATCCCAAGATAATCGTTTCCATGCTCCAAATCCATTTTAAAGCCATTTTTAAGGCATTTCGCGCATAAATGAAATGATCACATTTTTCTCCAAAACTATAACAGATGCAAGCTTGTCCTGTTTGGAGGGGATGATATTTAATAAAATAATTAGAAATCCACTAAAAGTTGTGTTTGGTTATCTTGCAATCCCGAGATAATCGTCTCCATGCTTCAAAACCATTTTAAAGCCATTTTAAGGCATTTCGCGCATAAATGAAATGATCACATTTTTCTCCAAAACTATAACAGATGCAAGCTTGTCCTGTTTGGTGGAGATGATATTTAAAAAAAATAAGTAGAAATCCACTAAAAGTTTTGTTTGGTTATCTTGCAATCCCGAGATAGTCGTCTCCGTGCTCCAAACCCTTTTTAAAGCCATTTTTAAGGCATTTCGCGCATAAATGAAATGATCACATTTTTCTCCAAAACTATAACAGATGCAAGCTTGTCCTGTTTGGTGGGGATAATATTTAATAAAATAAGTAGAAATCCACTAAAAGTTTTGTTTGGCGCCCCCCATGGTTTTAGAGCATTGACTCTTCTAAGAGTCCTAAGAGTCCTGCTTACACTGATGGGGTGCAGCTGTGGGACCCTATTTTAAGAGATGATGTCCTCCACCGAACTCTCAAAAAGCTGAAAGGGTCTTCAGTAGAGATGGATAGTCGAGCTGGGCTATCAGACGGTCACCTCTGTAGCTGTAGTGTCATTTTTCCTATGGTCCAATGTGTAAATTAAACAAAAAAGTGCACGTTTGTTATGATGTCCAAGATGGGGACCAGGATGTGGACATAATAAAAAATTAGGGAACATGATAGGAGACATTTCTACAATACATATAATCATTCTTATCTATCTAATACGATCACAACATCTCTCCATTCCTGCAGTCCACCACAAGGACCACTCTCTCTAATCCCTGAAAAATGAAATCATCCTCAGTGACGAAGAGAGGGGGCTAAGCGCCCCCCATGGTCTCAGAGCATTGACTCTTCTAAGAGTCCTAAGAGTCCTGCTCACACTGATGGGGTGCAGCTGTGGGACCCTATTTTCAGAGATGATGTCCTCCACCCAACTCTCAAAAAGCTGAAAGGGTCTTCAGTAGAGATGGATAGTCGAGCTGGGCTATCAGACGGTCACCTCTGTAGCTGTAGTGTCATTTTTCCTATGGTCCAATGTGTAAATTAAACAAAAAAGTGCACGTTTGTTATGATTTCCAAGATGGGGACCAGGATGTGGACATAATAAAAAAATAGGGAACATGATAGGAGACATTTCTACAATACATATAATTATTCTTATCTATCTAATACGATGACAACAGCTCTCCATACCTGCAGTCCACCACAAGGACCACCCTCTCTAATCCCTGAAAAATGAAATCATCCTCAGTGACGAAGAGAGGGGGCTAAGCGCACCCCATGGTCTCAAAACATTGACTCTTCTAAGAGTCCTAAGAGTCCTGCTCACACTGATGGGGTGCAGCTGTGGGACCCTATTTTCAGAGATGATGTCCTCCACCCAACTCTCAAAAAGCTGAAAGGGTCTTCAGTAGAGATGGATAGTCGAGCTAGGCTATCAGACGGTCACCTCTGTAGCTGTAGTGTCATTTTTCCTATGGTCCAATGTGTAAATTAAACAAAAAAGTGCACGTTTGTTATGATTTCCAAGATGGGGACCAGGATGTGGACATAATAAAAAAATAGGGAACATGATAGGAGACATTTCTACAATACATATAATCATTCTTATCTATCTAATACGATGACAACAGCTCTCCATACCTGCAGTCCACCACAAGGACCACCCTCTCTATTCCCTGAAAAGTGAAATCATCCTCAGTGACGAAGAGAGGGGGCTAAGCGCCCCCCATGGTCTCAGAGCATTGACTCTTCTAAGAGTCCTAAGAGTCCTGCTCACACTGATGGGGTGCAGCTGTGGGACCCTATTTTCAGAGATGATGTTCTCCACCAAACTCTCAAAAAGCTGAAAGGGTCTTCAGTAGAGATGGATAGACGAGCTGGGCTATCAGACGGTCACCTCTGTACCTGTAGTGTCATTTTTCCTATGGTCCAATGTGTAAATTAAACAAAAAAGTGCACGTTTGTTATGATGTCCAAGATGGGGACCAGGATGTGGACATAATAAAAAATTAGGGAACATGATAGGAGACATTTCTACAATACATATAATCATTCTTATCTATTTAATACGATGACAACAGCTCTCCATACCTGCAGTCCACCACAAGGACCACCCTCTCTAATCCCTGAAAAATGAAATCATCCTCAGTGACGAAGAGAGGGGGCTAAGCGCACCCCATGGTCTCAAAACATTGACTCTTCTAAGAGTCCTAAGAGTCCTGCTCACACTGATGGGGTGCAGCTGTGGGACCCTATTTTCAGAGATGATGTCCTCCACCCAACTCTCAAAAAGCTGAAAGGGTCTTCAGTAGAGATGGATAGTCGAGCTGGGCTATCAGACGGTCACCTCTGTAGCTGTAGTGTCATTTTTCCTATGGTCCAATGTGTAAATTAAACAAAAAAGTGCACGTTTGTTATGATTTCCAAGATGGGGACCAGGATGTGGACATAATAAAAAAATAGGGAACATGATAGGAGACATTTCTACAATACATATAATCATTCTTATCTATCTAATACGATGACAACAGCTCTCCATACCTGCAGTCCACCACAAGGACCACCCTCTCTATTCCCTGAAAAGTGAAATCATCCTCAGTGACGAAGAGAGGGGGCTAAGCGCCCCTCATGGTCTCAGAGCATTGACTCTTCTAAGAGTCCTAAGAGTCCTGCTCACACTGATGGGGTGCAGCTGTGGGACCCTATTTTCAGAGATGATGTTCTCCACCAAACTCTCAAAAAGCTGAAAGGGTCTTCAGTAGAGATGGATAGTCGAGCTGGGCTATCAGACGGTCACCTCTGTACCTGTAGTGTCATTTTTCCTATGGTCCAATGTGTAAATTAAACAAAAAAGTGCACGTTTGTTATGATGTCCAAGATGGGGACCAGGATGTGGACATAATAAAAAATTAGGGAACATGATAGGAGACATTTCTACAATACATATAATAATTCTTATCTATTTAATACGATGACAACAGCTCTCCATACCTGCAGTCCACCACAAGGACCACCCTCTCTAATCCCTGAAAAATGAAATCATCCTCAGTGACGAAGAGAGGGGGCTAAGCGCCCCCCATGGTCTCAGAGCATTGACTCTTCTAAGAGTCCTAAGAGTCCTGCTCACACTGATGGGGTGCAGCTGTGGGACCCTATTTTCAGAGATGATGTCCTCCACCCAACTCTCAAAAAGCTGAAAGGGTCTTCAGTAGAGATGGATTGTCGAGCTGGGCTATCAGACGGTCACCTCTGTAGCTGTAGTGTCATTTTTCCTATGGTCCAATGTGTAAATTAAACAAAAAAGTGCACGTTTGTTATGATGTCCAAGATGGGGACCAGGATGTGGACATAATAAAAAATTAGGGAACATGATAGGAGACATTTCTACAATACATATAATCATTCTTATCTATCTAATACGATAACAGCTCTCCATACCAGCAGTCCACCACAAGGACCACCCTCTCTAATCCCTGAAAAATGAAATCATCCTCAGTGACGAAGAGAGGGGGCTAAGTGCCCCCAATGGTCTCAGAGCATTGACTCTTCTAAGAGTCCTAAGAGTCCTGCTCACACTGATGGGGTGCAGCTGTGGGACCCTATTTTCAGAGATGATGTCCTCCACCCAACTCTCAAAAAGCTGAAAGGGTCTTCAGTAGAGATGGATAGTCTAACTGGGCTATCAGACGGTCACCTCTGTAGCTGTAGTGTCATTTTTCCTATGGTCCAATGTGTAAATTAAACAAAAAAGTGCACGTTTGTTATGATGTCCAAGATGGGGACCAGGATGTGGACATAATAAGAAATTAGGGAACATGATAGGAGACATTTCTACAATACATATAATCATTCTTATCTATCTAATACGATGACAACAGCTCTCCATACCTGCAGTCCACCACAAGGACCACCCTCTCTAATCCCTGAAAAATGAAATCATCCTCAGTGACGAAGAGAGGGGGCTAAGTGCCCCCAATGGTCTCAGAGCATTGACTCTTCTAAGAGTCCTAAGAGTCCTGCTCACACTGATGGGGTGCAGCTGTGGGACCCTATTTTCAGAGATGATGTCCTCCACCCAACTCTCAAAAAGCTGAAAGGGTCTTCAGTAGAGATGGATAGTCGAGCTGGGCTATCAGACGGTCACCTCTGTAGCTGTAGTGTCATTTTTCCTATGGTCCAATGTGTAAATTAAACAAAAAAGTGCACGTTTGTTATGATGTCCAAGATGGGGACCAGGATGTGGACATAATAAAAAATTAGGGAACATGATAGGAAACATTTCTACAATACATATAATCATTCTTATCTATCTAATACGATGACAACAGCTCTCCATACCTGCAGTCCACCACAAGGACCACCCTCTCTAATCCCTGAAAAATGAAATCATCCTCAGTGACGAAGAGAGGGGGCTAAGCGCCCCCATGGTCTCAGAGCATTAACTCTTCTAAGAGTCCTAAGAGTCCTGCTCACACTGATGGGGTGCAGCTGTGGGACCCTATTTTCAGAGATGATGTCCTCCACCCAACTCTCAAAAAGCTGAAAGGGTCTTCAGTAGAGAAGGATAGTCGAGCTGGGCTATCAGACGGTCACCTCTGTAGCTGTAGTGTCATTTTTCCTATGGTCCAATGTGTAAATTAAACAAAAAAGTGCACGTTTGTTATGATGTCCAAGATGGGGACCAGGATGTGGACATAATAAAAAATTAGGGAACATGATAGGAGACATTTCTACAATACATATAATCATTCTTATCTATCTAATATGATGACAACAGCTCTCCATACCTGCAGTCCACCACCCTCTCTAATCCCTGAAAAATGAAATCATCCTCAGTGACGAAGAGAGGGGGCCAAGCGCCCCCCATGGATTTAGAGCATTGACTCTTCTAAGAGTCCTAAGAGTCCTGCTTACACTGATGGGGTGCAGCTGTGGGACCCTATTTTCAGAGATGATGTCCTCCACCCAACTCTCAAAAAGCTGAAAGGGTCTTCAGTAGAGATGGATAGTCGAGCTGGGCTATCAGACGGTCACCTCTGTAGCTGTAGTGTCATTTTTCCTATGGTCCAATGTGTAAATTAAACAAAAAAGTGCACGTTTGTTATGATGTCCAAGATGGGGACCAGGATGTGGACATAATAAAAAATTAGGGAACATGATAGGAGACATTTCTACAATACATATAATCATTCTTATCTATTTAATACGATGACAACAGCTCTCCATACCTGCAGTCCACCACAAGAACCACCCTCTCTAATCCCTGAAAAATGAAATCATCCTCAGTGACGAAGAGAGGGGGCTAAGCGCCCCCCATGGTCTCAGAGCATTGACTCTTCTAAGAGTCCTAAGAGTCCTGCTCACACTGATGGGGTGCAGCTGTGGGACCCTATTTTCAGAGATGATGTCCTCCACCCAACTCTCAAAAAGCTGAAAGGGTCTTCAGTAGAGTCGGATAGTCGAGCTGGGCTATCAGACGGTCACCTCTGTAGCTGTAGTGTCATTTTTCCTATGGTCCAATGTGTAAATTAAACAAAAAAGTGCACGTTTGTTATGATGTCCAAGATGGGGACCAGGATGTGGACATAATAAAAAATTAGGGAACATGATAGGAGATATTTCTACAATACATATAATCATTCTTATCTATCTAATACGATGACAACAGCTCTCCATACCTGCAGTCCACCACAAGGACCACCCTCTCTAATCCCTGAAAAATGAAATCATCCTCAGTGACGAAGAGAGGGGGCTAAGCGCCCCCATGGTCTCAGAGCATTAACTCTTCTAAGAGTCCTAAGAGTCCTGCTCACACTGATGGGGTGCAGCTGTGGGACCCTATTTTCAGAGATGATGTCCTCCACCCAACTCTCAAAAAGCTGAAAGGGTCTTCAGTAGAGATGGATAGTCGAGCTGGGCTATCAGACGGTCACCTCTGTAGCTGTAGTGTCATTTTTCCTATGGTCCAATGTGTAAATTAAACAAAAAAGTGCACGTTTGTTATGATGTCCAAGATGGGGACCAGGATGTGGACATAATAAAAAATTAGGGAACATGATAGGAGACATTTCTACAATACATATAATCATTCTTATCTATCTAATATGATGATAACAGCTCTCCATATCTGCAGTCCACCACAAGTACCACCCTCTCTAATCCCTGAAAAATGAAATCATCCTCAGTGATGAAGAGAGGGGGCTAAGTGCCCCCAATGGTCTCAGAGCATTGACTCTTCTAAGAGTCCTAAGAGTCCTGCTCACACTGATGGGGTGCAGCTGTGGGACCCTATTTTCAGAGATGATGTCCTCCACCCAACTCTCAAAAAGCTGAAAGGGTCTTCAGTAGAGATGGATAGTCGAGCTGGGCTATCAGACGGTCACCTCTGTAGCTGTAGTGTCATTTTTCCTATGGTCCAATGTGTAAATTAAACAAAAAAGTGCACGTTTGTTATGATGTTCAAGATGGGGACCAGGATGTGGACATAATAAAAAATTAGGGAACATGATAGGAGACATTTCTACAATACATATAATCATTCTTATCTATCTAATACGATCACAACAGCTCTCCATACCTGCAGTCCACCACAAGGACCACTCTCTCTAATCCCTGAAAAATGAAATCATCCTCAGTGACGAAGAGAGGGGGCTAAGCGCCCCCCATGGTCTCAGAGCATTGACTCTTCTAAGAGTCCTAAGATTCCTGCTCACACTGATGGGGTGCAGCTGTGGGACCCTATTTTCAGAGATGATGTCCTCCACCCAACTCTCAAAAAGCTGAAAGGGTCTTCAGTAGAGATGGATAGTCGAGCTGGGCTATCAGACGGTCACCTCTGTAGCTGTAGTGTCATTTTTCCTATGGTCCAATGTGTAAATTAAACAAAAAAGTGCACGTTTGTTATGATGTCCAAGATGGGGACCAGGATGTGGACATAATAAAAAATTAGGGAACATGATAGGAGACATTTCTACAATACATATAATCATTCTTATCTATCTAATACGATGACAACAGCTCTCCATACCTGCAGTCCACCACAAGGACCACCCTCTCTAATCCCTGAAAAATGAAATCATCCTCAGTGACGAAGAGAGGGGGCTAAGCGCCCCCATGGTCTCAGAGCATTAACTCTTCTAAGAGTCCTAAGAGTCCTGCTCACACTGATGGGGTGCAGCTGTGGGACTCTATTTTCAGAGATGATGTCCTCCACCCAACTCTCAAAAAGCTGAAAGGGTCTTCAGTAGAGATGGATAGTCGAGCTGGGCTATCAGACGGTCACCTCTGTAGCTGTAGTGTCATTTTTCCTATGGTCCAATGTGTAAATTAAACAAAAAAGTGCACGTTTGTTATGA
The DNA here is from genome assembly GCF_048569485.1 of Anomaloglossus baeobatrachus. Classification (NCBI taxonomy): domain Eukaryota; kingdom Metazoa; phylum Chordata; class Amphibia; order Anura; family Aromobatidae; genus Anomaloglossus; species Anomaloglossus baeobatrachus. Next base: position 226,375 of record NW_027443337.1, on the reverse strand, counting down.
TGTCCAAGATGGGGACCAGGATGTGGACATAATAAAAAATTAGGGAACATGATAGGAGACATTTCTACAATACATATAATCATTCTTATCTATCTAATACGATGACAACAGCTCTCCATACCTGCAGTCCACCACAAGGACCACCCTCTCTAATCCCTGAAAAATGAAATCATCCTCAGGGACGAAGAGAGGGGGCTAAGCGCCCCCCATGGTTTTAGAGCATTGACTCTTCTAAGAGTCCTAAGAGTCCTGCTTACACTGATGGGGTGCAGCTGTGGGACCCTATTTTAAGAGATGATGTCCTCCACCCAACTCTCAAAAAGCTGAAAGGGTCTTCAGTAGAGATGGATAGTCGAGCTGGGCTATCAGACGGTCACCTCTGTAGCTGTAGTGTCATTTTTCCTATGGTCCAATGTGTAAATTAAACAAAAAAGTGCACGTTTGTTATGATGTCCAAGATGGGGACCAGGATGTGGACATAATAAAAAATTAGGGAACATGATAGGAGAAATTTCTACAATACATATAATCATTCTTATCTATCTAATACGATGACAACAGCTCTCCATACCTGCAGTCCACCACAAGGACCACCCTCTCTAATCCCTGAAAAATGAAATCATCCTCAGTGACGAAGAGAGGGGGCTAAGCGCCCCCATGGTCTCAGAGCATTAACTCTTCTAAGAGTCCTAAGAGTTCTGCTCACACTGATGGGGTGCAGCTGTGGGACCCTATTTTCAGAGATGACGTCCTCCACCCAACTCTCAAAAAGCTGAAAGGGTCTTCAGTAGAGATGGATAGTCGAGCTGGGCTATCAGACGGTCACCTCTGTAGCTGTAGTGTCATTTTTCCTATGGTCCAATGTGTAAATTAAACAAAAAAGTGCACGTTTGTTATGATGTCCAAGATGGGGACCAGGATGTGGACATAATAAAAAATTAGGGAACATGATAGGAGACATTTCTACAATACATATAATCATTCTTATCTATCTAATACGATGACAACAGCTCTCCATACCTGCAGTCCACCACAAGGACCACCCTCTCTAATCCCTGAAAAATGAAATCATCCTCAGGGACGAAGAGAGGGGGCTAAGCGCCCCCCATGGTTTTAGAGCATTGACTCTTCTAAGAGTCCTAAGAGTCCTGCTTACACTGATGGGGTGCAGCTGTGGGACCCTATTTTCAGAGATGATGTTCTCCACCCAACTCTCAAAAAGCTGAAAGGGTCTTCAGTAGAGATGGATAGTCGAGCTGGGCTATCAGACGGTCACCTCTGTAGCTGTAGTGTCATTTTTCCTATGGTCCAATGTGTAAATTAAACAAAAAAGTGCACGTTTGTTATGATGTCCAAGATGGGGACCAGGATGTGGACATAATAAAAAATTAGGGAACATGATAGGAGACATTTCTACAATACATATAATCATTCTTATCTATCTAATACGATGACAACAGCTCTCCATACCTGCAGTCCACCACAAGGACCACCCTCTCTAATCCCTGAAAAATGAAATCATCCTCAGTGACGAAGAGAGGGGGCTAAGCGCCCCCATGGTCTCAGAGCATTAACTCTTCTAAGAGTCCTAAGAGTCCTGCTCACACTGATGGGGTGCAGCTGTGGGACTCTATTTTCAGAGATGATGTCCTCCACCCAACTCTCAAAAAGCTGAAAGGGTCTTCAGTAGAGATGGATAGTCGAGCTGGGCTATCAGACGGTCACCTCTGTAGCTGTAGTGTCATTTTTCCTATGGTCCAATGTGTAAATTAAACAAAAAAGTGCACGTTTGTTATGATGTCCAAGATGGGGACCAGGATGTGGACATAATAAAAAATTAGGGAACATGATAGGAGACATTTCTACAATACATATAATCATTCTTATCTATCTAATACGATGACAACAGCTCTCCATACCTGCAGTCCACCACAAGGACCACCCTCTCTAATCCCTGAAAAATGAAATCATCCTCAGGGACGAAGAGAGGGGGCTAAGCGCCCCCCATGGTTTTAGAGCATTGACTCTTCTAAGAGTCCTAAGAGTCCTGCTTACACTGATGGGGTGCAGCTGTGGGACCCTATTTTAAGAGATGATGTCCTCCACCCAACTCTCAAAAAGCTGAAAGGGTCTTCAGTAGAGATGGATAGTCGAGCTGGGCTATCAGACGGTCACCTCTGTAGCTGTAGTGTCATTTTTCCTATGGTCCAATGTGTAAATTAAACAAAAAAGTGCACGTTTGTTATGATGTCCAAGATGGGGACCAGGATGTGGACATAATAAAAAATTAGGGAACATGATAGGAGACATTTCTACAATACATATAATCATTCTTATCTATCTAATACGATGACAACAGCTCTCCATGCCTGCAGTCCACCACAAGGACCACCCTCTCTAATCCCTGAAAAATGAAATCATCCTCAGGGACGAAGAGAGGGGGCTAAGCGCCCCCCATGGTTTTAGAGCATTGACTCTTCTAAGAGTCCTAAGAGTCCTGCTTACACTGATGGGGTGCAGCTGTGGGACCCTATTTTAAGAGATGATGTCCTCCACCCAACTCTCAAAAAGCTGAAAGGGTCTTCAGTAGAGATGGATAGTCGAGCTGGGCTATCAGACGGTCACCTCTGTAGCTGTAGTGTCATTTTTCCTATGGTCCAATGTGTAAATTAAACAAAAAAGTGCACGTTTGTTATGATGTCCAAGATGGGGACCAGGATGTGGACATAATAAAAAATTAGGGAACATGATAGGAGACATTTCTACAATACATATAATCATTCTTATCTATCTAATACGATGACAACAGCTCTCCATACCTGCAGTCCACCACAAGGACCACCCTCTCTATTCCCTGAAAAGTGAAATCATCCTCAGTGACGAAGAGAGGGGGCTAAGCGCCCCCATGGTCTCAGAGCATTAACTCTTCTAAGAGTCCTTGTGGTGGACTGCAGGTATGGAGAGCTGTTGTCATCGTATTAGATAGATAAGAATGATTATATGTATTGTAGAAATGTCTCCTATCATGTTCCCTAATTTTTTATTATGTCCACATCCTGGTCCCCATCTTGGACATCATAACAAACGTGCACTTTTTTGTTTAATTTACACATTGGACCATAGGAAAAATGACACTACAGCTACAGAGGTGACCGTCTGATAGCCCAGCTCGACTATCCATCTCTACTGAAGACCCTTTCAGCTTTTTGAGAGTTGGGTGGAGGACATCATCTCTGAAAATAGAGTCCCACAGCTGCACCCCATCAGTGTGAGCAGGACTCTTAGGACTCTTAGAAGAGTTAATGCTCTGAGACCATGGGGGCGCTTAGCCCCCTCTCTTCGTCACTGAGGATGATTTCATTTTTCAGGGATTAGAGAGGGTGGTCCTTGTGGTGGACTGCAGGTATGGAGAGCTGTTGTCATCGTATTAGATAGATAAGAATGATTATATGTATTGTAGAAATGTCTCCTATCATGTTCCCTAATTTTTTATTATGTCCACATCCTGGTCCCCATCTTGGACATCATAACAAACGTGCACTTTTTTGTTTAATTTACACATTGGACCATAGGAAAAATGACACTACAGCTACAGAGGTGACCGTCTGATAGCCCAGCTCGACTATCCATCTCTACTGAAGACCCTTTCAGCTTTTTGAGAGTTGGGTGGAGAACATCATCTCTGAAAATAGGGTCCCACAGCTGCACCCCATCAGTGTAAGCAGGACTCTTAGGACTCTTAGAAGAGTCAATGCTCTAAAACCATGGGGGGCGCTTAGCCCCCTCTCTTCGTCCCTGAGGATGATTTCATTTTTCAGGGATTAGAGAGGGTGGTCCTTGTGGTGGACTGCAGGTATGGAGAGCTGTTGTCATCGTATTAGATAGATAAGAATGATTATATGTATTGTAGAAATGTCTCCTATCATGTTCCCTAATTTTTTATTATGTCCACATCCTGGTCCCCATCTTGGACATCATAACAAACGTGCACTTTTTTGTTTAATTTACACATTGGACCATAGGAAAAATGACACTACAGCTACAGAGGTGACCGTCTGATAGCCCAGCTCGACTATCCATCTCTACTGAAGACCCTTTCAGCTTTTTGAGAGTTGGGTGGAGGACGTCATCTCTGAAAATAGGGTCCCACAGCTGCACCCCATCAGTGTGAGCAGGACTCTTAGGACTCTTAGAAGAGTTAATGCTCTGAGACCATGGGGGCGCTTAGCCCCCTCTCTTCGTCACTGAGGATGATTTCATTTTTCAGGGATTAGAGAGGGTGGTCCTTGTGGTGGACTGCAGGTATGGAGAGCTGTTGTCATCGTATTAGATAGATAAGAATGATTATATGTATTGTAGAAATGTCTCCTATCATGTTCCCTAATTTTTTATTATGTCCACATCCTGGTCCCCATCTTGGACATCATAACAAACGTGCACTTTTTTGTTTAATTTACACATTGGACCATAGGTAAAATGACACTACAGCTACAGAGGTGACCGTCTGATAGCCCAGCTCGACTATCCATCTCTACTGAAGACCCTTTCAGCTTTTTGAGAGTTGGGTGGAGGACATCATCTCTTAAAATAGGGTCCCACAGCTGCACCCCATCAGTGTAAGCAGGACTCTTAGGACTCTTAGAAGAGTCAATGCTCTAAAACCATGGGGGGCGCTTAGCCCCCTCTCTTCGTCCCTGAGGATGATTTCATTTTTCAGGGATTAGAGAGGGTGGTCCTTGTGGTGGACTGCAGGTATGGAGAGCTGTTGTCATCGTATTAGATAGATAAGAATGATTATATGTATTGTAGAAATGTCTCCTATCATGTTCCCTAATTTTTTATTATGTCCACATCCTGGTCCCCATCTTGGACATCATAACAAACGTGCACTTTTTTGTTTAATTTACACATTGGACCATAGGAAAAATGACACTACAGCTACAGAGGTGACCGTCTGATAGCCCAGCTCGACTATCCATCTCTACTGAAGACCCTTTCAGCTTTTTGAGAGTTGGGTGGAGGACATCATCTCTGAAAATAGAGTCCCACAGCTGCACCCCATCAGTGTGAGCAGGACTCTTAGGACTCTTAGAAGAGTTAATGCTCTGAGACCATGGGGGCGCTTAGCCCCCTCTCTTCGTCACTGAGGATGATTTCATTTTTCAGGGATTAGAGAGGGTGGTCCTTGTGGTGGACTGCAGGTATGGAGAGCTGTTGTCATCGTATTAGATAGATAAGAATGATTATATGTATTGTAGAAATGTCTCCTATCATGTTCCCTAATTTTTTATTATGTCCACATCCTGGTCCCCATCTTGGACATCATAACAAACGTGCACTTTTTTGTTTAATTTACACATTGGACCATAGGAAAAATGACACTACAGCTACAGAGGTGACCGTCTGATAGCCCAGCTCGACTATCCATCTCTACTGAAGACCCTTTCAGCTTTTTGAGAGTTGGGTGGAGGACATCATCTCTGAAAATAGGGTCCCACAGCTGCACCCCATCAGTGTGAGCAGGACTCTTAGGACTCTTAGAAGAGTCAATGCTCTGAGACCATTGGGGGCACTTAGCCCCCTCTCTTCATCACTGAGGATGATTTCATTTTTCAGGGATTAGAGAGGGTGGTCCTTGTGGTGGACTGCAGATATGGAGAGCTGTTGTCATCGTATTAGATAGATAAGAATGATTATATGTATTGTAGAAATGTCTCCTATCATGTTCCCTAATTTTTTATTATGTCCACATCCTGGTCCCCATCTTGGACATCATAACAAACGTGCACTTTTTTGTTTAATTTACACATTGGACCATAGGAAAAATGACACTACAGCTACAGAGGTGACCGTCTGATAGCCCAGCTCGACTATCCATCTCTACTGAAGACCCTTTCAGCTTTTTGAGAGTTGGGTGGAGGACATCATCTCTGAAAATAGGGTCCCACAGCTGCACCCCATCAGTGTGAGCAGGACTCTTAGGACTCTTAGAAGAGTCAATGCTCTGAGACCATGGGGGGCGCTTAGCCCCCTCTCTTCGTCACTGAGGATGATTTCACTTTTCAGGGAATAGAGAGGGTGGTCCTTGTGGTGGACTGCAGGTATGGAGAGCTGTTGTCATCGTATTAGATAGATAAGAATGATTATATGTATTGTAGAAATGTCTCCTATCATGTTCCCTATTTTTTTATTATGTCCACATCCTGGTCCCCATCTTGGAAATCATAACAAACGTGCACTTTTTTGTTTAATTTACACATTGGACCATAGGAAAAATGACACTACAGCTACAGAGGTGACCGTCTGATAGCCCAGCTCGACTATCCATCTCTACTGAAGACCCTTTCAGCTTTTTGAGAGTTGGGTGGAGGACATCATCTCTGAAAATAGGGTCCCACAGCTGCACCCCATCAGTGTGAGCAGGAATCTTAGGACTCTTAGAAGAGTCAATGCTCTGAGACCATGGGGGGCGCTTAGCCCCCTCTCTTCGTCACTGAGGATGATTTCATTTTTCAGGGATTAGAGAGAGTGGTCCTTGTGGTGGACTGCAGGTATGGAGAGCTGTTGTGATCGTATTAGATAGATAAAAATGATTATATTTATTGTAGAAATGTCTCCTATCATGTTCCCTAATTTTTTATTATGTCCACATCCTGGTCCCCATCTTGAACATCATAACAAACGTGCACTTTTTTGTTTAATTTACACATTGGACCATAGGAAAAATGACACTACAGCTACAGAGGTGACCGTCTGATAGCCCAGCTGGACTATCCATCTCTACTGAAGACCCTTTCAGCTTTTTGAGAGTTGGGTGGAGGACATCATCTCTGAAAATAGGGTCCCACAGCTGCACCCCATCAGTGTGAGCAGGACTCTTAGGACTCTTAGAAGAGTCAATGCTCTGAGACCATTGGGGGCACTTAGCCCCCTCTCTTCATCACTGAGGATGATTTCATTTTTCAGGGATTAGAGAGGGTGGTCCTTGTGGTGGACTGCAGATATGGAGAGCTGTTATCATCATATTAGATAGATAAGAATGATTATATGTATTGTAGAAATGTCTCCTATCATGTTCCCTAATTTTTTATTATGTCCACATCCTGGTCCCCATCTTGGACATCATAACAAACGTGCACTTTTTTGTTTAATTTACACATTGGACCATAGGAAAAATGACACTACAGCTACAGAGGTGACCGTCTGATAGCCCAGCTCGACTATCCATCTCTACTGAAGACCCTTTCAGCTTTTTGAGAGTTGGGTGGAGGACATCATCTCTGAAAATAGGGTCCCACAGCTGCACCCCATCAGTGTGAGCAGGACTCTTAGGACTCTTAGAAGAGTTAATGCTGTGAGACCATGGGGGCGCTTAGCCCCCTCTCTTCGTCACTGAGGATGATTTCATTTTTCAGGGATTAGAGAGGGTGGTCCTTGTGGTGGACTGCAGGTATGGAGAGCTGCTGTCATCGTATTAAATAGATAAGAATGATTATATGTATTGTAGAAATGTCTCCTATCATGTTCCCTAATTTTTTATTATGTCCACATCCTGGTCCCCATCTTGGACATCATAACAAACGTGCACTTTTTTGTTTAATTTACACATTGGACCATAGGAAAAATGACACTACAGCTACAGAGGTGACCGTCTGATAGCCCAGCTCGACTATCCATCTCTACTGAAGACCCTTTCAGCTTTTTGAGAGTTGGGTAGAGAACATCATCTCTGAAAATAGGGTCCCACAGCTGCCCCCCATCAGTGTGAGCAGGACTCTTAGGACTCTTAGAAGAGTCAATGCTCTGAGACCATGGGGGGCGCTTAGCCCCCTCTCTTCGTCACTGAGGATGATTTAATTTTTCAGGGATTAGAGAGAGTGGTCCTTGTGGTGGACTGCAGGTATGGGGAGCTGTTGTGATCGTATTAGATAGATAAGAATGATTATATGTATTGTAGAAATGTCTCCTATCATGTTCCCTAATTTTTTATTATGTCCACATCCTGGTCCCCATCTTGAACATCATAACAAACGTGCACTTTTTTGTTTAATTTACACATTGGACCATAGGAAAAATGACACTACAGCTACAGAGGTGACCGTCTGATAGCCCAGCTCGACTATCCATCTCTACTGAAGACCCTTTCAGCTTTTTGAGAGTTGGGTGGAGGACATCATCTCTGAAAATAGGGTCCCACAGCTGCACCCCATCAGTGTAAGCAGGACTCTTAGGACTCTTAGAAGAGTCAATGCTCTAAATCCATGGGGGGCGCTTAGCCCCCTCTCTTCGTCCCTGAGGATGATTTCATTTTTCAGGGATTAGAGAGGGTGGTCCTTGTGGTGGACTGCAGGTATGGAGAGCTGTTGTCATCGTATTAGATAGATAAGAATGATTATATGTATTGTAGAAATGTCTCCTATCATGTTCCCTAATTTCTTATTATGTCCACATCCTGGTCCCCATCTTGGACATCATAACAAACGTGCACTTTTTTGTTTAATTTACACATTGGACCATAGGAAAAATGACACTACAGCTACAGAGGTGACCGTCTGATAGCCCAGCTCGACTATCCATCTCTACTGAAGACCCTTTCAGCTTTTTGAGAGTTGGGTGGAGGACATCATCTCTGAAAATAGGGTCCCACAGCTTCACCCCATCAGTGTGAGCAGGACTCTTAGGACTCTTAGAAGAGTCAATGCTCTGGTACCATGGGGGGCGCTTGGCCCCCTCTCTTCGTCACTGAGGATGATTTCATTTTTCAGGGATTAGAGAGGGTGGTCCTTGTGGTGGACTGCAGGTATGGAGAGCTGTTGTCATCGTATTAGATAGATAAGAATGATTATATGTATTGTAGAAATGTCTCCTATCATGTTCCCTAATTTTTTATTATGTCCACATCCTGGTCCCCATCTTGGACATCATAACAAACGTGCACTTTTTTGTTTAATTTACACATTGGACCATAGGAAAAATGACACTACAGCTACAGAGGTGACCGTCTGATAGCCCAGCTCGACTATCCTTCTCTACTGAAGACCCTTTCAGCTTTTTGAGAGTTGGGTGGAGGACATCATCTCTGAAAATAGGGTCCCACAGCTGCACCCCATCAGTGTAAGCAGGACTCTTAGGACTCTTAGAAGAGTCAATGCTCTAAATCCATGGGGGGCGCTTAGCCCCCTCTCTTCGTCCCTGAGGATGATTTCATTTTTCAGGGATTAGAGAGGGTGGTCCTTGTGGTGGACTGCAGGTATGGAGAGCTGTTGTCATCGTATTAGATAGATAAGAATGATTATATGTATTGTAGAAATGTCTCCTATCATGTTCCCTAATTTCTTATTATGTCCACATCCTGGTCCCCATCTTGGAAATCATAACAAACGTGCACTTTTTTGTTTAATTTACACATTGGACCATAGGAAAAATGACACTACAGCTACAGAGGTGACCGTCTGATAGCCCAGCTCGACTATCCATCTCTACTGAAGACCCTTTCAGCTTTTTGAGAGTTGGGTGGAGGACATCATCTCTGAAAATAGGGTCCCACAGCTTCACCCCATCAGTGTGAGCAGGACTCTTAGGACTCTTAGAAGAGTCAATGCTCTGGTACCATGGGGGGCGCTTGGCCCCCTCTCTTCGTCACTGAGGATGATTTCATTTTTCAGGGATTAGAGAGGGTGGTCCTTGTGGTGGACTGCAGGTATGGAGAGCTGTTGTCATCGTATTAGATAGATAAGAATGATTATATGTATTGTAGAAATGTCTCCTATCATGTTCCCTAATTTTTTATTATGTCCACATCCTGGTCCCCATCTTGGACATCATAACAAACGTGCACTTTTTTGTTTAATTTACACATTGGACCATAGGAAAAATGACACTACAGCTACAGAGGTGACCGTCTGATAGCCCAGCTCGACTATCCTTCTCTACTGAAGACCCTTTCAGCTTTTTGAGAGTTGGGTGGAGGACATCATCTCTGAAAATAGGGTCCCACAGCTGCACCCCATCAGTGTGAGCAGGACTCTTAGGACTCTTAGAAGAGTTAATGCTCTGAGACCATGGGGGCGCTTAGCCCCCTCTCTTCGTCACTGAGGATGATTTCATTTTTCAGGGATTAGAGAGGGTGGTCCTTGTGGTGGACTGCAGGTATGGAGAGCTGTTGTCATCGTATTAGATAGATAAGAATGATTATATGTATTGTAGAAATGTCTCCTATCATGTTCCCTAATTTTTTATTATGTCCACATCCTGGTCCCCATCTTGGACATCATAACAAACGTGCACTTTTTTGTTTAATTTACACATTGGACCATAGGAAAAATGACACTACAGCTACAGAGGTGACCGTCTGATAGCCCAGCTCGACTATCCATCTCTACTGAAGACCCTTTCAGCTTTTTGAGAGTTGGGTGGAGGACATCATCTCTGAAAATAGGGTCCCACAGCTGCACCCCATCAGTGTGAGCAGGACTCTTAGGACTCTTAGAAGAGTCAATGCTCTGAGACCATTGGGGGCACTTAGCCCCCTCTCTTCGTCACTGAGGATGATTTCATTTTTCAGGGATTAGAGAGGGTGGTCCTTGTGGTGGACTGCAGGTATGGAGAGCTGTTGTCATCGTATTAGATAGATAAGAATGATTATATGTATTGTAGAAATGTCTCCTATCATGTTCCCTAATTTCTTATTATGTCCACATCCTGGTCCCCATCTTGGACATCATAACAAACGTGCACTTTTTTGTTTAATTTACAAATTGGACCATAGGAAAAATGACACTACAGCTACAGAGGTGACCGTCTGATAGCCCAGTTAGACTATCCATCTCTACTGAAGACCCTTTCAGCTTTTTGAGAGTTGGGTGGAGGACATCATTTCTGAAAATAGGGTCCCACAGCTGCACCCCATCAGTGTGAGCAGGACTCTTAGGACTCTTAGAAGAGTCAATGCTCTGAGACCATTGGGGGCACTTAGCCCCCTCTCTTCGTCACTGAGTATGATTTCATTTTTCAGGGATTAGAGAGGGTGGTCCTTGTGGTGGACTGCTGGTATGGAGAGCTGTTATCGTATTAGATAGATAAGAATGATTATATGTATTGTAGAAATGTCTCCTATCATGTTCCCTAATTTTTTATTATGTCCACATCCTGGTCCCCATCTTGGACATCATAACAAACGTGCACTTTTTTGTTTAATTTACACATTGGACCATAGGAAAAATGACACTACAGCTACAGAGGTGACCGTCTGATAGCCCAGCTCGACAATCCATCTCTACTGAAGACCCTTTCAGCTTTTTGAGAGTTGGGTGGAGGACATCATCTCTGAAAATAGGGTCCCACAGCTGCACCCCATCAGTGTGAGCAGGACTCTTAGGACTCTTAGAAGAGTCAATGCTCTGAGACCATGGGGGGCGCTTAGCCCCCTCTCTTCGTCACTGAGGATGATTTCATTTTTCAGGGATTAGAGAGGGTGGTCCTTGTGGTGGACTGCAGGTATGGAGAGCTGTTGTCATCGTGTTAAATAGATAAGAATTATTATATGTATTGTAGAAATGTCTCCTATCATGTTCCCTAATTTTTTATTATGTCCACATCCTGGTCCCCATCTTGGACATCATAACAAACGTGCACTTTTTTGTTTAATTTACACATTGGACCATAGGAAAAATGACACTACAGGTACAGAGGTGACCGTCTGATAGCCCAGCTCGACTATCCATCTCTACTGAAGACCCTTTCAGCTTTTTGAGAGTTTGGTGGAGAACATCATCTCTGAAAATAGGGTCCCACAGCTGCACCCCATCAGTGTGAGCAGGACTCTTAGGACTCTTAGAAGAGTCAATGCTCTGAGACCATGAGGGGCGCTTAGCCCCCTCTCGTCGTCACTGAGGATGATTTCACTTTTCAGGGAATAGAGAGGGTGGTCCTTGTGGTGGACTGCAGGTATGGAGAGCTGTTGTCATCGTATTAGATAGATAAGAATGATTATATGTATTGTAGAAATGTCTCCTATCATGTTCCCTATTTTTTTATTATGTCCACATCCTGGTCCCCATCTTGGAAATCATAACAAACGTGCACTTTTTTGTTTAATTTACACATTGGACCATAGGAAAAATGACACTACAGCTACAGAGGTGACCGTCTGATAGCCCAGCTCGACTATCCATCTCTACTGAAGACCCTTTCAGCTTTTTGAGAGTTGGGTGGAGGACATCATCTCTGAAAATAGGGTCCCACAGCTGCACCCCATCAGTGTGAGCAGGACTCTTAGGACTCTTAGAAGAGTCAATGTTTTGAGACCATGGGGTGCGCTTAGCCCCCTCTCTTCGTCACTGAGGATGATTTCACTTTTCAGGGAATAGAGAGGGTGGTCCTTGTGGTGGACTGCAGGTATGGAGAGCTGTTGTCATCGTATTAGATAGATAAGAATGATTATATGTATTGTAGAAATGTCTCCTATCATGTTCCCTATTTTTTTATTATGTCCACATCCTGGTCCCCATCTTGGAAATCATAACAAACGTGCACTTTTTTGTTTAATTTACACATTGGACCATAGGAAAAATGACACTACAGCTACAGAGGTGACCGTCTGATAGCCTAGCTCGACTATCCATCTCTACTGAAGACCCTTTCAGCTTTTTGAGAGTTGGGTGGAGGACATCATCTCTGAAAATAGGGTCCCACAGCTGCACCCCATCAGTGTGAGCAGGACTCTTAGGACTCTTAGAAGAGTCAATGTTTTGAGACCATGGGGTGCGCTTATCCCCCTCTCTTCGTCACTGAGGATGATTTCATTTTTCAGGGATTAGAGAGGGTGGTCCTTGTGGTGGACTGCAGGTATGGAGAGCTGTTGTCATCGTATTAGATAGATAAGAATAATTATATGTATTGTAGAAATGTCTCCTATCATGTTCCCTATTTTTTTATTATGTCCACATCCTGGTCCCCATCTTGGAAATCATAACAAACGTGCACTTTTTTGTTTAATTTACACATTGGACCATAGGAAAAATGACACTACAGCTACAGAGGTGACCGTCTGATAGCCCAGCTCGACTATCCATCTCTACTGAAGACCCTTTCAGCTTTTTGAGAGTTGGGTGGAGGACATCATCTCTGAAAATAGGGTCCCACAGCTGCACCCCATCAGTGTGAGCAGGACTCTTAGGACTCTTAGAAGAGTCAATGCTCTGAGACCATGGGGGGCGCTTAGCCCCCTCTCTTCGTCACTGAGGATGATTTCATTTTTCAGGGATTAGAGAGAGTGGTCCTTGTGGTGGACTGCAGGAATGGAGAGCTGTTGTGATCGTATTAGATAGATAAGAATGATTATATGTATTGTAGAAATGTCTCCTATCATGTTCCCTAATTTTTTATTATGTCCACATCCTGGTCCCCATCTTGGACATCATAACAAACGTGCACTTTTTTGTTTAATTTACACATTGGACCATAGGAAAAATGACACTACAGCTACAGAGGTGACCGTCTGATAGCCCAGCTCGACTATCCATCTCTACTGAAGACCCTTTCAGCTTTTTGAGAGTTCGGTGGAGGACATCATCTCTTAAAATAGGGTCCCACAGCTGCACCCCATCAGTGTAAGCAGGACTCTTAGGACTCTTAGAAGAGTCAATGCTCTAAAACCATGGGGGGCGCCAAACAAAACTTTTAGTGGATTTCTACTTATTTTATTAAATATTATCCCCACCAAACAGGACAAGCTTGCATCTGTTATAGTTTTGGAGAAAAATGTGATCATTTCATTTATGCGCGAAATGCCTTAAAAATGGCTTTAAAAAGGGTTTGGAGCACGGAGACGACTATCTCGGGATTGCAAGATAACCAAACAAAACTTTTAGTGGATTTCTACTTATTTTTTTTAAATATCATCTCCACCAAACAGGACAAGCTTGCATCTGTTATAGTTTTGGAGAAAAATGTGATCATTTCATTTATGCGCGAAATGCCTTAAAATGGCTTTAAAATGGTTTTGAAGCATGGAGACGATTATCTCGGGATTGCAAGATAACCAAACACAACTTTTAGTGGATTTCTAATTATTTTATTAAATATCATCCCCTCCAAACAGGACAAGCTTGCATCTGTTATAGTTTTGGAGAAAAATGTGATCATTTCATTTATGCGCGAAATGCCTTAAAAATGGCTTTAAAATGGATTTGGAGCATGGAAACGATTATCTTGGGATTGCAAGATAACCAAATAAAACTTTTAGTGGATTTCTACTTATTTTATTAAATATCATCTCCACCAAACAGGACAAGCTTGCATCTGTTATAGTTTTGGAGAAAAATGTGATCATTTCATTTATGCGCGAAATGCCTTTGAAATGGCTTTAAAATGGATTTGGAGCATGGAGACGATTATCTCAGGATTGCAATATAAACAAACGAAACTTTTAGTAGGTTTCTACTTATTTTATTAAATATTATCTCCACCAAACAGGACAAGCTTGCATCTGTTATAGTTTTGGAGAAAAATGTGATCATTTCATTTATGCGCGAAATGCCTTAAAAATGGCTTTAAAATGGTTTTGAAGCATGGAGACGATTATCTCGGGATTGCAAGATAACCAAACAAAACTTTCAGTGGATTTCTAATTATTTTATTAAATATCATCCCCTCCAAACAGGACAAGCTTGCATCTGTTATAGTTTTGGAGAAAAATGTGATCATTTCATTTATGCGCACAATGCCTTTGAAATGGCTTTAAAATAGATTTGGAGCATGGAGACGATTATCTCGGGATTGCAAGATAACCAAACAAAACTTTTAGTGGATTTCTACTTATTTTACCAAATATCATCTCCACCAAACAGGACAAGCTTGCATGTGTTATAGTTTTGGAGAAAAATGTGATCATTTCATTTATGCGCAAAATGCCTTTGAAATGGCTTTAAAATGGATTTGGAGCATGGAGACGATTATCTCAGGATGGCAATATAAACAAACGAAACTTTTAGTAGATTTCTACTTATTTTATTAAATATTATCTCCACCAAACAGGACAAGCTTGCATCTGTTATAGTTTTGGAGAAAAATGTGATCATTTCATTTATGCGCGAAATGCCTTAAAAATGGCTTTAAAATGGATTTGGAGCATGGAGACGATTATCTTGGGATTGCAAGATAACCAAACAAAACTTTTAGTGGATTTCTACTTATTTTATTAAATATTATCCCCACCAAACAGGACAAGCTTGCATCTGTTATAGTTTTGGAGAAAAATGTGATCATTTCATTTATGCGCGAAATGCCTTAAAAATGGCTTTAAAAAGGGTTTGGAGCATGGAGACGATTATCTCGGGATTGCAAGATAACCAAACAAAACTTTTAGTGGATTTCTACTTATTTTATGAAATATCATCTCCACCAAACAGGACAAGCTTGCATCTGTTATAGTTTTGGAGAAAAATGTGATCATTTCATTTATGCGCGAAATGCCTTAAAGATGGCTTTAAAATGGATTTGGAGCATGGAGACGACTATCTCGGGATTGCAAGATAACCAAACAAATCTGTTAGTGGATTTCTACTTATTTTATTAAATATCATCTCCACCAAACAGGAGAAGCTTGCATCTGTTATAGTTTTGGAGAAAAATGTGATCATTTCATTTATGCGCGAAATGCCTTTGAAATGGCTTTAAAATGGATTTGGAGCATGGAGACGATTATCTCAGGATTGCAATATAAACAAACGAAACTTTTAGTAGATTTCTACCTATTTTATTAAATATTATCTCCACCAAACAGGACAAGCTTGCATCTGTTATAGTTTTGGAGAAAAATGTGATCATTTCATTTATGCGCGAAATGCCTTAAAAATGGCTTTAAAATGGATTTGGAGCAAGGAGACGATTATCTTGGGATTGCAAGATAACCAAACAAAACTTTTAGTGGATTTCTACTTATTTTATTAAATATCATCTCCACCAAACAGGACAAGCTTGCATGTGTTATAGTTTTGGAGAAAAATGTGATCATTTCATTTATGCGCGAAATGCCTTTGAAATGGCTTTAAAATGGATTTGGAGCATGGAGACGATTATCTCAGGATTGCAATATAAACAAACGAAACTTTTAGTAGGTTTCTACTTATTTTATTAAATATTATCTCCACCAAACAGGACAAGCTTGCATCTGTTATAGTTTTGGAGAAAAATGTGATCATTTCATGTATGCGCGAAATGCCTTAAAATGGCTTTAAAATAGTTTTGAAGCATGGAGACGATTATCTCGGGATTGCAAGATAACCAAACAAAACTTTTAGTGGATTTCTACATATTTTATTAAATATCATCTCTACCAAACAGGACAAGCTTGCATCTGTTTTAGTTTTGAAGAAAAATGTGATCATTTCATTTATGCGCGAAATGCCTTCAAAATGGCTTTTAAATGCATTTGAAGCATGGAGACGATTATCTCGGGATTGCAAGATAACCAAACAAAACTTTTAGTGGATTTCTACTTATTTTATTAAATATTATCCCCTCCAAACAGGACGAGCTTCCATCTGTTATAGTTTTGGAGAAAAATGTGATCATTTCATTTATGCGCGAAATGCCTTAAAAATGGCTTTAAAATGGATTTGGAGCATGGAGACGATTATCTCGGGATTGCAAGATAACCAAACAAAACTTTTAGTGGATTTCTACTTATTTTATTAAATATTATCCCCACCAAACAGGACAAGCTTGCATCTGTTATAGTTTTGGAGAAAAATGTGATCATTTCATTTATGCGCACAATGCCTTTGAAATGGCTTTAAAATAGATTTGGAGCATGGAGACGATTATCTCGGGATTGCAAGATAACCAAACAAAACTTTTAGTGGATTTCTACTTATTTTACCAAATATCATCTCCACCAAACAGGACAAGCTTGCATGTGTTATAGTTTTGGAGAAAAATGTGATCATTTCATTTATGCGCAAAATGCCTTTGAAATGGCTTTAAAATGGATTTGGAGCATGGAGACGATTATCTCAGGATGGCAATATAAACAAACAAAACTTTTAGTAGATTTCTACTTATTTTATTAAATATTATCTCCACCAAACAGGACAAGCTTGCATCTGTTATAGTTTTAGAGAAAAATGTGATCATTTCATTTATGCGCGAAATGCCTTAAAAATGGCTTTAAAATGGATTTGGAGCATGGAGACGATTATCTTGGGATTGCAAGATAACCAAACAAAACTTTTAGTGGATTTCTACTTATTTTATTAAATATCATCTCCACCAAACAGGACAAGCTTGCATGTGTTATAGTTTTGGAGAAAAATGTGATCATTTCATTTATGCGTGAAATGCCTTTGAAATGGCTTTAAAATGGATTTGGAGCATGGAGACGATTATCTCAGGATTGCAATATAAACAAACAAAACTTTTACTAGGTTTCTACTTATTTTATTAAATATTATCTCCACCAAACAGGACAAGCTTGCATCTGTTATAGTTTTGGAGAAAAATGTGATCATTTCATTTATGCGCGAAATGCCCTTAGGACTCTTAGAAGAGTTAATGCTCTGAGACCATGGGGGCGCTTAGCCCCCTCTCTTCGTCACTGAGGATGATTTCATTTTTCAGGGATTAGAGAGGGTGGTCCTTGTGGTGGACTGCAGGTATGGAGAGCTGTTGTCATCGTATTAGATAGATAAGAATGATTATATGTATTGTAGAAATGTCTCCTATCATGTTCCCTAATTTTTTATTATGTCCACATCCTGGTCCCCATCTTGGACATCATAACAAACGTGCACTTTTTTGTTTAATTTACACATTGGACCATAGGAAAAATGACACTACAGCTACAGAGGTGACCGTCTGATAGCCCAGCTCGACTATCCATCTCTACTGAAGACATTTCTACAATACATATAATCATTCTTATCTATCTAATACGATCACAACAGCTCTCCATACCTGCAGTCCACCACAAGGACCACTTTCTCTAATCCCTGAAAAATGAAATCATCCTCAGTGACGAAGAGAGGGGGCTAAGCGCCCCCCATGGTCTCAGAGCATTGACTCTTCTAAGAGTCCTAAGATTCCTGCTCACTCTGATGGGGTGCAGCTGTGGGACCCTATTTTCAGAGATGAAGTCCTCCACCCAACTCTCAAAAAGCTGAAAGGGTCTTCAGTAGAGATGGATAGTCGAGCTGGGCTATCAGGCGGTCACCTCTGTAGCTGTAGTGTCATTTTTCCTATGGTCCAATTTGTAAATTAAACAAAAAAGTGCACGTTTGTTATGATTTCCAAGATGGGGACCAGGATGTGGACATAATAAAAAAATAGGGAACATGATAGGAGACATTTCTACAATACATATAATCATTCTTATCTATCTAATACGATGACAACAGCTCTCCATACCTGCAGTCCACCACAAGGACCACCCTCTCTATTCCCTAAAAAGTGAAATCATCCTCAGTGACGAGGAGAGGGGGCTAAGCGCCCCCCATGGTCTCAGAGCATTGACTCTTCTAAGAGTCCTAAGAGTCCTGCTCACACTGATGGGGTGCAGCTGTGGGACCCTATTTTCAGAGATGATGTTCTCCACCCAACTCTCAAAAAGCTGAAAGGGTCTTCAGTAGAGATGGATAGTCGAGCTGGGCTATCAGACGGTCACCTCTGTAGCTGTAGTGTCATTTTTCCTATGGTCCAATGTGTAAATTAAACAAAAAAGTGCACGTTTGTTATGATGTCCAAGATGGGGACCAGGATGTGGACATAATAAAAAATTAGGGAACATGATAGGAGACATTTCTACAATACATATAATCATTCTTATCTATTTAATACGATGACAACAGCTCTCCATACCTGCAGTCCACTACAAGGACCACCCTCTCTAATCCCTGAAAAATGAAATCATACTCAGTGACGAAGAGAGGGGGCTAAGCGCCCCCCATGGTCTCAGAGCATTGACTCTTCTAAGAGTCCTAAGAGTCCTGCTCACACTGATGGGGTGCAGCTGTGGGACCCTATTTTCAGAGATGATGTCCTCCACCCAACTCTCAAAAAGCTGAAAGGGTCTTCAGTAGAGATGGATAGTCGAGCTGGGCTATCAGACGGTCACCTCTGTAGCTGTAGTGTCATTTTTCCTATGGTCCAATGTGTAAATTAAACAAAAAAGTGCACGTTTGTTATGATGTCCAAGATGGGGACCAGGATGTGGACATAATAAAAAATTAGGGAACATGATAGGAGACATTTCTACAATACATATAATCATTCTTATCTATCTAATACGATGATAACAGCTCTCCATATCTGCAGTCCACCACAAGGACCACCCTCTCTAATCCCTGAAAAATGAAATCATCCTCAGTGATGAAGAGATGGGGCTAAGTGCCCCCAATGGTCTCAGAGCATTGACTCTTCTAAGAGTCCTAAGAGTCCTGCTCACACTGATGGGGTGCAGCTGTGGGACCCTATTTTCAGAGATGATGTCCTCCACCCAACTCTCAAAAAGCTGAAAGGGTCTAAGAGTCCTAAGAGTCCTGCTCACACTGATGGGGTGCAGCTGTGGGACCCTATTTTCAGAGATGATGTCCTCCACCCAACTCTCAAAAAGCTGAAAGGTTCTTCAGTAGAGATGGATAGTCGAGCTGGGCTATCAGACGGTCACCTCTGTAGCTGTAGTTTCATTTTCCCTATGGTCCAATGTGTAAATTAAACAAAAAAGTGCACGTTTGTTATGATATCCAAGATGGGGACCAGGATGTGGACATAATAAAAAATTAGGGAACATTATAGGAGACATTTCTACAATACATATAATCATTCTTATCTATCTAATACGATGACAACAGCTCTCCATACCTGCAGTCCACCACAAGGACCACCCTCTCTAATCCCTGAAAAATGAAATCATCCTCAGTGATGAAGAGAGGGGGCTAAGTGCCCCCAATGGTCTCAGAGCATTGACTCTTCTAAGAGTCCTAAGAGTCCTGCTCACACTGATGGGGTGCAGCTGTGGGACCCTATTTTCAGAGATGATGTCCTCCACCCAACTCTCAAAAAGCTGAAAGGGTCTTCAGTAGAGATGGATACTCGAGCTGGGCTATCAGACGGTCACCTCTGTAGCTGTAGTGTCATTTTTCCTATGGTCCAATGTGTAAATTAAGCAAAAAAGTGCACGTTTGTTATGATGTCCAAGATGGGGACCAGGATGTGGACATAATAAAAAATTAGGGAACATGATAGGAGACATTTCTACAATACATATAATCATTCTTATCTATCTAATACGATGACAACAGCTCTCCATACCTGCAGTCCACCACAAGGACCACCCTCTCTAATCCCTGAAAAATGAAATCATCCTCAGGGACGAAGAGAGGGGGCTAAGCGCCACCCATGGTTTTAGAGCATTGACTCTTCTAAGAGTCCTAAGAGTCCTGCTTACACTGATGGGGTGCAGCTGTGGGACCCTATTTTAAGAGATGATGTCCTCCACCCAACTCTCAAAAAGCTGAAAGGGTCTTCAGTAGAGATGGATAGTCGAGCTGGGCTATCAGACGGTCACCTCTGTAGCTGTAGTGTCATTTTTCCTATGGTCCAATGTGTAAATTAAACAAAAAAGTGCACGTTTGTTATGATGTCCAAGATGGGGACCTGGATGTGGACATAATAAAAAATTAGGGAACATGATAGGAGACATTTCTACAATACATATAATCATTCTTATCTATCTAATACGATGACAACAGCTCTCCATACCTGCAGTCCACCACAAGGACCACCCTCTCTAATCCCTGAAAAATGAAATCATCCTCAGTGACGAAGAGAGGGGGCTAAGCGCCCCCCATGGTCTCAAAACATTGACTCTTCTAAGAGTCCTAAGAGTCCTGCTCACACTGATGGGGTACAGCTGTGGGACCCTATTTTCAGAGATGATGTTCTCCACCCAACTCTCAAAAAGCTGAAAGGGTCTTCAGTAGAGATGGATTGTCAAGCTGGGCTATCAGACGGTCACCTCTGTAGCTGTAGTGTCATTTTTCCTATGGTCCAATGTGTAAATTAAACAAAAAAGTGCACGTTTGTTATGATGTCCAAGATGGGGACCAGGATGTGGACATAATAAAAAATTAGGGAACATGATAGGAGACATTTCTACAATACATATAATCATTCTTATCTATTTAATACGATGACAACAGCTCTCCATACCTGCAGTCCACCACAAGGACCACCCTCTCTAATCCCTGAAAAATGAAATCATCCTCAGTGACGAAGAGAGGGGGCTAAGCGCCCCCCATGGTCTCAGAGCATTGACTCTTCTAAGAGTCCTAAGAGTCCTGCTCACACTGATGGGGTGCAGCTGTGGGACCCTATTTTCAGAGATGATGTCCTCCACCCAACTCTCAAAAAGCTGAAAGGGTCTTCAGTAGAGATGGATTGTCGAGCTGGGCTATCAGACGGTCACCTCTGTAGCTGTAGTGTCATTTTTCCTATGGTCCAATGTGTAAATTAAACAAAAAAGTGCACGTTTGTTATGATGTCCAAGATGGGGACCAGGATGTGGACATAATAAAAAATTAGGGAACATGATAGGAGACATTTCTACAATACATATAATCATTCTTATCTATCTAATACGATGATAACAGCTCTCAGTACCTGCAGTCCACCACAAGGACCACCCTCTCTAATCCCTGAAAAATGAAATCATCCTCAGTGACGAAGAGAGGGGGCTAAGTGCCCCCAATGGTCTCAGAGCATTGACTCTTCTAAGAGTCCTAAGAGTCCTGCTCACACTGATGGGGTGCAGCTGTGGGACCCTATTTTCAGAGATGATGTTCTCCACCCAACTCTCAAAAAGCTGAAAGGGTCTTCAGTAGAGATGGATAGTCGAGCTGGGCTATCAGACGGTCACCTCTGTAGCTGTAGTGTCATTTTTCCTATGGTCCAATGTGTAAATTAAACAAAAAAGTGCACGTTTGTTATGATGTCCAAGATGGGGACCAGGATGTGGACATAATAAAAAATTAGGGAACATGATAGGAGACATTTCTACAATACATATAATCATTCTTATCTATCTAATACGATGTCAACAGCTCTCCATACCTGCAGTCCACCACAAGGACCACCCTCTCTAATCCCTGAAAAATGAAATCATCCTCAGTGACGAAGAGAGGGGGCTAAGCGCCCCCATGGTCTCAGAGCATTAACTCTTCTAAGAGTCCTAAGAGTCCTGCTCACACTGATGGGGTGCAGCTGTGGGACCCTATTTTCAGAGATGATGTCCTCCACCCAACTCTCAAAAAGCTGAAAGGGTCTTCAGTAGAGATGGATAGTCGAGCTGGGCTATCAGACGGTCACCTCTGTAGCTGTAGTGTCATTTTTCCTATGGTCCAATGTGTAAATTAAACAAAAAAGTGCACGTTTGTTATGATGTCCAAGATGGGGACCAGGATGTGGACATAATAAAAAATTAGGGAACATGATAGGAGACATTTCTACAATACATATAATCATTCTTATCTATCTAATACGATGACAACAGCTCTCCATACCTGCAGTCCACCACAAGGACCACCCTCTCTAATCCCTGAAAAATGAAATCATCCTCAGTGACGAAGAGAGGGGGCCAAGCGCCCCCCATGGTACCAGAGCATTGACTCTTCTAAGAGTCCTAAGAGTCCTGCTCACACTGATGGGGTGAAGCTGTGGGACCCTATTTTCAGAGATGATGTCCTCCACCCAACTCTCAAAAAGCTGAAAGGGTCTTCAGTAGAGATGGATAGTCGAGCTGGGCTATCAGACGGTCACCTCTGTAGCTGTAGTGTCATTTTTCCTATGGTCCAATGTGTAAATTAAACAAAAAAGTGCACGTTTGTTATGATGTCCAAGATGGGGACCAGGATGTGGACATAATAAAAAATTAGGGAACATGATAGGAGACATTTCTACAATACATATAATCATTCTTATCTATCTAATACGATGATAACAGCTCTCCATACCTGCAGTCCACCACAAGGACCACCCTCTCTAATCCCTGAAAAATGAAATCATCCTCAGTGACGAAGAGAAGGGGCTCAGTGCCCCCAATGGTCTCAGAGCATTGACTCTTCTAAGAGTCCTAAGAGTCCTGCTCACACTGATGGGGTGCAGCTGTGGGACCCTATTTTCAGAGATGATGTCCTCCACCCAACTCTCAAAATGCTGAAAGGGTCTTCAGTAGAGATGGATAGTCGAGCTGGGCTATCAGACGGTCACCTCTGTAGCTGTAGTGTCATTTTTCCTATGGTCCAATGTGTAAATTAAACAAAAAAGTGCACGTTTGTTATGATGTCCAAGATGGGGACCAGGATGTGGACATAATAAAAAATTAGGGAACATGATAGGAGACATTTCTACAATACATATAATCATTCTTATCTATCTAATACGATGACAACAGCTCTCCATACCTGCAGTTCACCACAAGGACCACCCTCTCTAATCCCTGAAAAATGAAATCATCCTCAGTGACGAAGAGAGGGGGCTAAGCGCCCCCATGGTCTCAGAGCATTAACTCTTCTAAGAGTCCTAAGAGTCCTGCTCACACTGATGGGGTGCAGCTGTGGGACCCTATTTTCAGAGATGATGTCCTCCACCCAACTCTCAAAAAGCTGAAAGGGTCTTCAGTAGAGATGGATAGTCGAGCTGGGCTATCAGACGGTCACCTCTGTAGCTGTAGTGTCATTTTTCCTATGGTCCAATGTGTAAATTAAACAAAAAAGTGCACGTTTGTTATGATGTCCAAGATGGGGACCAGGATGTGGACATAATAAAAAATTAGGGAACATGATAGGAGACATTTCTACAATACATATAATCATTCTTATCTATCTAATACGATGACAACAGCTCTCCATACCTGCAGTCCACCACAAGGACCACCCTCTCTAATCCCTGAAAAATGAAATCATCCTCAGTGACGAAGAGAGGGGGCCAAGCGCCCCCCATGGTACCAGAGCATTGACTCTTCTAAGAGTCCTAAGAGTCCTGCTCACACTGATGGGGTGAAGCTGTGGGACCCTATTTTCAGAGATGATGTCCTCCACCCAACTCTCAAAAAGCTGAAAGGGTCTTCAGTAGAGATGGATAGTCGAGCTGGGCTATCAGACGGTCACCTCTGTAGCTGTAGTGTCATTTTTCCTATGGTCCAATGTGTAAATTAAACAAAAAAGTGCACGTTTGTTATGATGTTCAAGATGGGGACCAGGATGTGGACATAATAAAAAATTAGGGAACATGATAGGAGACATTTCTACAATACATATAATCATTCTTATCTATCTAATACGATCACAACAGCTCTCCATACCTGCAGTCCACCACAAGGACCACTCTCTCTAATCCCTGAAAAATGAAATCATCCTCAGTGACGAAGAGAGGGGGCTAAGCGCCCCCCATGGTCTCAGAGCATTGACTCTTCTAAGAGTCCTAAGATTCCTGCTCACACTGATGGGGTGCAGCTGTGGGACCCTATTTTCAGAGATGATGTCCTCCACCCAACTCTCAAAAAGCTGAAAGGGTCTTCAGTAGAGATGGATAGTCGAGCTGGGCTATCAGACGGTCACCTCTGTAGCTGTAGTGTCATTTTTCCTATTGTCCAATTTGTAAATTAAACAAAAAAGTGCACGTTTGTGATGATTTCCAAGATGGGGACCAGGATGTGGACATAATAAAAAAATAGGGAACATGATAGGAGACATTTCTACAATACATATAATCATTCTTATCTATCTAATACGATGACAACAGCTCTCCATACCTGCAGTCCACCACAAGGACCACCCTCTCTATTCCCTGAAAAGTGAAATCATCCTCAGTGACGAGGAGAGGGGGCTAAGCGCCCCCCATGGTCTCAGAGCATTGACTCTTCTAAGAGTCCTAAGAGTCCTGCTCACACTGATGGGGTGCAGCTGCGGGACCCTATTTTCAGAGATGATGTTCTCCACCCAACTCTCAAAAAGCTGAAAGGGTCTTCAGTAGAGATGGATAGTCGAGCTGGGCTATCAGACGGTCACCTCTGTAGCTGTGGTGTCATTTTTCCTATGGTCCAATGTGTAAATTAAACAAAAAAGTGCACGTTTGTTATGATGTCCAAGATGGGGACCAGGATGTGGACATAATAAAAAATTAGGGAACATGATAGGAGACATTTCTACAATACATATAATCATTCTTATCTATCTAATACGATGACAACAGCTCTCCATACCTGCAGTCCACCACAAGGACCACCCTCTCTAATCCCTGAAAAATGAAATCATCCTCAGTGACGAAGAGAGGGGGCTAAGCGCCCCCCATGGTCTCAGAGCATTGACTCTTCTAAGAGTCCTAAGAGTCCTGCTCACACTGATGGGGTGCAGCTGTGGGACCCTATTTTCAGAGATGATGTCCTCCACCCAACTCTCAAAAAGCTGAAAGGGTCTTCAGTAGAGATGGATAGTCGAGCTGGGCTATCAGACGGTCACC
Source organism: Anomaloglossus baeobatrachus (assembly GCF_048569485.1). Classification (NCBI taxonomy): domain Eukaryota; kingdom Metazoa; phylum Chordata; class Amphibia; order Anura; family Aromobatidae; genus Anomaloglossus; species Anomaloglossus baeobatrachus. The sequence continues at coordinate 200,863 of NW_027443337.1, read as the reverse complement.
TCTGTAGCTGTAGTGTCATTTTTCCTATGGTCCAATGTGTAAATTAAACAAAAAAGTGCACGTTTGTTATGATGTCCAAGATGGGGACCAGGATGTGGACATAATAAAAAATTAGGGAACATGATAGGAGACATTTCTACAATACATATAATCATTCTTATCTATTTAATACGATGACAACAGCTCTCCATACCTGCAGTCCACCACAAGGACCACCCTCTCTAATCCCTGAAAAATAAAATCATCCTCAGTGACGAAGAGAGGGGGCTAAGCGCCCCCCATGGTCTCAGAGCATTGACTCTTCTAAGAGTCCTAAGAGTCCTGCTCACACTGATGGGGTGCAGCTGTGGGACCCTATTTTCAGAGATGATGTCCTCCACCCAACTCTCAAAAAGCTGAAAGGGTCTTCAGTAGAGATGGATTGTCGAGCTGGGCTATCAGACGGTCACATCTGTAGCTGTAGTGTCATTTTTCCTATGGTCCAATGTGTAAATTAAACAAAAAAGTGCACGTTTGTTATGATGTCCAAGATGGGGACCAGGATGTGGACATAATAAAAAATTAGGGAACATGATAGGAGACATTTCTACAATACATATAATCATTCTTATCTACCTAATACGATGATAACAGCTCTCCATACCTGCAGTCCACCACAAGGACCACCCTCTCTAATCCCTGAAAAATGAAATCATCCTCAGTGACGAAGAGAGGGGGCTAAGTGCCCCCAATGGTCTCAGAGCATTGACTCTTCTAAGAGTCCTAAGAGTCCTGCTCACACTGATGGGGTGCAGCTGTGGGACCCTATTTTCAGAGATGATGTCCTCCACCCAACTCTCAAAAAGCTGAAAGGGTCTTCAGTAGAGATGGATAGTCGAGCTGGGCTATCAGACGGTCACCTCTGTAGCTGTAGTGTCATTTTTCCTATGGTCCAATGTGTAAATTAAACAAAAAAGTGCACGTTTGTTATGATGTCCAAGATGGGGACCAGGATGTGGACATAATAAAAAATTAGGGAACATGATAGGAGACATTTCTACAATACATATAATCATTCTTATCTATCTAATACGATGACAACAGCTCTCCATACCTGCAGTCCACCACAAGGACCACCCTCTCTAATCCCTGAAAAATGAAATCATCCTCAGTGACGAAGAGAGGGGGCTAAGCGCCCCCATGGTCTCAGAGCATTAACTCTTCTAAGAGTCCTAAGAGTCCTGCTCACACTGATGGGTGCAGCTGTGGGACCCTATTTTCAGAGATGATGTCCTCCACCCAACTCTCAAAAAGCTGAAAGGGTCTTCAGTAGAGATGGATAGTCGAGCTGGGCTATCAGACGGTCACCTCTGTAGCTGTAGTGTCATTTTTCCTATGGCCCAATGTGTAAATTAAACAAAAAAGTGCACGTTTGTTATGATGTCCAAGATGGGGACCAGGATGTGGACATAATAAAAAATTAGGGAACATGATAGGAGACATTTCTACAATACATATAATCATTCTTATCTATCTAATACGATGACAACAGCTCTCCATACCTGCAGTCCACCACAAGGACCACCCTCTCTAATCCCTGAAAAATGAAATCATCCTCAGTGACGAAGAGAGGGGGCCAAGCGCCCCCCATGGTACCAGAGCATTCACTCTTCTAAGAGTCCTAAGAGTCCTGCTCACACTGATGGGGTGAAGCTGTGGGACCCTATTTTCAGAGATGATGTGCTCCACCCAACTCTCAAAAAGCTGAAAGGGTCTTCAGTAGAGATGGATAGTCGAGCTGGGCTATCAGACGGTCACCTCTGTAGCTGTAGTGTCATTTTTCCTATGGTCCAATGTGTAAATTAAACAAAAAAGTGCACGTTTGTTATGATGTCCAAGATGGGGACCAGGATGTGGACATAATAAGAAATTAGGGAACATGATAGGAGACATTTCTACAATACATATAATCATTCTTATCTATCTAATACGATGACAACAGCTCTCCATACCTGCAGTCCACCACAAGGACCACCCTCTCTAATCCCTGAAAAATGAAATCATCCTCAGGGACGAAGAGAGGGGGCTAAGCGCCCCCCATGGTTTTAGAGCATTGACTCTTCTAAGAGTCCTAAGAGTCCTGCTTACACTGATGGGGTGCAGCTGTGGGACCCTATTTTCAGAGATGATGTCCTCCACCCAACTCTCAAAAAGCTGAAAGGGTCTTCAGTAGAGATGGATAGTCGAGCTGGGCTATCAGACGGTCACCTCTGTAGCTGTAGTGTCATTTTTCCTATGGTCCAATGTGTAAATTAAACAAAAAAGTGCACGTTTGTTATGATTTCCAAGATGGGGACCAGGATGTGGACATAATAAAAAAATACGGAACATGATAGGAGACATTTCTACAATACATATAATCATTCTTATCTATGTAATACGATGACAACAGCTCTCCATACCTGCAGTCCACCACAAGGACCACCCTCTCTATTCCCTGAAAAGTGAAATCATCCTCAGTGACGAAGAGAGGGGGCTAAGCGCCCCCCATGGTCTCAGAGCATTGACTCTTCTAAGAGTCCTAAGAGTCCTGCTCACACTGATGGGGTGAAGCTGTGGGACCCTATTTTCAGAGATGATGTTCTCCACCCAACTCTCAAAAAGCTGAAAGGGTCTTCAGTAGAGATGGATAGTCGAGCTGGGCTATCAGACGGTCACCTCTGTAGCTGTAGTGTCATTTTTCCTATGGTCCAATGTGTAAATTAAACAAAAAAGTGCACGTTTGTTATGATGTCCAAGATGGGGACCAGGATGTGGATATAATAAAAAATTAGGGAACATGATAGGAGACATTTCTACAATACATATAATCATTCTTATCTATTTAATACGATGACAACAGCTCTCCATACCTGCAGTCCACCACAAGGACCACCCTCTCTAATCCCTGAAAAATGAAATCATCCTCAGTGATGAAGAGAGGGGGCTAAGTGCCCCCAATGGTCTCAGAGCATTGACTCTTCTAAGAGTCCTAAGAGTCCTGCTCACACTGATGGGGTGCAGCTGTGGGACCCTATTTTCAGAGATGATGTCCTCCACCCAACTCTCAAAAAGCTGAAAGGGTCTTCAGTAGAGATGGATAGTCGAGCTGGGCTATCAGACGGTCACCTCTGTAGCTGTAGTGTCATTTTTCCTATGGTCCAATGTGTAAATTAAACAAAAAAGTGCACGTTTGTTATGATGTTCAAGATGGGGACCAGGATGTGGACATAATAAAAAATTAGGGAACATGATAGGAGACATTTCTACAATACATATAATCATTCTTATCTATCTAATACGATCACAACAGCTCTCCATACCTGCAGTCCACCACAAGGACCACTCTCTCTAATCCCTGAAAAGTGAAATCATCCTCAGTGACGAAGAGAGGGGGCTAAGCGCCCTCCATGGTCTCAGAGCATTGACTCTTCTAAGAGTCCTAAGAGTCCTGCTCACACTGATGGGGTGCAGCTGTGGGACCCTATTTTCAGAGATGATGTTCTCTACCCAACTCTCAAAAAGCTGAAAGGGTCTTCAGTAGAGATGGATAGTCGAGCTGGGCTATCAGACGGTCACCTCTGTAGCTGTAGTGTCATTTTTCCTATGGTCCAATGTGTAAATTAAACAAAAAAGTGCACGTTTGTTATGATGTCCAAGATGGGGACCAGGATGTGGACATAATAAAAAATTAGGGAACATGATAGGAGACATTTCTACAATACATATAATCATTCTTATCTATCTAATACGATGACAACAGCTCTCCATACCTGCAGTCCACCACAAGGACCACCCTCTCTAATCCCTGAAAAATGAAATCATCCTCAGTGACGAAGAGAGGGGGCTAAGCGCCCCCCATGGTCTCAGAGCATTGACTCTTCTAAGAGTCCTAAGAGTCCTGCTCACACTGATGGGGTGCAGCTGTGGGACCCTATTTTCAGAGATGATGTCCTCCACCCAACTCTCAAAAAGCTGAAAGGGTCTTCAGTAGAGATGGATAGTCGAGCTGGGCTATCAGACGGTCACCTCTGTAGCTGTAGTGTCATTTTTCCTATGGTCCAATGTGTAAATTAAACAAAAAAGTGCACGTTTGTTATGATGTCCAAGATGGGGACCAGGATGTGGACATAATAAAAAATTAGGGAACATGATAGGAGACATTTCTACAATACATATAATCATTCTTATCTATCTAATACGATGATAACAGCTCTCCATATCTGCAGTCCACCACAAGGACCACCCTCTCTAATCCCTGAAAAATGAAATCATCCTCAGTGATGAAGAGAGGGGGCTAAGTGCCCCCAATGGTCTCAGAGCATTGACTCTTCTAAGAGTCCTAAGAGTCCTGCTCACACTGATGGGGTGCAGCTGTGGGACCCTATTTTCAGAGATGATGTCCTCCACCCAACTCTCAAAAAGCTGAAAGGGTCTTCAGTAGAGATGGATAGTCGAGCTGGGCTATCAGACGGTCACCTCTGTAGCTGTAGTGTCATTTTTCCTATGGTCCAATGTGTAAATTAAACAAAAAAGTGCACGTTTGTTATGATGTCCAAGATGGGGACCAGGATGTGGACATAATAAAAAATTAGGGAACATGATAGGAGACATTTCTACAATACATATAATCATTCTTATCTATCTAATACGATCACAACAGCTCTCCATACCTGCAGTCCACCACAAGGACCACTCTCTCTAATCCCTGAAAAATGAAATCATCCTCAGTGACGAAGAGAGGGGGCTAAGCGCCCCCCATGGTCTCAGAGCATTGACTCTTCTAAGAGTCCTAGGATTCCTGCTCACACTGATGGGGTCAGCTGTGGGACCCTATTTTCAGAGATGATGTCCTCCACCCAACTCTCAAAAAGCTGAAAGGGTCTTCAGTAGAGATGGATAGTCGAGCTGGGCTATCAGACGGTCACCTCTGTAGCTGTAGTGTCATTTTTCCTATGGTCCAATGTGTAAATTAAACAAAAAAGTGCACGTTTGTTATGATTTCCAAGATGGGGACCAGGATGTGGACATAATAAAAAAATAGGGAACATGATAGGAGACATTTCTACAATACATATAATCATTCTTATCTATCTAATACGATGACAACAGCTTTCCATACCTGCAGTCCACCACAAGGACCACCCTCTCTATTCCCTGAAAAGTGAAATCATCCTCAGTGACGAAGAGAGGGGGCTAAGCGCCCCCCATGGTCTCAGAGCATTGACTCTTCTAAGAGTCCTAAGAGTCCTGCTCACACTGATGGGGTGCAGCTGTGGGACCCTATTTTCAGAGATGATGTTCTCCACCCAACTCTCAAAAAGCTGAAAGGGTCTTCAGTAGAGATGGATAGTCGAGCTGGGCTATCAGACGGTCACCTCTGTAGCTGTAGTGTCATTTTTCCTATGGTCCAATGTGTAAATTAAACAAAAAAGTGCACGTTTGTTATGATGTCCAAGATGGGGACCAGGATGTGGACATAATAAAAAATTAGGGAACATGATAGGAGACATTTCTACAATACATATAATCATTCTTATCTATCTAATACGATGATAACAGCTCTCCATATCTGCAGTCCACCACAAGGACCACCCTCTCTGATCCCTGAAAAATGAAATCATCCTCAGTGATGAAGAGAGGGGGCTAAGTGCCCCCAATGGTCTCAGAGCATTGACTCTTCTAAGAGTCCTAAGAGTCCTGCTCACACTGATGGGGTGCAGCTGTGGGACCCTATTTTCAGAGATGATGTCCTCCACCCAACTCTCAAAAAGCTGAAAGGGTCTTCAGTAGAGATGGATAGTCGAGCTGGGCTATCAGACGGTCACCTCTGTAGCTGTAGTGTCATTTTTCCTATGGTCCAATGTGTAAATTAAACAAAAAAGTGCACGTTTGTTATGATGTCCAAGATGGGGACCAGGATGTGGACATAATAAAAAATTAGGGAACATGATAGGAGACATTTCTACAATACATATAATCATTCTTATATATCTAATACGATGACAACAGCTCTCCATACCTGCAGTCCACCACAAGGACCACCCTCTCTAATCCCTGAAAAATGAAATCATCCTCAGGGACGAAGAGAGGGGGCTAAGCGCCCCCCATGGTTTTAGAGCATTGACTCTTCTAAGAGTCCTAAGAGTCCTGCTTACACTGATGGGGTGCAGCTGTGGGACCCTATTTTAAGAGATGATGTCCTCCACCCAACTCTCAAAAAGCTGAAAGGGTCTTCAGTAGAGATGGATAGTCGAGCTGGGCTATCAGACGGTCACCTCTGTAGCTGTAGTGTCATTTTTCCTATGGTCCAATGTGTAAATTAAACAAAAAAGTGCACGTTTGTTATGATGTCCAAGATGGGGACCAGGATGTGGACATAATAAAAAATTAGGGAACATGATAGGAGACATTTCTACAATACATATAATCATTCTTATCTATCTAATACGATGACAACAGCTCTCCATACCTGCAGTCCACCACAAGGACCACCCTCTCTAATCCCTGAAAAATGAAATCATCCTCAGTGACGAAGAGAGGGGGCTAAGCGCCCCCATGGTCTCAGAGCATTAACTCTTCTAAGAGTCCTAAGAGTCCTGCTCACACTGATGGGGTGCAGCTGTGGGACCCTATTTTCAGAGATGATGTCCTCCACCCAACTCTCAAAAAGCTGAAAGGGTCTTCAGTAGAGATGGATAGTCGAGCTGGGCTATCAGACGGTCACCTCTGTAGCTGTAGTGTCATTTTTCCTATGGTCCAATGTGTAAATTAAACAAAAAAGTGCACGTTTGTTATGATGTCCAAGATGGGGACCAGGATGTGGACATAATAAAAAATTAGGGAACATGATAGGAGACATTTCTACAATACATATAATCATTCTTATCTATCTAATACGATGACAACAGCTCTCCATACCTGCAGTCCACCACAAGGACCACTCTCTCTTATCCCTGAAAAATGAAATCATCCTCAGTGACGAAGAGAGGGGGCTAAGCGCCCCCATGGTCTCAGAGCATTAACTCTTCTAAGAGTCCTAAGAGTCCTGCTCACACTGATGGGGTGCAGCTGTGGGACCCTATTTTCAGAGATGATGTCCTCCACCCAACTCTCAAAAAGCTGAAAGGGTCTTCAGTAGAGATGGATAGTCGAGCTGGGCTATCAGACGGTCACCTCTGTAGCTGTAGTGTCATTTTTCCTATGGTCCAATGTGTAAATTAAACAAAAAAGTGCACGTTTGTTATGATGTCCAAGATGGGGACCAGGATGTGGACATAATAAAAAATTAGGGAACATGATAGGAGACATTTCTACAATACATATAATCATTCTTATCTATCTAATACGATGACAACAGCTCTCCATACCTGCAGTCCACCACAAGGACCACCCTCTCTAATCCCTGAAAAATGAAATCATCCTCAGGGACGAAGAGAGGGGGCTAAGCGCCCCCCATGGTTTTAGAGCATTGACTCTTCTAAGAGTCCTAAGAGTCCTGCTTACACTGATGGGGTGCAGCTGTGGGACCCTATTTTAAGAGATGATGTCCTCCACCCAACTCTCAAAAAGCTGAAAGGGTCTTCAGTAGAGATGGATAGTCGAGCTGGGCTATCAGACGGTCACCTCTGTAGCTGTAGTGTCATTTTTCCTATGGTCCAATGTGTAAATTAAACAAAAAAGTGCACGTTTGTTATGATGTCCAAGATGGGGACCAGGATGTGGACATAATAAAAAATTAGGGAACATGATAGGAGACATTTCTACAATACATATAATCATTCTTATCTATCTAATACGATGACAACAGCTCTCCATACCTGCAGTCCACCACAAGGACCACCCTCTCTAATCCCTGAAAAATGAAATCATCCTCAGTGACGAAGAGAGGGGGCTAAGCGCCCCCATGGTCTCAGAGCATTAACTCTTCTAAGAGTCCTAAGAGTCCTGCTCACACTGATGGGGTGCAGCTGTGGGACCCTATTTTCAGAGATGATGTCCTCCACCCAACTCTCAAAAAGCTGAAAGGGTCTTCAGTAGAGATGGATAGTCGAGCTGGGCTATCAGACGGTCACCTCTGTAGCTGTAGTGTCATTTTTCCTATGGTCCAATGTGTAAATTAAACAAAAAAGTGCACGTTTGTTATGATGTCCAAGATGGGGACCAGGATGTGGACATAATAAAAAATTAGGGAACATGATAGGAGACATTTCTACAATACATATAATCATTCTTATCTATCTAATACGATGACAACAGCTCTCCATACCTGCAGTCCACCACAAGGACCACTCTCTCTAATCCCTGAAAAATGAAATCATCCTCAGTGACGAAGAGAGGGGGCTAAGCGCCCCCATGGTCTCAGAGCATTAACTCTTCTAAGAGTCCTAAGAGTCCTGCTCACACTGATGGGGTGCAGCTGTGGGACCCTATTTTCAGAGATGATGTCCTCCACCCAACTCTCAAAAAGCTGAAAGGGTCTTCAGTGGAGATGGATAGTCGAGCTGGGCTATCAGACGGTCACCTCTGTAGCTGTAGTGTCATTTTTCCTATGGTCCAATGTGTAAATTAAACAAAAAAGTGCACGTTTGTTATGATGTCCAAGATGGGGACCAGGATGTGGACATAATAAAAAATTAGGGAACATGATAGGAGACATTTCTACAATACATATAATCATTCTTATCTATCTAATACGATGACAACAGCTCTCCATACCTGCAGTCCACCACAAGGACCACCCTCTCTAATCCCTGAAAAATGAAATCATCCTCAGGGACGAAGAGAGGGGGCTAAGCGCCCCCCATGGTTTTAGAGCATTGACTCTTCTAAGAGTCCTAAGAGTCCTGCTTACACTGATGGGGTGCAGCTGTGGGACCCTATTTTAAGAGATGATGTCCTCCACCCAACTCTCAAAAAGCTGAAAGGGTCTTCAGTAGAGATGGATAGTCGAGCTGGGCTATCAGACGGTCACCTCTGTAGCTGTAGTGTCATTTTTCCTATGGTCCAATGTGTAAATTAAACAAAAAAGTGCACGTTTGTTATGATGTCCAAGATGGGGACCAGGATGTGGACATAATAAAAAATTAGGGAACATGATAGGAGACATTTCTACAATACATATAATCATTCTTATCTATCTAATACGATGACAACAGCTCTCCATACCTGCAGTCCACCACAAGGACCACCCTCTCTAATCCCTGAAAAATGAAATCATCCTCAGTGACGAAGAGAGGGGGCTAAGCGCCCCCATGGTCTCAGAGCATTAACTCTTCTAAGAGTCCTAAGAGTCCTGCAGCTTTGTGAGGAAAGTGCAGGCGGAGACATGATGTTGCCTCCATCCAACGTAGGTGCTATCGATGTCTGAGAGAGCTGTACACACTCACTTGTTTCCCCTTCCAAACCAACTGACGACCTACCAAGCAAACTGCCTGTTGCGGTTACAGTGGTGGAAGTTTTGCGTGGAAAAACAGGTGTGACAGCTGTCCCCACAGTCCTAGAAGATGAAGAGCGCGCGGATGCACTGGAAGGGGCGGGCGGTGGATGGTTCGCTCCGCTAGGCCGCATTGCAGCACAGTGAGCTTCCCACCGGGACCTATGATATTTATTCATGTGACGATTCATGGAAGAAGTTGTCAAACTGCTGAGGTTTTGACCTCTACTAAGAGAATCATGACAAATTTTACATATCACATGATTTGGGCGATCTTTTTCTATGTCAAAAAAGGAACAGGCTAGGCAAGGCTTAGAGGCCATGCGACCTGTTGATGCACCCCGAATAATGCTCATAGGCAGAGTGGTGGCTGAGGATGCAGTTGTAGACGTGCTACCAGTGCTCCGACTCTGTCCAGGAAGGCGCAAGGTAATTTCGTCGTCGGTTGCATCCTCCTCCACCGCCTCTGTTGACCTCCTCGAGTGCCTGACTGGGGGTTGACAGTAGGTGGGATCTAGAACTTCATCATCAATTGTTGTGTTTGCACTCCCCTCCCCCTCAGACCGAGCCTCTTCTTGCCCTGACCGAATATTTAAGTTGTCATCCCAATCGGGTATCTGCGTCTCATCTTCATCAGTATGTTCCTCATTGCCTATAACCACAGTTGTTGGAAAGGCAGCATTTTGGTAGCCAACAGTTTGCATTTTATGAAAGTCAACCTCCAAGCCATGTCATGCCCTTCTAAAAGCATGTATAACACAGCGAGGGGACTCCAACCACAGTCTCCCTCGTTGCCACTCACTGGGCCACACACACCCCACTTGACTGGCATCGGTTGAGCTCCCTTTTGAAAAAGAAAAAGATGCTTTGCATGAAGCACTCTCAAAAATACGCGTGCCTTTCCCGTCCCCTGGCTGACCCAGGGGAAGAAAAGTCCTCTGAGAGCCATGACTTGTTCATCTTGGTTCTTTTAGAGACACAGCGAGGGGACTCCAACCACAGTCTCCCTCGTTTCCACTCACTGGGCCACACACACCCCACTTGACTGGCATCGGTTGAGCTCCCTTTTGAAAAAGAAAAAGATGCTTTGCATGAAGCACTCTCAAAAATACGCGTGCCTTTCCCGTCCCCTGGCTGACCCAGGGGAAGAAAAGTCCTCTGAGAGCCATGACTTGTTCATCTTGGTTCTTTTAGAGACACAGCGAGGGGACTCCAACCACAGTCTCCCTCGTTTCCACTCACTGGGCCACACACACCCCACTTGACTGGCATCGGTTGAGCTCCCTTTTGAAAAAGAAAAAGATGCTTTGCATGAAGCACTCTCAAAAATACGCGTGCCTTTCCCGTCCCCTGGCTGACCCAGGGGAAGAAAAGTCCTCTGAGAGCCATGACTTGTTCATCTTGGTTCTTTTAGAGACACAGCGAGGGGACTCCAACCACAGTCTCCCTCGTTTCCACTCACTGGGCCACACACACCCCACTTGACTGGCATCGGTTGAGCTCCCTTTTGAAAAAGAAAAAGATGCTTTGCATGAAGCACTCTCAAAAATACGCGTGCCTTTCCCGTCCCCTGGCTGACCCAGGGGAAGAAAAGTCCTCTGAGAGCCATGACTTGTTCATCTTGGTTCTTTTAGAGACACAGCGAGGGGACTCCAACCACAGTCTCCCTCGTTTCCACTCACTGGGCCACACACACCCCACTTGACTGGCATCGGTTGAGCTCCCTTTTGAAAAAGAAAAAGATGCTTTGCATGAAGCACTCTCAAAAATACGCGTGCCTTTCCCGTCCCCTGGCTGACCCAGGGGAAGAAAAGTCCTCTGAGAGCCATGACTTGTTCATCTTGGTTCTTTTAGAGACACAGCGAGGGGACTCCAACCACAGTCTCCCTCGTTGCCACTCACTGGGCCACACACACCCCACTTGACTGGCATCGGTTGAGCTCCCTTTTGAAAAAGAAAAAGGCGCTTTGCATGAAGCACTCTCAAAAATACGCGTGCCTTTCCCGTCCCCTGGCTGACCCAGGGGAAGAAAAGTCCTCTGAGAGCCATGACTTGTTCATCTTGGTTCTTTTAGAGACACAGCGAGGGTACTCCAACCACAGTCTCCCTCGTTTCCACTCACTGGGCCACACACACCCCACTTGACTGGCATCGGTTGAGCTCCCTTTTGAAAAAGAAAAAGATGCTTTGCATGAAGCACTCTCAAAAATACGCGTGCCTTTCCCGTCCCCTGGCTGACCCAGGGGAAGAAAAGTCCTCTGAGAGCCATGACTTGTTCATCTTGGTTCTTTTAGAGACACAGCGAGGGGACTCCAACCACAGTCTCCCTCGTTGCCACTCACTGGGCCATACACACCCCACTTGACTGGCATCGGTTGAGCTCCCTTTTGAAAAAGAAAAAGATGCTTTGCATGAAGCACTCTCAAAAATACGCGTGCCTTTCCCGTCCCCTGGCTGACCCAGGGGAAGAAAAGTCCTCTGAGAGCCATGACTTGTTCATCTTGGTTCTTTTAGAGACACAGCGAGGGGACTCCAACCACAGTCTCCCTCGTTGCCACTCACTGGGCCACACACACCCCACTTGACTGGCATCGGTTGAGCTCCCTTTTGAAAAAGAAAAAGATGCTTTGCATGAAGCACTCTCAAAAATACGCGTGCCTTTCCCGTCCCCTGGCTGACCCAGGGGAAGAAAAGTCCTCTGAGAGCCATGACTTGTTCATCTTGGTTCTTTTAGAGACACAGCGAGGGGACTCCAACCACAGTCTCCCTCATTTCCACTCACTGGGCCACACACACCCCACTTGACTGGCATCGGTTGAGCTCCCTTTTGAAAAAGAAAAAGATGCTTTGCATGAAGCACTCTCAAAAATACGCGTGCCTTTCCCGTCCCCTGGCTGACCCAGGGGAAGAAAAGTCCTCTGAGAGCCATGACTTGTTCATCTTGGTTCTTTTAGAGACACAGCGAGGGGACTCCAACCACAGTCTCCCTCGTTTCCACTCACTGGGCCACACACACCCCACTTGACTGGCATCGGTTGAGCTCCCTTTTGAAAAAGAAAAAGATGCTTTGCATGAAGCACTCTCAAAAATACGCGTGCCTTTCCCGTCCCCTGGCTGACCCAGGGGAAGAAAAGTCCTCTGAGAGCCATGACTTGTTCATCTTGGTTCTTTTAGAGACACAGCGAGGGGACTCCAACCACAGTCTCCCTCGTTGCCACTCACTGGGCCACACACACCCCACTTGACTGGCATCGGTTGAGCTCCCTTTTGAAAAAGAAAAAGATGCTTTGCATGAAGCACTCTCAAAAATACGCGTGCCTTTCCCGTCCCCTGGCTGACCCAGGGGAAGAAAAGTCCTCTGAGAGCCATGACTTGTTCATCTTGGTTCTTTTAGAGACACAGCGAGGGGACTCCAACCACAGTCTCCCTCGTTTCCACTCACTGGGCCACACACACCCCACTTGACTGGCATCGGTTGAGCTCCCTTTTGAAAAAGAAAAAGATGCTTTGCATGAAGCACTCTCAAAAATACGCGTGCCTTTCCCGTCCCCTGGCTGACCCAGGGGAAGAAAAGTCCTCTGAGAGCCATGACTTGTTCATCTTGGTTCTTTTAGAGACACAGCGAGGGGACTCCAACCACAGTCTCCCTCGTTTCCACTCACTGGGCCACACACACCCCACTTGACTGGCATCGGTTGAGCTCCCTTTTGAAAAAGAAAAAGATGCTTTGCATGAAGCACTCTCAAAAATACGCGTGCCTTTCCCGTCCCCTGGCTGACCCAGGGGAAGAAAAGTCCTCTGAGAGCCATGACTTGTTCATCTTGGTTCTTTTAGAGACACAGCGAGGGGACTCCAACCACAGTCTCCCTCGTTTCCACTCACTGGGCCACACACACCCCACTTGACTGGCATCGGTTGAGCTCCCTTTTGAAAAAGAAAAAGATGCTTTGCATGAAGCACTCTCAAAAATACGCGTGCCTTTCCCGTCCCCTGGCTGACCCAGGGGAAGAAAAGTCCTCTGAGAGCCATGACTTGTTCATCTTGGTTCTTTTAGAGACACAGCGAGGGGACTCCAACCACAGTCTCCCTCGTTTCCACTCACTGGGCCACACACACCCCACTTGACTGGCATCGGTTGAGCTCCCTTTTGAAAAAGAAAAAGATGCTTTGCATGAAGCACTCTCAAAAATACGCGTGCCTTTCCCGTCCCCTGGCTGACCCAGGGGAAGAAAAGTCCTCTGAGAGCCATAACTTGTTCATCTTGGTTCTTTTAGAGACACAGCGAGGGGACTCCAACCACAGTCTCCCTCGTTTCCACTCACTGGGCCACACACACCCCACTTGACTGGCATCGGTTGAGCTCCCTTTTGAAAAAGAAAAAGATGCTTTGCATGAAGCACTCTCAAAAATACGCGTGCCTTTCCCGTCCCCTGGCTGACCCAGGGGAAGAAAAGTCCTCTGAGAGCCATGACTTGTTCATCTTGGTTCTTTTAGAGACACAGCGAGGGGACTCCAACCACAGTCTCCCTCGTTTCCACTCACTGGGCCACACACACCCCACTTGACTGGCATCGGTTGAGCTCCCTTTTGAAAAAGAAAAAGATGCTTTGCATGAAGCACTCTCAAAAATACGCGTGCCTTTCCCGTCCCCTGGCTGACCCAGGGGAAGAAAAGTCCTCTGAGAGCCATGTCCACATTGTCAGTGGACAGACACGTGTGCTTATCTGCCAGCAGACCCACAGCAGCACTGAAGACAGGTTCCGAGAGAACGCTGGCTGCAGGACACGACAAGATCCCCAAGACGTACGTGGCGAGCTCAGGCAATTTATCAAGATTGGAAGCCAAGAATGAGCAGGGCTCAAGTTGCACATTAATGGAATCGATGTTTCCTTGCATATACTCATATATCTGTGTGTCCTCCTCTTTTTCCTTGTCCAGCTCTTTTGTTTTCGCATGAGTATATGTCCTTGTCACTTTCCCATGTGTTGTGAGTTGTTTGTGACCTTTTGGACACCTTTGAGGGTGTTTTCTAGGTGTTTTTCTGTGTTTGTGATTGCCTGCCATTGTTTCCTATGCAGTTCGAGTTCGGTTCGTCGAACGTTCGACGAACCGAACTCGAACGGGAGGTCCGTTCGGCGAACCAACCTCGAGCCGAACCGCGACCGGTTCGCTCATCTCTAATCGTTACTGCTGCAGTAACGATAATCGAGAATGGAGACCCATGTCACCGATGAGCGATTTTGCACGTTTTTGCAACGATGCAAAATCGCTCATCGGTGTCACACGCAGCAACATCGCTAATGCGGCCGGATGTGCGTCACAAATTCCGTGACCCCAACGACTCCGCATTAGCGATGTCGCAGCGTGTAAAGCCCCCTTTAGTGGGAGTGGTGTACAGGGTCTTAGCAGTAAAGAGTATTCCATATTTCTGCCAGATACCCACAGAGATATTGAAATCTGAAAAAAGAGACTTCTGCTCATTGAAGGTAAGAACTGCTCACATAGCGTTCAACTCCACAGCAAACGAGTGCTCTAGCACTGGCATCTCAGCAGGGATATTCCCCTACTACACATGTGTGTCTGGGTCGCTGTGACAGTTTACAGGACATAACTCAGGGCACCTAGACAGAAGGCAGAGGGACTACTTTCTATTTCTGGTGTAGAGCTTAGTACAATATATATATATATACTATTACATGTGACACATGTACCTTGTATTACCATTATTCGCTGTATATGAACCCCTTTTCTCCGGGCATTATTTGTCTATAGCATTTTTCACGAACCTGAGGCAACTGAGAACCCTTCAGTGAAGGAATTCCACTAACCCTCACAATACCAACCAGGGGCCTCCCTGCAGTAACTCAGGTAGTTGTACCCATTCTCTTTCCGCATTCTATGTGTTCTTCTTTCTTCTTTTTTTTCTTTTTTCTTCTTTTTATTTCTATCATGGGTTTATAGATATATGTCCTGCATTTCATATTTCCTTTAGTGGTGCTTCTTACCCATTCTCATATCATTTACCCTAGTATTTCATGATCCTGAGGCGACTGAGAACCCTTTAATAAAGGAATCCTTTTTCACCTGAATTGTCAAGTGATACTTACCAGTGACTATCACGTAATGTTACAGGTAGTTCCATTTTCTTCCTCTTCTTTCTCTCCTTTCTTCTTTGTCACACGGTCCATTGTGTTATAGCCCACGTGTCATGATAACACTTGTACCATCTTTTCATTTAGATTCCACCTACAATTATTTACCGATTCCAGTTCTGGAATAGGCTTTCATCATCTACTCACTAGAATTCTCAAGTGCATAAGGTACTGAGACATATACATGTTCACACCATTATAAAGAACAAAGTATAAACATTGAGGTTTTTCTCACACCCATGTTCCTGTGTTCTTTGATATGATATGTGTTCATTTCCTTCACTATATAGGATTGCAAGTTTTCCATTTGTACCTTAATGGCAATGACGCTATACAATTGAACACATATCATCCTGTTATGAAATATAGGTGTGTATTTACCTGCTTGACTATTTTTGGTTGTTTGATCCAGAATGTTTCTCCAGATAGGTCATGTGGAAATTTTCTTTCCTCAGTACAAATGTTTTCACTATGGCTTTGGAAAAATGTTTTGTATGTGCCTCATGGTCATTTGACCCATTGTACTCTCAAGTAGCAATATATTGTACTGTTATGTTGTACTATGTACTAATTACGTGTTTATATGGTTTTGTAACCCTTTATGATCTTAGATAACTTTATCCTTGATAAAGACCTAAAAACAAGGTCGAAACGTTGGATGAATTATCCTTTTGCACAAATAAAGAATTTTCAGCATTCCAAGAGTTCTTTTCTTACGTTATTAATCACTATAGTGTACCAGAGCTATTTCTTTTGAATTGACTCTTATTTTTTCTGAGCACCTGCTATATACACAGTGAGCCAGACATATTCAATTTTCATTCAGAAGGCAGAGGGAAGCCTTAGCAGCTGAGCATATATCTTTGCTTGTGAGCATTAGAACAGGCCGGCGATTACAGGGTAACATGAAAAATGTCCAGCTTGCATTATGACTAGAACATGACAATATCCTTTTAAGTACTAACCTATGATGCGTTCCTAAGCAGTTGATGTTATATGTTCTACATTTCATTTTCTGCATACTTTACAAGTAGTAGAATTTGCTTTGATATAGGCAACTGGATTTTCACAATGAAAAGGCAAAGGATAACGCCCGAAAAAGACGCCATACATTATGTCAGTGCCATCACTGACAAACCTGGATTGACCATGAAATACGGTATGGAGAGCTGTTGTCATCGTATTAGATAGATAAGAATGATTATATGTATTGTAGAAATGTCTCCTATCATGTTCCCTAATTTTTTATTATGTCCACATCCTGGTCCCCATCTTGGACATCATAACAAATGTGCACTTTTTTGTTTAATTTACACATTGGACCATAGGAAAAAAGACACTACAGCTACAGAGGTGACCGTCTGATAGCCCAGCTCGACTATCCATCTCTACTGAAGACCCTTTCAGCTATTTGAGAGTTGGGTGGAGAACATCATCTCTGAAAATAGGGTCCCACAGCTGCACCCCATCAGTGTGAGCAGGACTCTTAGGACTCTTAGAAGAGTCAATGCTCTGAGACCATGGGGGGCGCTTAGCCCCCTCTCTTCGTCACTGAGGATGATTTCACTTTTCAGGGAATAGAGAGGGTGGTCCTT
Organism: Anomaloglossus baeobatrachus; assembly: GCF_048569485.1. Taxonomy (NCBI): domain Eukaryota; kingdom Metazoa; phylum Chordata; class Amphibia; order Anura; family Aromobatidae; genus Anomaloglossus; species Anomaloglossus baeobatrachus. The sequence goes on along the minus strand of NW_027443337.1, from coordinate 183,662 downwards.
GTGGTGGACTGCAGGTATGGAGAGCTGTTGTCATCGTATTAGATAGATAAGAATGATTATATGTATTGTAGAAATGTCTCCTATCATGTTCCCTAATTTTTTATTATGTCCACATCCTGGTCCCCATCTTGGACATCATAACAAACGTGCACTTTTTTGTTTAATTTACACATTGGGCCATAGGAAAAATGACACTACAGCTACAGAGGTGACCGTCTGATAGCCCAGCTCGACTATCCATCTCTACTGAAGACCCTTTCAGCTTTTTGAGAGTTGGGTGGAGGACATCATCTCTGAAAATAGGGTCCCACAGCTGCACCCCATCAGTGTGAGCAGGACTCTTAGGACTCTTAGAAGAGTTAATGCTCTGAGACCATGGGGGCGCTTAGCCCCCTCTCTTCGTCACTGAGGATGATTTCATTTTTCAGGGATTAGAGAGGGTGGTCCTTGTGGTGGACTGCAGGTATGGAGAGCTGTTGTCATCGTATTAGATAGATAAGAATGATTATATGTATTGTAGAAATGTCTCCTATCATGTTCCCTAATTTTTTATTATGTCCACATCCTGGTCCCCATCTTGGACATCATAACAAACGTGCACTTTTTTGTTTAATTTACACATTGGACCAAAGGAAAAATGACACTACAGCTACAGAGGTGACCGTCTGATAGCCCAGCTCGACTATCCATCTCTACTGAAGACCCTTTCAGCTTTTTGAGAGTTGGGTGGAGGACATCATCTCTGAAAATAGGGTCCCACAGCTGCACCCCATCAGTGTGAGCAGGACTCTTAGGACTCTTAGAAGAGTCAATGCTCTGAGACCATTGGGGGCACTTAGCCCCCTCTCTTCGTCACTGAGGATGATTTCATTTTTCAGGGATTAGAGAGGGTGGTCCTTGTAGTGGACTGCAGGTATGGAGAGCTGTTATCATGGTATTAGGTAGATAAGAATGATTATATGTATTGTAGAAATGTCTCCTATCATGTTCCCTAATTTTTTATTATGTCCACATCCTGGTCCCCATCTTGGACATCATAACAAACGTGCACTTTTTTGTTTAATTTACACATTGGACCATAGGAAAAATGACACTACAGCTACAGAGGTGACCGTCTGATAGCCCAGCTCGACAATCCATCTCTACTGAAGACCCTTTCAGCTTTTTGAGAGTTGGGTGGAGGACATCATCTCTGAAAATAGGGTCCCACAGCTGCACCCCATCAGTGTGAGCAGGACTCTTAGGACTCTTAGAAGAGTCAATGCTCTGAGACCATGGGGGGCGCCTAGCCCCCTCTCTTCGTCACTGAGGATGATTTCATTTTTCAGGGATTAGAGAGGGTGGTCCTTGTGGTGGACTGCAGGTATGGAGAGCTGTTGTCATCGTATTAAATAGATAAGAATGATTATATGTATTGTAGAAATGTCTCCTATCATGTTCCCTAATTTTTTATTATGTCCACATCCTGGTCCCCATCTTGGACATCATAACAAACGTGCACTTTTTTGTTTAATTTATACATTGGACCATAGGAAAAATGACACTACAGCTACAGAGGTGACCGTCTGATAGCCCAGCTCGACTATCCATCTCTACTGAAGACCCTTTCAGCTTTTTGAGAGTTGGGTGGAGGACATCATCTCTGAATATAGGGTCCCACAGCTGCACCCCATCAGTGTGAGCAGGACTCTTAGGACTCTTAGAAGAGTCAATGCTCTGAGACCATGGGGGGCGCTTAGCCCCCTCTCTTCGTCACTGAGGATGATTTCATTTTTCAGGGATTAGAGAGGGTGGTCCTTGTGGTGGACTGCAGGTATGGAGAGCTGTTGTCATCGTATTAGATAGATAAGAATGATTATATGTATTGTAGAAATGTCTCCTATCATGTTCCCTAATTTTTTATTATGTCCACATCCTGGTCCCCATCTTGGACATCATAACAAACGTGCACTTTTTTGTTTAATTTACACATTGGGCCATAGGAAAAATGACACTACAGCTACAGAGGTGACCGTCTGATAGCCCAGCTCGACTATCCATCTCTACTGAAGACCCTTTCAGCTTTTTGAGAGTTGGGTGGAGGACATCATCTCTGAAAATAGGGTCCCACAGCTGCACCCCATCAGTGTGAGCAGGACTCTTAGGACTCTTAGAAGAGTTAATGCTCTGAGACCATGGGGGCGCTTAGCCCCCTCTCTTCGTCACTGAGGATGATTTCATTTTTCAGGGATTAGAGAGGGTGGTCCTTGTGGTGGACTGCAGGTATGGAGAGCTGTTGTCATCGTATTAGATAGATAAGAATGATTATATGTATTGTAGAAATGTCTCCTATCATGTTCCCTAATTTTTATTATGTCCACATCCTGGTCCCCATCTTGGACATCATAACAAACGTGCACTTTTTTGTTTAATTTACACATTGGACCAAAGGAAAAATGACACTACAGCTACAGAGGTGACCGTCTGATAGCCCAGCTCGACTATCCATCTCTACTGAAGACCCTTTCAGCTTTTTGAGAGTTGGGTGGAGGACATCATCTCTGAAAATAGGGTCCCACAGCTGCACCCCATCAGTGTGAGCAGGACTCTTAGGACTCTTAGAAGAGTCAATGCTCTGAGACCATTGGGGGCACTTAGCCCCCTCTCTTCGTCACTGAGGATGATTTCATTTTTCAGGGATTAGAGAGGGTGGTCCTTGTGGTGGACTGCAGGTATGGAGAGCTGTTATCATGGTATTAGGTAGATAAGAATGATTATATGTATTGTAGAAATGTCTCCTATCATGTTCCCTAATTTTTTATTATGTCCACATCCTGGTCCCCATCTTGGACATCATAACAAACGTGCACTTTTTTGTTTAATTTACACATTGGACCATAGGAAAAATGACACTACAGCTACAGAGGTGACCGTCTGATAGCCCAGCTCGACAATCCATCTCTACTGAAGACCCTTTCAGCTTTTTGAGAGTTGGGTGGAGGACATCATCTCTGAAAATAGGGTCCCACAGCTGCACCCCATCAGTGTGAGCAGGACTCTTAGGACTCTTAGAAGAGTCAATGCTCTGAGACCATGGGGGGCGCCTAGCTCCCTCTCTTCGTCACTGAGGATGATTTCATTTTTCAGGGATTAGAGAGGGTGGTCCTTGTGGTGGACTGCAGGTATGGAGAGCTGTTGTCATCGTATTAAATAGATAAGAATGATTATATGTATTGTAGAAATGTCTCCTATCATGTTCCCTAATTTTTTATTATGTCCACATCCTGGTCCCCATCTTGGACATCATAACAAACGTGCACTTTTTTGTTTAATTTACACATTGGACCATAGGAAAAATGACACTACAGCTACAGAGGTGACCGTCTGATAGCCCAGCTCGACTATCCATCTCTACTGAAGACCCTTTCAGCTTTTTGAGAGTTGGGTGGAGGACATCATCTCTGAAAATAGGGTCCCACAGCTGCACCCCATCAGTGTGAGCAGGACTCTTAGGACTCTTAGAAGAGTCAATGCTCTGAGACCATGGGGGGCGCTTAGCCCCCTCTCTTCGTCACTGAGGATGATTTCATTTTTCAGGGATTAGAGAGGGTGGTCCTTGTGGTGGACTGCAGGTATGGAGAGCTGTTGTCATCGTATTAAATAGATAAGAATGATTATATGTATTGTAGAAATGTCTCCTATCATGTTCCCTAATTTTTTATTATGTCCACATCCTGGTCCCCATCTTGGACATCATAACAAACGTGCACTTTTTTGTTTAATTTACACATTGGACCATAGGAAAAATGACACTACAGCTACAGAGGTGACCGTCTGATAGCCCAGCTCGACTATCCATCTCTACTGAAGACCCTTTCAGCTTTTTGAGAGTTGGGTGGAGAACATCATCTCTGAAAATAGGGTCCCACAGCTGCACCCCATCAGTGTGAGCAGGACTCTTAGGACTCTTAGAAGAGTCAATGCTCTGAGACCATGGGGGGCGCTTAGCCCCCTCTCCTCGTCACTGAGGATGATTTCACTTTTCAGGGAATAGAGAGGGTGGTCCTTGTGGTGGACTGCAGGTATGGAGAGCTGTTGTCATCGTATTAGATAGATAAGAATGATTATATGTATTGTAGAAATGTCTCCTATCATGTTCCCTATTTTTTTATTATGTCCACATCCTGGTTCCCATCTTGGAAATCATAACAAACGTGCACTTTTTTGTTTAATTTACAAATTGGACAATAGGAAAAATGACACTACAGCTACAGAGGTGACCGTCTGATAGCCCAGCTCGACTATCCATCTCTACTGAAGACCCTTTCAGCTTTTTGAGAGTTGGGTGGAGGACATCATCTCTGAAAATAGGGTCCCACAGCTGCACCCCATCAGTGTGAGCAGGACTCTTAGGACTCTTAGAAGAGTCAATGCTCTGGTACCATGGGGGGCGCTTGGCCCCCTCTCTTCGTCACTGAGGATGATTTCATTTTTCAGGGATTAGAGAGGGTGGTCCTTGTGGTGGACTGCAGGTATGGAGAGCTGTTGTCATCGTATTAGATAGATAAGAATGATTATATGTATTGTAGAAATGTCTCCTATCATGTTCCCTAATTTTTTATTATGTCCACATCCTGGTCCCCATCTTGGACATCATAACAAACGTGCACTTTTTTGTTTAATTTACACATTGGACCATAGGAAAAATGACACTACAGCTACAGAGGTGACCGTCTGATAGCCCAGCTCGACTATCCATCTCAACTGAAGACCCTTTCAGCTTTTTGAGAGTTGGGTGGAGGACATCATCTCTGAAAATAGGGTCCCACAGCTGCACCCCATCAGTGTGAGCAGGACTCTTAGGACTCTTAGAAGAGTCAATGCTCTGAGACCATGGGGGGCGCTTAGCCCCCTCTCTTCGTCACTGAGGATGATTTCATTTTTCAGGGATTAGAGAGGGTGGTCCTTGTGGTGGACTGCAGGTATGGAGAGCTGTTGTCATCGTATTAAATAGATAAGAATGATTATATGTATTGTAGAAATGTCTCCTATCATGTTCCCTAATTTTTTATTATGTCCACATCCTGGTCCCCATCTTGGACATCATAACAAACGTGCACTTTTTTGTTTAATTTACACATTGGACCATAGGAAAAATGACACTACAGCTACAGAGGTGACCGTCTGATAGCCCAGCTCGACTATCCATCTCTACTGAAGACCCTTTCAGCTTTTTGAGAGTTGGGTGGAGAACATCATCTCTGAAAATAGGGTCCCACAGCTGCACCCCATCAGTGTGAGCAGGACTCTTAGGACTCTTAGAAGAGTCAATGCTCTGAGACCATGGGGGGCGCTTAGCCCCCTCTCCTCGTCACTGAGGATGATTTCACTTTTCAGGGAATAGAGAGGGTGGTCCTTGTGGTGGACTGCAGGTATGGAGAGCTGTTGTCATCGTATTAGATAGATAAGAATGATTATATGTATTGTAGAAATGTCTCCTATCATGTTCCCTATTTTTTTATTATGTCCACATCCTGGTTCCCATCTTGGAAATCATAACAAACGTGCACTTTTTTGTTTAATTTACACATTGGACCATAGGAAAAATGACACTACAGCTACAGAGGTGACCGTCTGATAGCCCAGCTCGACTATCCATCTCTACTGAAGACCCTTTCAGCTTTTTGAGAGTTGGGTGGAGGACATCATCTCTGAAAATAGGGTCCCACAGCTGCACCCCATCAGTGTGAGCAGGACTCTTAGGACTCTTAGAAGAGTTAATGCTCTGAGACCATGGGGGCGCTTAGCCCCCTCTCTTCGTCACTGAGGATGATTTCATTTTTCAGGGATTAGAGAGGGTGGTCCTTGTGGTGGACTGCAGGTATGGAGAGCTGTTGTCATCGTATTAGATAGATAAGAATGATTATATGTATTGTAGAAATGTCTCCTATCATGTTCCCTAATTTTTTATTATGTCCACATCCTGGTCCCCATCTTGGACATCATAACAAACGTGCACTTTTTTGTTTAATTTACACATTGGACCATAGGAAAAATGACACTACAGCTACAGAGGTGACCGTCTGATAGCCCAGCTCGACTATTCATCTCTACTGAAGACCCTTTCAGCATTTTGAGAGTTGGGTGGAGGACATCATCTCTGAAAATAGGGTCCCACAGCTGCACCCCATCAGTGTGAGCAGGACTCTTAAGACTCTTAGAAGAGTCAATGCTCTGAGACCATTGGGGGCACTGAGCCCCCTCTCTTCGTCACTGAGGATGATTTCATTTTTCAGGGTTTAGAGAGGGTGGTCCTTGTGGTGGACTGCAGGTATGGAGAGCTGTTATCATCGTATTAGATAGATAAGAATGATTATATGTATTGTAGAAATGTCTCCTATCATGTTCCCTAATTTTTTGTTATGTCCACATCCTGGTCCCCATCTTGGACATCATAACAATCGTGCACTTTTTTGTTTAATTTACACATTGGACCATAGGAAAAATGACACTACAGCTACAGAGGTGACCGTCTGATAGCCCAGCTCGACTATCCATCTCTACTGAAGACCCTTTCAGCTTTTTGAGAGTTGGGTGGAGGACATCATCTCTGAAAATAGGGTCCCACAGCTTCACCCCATCAGTGTGAGCAGGACTCTTAGGACTCTTAGAAGAGTCAATGCTCTGGTACCATGGGGGGCGCTTGGCCCCCTCTCTTCGTCACTGAGGATGATTTCATTTTTCAGGGATTAGAGAGGGTGGTCCTTGTGGTGGACTGCAGGTATGTAGAGCTGTTGTCATCGTATTAGATAGATAAGAATGATTATATGTATTGTAGAAATGTCTCCTATCATGTTCCCTAATTTTTTATTATGTCCACATCCTGGTCCCCATCTTGGACATCATAACAAACGTGCACTTTTTTGTTTAATTTACACATTGGACCATAGTAAAAATGACACTACAGCTACAGAGGTGACCGTCTGATAGCCCAGCTCGACTATCCATCTCTACTGAAGACCCTTTCAGCTTTTTGAGAGTTGGGTGGAGGACATCATCTCTGAAAATAGGGTCCCACAGCTGCACCCCATCAGTGTGAGCAGGACTCTTAGGACTCTTAGAAGAGTTAATGCTCTGAGACCATGGGGGCGCTTAGCCCCCTCTCTTCGTCACTGAGGATGATTTCATTTTTCAGGGATTAGAGAGGGTGGTCCTTGTGGTGGACTGCAGGTATGGAGAGCTGTTGTCATCGTATTAGATAGATAAGAATGATTATATGTATTGTAGAAATGTCTCCTATCATGTTCCCTAATTTTTTATTATGTCCACATCCTGGTCCCCATCTTGGACATCATAACAAACGTGCACTTTTTTGTTTAATTTACACATTGGACCATAGGAAAAATGACACTACAGCTACAGAGGTGACCGTCTGATAGCCCAGCTCGACTATCCATCTCTACTGAAGACCCTTTCAGCTTTTTGAAAGTTGGGTGGAGGACATCATCTCTGAAAATAGGGTCCCACAGCTGCACCCCATCAGTGTGAGCAGGACTCTTAGGACTCTTAGAAGAGTCAATGCTCTGAGACCATTGGGGGAACTTAGCCCCCTCTCTTCGTCACTGAGGATGATTTCATTTTTCAGGGATTAGAGAGGGTGGTCCTTGTGGTGGACTGCAGGTATGGAGAGCTGTTATCATCGTATTAGATAGATAAGAATGATTATATGTATTGTAGAAATGTCTCCTATCATGTTCCCTAATTTTTTATTATGTCCACATCCTGGTCCCCATCTTGGACATCATAACAAACGTGCACTTTTTTGTTTAATTTACACATTGGACCATAGGAAAAATGACACTACAGCTACAGAGGTGACCGTCTGATAGCCCAGCTCGACAATCCATCTCTACTGAAGACCCTTTCAGCTTTTTGAGAGTTGGGTGGAGGACATCATCTCTGAAAATAGGGTCCCACAGCTGCACCCCATCAGTGTGAGCAGGACTCTTAGGACTCTTAGAAGAGTCAATGCTCTGAGACCATGGGGGGCGCTTAGCCCCCTCTCTTCGTCACTGAGGATGATTTCATTTTTCAGGGATTAGAGAGGGTGGTCCTTGTGGTGGACTGCAGGTATGGAGAGCTGTTGTCATCGTATTAAATAGATAAGAATGATTATATGTATTGTAGAAATGTCTCCTATCATGTTCCCTAATTTTTTATTATGTCCACATCCTGGTCCCCATCTTGGACATCATAACAAACGTGCACTTTTTTGTTTAATTTACACATTGGACCATAGGAAAAATGACACTACAGCTACAGAGGTGACCGTCTGATAGCCCAGCTCGACTATACATCTCTACTGAAGACCCTTTCAGCTTTTTGAGAGTTGGGTGGAGAACATCATCTCTGAAAATAGGGTCCCACAGCTGCACCCCATCAGTGTGAGCAGGACTCTTAGAAGAGTCAATGTTTTGAGACCATGGGGGGCGCTTAGCCCCCTCTCTTCGTCACTGAGGATGATTTCACTTTTCAGGGAATAGAGAGGGTGGTACTTGTGGTGGACTGCAGGTATGGAGAGCTGTTGTCATCGTATTAGATAGATAAGAATGATTATATGTATTGTAGAAATGTCTCCTATCATGTTCCCTATTTTTTTATTATGTCCACATCCTGGTCCCCATCTTGGAAATCATAACAAACGTGCACTTTTTTGTTTAATTTACACATTGGACCATAGGAAAAATGACACTACAGCTACAGAGGTGACCGTCTGGTAGCCCAGCTCGACTATCCATCTCTACTGAAGACCCTTTCAGCTTTTTGAGAGTTGGGTGGAGGACATCATCTCTGAAAATACGGTCCCACAGCTGCACCCCATCAGTGTGAGCAGGACTCTTAGGACTCTTAGAAGAGTCAATGTTTTGAGACCATGGGGGGCGCTTAGCCCCCTCTCTTCGTCACTGAGGATGATTTCATTTTTCAGGGATTAGAGAGAGTGATCCTTGTGGTGGACTGCAGGTATGGAGAGCTGTTGTGATCGTATTAGATAGATAAGAATGATTATATGTATTGTAGAAATGTCTCCTATCATGTTCCCTAATTTTTTATTATGTCCACATCCTGGTCCCCATCTTGGACATCATAACAAACGTGCACTTTTTTGTTTAATTTACACATTGGACCATAGGAAAAATGACACTACAGCTACAGAGGTGACCGTCTGATAGCCCAGCTCGACTATCCATCTCTACTGAAGACCCTTTCAGCATTTTGAGAGTTGGGTGGAGGACATCATCTCTGAAAATAGGGTCCCACAGCTGCACCCCATCAGTGTGAGCAGGACTCTTAAGACTCTTAGAAGAGTCAATGCTCTGAGACCATTGGGGGCACTGAGCCCCCTCTCTTCGTCACTGAGGATGATTTCATTTTTCAGGGTTTAGAGAGGGTGGTCCTTGTGGTGGACTGCAGGTATGGAGAGCTGTTATCATCGTATTAGATAGATAAGAATGATTATATGTATTGTAGAAATGTCTCCTATCATGTTCCCCAATTTTTTATTATGTCCACATCCTGGTCCCCATCTTGGACATCATAACAAACGTGCACTTTTTTGTTTAATTTACACATTGGACCATAGGAAAAATGACACTACAGCTACAGAGGTGACCGTCTGATAGCCCAGCTCGACTATCCATCTCTACTGAAGACCCTTTCAGCTTTTTGAGAGTTGGGTGGAGGACATCATCTCTGAAAATAGGGTCCCACAGCTTCACCCCATCAGTGTGAGCAGGACTCTTAGGACTCTTAGAAGAGTCAATGCTCTGAGACCATGGGGGGCGCTTAGCCCCCTCTCTTCGTCACTGAGGATGATTTCATTTTTCAGGGATTAGAGAGGGTGGTCCTTGTGGTGGACTGCAGGTATGGAGAGCTGTTGTCATCGTATTAAATAGATAAGAATGATTATATGTATTGTAGAAATGTCTCCTATCATGTTCCCTAATTTTTTATTATGTCCACATCCTGGTCCCCATCTTGGACATCATAACAAACGTGCACTTTTTTGTTTAATTTACACATTGGACCATAGGAAAAATGACACTACAGCTACAGAGGTGACCGTCTGATAGCCCAGCTCGACTATCCATCTCTACTGAAGACCCTTTCAGCTTTTTGAGAGTTGGGTGGAGAACATCATCTCTGAAAATAGGGTCCCACAGCTGCACCCCATCAGTGTGAGCAGGACTCTTAGGACTCTTAGAAGAGTCAATGCTCTGAGACCATGGGGGGCGCTTAGCCCCCTCTCCTCGTCACTGAGGATGATTTCACTTTTCAGGGAATAGAGAGGGTGGTCCTTGTGGTGGACTGCAGGTATGGAGAGCTGTTGTCATCGTATTAGATAGATAAGAATGATTATATGTATTGTAGAAATGTCTCCTATCATGTTCCCTATTTTTTTATTATGTCCACATCCTGGTTCCCATCTTGGAAATCATAACAAACGTGCACTTTTTTGTTTAATTTACACATTGGACCATAGGAAAAATGACACTACAGCTACAGAGGTGACCGTCTGATAGCCCAGCTCGACTATCCATCTCTACTGAAGACCCTTTCAGCTTTTTGAGAGTTGGGTGGAGGACATCATCTCTGAAAATAGGGTCCCACAGCTGCACCCCATCAGTGTGAGCAGGACTCTTAGGACTCTTAGAAGAGTTAATGCTCTGAGACCATGGGGGCGCTTAGCCCCCTCTCTTCGTCACTGAGGATGATTTCATTTTTCAGGGATTAGAGAGGGTGGTCCTTGTGGTGGACTGCAGGTATGGAGAGCTGTTGTCATCGTATTAGATAGATAAGAATGATTATATGTATTGTAGAAATGTCTCCTATCATGTTCCCTAATTTTTTATTATGTCCACATCCTGGTCCCCATCTTGGACATCATAACAAACGTGCACTTTTTTGTTTAATTTACACATTGGACCATAGGAAAAATGACACTACAGCTACAGAGGTGACCGTCTGATAGCCCAGCTCGACTATTCATCTCTACTGAAGACCCTTTCAGCATTTTGAGAGTTGGGTGGAGGACATCATCTCTGAAAATAGGGTCCCACAGCTGCACCCCATCAGTGTGAGCAGGACTCTTAAGACTCTTAGAAGAGTCAATGCTCTGAGACCATTGGGGGCACTGAGCCCCCTCTCTTCGTCACTGAGGATGATTTCATTTTTCAGGGTTTAGAGAGGGTGGTCCTTGTGGTGGACTGCAGGTATGGAGAGCTGTTATCATCGTATTAGATAGATAAGAATGATTATATGTATTGTAGAAATGTCTCCTATCATGTTCCCTAATTTTTTATTATGTCCACATCCTGGTCCCCATCTTGGACATCATAACAAACGTGCACTTTTTTGTTTAATTTACACATTGGACCATAGGAAAAATGACACTACAGCTACAGAGGTGACCGTCTGATAGCCCAGCTCGACTATCCATCTCTACTGAAGACCCTTTCAGCTTTTTGAGAGTTGGGTGGAGGACATCATCTCTGAAAATAGGGTCCCACAGCTTCACCCCATCAGTGTGAGCAGGACTCTTAGGACTCTTAGAAGAGTCAATGCTCTGGTACCATGGGGGGCGCTTGGCCCCCTCTCTTCGTCACTGAGGATGATTTCATTTTTCAGGGATTAGAGAGGGTGGTCCTTGTGGTGGACTGCAGGTATGTAGAGCTGTTGTCATCGTATTAGATAGATAAGAATGATTATATGTATTGTAGAAATGTCTCCTATCATGTTCCCTAATTTTTTATTATGTCCACATCCTGGTCCCCATCTTGGACATCATAACAAACGTGCACTTTTTTGTTTAATTTACACATTGGACCATAGTAAAAATGACACTACAGCTACAGAGGTGACCGTCTGATAGCCCAGCTCGACTATCCATCTCTACTGAAGACCCTTTCAGCTTTTTGAGAGTTGGGTGGAGGACATCATCTCTGAAAATAGGGTCCCACAGCTGCACCCCATCAGTGTGAGCAGGACTCTTAGGACTCTTAGAAGAGTTAATGCTCTGAGACCATGGGGGCGCTTAGCCCCCTCTCTTCGTCACTGAGGATGATTTCATTTTTCAGGGATTAGAGAGGGTGGTCCTTGTGGTGGACTGCAGGTATGGAGAGCTGTTGTCATCGTATTAGATAGATAAGAATGATTATATGTATTGTAGAAATGTCTCCTATCATGTTCCCTAATTTTTTATTATGTCCACATCCTGGTCCCCATCTTGGACATCATAACAAACGTGCACTTTTTTGTTTAATTTACACATTGGACCATAGGAAAAATGACACTACAGCTACAGAGGTGACCGTCTGATAGCCCAGCTCGACTATCCATCTCTACTGAAGACCCTTTCAGCTTTTTGAAAGTTGGGTGGAGGACATCATCTCTGAAAATAGGGTCCCACAGCTGCACCCCATCAGTGTGAGCAGGACTCTTAGGACTCTTAGAAGAGTCAATGCTCTGAGACCATTGGGGGAACTTAGCCCCCTCTCTTCGTCACTGAGGATGATTTCATTTTTCAGGGATTAGAGAGGGTGGTCCTTGTGGTGGACTGCAGGTATGGAGAGCTGTTATCATCGTATTAGATAGATAAGAATGATTATATGTATTGTAGAAATGTCTCCTATCATGTTCCCTAATTTTTTATTATGTCCACATCCTGGTCCCCATCTTGGACATCATAACAAACGTGCACTTTTTTGTTTAATTTACACATTGGACCATAGGAAAAATGACACTACAGCTACAGAGGTGACCGTCTGATAGCCCAGCTCGACAATCCATCTCTACTGAAGACCCTTTCAGCTTTTTGAGAGTTGGGTGGAGGACATCATCTCTGAAAATAGGGTCCCACAGCTGCACCCCATCAGTGTGAGCAGGACTCTTAGGACTCTTAGAAGAGTCAATGCTCTGAGACCATGGGGGGCGCTTAGCCCCCTCTCTTCGTCACTGAGGATGATTTCATTTTTCAGGGATTAGAGAGGGTGGTCCTTGTGGTGGACTGCAGGTATGGAGAGCTGTTGTCATCGTATTAAATAGATAAGAATGATTATATGTATTGTAGAAATGTCTCCTATCATGTTCCCTAATTTTTTATTATGTCCACATCCTGGTCCCCATCTTGGACATCATAACAAACGTGCACTTTTTTGTTTAATTTACACATTGGACCATAGGAAAAATGACACTACAGCTACAGAGGTGACCGTCTGATAGCCCAGCTCGACTATACATCTCTACTGAAGACCCTTTCAGCTTTTTGAGAGTTGGGTGGAGAACATCATCTCTGAAAATAGGGTCCCACAGCTGCACCCCATCAGTGTGAGCAGGACTCTTAGGACTCTTAGAAGAGTCAATGTTTTGAGACCATGGGGGGCGCTTAGCCCCCTCTCTTCGTCACTGAGGATGATTTCACTTTTCAGGGAATAGAGAGGGTGGTACTTGTGGTGGACTGCAGGTATGGAGAGCTGTTGTCATCGTATTAGATAGATAAGAATGATTATATGTATTGTAGAAATGTCTCCTATCATGTTCCCTATTTTTTTATTATGTCCACATCCTGGTCCCCATCTTGGAAATCATAACAAACGTGCACTTTTTTGTTTAATTTACACATTGGACCATAGGAAAAATGACACTACAGCTACAGAGGTGACCGTCTGGTAGCCCAGCTCGACTATCCATCTCTACTGAAGACCCTTTCAGCTTTTTGAGAGTTGGGTGGAGGACATCATCTCTGAAAATACGGTCCCACAGCTGCACCCCATCAGTGTGAGCAGGACTCTTAGGACTCTTACAAGAGTCAATGTTTTGAGACCATGGGGGGCGCTTAGCCCCCTCTCTTCGTCACTGAGGATGATTTCATTTTTCAGGGATTAGAGAGAGTGGTCCTTGTGGTGGACTGCAGGTATGGAGAGCTGTTGTGATCGTATTAGATAGATAAGAATGATTATATGTATTGTAGAAATGTCTCCTATCATGTTCCCTAATTTTTTATTATGTCCACATCCTGGTCCCCATCTTGGACATCATAACAAACGTGCACTTTTTTGTTTAATTTCCACATTGGACCATAGGAAAAATGACACTACAGCTACAGAGGTGACCGTCTGATAGCCCAGCTCGACTATCCATCTCTACTGAAGACCCTTTCAGCTTTTTGAGAGTTGGGTGGAGGACATCATCTCTGAAAATCGGGTCCCACAGCTGCACCCCATCAGTGTGAGCAGGACTCTTAGGACTCTTAGAAGAGTTAAGGCTCTGAGACCATGGGGGCGCTTAGCCCCCTCTCTTCGTCACTGAGGATGATTTCATTTTTCAGGGATTAGAGAGGGTGGTCCTTGTGGTGGACTGCAGGTATGGAGAGCTGTTGTCATCGTATTAGATAGATAAGAATGATTATATGTATTGTAGAAATGTCTCCTATCATGTTCCCTAATTTTTTATTATGTCCACATCCTGGTCCCCATCTTGGACATCATAACAAACGTGCACTTTTTTGTTTAATTTACACATTGGACCATAGGAAAAATGACACTACAGCTACAGAGGTGACCGTCTGATAGCCCAGCTCGACTATCCATCTCTACTGAAGACCCTTTCAGCTTTTTGAGAGTTGGGTGGAGGACATCATCTCTGAAAATAGGGTCCCACAGCTTCACCCCATCAGTGTGAGCAGGACTTTTAGGACTCTTAGAAGAGTCAATGCTCTGGTACCATGGGGGGCGCTTGGCCCCCTCTCTTCGTCACTGAGGATGATTTCATTTTTCAGGGATTAGAGAGGGTGGTCCTTGTGGTGGACTGCAGGTATGTAGAGCTGTTGTCATCGTATTAGATAGATAAGAATGATTATATGTATTGTAGAAATGTCTCCTATCATGTTCCCTAATTTTTTATTATGTCCACATCCTGGTCCCCATCTTGGACATCATAACAAACGTGCACTTTTTTGTTTAATTTACACATTGGACCATAGGAAAAATGACACTACAGCTACAGAGGTGACCGTCTGATAGCCCAGCTCGACTATCCATCTCTACTGAAGACCCTTTCAGCTTTTTGAGAGTTGGGTGGAGGACATCATCTCTGAAAATAGGGTCCCACAGCTGCACCCCATCAGTGTGAGCAGGACTCTTAGGACTCTTAGAAGAGTTAATGCTCTGAGACCATGGGGGCGCTTAGCCCCCTCTCTTCGTCACTGAGGATGATTTCATTTTTCAGGGATTAGAGAGGGTGGTCCTTGTGGTGGACTGCAGGTATGGAGAGCTGTTGTCATCGTATTAGATAGATAAGAATGATTATATGTATTGTAGAAATGTCTCCTATCATGTTCCCTAATTTTTTATTATGTCCACATCCTGGTCCCCATCTTGGACATCATAACAAACGTGCACTTTTTTGTTTAATTTACACATTGGACCATAGGAAAAATGACACTACAGCTACAGAGGTGACCGTCTGATAGCCCAGCTCGACTATCCATCTCTACTGAAGACCCTTTCAGCTTTTTGAGAGTTGGGTGGAGGACATCATCTCTGAAAATAGGGTCCCACAGCTGCACCCCATCAGTGTGAGCAGGACTCCTAGGACTCTTAGAAGAGTCAATGCTCTGAGACCATTGGGGGCACTTAGCCCCCTCTCTTTGTCACTGAGGATGATTTCATTTTTCAGGGATTAGAGAGGGTGGTCCTTGTGGTGGACTGCAGGTATGGAGAGCCGTTATCATCGTATTAGATAGATAAGAATGATTATATGTATTGTAGAAATGTCTCCTATCATGTTCCCTAATTTTTTATTATGTCCACATCCTGGTCCCCATCTTGGACATCATAACAAACGTGCACTTTTTTGTTTAATTTACACATTGGACCATAGGAAAAATGACACTACAGCTACAGAGGTGACCGTCTGATAGCCCAGCTCGACAATCCATCTCTACTGAAGACCCTTTCAGCTTTTTGAGAGTTGGGTGGAGGACATCATCTCTGAAAATAGGGTCCCACAGCTGCACCCCATCAGTGTGAGCAGGACTCTTAGGACTCTTAGAAGAGTCAATGCTCTGAGACCATGGGGGGCGCTTAGCCCCCTCTCTTCGTCACTGAGGATGATTTCATTTTTCAGGGATTAGAGAGGGTGGTCCTTGTGGTGGACTGCAGGTATGGAGAGCTGTTGTCATCGTATTAAATAGATAAGAATGATTATATGTATTGTAGAAATGTCTCCTATCATATTCCCTAATTTTTTATTATGTCCACATCCTGGTCCCCATCTTGGACATCATAACAAACGTGCACTTTTTTGTTTAATTTACACATTGGACCATAGGAAAAATGACACTACAGCTACAGAGGTGACCGTCTGATAGCCCAGCTCGACTATCCATCTCTACTGAAGACCCTTTCAGCTTTTTGAGAGTTGGGTGGAGAACATCATCTCTGAAAATATGGTCCCACAGCTGCACCCCATCAGTGTGAGCAGGACTCTTAGGACTCTTAGAAGAGTCAATGTTTTGAGACCATGGGGGGCGCTTAGCCCCCTCTCTTCGTCACTGAGGATGATTTCACTTTTCAGGGAATAGAGAGGGTGGTACTTGTGGTGGACTGCAGGTATGGAGAGCTGTTGTCATCGTATTAGATAGATAAGAATGATTATATGTATTGTAGAAATGTCTCCTATCATGTTCCCTAATTTTTTATTATGTCCACATCCTGGTCCCCATCTTGGACATCATAACAAACGTGCACTTTTTTGTTTAATTTACACATTGGACCATAGGAAAAATGACACTACAGCTACAGAGGTGACCGTCTGATAGCCCAGCTCGACTATCCATCTCTACTGAAGACCCTTTCAGCTTTTTGAGAGTTGGGTGGAGAACATCATCTCTGAAAATAGGGTCCCACAGCTGCACCCCATCAGTGTGAGCAGGACTCTTAGGACTCTTAGAAGAGTCAATGCTCTGAGACCATTGGGGGCACTGAGCCCCCTCTCTTCGTCACTGAGGATGATTTCATTTTTCAGGGTTTAGAGAGGGTGGTCCTTGTGGTGGACTGCAGGTATGGAGAGCTGTTATCATCGTATTAGATAGATAAGAATGATTATATGTATTGTAGAAATGTCTCCTATCATGTTCCCTAATTTTTTATTATGTCCACATCCTGGTCCCCATCTTGGACATCATAACAAACGTGCACTTTTTTGTTTAATTTACACATTGGACCATAGGAAAAATGACACTACAGCTACAGAGGTGACCGTCTGATAGCCCAGCTCGACTATCCATCTCTACTGAAGACCCTTTCAGCTTTTTGAGAGTTGGGTGGAGGACATCATCTCTGAAAATAGGGTCCCACAGCTTCACCCCATCAGTGTGAGCAGGACTCTTAGGACTCTTAGAAGAGTCAATGCTCTGGTACCATGGGGGGCGCTTGGCCCCCTCTCTTCGTCACTGAGGATGATTTCATTTTTCAGGGATTAGAGAGGGTGGTCCTTGTGGTGGACTGCAGGTATGTAGAGCTGTTGTCATCGTATTAGATAGATAAGAATGATTATATGTATTGTAGAAATGTCTCCTATCATGTTCCCTAATTTTTTATTATGTCCACATCCTGGTCCCCATCTTGGACATCATAACAAACGTGCACTTTTTTGTTTAATTTACACATTGGACCATAGTAAAAATGACACTACAGCTACAGAGGTGACCGTCTGATAGCCCAGCTCGACTATCCATCTCTACTGAAGACCCTTTCAGCTTTTTGAGAGTTGGGTGGAGGACATCATCTCTGAAAATAGGGTCCCACAGCTGCACCCCATCAGTGTGAGCAGGACTCTTAGGACTCTTAGAAGAGTTAATGCTCTGAGACCATGGGGGCGCTTAGCCCCCTCTCTTCGTCACTGAGGATGATTTCATTTTTCAGGGATTAGAGAGGGTGGTCCTTGTGGTGGACTGCAGGTATGGAGAGCTGTTGTCATCGTATTAGATAGATAAGAATGATTATATGTATTGTAGAAATGTCTCCTATCATGTTCCCTAATTTTTTATTATGTCCACATCCTGGTCCCCATCTTGGACATCATAACAAACGTGCACTTTTTTGTTTAATTTACACATTGGACCATAGGAAAAATGACACTACAGCTACAGAGGTGACCGTCTGATAGCCCAGCTCGACTATCCATCTCTACTGAAGACCCTTTCAGCTTTTTGAAAGTTGGGTGGAGGACATCATCTCTGAAAATAGGGTCCCACAGCTGCACCCCATCAGTGTGAGCAGGACTCTTAGGACTCTTAGAAGAGTCAATGCTCTGAGACCATTGGGGGAACTTAGCCCCCTCTCTTCGTCACTGAGGATGATTTCATTTTTCAGGGATTAGAGAGGGTGGTCCTTGTGGTGGACTGCAGGTATGGAGAGCTGTTATCATCGTATTAGATAGATAAGAATGATTATATGTATTGTAGAAATGTCTCCTATCATGTTCCCTAATTTTTTATTATGTCCACATCCTGGTCCCCATCTTGGACATCATAACAAACGTGCACTTTTTTGTTTAATTTACACATTGGACCATAGGAAAAATGACACTACAGCTACAGAGGTGACCGTCTGATAGCCCAGCTCGACAATCCATCTCTACTGAAGACCCTTTCAGCTTTTTGAGAGTTGGGTGGAGGACATCATCTCTGAAAATAGGGTCCCACAGCTGCACCCCATCAGTGTGAGCAGGACTCTTAGGACTCTTAGAAGAGTCAATGCTCTGAGACCATGGGGGGCGCTTAGCCCCCTCTCTTCGTCACTGAGGATGATTTCATTTTTCAGGGATTAGAGAGGGTGGTCCTTGTGGTGGACTGCAGGTATGGAGAGCTGTTGTCATCGTATTAAATAGATAAGAATGATTATATGTATTGTAGAAATGTCTCCTATCATGTTCCCTAATTTTTTATTATGTCCACATCCTGGTCCCCATCTTGGACATCATAACAAACGTGCACTTTTTTGTTTAATTTACACATTGGACCATAGGAAAAATGACACTACAGCTACAGAGGTGACCGTCTGATAGCCCAGCTCGACTATACATCTCTACTGAAGACCCTTTCAGCTTTTTGAGAGTTGGGTGGAGAACATCATCTCTGAAAATAGGGTCCCACAGCTGCACCCCATCAGTGTGAGCAGGACTCTTAGGACTCTTAGAAGAGTCAATGTTTTGAGACCATGGGGGGCGCTTAGCCCCCTCTCTTCGTCACTGAGGATGATTTCACTTTTCAGGGAATAGAGAGGGTGGTACTTGTGGTGGACTGCAGGTATGGAGAGCTGTTGTCATCGTATTAGATAGATAAGAATGATTATATGTATTGTAGAAATGTCTCCTATCATGTTCCCTATTTTTTTATTATGTCCACATCCTGGTCCCCATCTTGGAAATCATAACAAACGTGCACTTTTTTGTTTAATTTACACATTGGACCATAGGAAAAATGACACTACAGCTACAGAGGTGACCGTCTGGTAGCCCAGCTCGACTATCCATCTCTACTGAAGACCCTTTCAGCTTTTTGAGAGTTGGGTGGAGGACATCATCTCTGAAAATACGGTCCCACAGCTGCACCCCATCAGTGTGAGCAGGACTCTTAGGACTCTTACAAGAGTCAATGTTTTGAGACCATGGGGGGCGCTTAGCCCCCTCTCTTCGTCACTGAGGATGATTTCATTTTTCAGGGATTAGAGAGAGTGGTCCTTGTGGTGGACTGCAGGTATGGAGAGCTGTTGTGATCGTATTAGATAGATAAGAATGATTATATGTATTGTAGAAATGTCTCCTATCATGTTCCCTAATTTTTTATTATGTCCACATCCTGGTCCCCATCTTGGACATCATAACAAACGTGCACTTTTTTGTTTAATTTCCACATTGGACCATAGGAAAAATGACACTACAGCTACAGAGGTGACCGTCTGATAGCCCAGCTCGACTATCCATCTCTACTGAAGACCCTTTCAGCTTTTTGAGAGTTGGGTGGAGGACATCATCTCTGAAAATCGGGTCCCACAGCTGCACCCCATCAGTGTGAGCAGGACTCTTAGGACTCTTAGAAGAGTTAAGGCTCTGAGACCATGGGGGCGCTTAGCCCCCTCTCTTCGTCACTGAGGATGATTTCATTTTTCAGGGATTAGAGAGGGTGGTCCTTGTGGTGGACTGCAGGTATGGAGAGCTGTTGTCATCGTATTAGATAGATAAGAATGATTATATGTATTGTAGAAATGTCTCCTATCATGTTCCCTAATTTTTTATTATGTCCACATCCTGGTCCCCATCTTGGACATCATAACAAACGTGCACTTTTTTGTTTAATTTACACATTGGACCATAGGAAAAATGACACTACAGCTACAGAGGTGACCGTCTGATAGCCCAGCTCGACTATCCATCTCTACTGAAGACCCTTTCAGCTTTTTGAGAGTTGGGTGGAGGACATCATCTCTGAAAATAGGGTCCCACAGCTTCACCCCATCAGTGTGAGCAGGACTTTTAGGACTCTTAGAAGAGTCAATGCTCTGGTACCATGGGGGGCGCTTGGCCCCCTCTCTTCGTCACTGAGGATGATTTCATTTTTCAGGGATTAGAGAGGGTGGTCCTTGTGGTGGACTGCAGGTATGTAGAGCTGTTGTCATCGTATTAGATAGATAAGAATGATTATATGTATTGTAGAAATGTCTCCTATCATGTTCCCTAATTTTTTATTATGTCCACATCCTGGTCCCCATCTTGGACATCATAACAAACGTGCACTTTTTTGTTTAATTTACACATTGGACCATAGGAAAAATGACACTACAGCTACAGAGGTGACCGTCTGATAGCCCAGCTCGACTATCCATCTCTACTGAAGACCCTTTCAGCTTTTTGAGAGTTGGGTGGAGGACATCATCTCTGAAAATAGGGTCCCACAGCTGCACCCCATCAGTGTGAGCAGGACTCTTAGGACTCTTAGAAGAGTTAATGCTCTGAGACCATGGGGGCGCTTAGCCCCCTCTCTTCGTCACTGAGGATGATTTCATTTTTCAGGGATTAGAGAGGGTGGTCCTTGTGGTGGACTGCAGGTATGGAGAGCTGTTGTCATCGTATTAGATAGATAAGAATGATTATATGTATTGTAGAAATGTCTCCTATCATGTTCCCTAATTTTTTATTATGTCCACATCCTGGTCCCCATCTTGGACATCATAACAAACGTGCACTTTTTTGTTTAATTTACACATTGGACCATAGGAAAAATGACACTACAGCTACAGAGGTGACCGTCTGATAGCCCAGCTCGACTATCCATCTCTACTGAAGACCCTTTCAGCTTTTTGAGAGTTGGGTGGAGGACATCATCTCTGAAAATAGGGTCCCACAGCTGCACCCCATCAGTGTGAGCAGGACTCCTAGGACTCTTAGAAGAGTCAATGCTCTGAGACCATTGGGGGCACTTAGCCCCCTCTCTTTGTCACTGAGGATGATTTCATTTTTCAGGGATTAGAGAGGGTGGTCCTTGTGGTGGACTGCAGGTATGGAGAGCCGTTATCATCGTATTAGATAGATAAGAATGATTATATGTATTGTAGAAATGTCTCCTATCATGTTCCCTAATTTTTTATTATGTCCACATCCTGGTCCCCATCTTGGACATCATAACAAACGTGCACTTTTTTGTTTAATTTACACATTGGACCATAGGAAAAATGACACTACAGCTACAGAGGTGACCGTCTGATAGCCCAGCTCGACAATCCATCTCTACTGAAGACCCTTTCAGCTTTTTGAGAGTTGGGTGGAGGACATCATCTCTGAAAATAGGGTCCCACAGCTGCACCCCATCAGTGTGAGCAGGACTCTTAGGACTCTTAGAAGAGTCAATGCTCTGAGACCATGGGGGGCGCTTAGCCCCCTCTCTTCGTCACTGAGGATGATTTCATTTTTCAGGGATTAGAGAGGGTGGTCCTTGTGGTGGACTGCAGGTATGGAGAGCTGTTGTCATCGTATTAAATAGATAAGAATGATTATATGTATTGTAGAAATGTCTCCTATCATATTCCCTAATTTTTTATTATGTCCACATCCTGGTCCCCATCTTGGACATCATAACAAACGTGCACTTTTTTGTTTAATTTACACATTGGACCATAGGAAAAATGACACTACAGCTACAGAGGTGACCGTCTGATAGCCCAGCTCGACTATCCATCTCTACTGAAGACCCTTTCAGCTTTTTGAGAGTTGGGTGGAGAACATCATCTCTGAAAATATGGTCCCACAGCTGCACCCCATCAGTGTGAGCAGGACTCTTAGGACTCTTAGAAGAGTCAATGTTTTGAGACCATGGGGGGCGCTTAGCCCCCTCTCTTCGTCACTGAGGATGATTTCACTTTTCAGGGAATAGAGAGGGTGGTACTTGTGGTGGACTGCAGGTATGGAGAGCTGTTGTCATCGTATTAGATAGATAAGAATGATTATATGTATTGTAGAAATGTCTCCTATCATGTTCCCTAATTTTTTATTATGTCCACATCCTGGTCCCCATCTTGGACATCATAACAAACGTGCACTTTTTTGTTTAATTTACACATTGGACCATAGGAAAAATGACACTACAGCTACAGAGGTGACCGTCTGATAGCCCAGCTCGACTATCCATCTCTACTGAAGACCCTTTCAGCTTTTTGAGAGTTGGGTGGAGAACATCATCTCTGAAAATAGGGTCCCACAGCTGCACCCCATCAGTGTGAGCAGGACTCTTAGGACTCTTAGAAGAGTCAATGTTTTGAGACCATGGGGGGCGCTTAGCCCCCTCTCTTCGTCACTGAGGATGATTTCACTTTTCAGGGAATAGAGAGGGTGGTACTTGTGGTGGACTGCAGGTATGGAGAGCTGTTGTCATCGTATTAGATAGATAAGAATGATTATATGTATTGTAGAAATGTCTCCTATCATGTTCCCTATTTTTTTATTATGTCCACATCCTGGTCCCCATCTTGGAAATCATAACAAACGTGCACTTTTTTGTTTAATTTACACATTGGACCATAGGAAAAATGACACTACAGCTACAGAGGTGACCGTCTGGTAGCCCAGCTCGACTATCCATCTCTACTGAAGACCCTTTCAGCTTTTTGAGAGTTGGGTGGAGGACATCATCTCTGAAAATAGGGTCCCACAGCTGCACCCCATCAGTGTGAGCAGGACTCTTAGGACTCTTAGAAGAGTCAATGTTTTGAGACAATGGGGGGCGCTTAGCCCCCTCTCTTCGTCACTG
Source organism: Anomaloglossus baeobatrachus (assembly GCF_048569485.1). NCBI lineage: Eukaryota > Metazoa > Chordata > Amphibia > Anura > Aromobatidae > Anomaloglossus > Anomaloglossus baeobatrachus. Next base: position 160,324 of record NW_027443337.1, on the reverse strand, counting down.
AGGATGATTTCATTTTTCAGGGATTAGAGAGAGTGGTCCTTGTGGTGGACTGCAGGTATGGAGAGCTGTTGTGATCGTATTAGATAGATAAGAATGATTATATGTATTGTAGAAATGTCTCCTATCATGTTCCCTAATTTTTTATTATGTCCACATCCTGGTCCCCATCTTGGACATCATAACAAACGTGCACTTTTTTGTTTAATTTACACATTGGACCATAGGAAAAATGACACTACAGCTACAGAGGTGACCGTCTGATAGCCCAGCTCGACTATCCATCTCTACTGAAGACCCTTTCAGCTTTTTGAGAGTTGGGTGGAGGACATCATCTCTTAAAATAGGGTCCCACAGCTGCACCCCATCAGTGTAAGCAGGACTCTTAGGACTCTTAGAAGAGTCAATGCTCTAAAACCATGGGGGGCGCTTAGCCCCCTCTCTTCGTCCCTGAGGATGATTTCATTTTTCAGGGATTAGAGAGGGTGGTCCTTGTGGTGGACTGCAGGTATGGAGAGCTGTTGTCATCGTATTAGATAGATAAGAATGATTATATGTATTGTAGAAATGTCTCCTATCATGTTCCCTAATTTTTTATTATGTCCACATCCTGGTCCCCATCTTGGACATCATAACAAACGTGCACTTTTTTGTTTAATTTACACATTGGACCATAGGAAAAATGACACTACAGCTACAGAGGTGACCGTCTGATAGCCCAGCTCGACTATCCATCTCTACTGAAGACCCTTTCAGCTTTTTGAGAGTTGGGTGGAGGACATCATCTCTGAAAATAGGGTCCCACAGCTGCACCCCATCAGTGTGAGCAGGACTCTTAGGACTCTTAGAAGAGTTAATGCTCTGAGACCATGGGGGTGCTTAGCCCCCTCTCTTCGTCACTGAGGATGATTTCATTTTTCAGGGATTAGAGAGGGTGGTCCTTGTGGTGGACTGCAGGTATGGAGAGCTGTTGTCATCGTATTAGATAGATAAGAATGATTATATGTATTGTAGAAATGTCTCCTATCATGTTCCCTAATTTTTTATTATGTCCACATCCTGGTCCCCATCTTGGACATCATAACAAACGTGCACTTTTTTGTTTAATTTACACATTGGACCATAGGAAAAATGACACTACAGCTACAGAGGTGACCGTCTGGTAGCCCAGCTCGACTATCCATCTCTACTGAAGACCCTTTCAGCTTTTTGAGAGTTGGGTGGAGGACATCATCTCTGAAAATAGGGTCCCACAGCTGCACCCCATCAGTGTGAGCAGGACTCTTAGGACTCTTAGAAGAGTCAATGTTTTGAGACCATGGGGGGCGCTTAGCCCCCTCTCTTCGTCACTGAGGATGATTTCATTTTTCAGGGATTAGAGAGAGTGGTCCTTGTGGTGGACTGCAGGTATGGAGAGCTGTTGTGATCGTATTAGATAGATAAGAATGATTATATGTATTGTAGAAATGTCTCCTATCATGTTCCCTAATTTTTTATTATGTCCACATCCTGGTCCCCATCTTGGACATCATAACAAACGTGCACTTTTTTGTTTAATTTACACATTGGACCATAGGAAAAATGACACTACAGCTACAGAGGTGACCGTCTGATAGCCCAGCTCGACTATCCATCTCTACTGAAGACCCTTTCAGCTTTTTGAGAGTTGGGTGGAGGACATCATCTCTTAAAATAGGGTCCCACAGCTGCACCCCATCAGTGTGAGCAGGACTCTTAGGACTCTTAGAAGAGTCAATGCTCTGAGACCATGGGGGGCGCTTAGCCCCCTCTCTTCGTCACTGAGGATGATTTCATTTTTCAGGGATTAGAGAGGGTGGTCCTTGTGGTGGACTGCAGGTATGGAGAGCTGTTGTCATCGTATTAAATAGATAAGAATGATTATATGTATTGTAGAAATGTCTCCTATCATGTTCCCTAATTTTTTATTATGTCCACATCCTGGTCCCCATCTTGGACATCATAACAAACGTGCACTTTTTTGTTTAATTTACACATTGGACCATAGGAAAAATGAAACTACAGCTACAGAGGTGACCGTCTGATAGCCCAGCTCGACTATCCATCTCTACTGAAGACATTTCTACAATACATATAATCATTCTTATCTATCTAATACGATGACAACAGCTCTCCATACCTGCAGTCCACCACAAGGACCACCCTCTCTATTCCCTAAAAAGTGAAATCATCCTCAGTGACGAGGAGAGGGGGCTAAGCGCCCCCCATGGTCTCAGAGCATTGACTCTTCTAAGAGTCCTAAGAGTCCTGCTCACACTGATGGGGTGCAGCTGTGGGACCCTATTTTCAGAGATGATGTTCTCCACCCAACTCTCAAAAAGCTGAAAGGGTGTTCAGTAGAGATGAGCGAACCGGTCGCGGTTCGGCTCGAGGTTGGTTCGCCGAACGGACCTCCCGTTCGAGTTCGGTTCGTCGAACGTTCGACGAACCGAACTCGAACTGCATAGGAAACAATGGCAGGCAATCACAAACACAGAAAAACACCTAGAAAACACCCTCAAAGGTGTCCTAAAGGTGACAAACAACTCAAACACATTGGAAAGTGACAAGGACATATACTCATGCGAAAACAAAACAGCTGGACAAGGAAAAAGAGGAGGACACACAGATATAGGCATGGCACGCCCTTCTAAAATCATGTAAAACACCGCAAGGTGACTCCAAGCGGAGTCTCCCTTTTTTCCAAAAATTGGGCCACACACACACACACCCCTTCAGTGGCAGCAGTTGTGCCCCAGTTGTACACTTCACAGCTAGATTTGCATCAAGCACATTCAAAAATACGCCATTCTTATCCATCCCCAGGATGACACCGGGGTAGGTAGCAAAGTCTTTCCTGATCCCAGCTCTGTGCAGCTTGGATCATTTATAAAAAACACAGCAATCAAGGGTTACTCCAAGCGGAGTCTCCCTTTTTTCCAAAAATTGGGCCCCACACACACCCACCCCTTCAGTGGCAGCAGTTGTGCCCTAGTTGTACACTTCACAGCTACATTTGCATCAAGCACATTCAAAAATACGCCATTCTTATCCATCCCCAGGATGACACCGGGGTAGGTAGCAAAGTCTTTGCTGACCCATGACTTGTTCATCTTGGCTTCTTTTAAAAACAATGTAAGCAAGGGTTACTCCAAGCGGAGTTCCCTTTTTTCCAAAAATTGGGCCCCACACACACCCACCCCTTCAGTGGCAGCAGTTGTGCCCTAGTTGTACACTTCACAGCTACATTTGCATCAAGCACATTCAAAAATACGCCATTCTTATCCATCCCCAGGATGACACCGGGGTAGGTAGCAAAGTCTTTGCTGACCCATGACTTGTTCATCTTGGCTTCTTTTAAAAACAATGTAAGCAAGGGTTACTCCAAGCGGAGTCTCCATTTTTTCCAAAAATTGGGCCCCACACACACCCACCCCTTCAGTGGCAGCAGTTGTGCCCTAGTTGTACACTTCACAGCTACATTTGCATCAAGCACATTCAAAAATACGCCATTCTTATCCGTCCCCAGGATGACACCGGGGTAGGTAGCAAAGTGTTTCCTGATCCCAGCTCTGTTCATCTTGGCTTCTTTTAAAAACACAGCAAGCAAGGGTTACTCCAAGCGGAGTCTCCCTTTTTTTCCAAAAATTGGGCCCCACACACCCACCCATTCAGTGGCAGCAGTTGTGCCCCAGTTGTACACTTCACAGCTAGATTTGCATCAAGCACATTCAAAAATACGCCATTCTTATCCATCCCCAGGATGACACCGGGGTAGGTAGCAAAGTCTTTGCTGACCCATGACTTGTTCATCTTGGCTTCTTTTAAAAACAATGTAAGCAAGGGTTACTCCAAGCGGAGTCTCCCTTTTTTCCAAAAATTGGGCCCCACACACACCCACCCCTTCAGTGGCAGCAGTTGTGCCCTAGTTGTACACTTCACAGCTACATTTGCATCAAGCACATTCAAAAATACGCCATTCTTATCCGTCCCCAGGATGACACCGGGGTAGGTAGCAAAGTCTTTCCTGATCCCAGCTCTGTTCATCTTGGCTTCTTTTAAAAACACATCAAGCAAGGGTTACTCCAAGCGGAGCCTCCCTTTTTTCCAAAAATTGGGCCCCACACACCCACCCATTCAGTGGCAGCAGTTGTGCCCCAGTTGTACACTTCACAGCTAGATTTGCATCAAGCACATTCCAAAATACGCCATTCTTATCCGTCCCCAGGATGACACCGGGGTAGGTAGCAAAGTGTTTCCTGATCCCAGCTCTGTTCATCTTGGCTTCTTTTAAAAACACAGCAAGCAAGGGTTACTCCAAGAGGAGTCTCCCTTTTTTTCCAAAAATTGGGCCCCACACACCCACCCATTCAGTGGCAGCAGTTGTGCCCCAGTTGTACACTTCACAGCTAGATTTGCATCAAGCACATTCAAAAATACGCCATAATTAACCGTCCCCAGGATGACACCAGGGTAGGTAGCAAAGTCTTTCCTGATCCCAGCTCTGTTCATCTTGGCTTCTTTTAAAAACACAGCAAGCAAGGGTTACTCCAAGCGGAGTCTCCCTTTTTTTCCAAAAATTGGGCCCCACACACCCACCCATTCAGTGGCAGCAGTTGTGCCCCAGTTGTACACTTCACAGCTAGATTTGCATCAAGCACATTCAAAAATACGCCATTCTTATCCGTCCCCAGGATGACACCGGGGTAGGTAGCAAAGTGTTTCCTGATCCCAGCTCTGTTCATCTTGGCTTCTTTTAAAAACACAGCAAGCAAGGGTTACTCCAAGCGGAGTCTCCCTTTTTTTCCAAAAATTGGGCCCCACACACCCACCCATTCAGTGGCAGCAGTTGTGCCCCAGTTGTACACTTCACAGCTAGATTTGCATCAAGCACATTCAAAAAAACGCCATAATTAACCGTCCCCAGGATGACACCAGGGTAGGTAGCAAAGTCTTTCCTGATCCCAGCTCTGTTCATCTTGGCTTCTTTTAAAAACACATCAAGCAAGGGTTACTCCAAGCGGAGCCTCCCTTTTTTTCCAAAAATTGTGCCCCACACACACCCACCCATTCAGTGGCAGCACTTGTGCCCTAGTTGTACACTTCACAGCTACATTTGCATCAAGCACATTCAAAAATACGCCATAATTAACCGTCCCCAGGATGACACCAGGGTAGGTAGCAAAGTCTTTCCTGATCCCAGCTCTGTTCATCTTGGCTTCTTTTAAAAACACATCAAGCAAGGGTTACTCCAAGCGGAGCCTCCCTTTTTTCCAAAAATTGGGCCCCACACACCCACCCATTCAGTGGCAGCAGTTGTGCCCCAGTTGTACACTTCACAGCTAGATTTGCATCAAGCACATTCCAAAATACGCCATTCTTATCCGTCCCCAGGATGACACCGGGGTAGGTAGCAAAGTGTTTCCTGATCCCAGCTCTGTTCATCTTGGCTTCTTTTAAAAACACAGCAAGCAAGGGTTACTCCAAGCGGAGTCTCCCTTTTTTTCCAAAAATTGGGCCCCACACACCCACCCATTCAGTGGCAGCAGTTGTGCCCCAGTTGTACACTTCACAGCTAGATTTGCATCAAGCACATTCAAAAATACGCCATTCTTATCCGTCCCCAGGATGACACCGGGGTAGGTAGCAAAGTGTTTCCTGATCCCAGCTCTGTTCATCTTGGCTTCTTTTAAAAACACAGCAAGCAAGGGTTACTCCAAGCGGAGTCTCCCTTTTTTTTCCAAAAATTGGGCCCCACACACCCACCCATTCAGTGGCAGCAGTTGTGCCCCAGTTGTACACTTCACAGCTAGATTTGCATCAAGCACATTCAAAAAAACGCCATAATTAACCGTCCCCAGGATGACACCAGGGTAGGTAGCAAAGTCTTTCCTGATCCCAGCTCTGTTCATCTTGGCTTCTTTTAAAAACACATCAAGCAAGGGTTACTCCAAGCGGAGCCTCCCTTTTTTTCCAAAAATTGTGCCCCACACACACCCACCCATTCAGTGGCAGCACTTGTGCCCTAGTTGTACACTTCACAGCTACATTTGCATCAAGCACATTCAAAAATACGCCATAATTAACCGTCCCCAGGATGACACCAGGGTAGGTAGCAAAGTCTTTCCTGATCCCAGCTCTGTTCATCTTGGCTTCTTTTAAAAACACATCAAGCAAGGGTTACTCCAAGCGGAGTCTCCCTTTTTTTCCAAAAATTGGGCCCCACACAGACACCTTATCAGTGGCAGCACTTGTGCCCTAGTTGCAAACAGGATGTTTTGATTTGCATCAAGCACATTCCAAATCAACAAGCATTTACTCTCCCCAGGATGACACAGGGGTAGTAAATTCCTTCTGGATCCATGACTTGTTCATTTTGATGAACGTCAGTCTGTCCACATTGTCACTGGACAGACTCGTGCGCTTATCTGTCAGCACACACCCAGCAGCACTGAATACACGTTCAGAGACAACGCTGGCAGCTGGACACGACAAAATCTCCAAGGCGTAAGTTGCGAGCTCTGGCCATTTTTCTAGGTTTGAAGCCCAAAAGGAGCAAGGCTCCAGTTGCACAGTCATGGCATCGATGTTCATTTGGAGATACTCCTGTATCATCCTCTCCAGCCGTTGACTATGTGTCAGACTTGTTGTCTCTGGTGGCCTTGCAAAAGAGGGTCTAAAAAAATTATGAAAAGATTCCATAAAATTGCTGTTACCGGCACCAGATACAGTCCTACTGGTACGGGTAGACTGTTGAAGATGACGAGACCGTCCCATGTTTGTCAAGTTACAACTGGGAGATTCACTCCCTGCACCTGCACGGTTGTTTGGTGGAAAAGCCGAGCTAAGATCTAGTAACAGCTTCTGCTGATACTCCTGCATACGTGCGTCCCTTTCTATGGCTGGAATTATGTCACAAAATTTGGACTTGTACCGGGGATCTAATAGTGTGGCAATCCAGTAGTCATCATCACTTCTAATTTTGACAATACGACTGTCATGTTGGAGGTAGTGCAACAAAAAGGCACTCATGTGTCTTGCGCAGCCATGCGGACCAAGTCCACGCTGTGTTTGTGGCATAGAGGTGCTACCCGTTCTTTCTTCCTCTGACATCTGACCCCAACCTCTTTCAACTGAAATTTGACCAAGGTCTCCCTCATCCGCTGAGTCTTCCATGTCCATGGACAGTTCGTCCTCCATTTCTTCATGTTCTCCTGCACCTTGCTCAACATTTCGCCTGCTACTATGCGCCCTTGTCGATCCCTGTCCCCCATGGTCCCATGCCTGCTGCGTTGGTGATGATGAACGTCTGGACCTTGGTGATGTTGTTGTCCCTTGCGCATATGAATCCTCCTGTAGTTCCTCCCCTTCATGTTGTCCCACCCCCTGACTCCGAATAGTGTTTAGCGTGTGCTCCAGCATGTAAATGACTGGAATCGTCATGCTGATAATGGCATTGTCAGAGCTAAACATATTCGTCGCCATGTCGAAACTGTGCAGAAGGGTGCATAGGTCCTTGATCTGAGACCACTCCATCAGGGTGATCTGCCCCACCTCTGCATCTCGTTGGCCCAGGCTATACGTCATGACGTATTGCACCAGGGCTCTGCGGTGCTGCTACAGTCGCTGTAACATGTGGAGAGTTGAATTCCAGCGTGTCGCCACATCGCATTTCAGGCGATGAACCGGCAGGCCGAAAGACTTCTGGAGCGATGCAAGTCGCTCAGCTGCGGCGCTTGAACGGCGGAAGTGAGCAGACAGTTTTCGTGCCCTGTTCAGAAGGCCATCTAGGCCGGGATAGTGTGTTAAAAATTGCTGCACGACAAGGTTCAACACGTGAGCCATACAAGGTACGTGTGTCACCTTGCCCAGGCGAAGGGCCGCACCCAGGTTTGCAGCATTGTCGCACACGGCCTTACCAGGCTGCAGGTTGAGTGGAGACAACCATTTATTAAACTCGGACCGCAGAGCTGACCACAACTCCTCAGCTGTGTGACTCTTATTACCAAGACATGTCAAGCTAAAGACCGCCTGATGCCGTTGCGCTCTGCTGCCAGCATAGTAATGAGGGGTGCGTGATTCCTTCTGCGCAGTGAGAACACTGGTGGCCTGACCAGGCAGGCTTGGGGCGGAGGTGGAGGACCCAGATGAGGTGGAGGATGCAGAAGCAGTGGCGGAACTTGGACAGACAGAGGATTGACACACAAGTCGTGGGGACGGCAAGACTTGTGCAGCAGACCCTTCACCATCTATCACCATAGTTACCCAGTGCCCAGTCAGCGACATGTAACGTCCCTGTCCATGCTTACTGGTCCAAGTATCGGTGGTGAAATGCACCCGTTCACACACAGAGTTTCTCAAGGAAGCGGTGATGTTGTGTGCGACATGCTGGTGTAGCGCGGGCACACCTTTCTTAGAGAAGTAGTGGCGACTAGGCATCTGGTACTGGGGCACAGCGACAGACATAAGGTCTCTAAAATCCTGTGTGTCCACTAGGCGGAAAGGCAGCATTTCAGTAGCCAACAGCTTACAGAGGGATAGAGTCAACCTCTTAGCTTTGTCATGGGTCGGAGGAAGTGGCCTTTTATTTGACCACATCTGAGGGACAGAGATCTGGCTGCTGTGTGTAGACGGTGTTGAGTAGGGTGTCCCTGGAAAAATGCTGGTTTGTGAGGAAAGTGCAGGCGGAGACATGATGTTGCCTTCATCCAACGTTGGTGCTATCGATGTCTGAGAGAGCTGTACACACTCACTTGTTTCCCCTTCCAAACCAACTGACGACCTTACAAGCAAACTGCCTGTTGCGGTTACAGTGGTGGAAGTTTTGCGTGGAAAAACAGGTGTGACAGCTGTCCCCACAGTCCTAGAAGATGAAGAGCGCGCGGATGCACTGGAAGGGGCGGGCGGTGGATGGTTCGCTCCGCTAGGCCGCATTGCAGCACGGTGAGCTTCCCACCGGGACTTATGATATTTAGTCATGTGACGATTCATGGAAGAAGTTGTCAAACTGCTGAGGTTTTGACCTCTACTAACAGAATCATGACAAATGTTACATATCACATGAGTTGGGCGATCTTTTTCGATGTGAAAAAAGGACCAGGCTAGGCAAGGCTTAGAGGCCATGCGACCTGTTGATCCACCCCGAATAATGCTCATAGGCAGAGTGGTGGCTGAGGATGCAGTTGTAGACGTGCTACCAGTGCTCCGACTCTGTCCAGGAAGGTGCAAGGTAACTTCGTCGTCGGTTGCATCCTCCTCCACCGCCTCTGTTGACCTCCTCGAGTGCCTGACTGGGGGTTGACAGTAGGTGGGATCTAGAACGTCATCATCAATTGTTGTGTTTGCACTCCCCTCCCCCTCAGACCGAGCCTCTTCTTGCCCTGACCGAATATTTAAGTTGTCATCCCAATCGGGTATCTGCGTCTCATCTTCATCAGTATGTTCCTCATTGTCTATAACCACAGGTGTTACAGTTTGTGACAAAGGGTCAACATTATGCTCAGAAACTTGGTCCTCACGGCCTGAATCTGAGTCACAAAGGTTCTGGGCATCACTGCAGACCATTTCCTGTTCTGTACTCACTGTAGCTTGGGAGCAGACCTCTGATTCCCAGGCTATAGTGTGACTGAACAGCTCTGCAGACTCAGCCATCTCAGTTCCACCATACTGTGCAGGGCTGATGGAGACTTCAGAGCTGGGAGAAATCAAGTGTGATTGGGATGACAACTCAGAGGACTGGTGTTTTTTGGATGCGGTACTTGAAGTGGCTGAGAGGGCACTTGTTGGACCACTTGAGATCCATTCAAGCATTTTCCTTTTTTGCCCATCATCTACCTTTGTTCCTCTTGTTCGTGTCCGTAAAAAAGGGAGCACATCGGATTGTCCACAATAAGTAGTAGACATCTTACTTTTGCTAGTAGATGGTCTATCTGCAGCAGATGATAATGGAGCTTTGCCACCTTCCCCACTGACAAAACCTTTTTTGCCTTTTCCACCACGCCTCTTCCCCTTTCCACCAGCATCTGTCATTTTGCCACTCATGTTGATTGCGACAAGATTGTGGACTGAAAATGTGGTAGTAAAAATTGAGAGGTGGTGAAGATTGCAGTGGTGGTCTAGCTTTATTAACAGCAGAATAATAAAGAATAAATATCCCTGACAATGTAACTTAGTTATAATTAGTTGGAGTGTGCAACGCAGGCAGACGTGCTGCAAATGTCTTGGCACTAGTGGGACTATAGCAAAGTCCAATAGCCACGTATAGGATGCCACTAGGTACACTGAGTGTGTGCTAGTATAATGGCTTAGTTATAATTAGTTGGAGTGTGCAACGCAGGCAGATGCGTTCTGCAAATGTCTTGGCACTAGTGGGACTAAAGCAAAGTCCAATAGCCACGTATAGGATGCCACTAGGTACACTAAGTGTTTGCTAGTATAATGGCTTAGTTATAATTAGTTGGAGTGTGCAACGCAGGCAGATGCGTTCTGCAAATGTCTTGGCACTAGTGGGACTAAAGCAAAGTCCAATAGCCACGTATAGGATGCCACTAGGTACACTAAGTGTTTGCTAGTATAATGGCTTAGTTATAATTAGTTGGAGTGTGCAACGCAGGCAGATGCGCTCTGCAAATGTCTTGGCACTAGTGGGACTATAGCAAAGTCCAATAGCCACGTATAGGATGCCACTAGGTACACTGAGTGTGTGCTAGTATAATGGCTTAGTTATAATTAGTTGGAGTGTGCAACGCAGGCAGATGCGCTCTGCAAATGTCTTGGCACTAGTGGGACTATAGCAAAGTCCAATAGCCACGTATAGGATGCCACTAGGTACACTGAGTGTGTGCTAGTATAATGGCTTAGTTATAATTAGTTGGAGTGTGCAACGCAGGCAGATGCGTTCTGCAAATGTCTTGGCACTAGTGGGACTAAAGCAAAGTCCAATAGCCACGTATAGGATGCCACTAGGTACACTAAGTGTTTGCTAGTATAATGGCTTAGTTATAATTAGTTGGAGTGTGCAACGCAGGCAGATGCGCTCTGCAAATGTCTTGGCACTAGTGGGACTATAGCAAAGTCCAATAGCCACGTATAGGATGCCACTAGGTACACTGAGTGTGTGCTAGTATAATGGCTTAGTTATAATTAGTTGGAGTGTGCAACGCAGGCAGATGCGCTCTGCAAATGTTTTGGCACTAGTGGGACTATAGCAAAGTCCAATAGCCACGTATAGGATGCCACTAGGTACACTGAGTGTGTGCTAGTATAATGGCTTAGTTATAATTAGTTGGAGTGTGCAACGCAGGCAGATGCGCTCTGCAAATGTCTTGGCACTAGTGGGACTATAGCAAAGTCCAATAGCCACGTATAGGATGCCACTAGGTACACTGAGTGTGTGCTAGTATAATGGCTTAGTTATAATTAGTTGGAGTGTGCAACGCAGGCAGATGCGTTCTGCAAATGTCTTGGCACTAGTGGGACTAAAGCAAAGTCCAATAGCCACGTATAGGATGCCACTAGGTACACTAAGTGTTTGCTAGTATAATGGCTTAGTTATAATTAGTTGGAGTGTGCAACGCAGGCAGATGCGCTCTGCAAATGTCTTGGCACTAGTGGGACTATAGCAAAGTCCAATAGCCACGTATAGGATGCCACTAGGTACACTGAGTGTGTGCTAGTATAATGGCTTAGTTATAATTAGTTGGAGTGTGCAATGCAGGCAGATGCGCTCTGCAAATGTCTTGGCACTAGTGGGACTATAGCAAAGTCCAATAGCCACGTATAGGATGCCACTATGTACACTGAGTGTGTGCTAGTATAATGGCTTAGTTATAATTAGTTGGAGTGTGCAACGCAGGCAGATGCGCTCTGCAAATGTCTTGGCACTAGTGGGACTATAGCAAAGTCCAATAGCCACGTATAGGATGCCACTAGGTACACTGAGTGTTTGCTAGTATAATGGCTTAGTTATAATTAGTTGGAGTGTGCAACGCAGGCAGATGCGCTCTGCAAATGTCTTGGCACTAGTGGGACTATAGCAAAGTCCAATAGCCACGTATAGGATGCCACTAGGTACACTGAGTGTGTGCTAGTATAATGGCTTAGTTATAATTAGTTGGAGTGTGCAACGCAGGCAGATGCGCTCTGCAAATGTCTTGGCACTAGTGGGACTATAGCAAAGTCCAATAGCCACGTATAGGATGCCACTAGGTACACTGAGTGTGTGCTAGTATAATGGCTTAGTTATAATTAGTTGGAGTGTGCAACGCAGGCAGATGCGCTCTGCAAATGTCTTGGCACTAGTGGGACTATAGCAAAGTCCAATAGCCACGTATAGGATGCCACTAGGTACACTGAGTGTTTGCTAGTATAATGGCTTAGTTATAATTAGTTGGAGTGTGCAACGCAGGCAGATGCGCTCTGCAAATGTCTTGGCACTAGTGGGACTATAGCAAAGTCCAATAGCCACGTATAGGATGCCACTAGGTACACTGAGTGTGTGCTAGTATAATGGCTTAGTTATAATTAGTTGGAGTGTGCAACGCAGGCAGATGCGCTCTGCAAATGTCTTGGCACTAGTGGGACTATAGCAAAGTCCAATAGCCACGTATAGGATGCCACTAGGTACACTGAGTGTGTGCTAGTATAATGGCTTAGTTATAATTAGTTGGAGTGTGCAACGCAGGCAGATGCGTTCTGCAAATGTCTTGGCACTAGTGGGACTAAAGCAAAGTCCAATAGCCACGTATAGGATGCCACTAGGTACACTAAGTGTTTGCTAGTATAATGGCTTAGTTATAATTAGTTGGAGTGTGCAACGCAGGCAGATGCGCTCTGCAAATGTCTTGGCACTAGTGGGACTATAGCAAAGTCCAATAGCCACGTATAGGATGCCACTAGGTACACTGAGTGTGTGCTAGTATAATGGCTTAGTTATAATTAGTTGGAGTGTGCAACGCAGGCAGATGCGCTCTGCAAATGTCTTGGCACTAGTGGGACTATAGCAAAGTCCAATAGCCACGTATAGGATGCCACTAGGTACACTGAGTGTTTGCTAGTATAATGGCTTAGTTATAATTAGTTGGAGTGTGCAACGCAGGCAGATGCGCTCTGCAAATGTCTTGGCACTAGTGGGACTATAGCAAAGTCCAATAGCCACGCGATAGGATGCCACTAGGTACACTGAGTGTGTGCTAGTATAATGGCTTAGTTATAATTAGTTGGAGTGTGCAACGCAGGCAGATGCGTTCTGCAAATGTCTTGGCACTAGTGGGACTAAAGCAAAGTCCAATAGCCACGTATAGGATGCTACTAGGTACACTAAGTGTTTGCTAGTATAATGGCTTAGTTATAATTAGTTGGAGTGTGCAACGCAGGCAGATGCGCTCTGCAAATGTCTTGGCACTAGTGGGACTATAGCAAAGTCCAATAGCCACGTATAGGATGCCACTAGGTACACTGAGTGTGTGCTAGTATAATGGCTTAGTTATAATTAGTTGGAGTGTGCAACGCAGGCAGATGCGCTCTGCAAATGTCTTGGCACTAGTGGGACTATAGCAAAGTCCAATAGCCACGTATAGGATGCCACTAGGTACACTGAGTGTGTGCTAGTATAATGGCTTAGTTATAATTAGTTGGAGTGTGCAACGCAGGCAGATGCGTTCTGCAAATGTCTTGGCACTAGTGGGACTAAAGCAAAGTCCAATAGCCACGTATAGGATGCCACTAGGTACACTAAGTGTTTGCTAGTATAATGGCTTAGTTATAATTAGTTGGAGTGTGCAACGCAGGCAGATGCGCTCTGCAAATGTCTTGGCACTAGTGGGACTATAGCAAAGTCCAATAGCCACGTATAGGATGCCACTAGGTACACTGAGTGTGTGCTAGTATAATGGCTTAGTTATAATTAGTTGGAGTGTGCAACGCAGGCAGATGCGCTCTGCAAATGTCTTGGCACTAGTGGGACTATAGCAAAGTCCAATAGCCACGTATAGGATGCCACTAGGTACACTGAGTGTGTGCTAGTATAATGGCTTAGTTATAATTAGTTGGAGTGTGCAACGCAGGCAGATGCGCTCTGCAAATGTCTTGGCACTAGTGGGACTATAGCAAAGTCCAATAGCCACGTATAGGATGCCACTAGGTACACTGAGTGTGTGCTAGTATAATGGCTTAGTTATAATTAGTTGGAGTGTGCAACGCAGGCAGATGCGCTCTGCAAATGTCTTGGCACTAGTGAGACTATAGCAAAGTCCAATAGCCACGTATAGGATGCCACTAGGTACACTGAGTGTGTGCTAGTATAATGGCTTAGTTATAATTAGTTGGAGTGTGCAACGCAGGCAGATGCGCTCTGCAAATGTCTTGGCACTAGTGGGACTATAGCAAAGTCCAATAGCCACGTATAGGATGCCACTAGGTACACTGAGTGTTTGCTAGTATAATGGCTTAGTTATAATTATTTGGAGTGTGCAACGCAGGCAGATGCGCTCTGCAAATGTCTTGGCACTAGTGGGACTATAGCAAAGTCCAATAGCCACGTATAGGATGCCACTAGGTACACTGAGTGTGTGCTAGTATAATGGCTTAGTTATAATTAGTTGGAGTGTGCAACGCAGGCAGATGCGCTCTGCAAATGTCTTGGCACTAGTGGGACTATAGCAAAGTCCAATAGCCACGTATAGGATGCCACTAGGTACACTGAGTGTGTGCTAGTATAATGGCTTAGTTATAATTAGTTGGAGTGTGCAACGCAGGCAGATGCGCTCTGCAAATGTCTTGGCACTAGTGGGACTATAGCAAAGTCCAATAGCCACGTATAGGATGCCACTAGGTACACTGAGTGTTTGCTAGTATAATGGCTTAGTTATAATTAGTTGGAGTGTGCAACGCAGGCAGATGTGCTCTGCAAATGTCTTGGCACTAGTGGGACTATAGCAAAGTCCAATAGCCACGTATAGGATGCCACTAGGTACACTGAGTGTGTGCTAGTATAATGGCTTAGTTATAATTAGTTGGAGTGTGCAACGCAGGCAGATGCGCTCTGCAAATGTCTTGGCACTAGTGGGACTATAGCAAAGTCCAATAGCCACGTATAGGATGCCACTAGGTACACTGAGTGTGTGCTAGTATAATGGCTTAGTTATAATTAGTTGGAGTGTGCAACGCAGGCAGATGCGTTCTGCAAATGTCTTGGCACTAGTGGGACTAAAGCAAAGTCCAATAGCCACGTATAGGATGCCACTAGGTACACTAAGTGTTTGCTAGTATAATGGCTTAGTTATAATTAGTTGGAGTGTGCAACGCAGGCAGATGCGCTCTGCAAATGTCTTGGCACTAGTGGGACTATAGCAAAGTCCAATAGCCACGTATAGGATGCCACTAGGTACACTGAGTGTGTGCTAGTATAATGGCTTAGTTATAATTAGTTGGAGTGTGCAACGCAGGCAGATGCGCTCTGCAAATGTCTTGGCACTAGTGGGACTATAGCAAAGTCCAATAGCCACGTATAGGATGCCACTAGGTACACTGAGTGTGTGCTAGTATAATGGCTTAGTTATAATTAGTTGGAGTGTGCAACGCAGGCAGATGCGCTCTGCAAATGTCTTGGCACTAGTGGGACTATAGCAAAGTCCAATAGCCACGTATAGGATGCCACTAGGTACACTGAGTGTTTGCTAGTATAATGGCTTAGTTATAATTAGTTGGAGTGTGCAACGCAGGCAGATGCGCTCTGCAAATGTCTTGGCACTAGTGGGACTATAGCAAAGTCCAATAGCCACGTATAGGATGCCACTAGGTACACTGAGTGTGTGCTAGTATAATGGCTTAGTTATAATTAGTTGGAGTGTGCAACGCAGGCAGATGCGTTCTGCAAATGTCTTGGCACTAGTGGGACTAAAGCAAAGTCCAATAGCCACGTATAGGATGCCACTAGGTACACTAAGTGTTTGCTAGTATAATGGCTTAGTTATAATTAGTTGGAGTGTGCAACGCAGGCAGATGCGCTCTGCAAATGTCTTGGCACTAGTGGGACTATAGCAAAGTCCAATAGCCACGTATAGGATGCCACTAGGTACACTGAGTGTTTGCTAGTATAATGGCTTAGTTATAATTAGTTGGAGTGTGCAACGCAGGCAGATGCGCTCTGCAAATGTCTTGGCACTAGTGGGACTATAGCAAAGTCCAATAGCCACGTATAGGATGCCACTAGGTACACTGAGTGTGTGCTAGTATAATGGCTTAGTTATAATTAGTTGGAGTGTGCAACGCAGGCAGATGCGTTCTGCAAATGTCTTGGCACTAGTGGGACTAAAGCAAAGTCCAATAGCCACGTATAGGATGCCACTAGGTACACTAAGTGTTTGCTAGTATAATGGCTTAGTTATAATTAGTTGGAGTGTGCAACGCAGGCAGATGCGCTCTGCAAATGTCTTGGCACTAGTGGGACTATAGCAAAGTCCAATAGCCACGTATAGGATGCCACTAGGTACACTGAGTGTGTGCTAGTATAATGGCTTAGTTATAATTAGTTGGAGTGTGCAACGCAGGCAGATGCGCTCTGCAAATGTCTTGGCACTAGTGGGACTATAGCAAAGTCCAATAGCCACGTATAGGATGCCACTAGGTACACTGAGTGTGTGCTAGTATAATGGCTTAGTTATAATTAGTTGGAGTGTGCAACGCAGGCAGATGCGCTCTGCAAATGTCTTGGCACTAGTGGGACTATAGCAAAGTCCAATAGCCACGTATAGGATGCCACTAGGTACACTGAGTGTTTGCTAGTATAATGGCTTAGTTATAATTAGTTGGAGTGTGCCACGCAGGCAGATGCGCTCTGCAAATGTCTTGGCACTAGTGGGACTATAGCAAAGTCCAATAGCCACGTATAGGATGCCACTAGGTACACTGAGTGTGTGCTAGTATAATGGCTTAGTTATAATTAGTTGGAGTGTGCAACGCAGGCAGTTGCGCTCTGCAAATGTCTTGGCACTAGTGGGACTATAGCAAAGTCCAATAGCCACGTATAGGATGCCACTAGGTACACTGAGTGTTTGCTAGTATAATGGCTTAGTTATAATTAGTTGGAGTGTGCAACGCAGGCAGATGCGCTCTGCAAATGTCTTGGCACTAGTGAGACTAAAGCAAAGTCCAATAGCCACGTATAGGATGCCACTAGGTACACTGAGTGTTTGCTAGTATAATGGCTTAGTTATAATTAGTTGGAGTGTGCAACGCAGGCAGATGCGCTCTGCAAATGTCTTGGCACTAGTGGGACTAAAGCAAAGTCCAATAGCCACGTATAGGATGCCACTAGGTACACTGAGTGTTTGCTAGTATAATGGCTTAGTTAGAATGAGTTGGAGTGTGCAGAGGACAAGAGGGTACAGTGGCAGGATTGTGGTGCTCTGGGTAGAGGAATGGAAGCCTGCCTTTCTATTTCCTCCTAATGGTGAAATGCAGGGAGGAAATCCCTGACCTGGGCTACACAGACGCTGTTGCTGTTTGCAGGACCTGTCACCTATGGCTCTCTGACCCTGCCGCTTTGAGCCCTTAAAAGGACTGCTAGAATGTGCTCTCCCTAAGCTGTCTAACGTTGTGTATGCAGCGCATACAGCTGTATCGGCTATAGGACTCAGGAGGACGGAGCTGCGACACTGATGTCTGACACCAAAGACGCAGAAGGCAGATAATGGCGTTCGTGAAGAAAATGTCCGGTTTTATAATGCAGGGACATGTGACATGCAGATCCTATCACACATGCCGTTGCTTCTCTGGCTCAAAGTCCACTTAGCTGTGTGTGTGTCTGTGATTGGCTGACATGCTGGCCCGCCCCACAAGACGCGCGCGCTTAGGGAAGGAAGACAAGAAAAAAAAAAAAAAATTATAGAAACAGCAGTGATCTGAAGGCGCTGTTCACGCACACTATACACTGAAATGTGATAATAGTTTGATTCACAGAGTGACTTACACTATTACAGCAGAAACCAAGCTATGATTTAGCTGTTTTTTGGCTGCTAGAACCGTTCTCGAACGTTTCTAGAACTATCGAGCTTTTGCAAAAAGCTCGAGTTCTAGTTCGATCTAGAACATGCCCCAAAATCACTCGAGCCTAGAACTGGAGAACCACGAACCACGAACCGCGCTCAACTCTAGTCTTCAGTAGAGATGGATAGTCGAGCTGGGCTATCAGACGGTCACCTCTGTAGCTGTAGTGTCATTTTTCCTATGGTCCAATGTGTAAATTAAACAAAAAAGTGCACGTTTGTTATGATGTCCAAGATGGGGACCAGGATGTGGACATAATAAAAAATTAGGGAACATGATAGGAGACATTTCTACAATACATATAATCATTCTTATCTATCTAATACGATGATAACAGCTCTCCATATCTGCAGTCCACCACAAGGACCACCCTCTCTAATCCCTGAAAAATGAAATCATCCTCAGTGATGAAGAGAGGGGGCTAAGTGCCCCCAATGGTCTCAGAGCATTGACTCTTCTAAGAGTCCTAAGAGTCCTGCTCACACTGATGGGGTGCAGCTGTGGGACCCTATTTTCAGAGATGATGTCCTCCACCCAACTCTCAAAAAGCTGAAAGGGTCTAAGAGTCCTAAGAGTCCTGCTCACACTGATGGGGTGCAGCTGTGGGACCCTATTTTCAGAGATGATGTCCTCCACCCAACTCTCAAAAAGCTGAAAGGGTCTTCAGTAGAGATGGATAGTCGAGCTGGGCTATCAGACGGTCACCTCTGTAGCTGTAGTGTCATTTTTCCTATGGTCCAATGTGTAAATTAAACAAAAAAGTGCACGTTTGTTATGATGTCCAAGATGGGGACCAGGATGTGGACATAATAAAAAATTAGGGAACATGATAGGAGACATTTCTACAATACATATAATCATTCTTATCTATCTAATACGATGACAACAGCTCTCCATACCTGCAGTCCACCACAAGGACCACCCTCTCTAATCCCTGAAAAATGAAATCATCCTCAGGGACGAAGAGAGGGGGCTAAGCGCCCCCCATGGTTTTAGAGCATTGACTCTTCTAAGAGTCCTAAGAGTCCTGCTTACACTGATGGGGTGCAGCTGTGGGACCCTATTTTAAGAGATGATGTCCTCCACCCAACTCTCAAAAAGCTGAAAGGGTCTTCAGTAGAGATGGATAGTCGAGCTGGGCTATCAGACGGTCACCTCTGTAGCTGTAGTGTCATTTTTCCTATGGTCCAATGTGTAAATTAAACAAAAAAGTGCACGTTTGTTATGATGTCCAAGATGGGGACCAGGATGTGGACATAATAAAAAATTAGGGAACATGATAGGAGACATTTCTACAATACATATAATCATTCTTATCTATCTAATACGATGACAACAGCTCTCCATACCTGCAGTCCACCACAAGGACCACTCTCTCTAATCCCTGAAAAATGAAATCATCCTCAGTGACGAAGAGAGGGGGCTAAGCGCCCCCCATGGTCTCAAAACATTGACTCTTCTAAGAGTCCTAAGAGTCCTGCTCACACTGATGGGGTGCAGCTGTGGGACCCTATTTTCAGAGATGATGTCCTCCACCCAACTCTCAAAAAGCTGAAAGGGTCTTCAGTAGAGATGGATAGTCGAGCTGGGCTACCAGACGGTCACCTCTGTAGCTGTAGTGTCATTTTTCCTATGGTCCAATGTGTAAATTAAACAAAAAAGTGCACGTTTGTTATGATTTCCAAGATGGGGACCAGGATGTGGACATAATAAAAAAATAGGGAACATGATAGGAGACATTTCTACAATACATATAATCATTCTTATCTATATAATACGATGACAACAGCTCTCTATACCTGCAGTCCACCACAAGGACCACCCTCTCTATTCCCTGAAAAGTGAAATCATCCTCAGTGACGAAGAGAGGGGGCTAAGCGCCCCCCATGGTCTCAAAACATTGACTCTTCTAAGAGTCCTAAGAGTCCTGCTCACACTGATGGGGTGCAGCTGTGGGACCCTATTTTCAGAGATGATGTTCTCCACCCAACTCTCAAAAAGCTGAAAGGGTCTTCAGTAGAGATGGATAGTCGAGCTGGGCTATCAGACGGTCACCTCTGTAGCTGTAGTGTCATTTTTCCTATGGTCCAATGTGTAAATTAAACAAAAAAGTGCACGTTTGTTATGATGTCCAAGATGGGGACCAGGATGTGGACATAATAAAAAATTAGGGAACATGATAGGAGACATTTCTACAATACATATAATCATTCTTATCTATTTAATACGATGACAACAGCTCTCCATACCTGCAGTCCACCACAAGGACCACCCTCTCTATTCCCTGAAAAGTGAAATCATCCTCAGTGACGAAGAGAGGGGGCTAAGCGCCCCCCATGGTCTCAAAACATTGACTCTTCTAAGAGTCCTAAGAGTCCTGCTCACACTGATGGGGTGCAGCTGTGGGACCCTATTTTCAGAGATGATGTTCTCCACCCAACTCTCAAAAAGCTGAAAGGGTCTTCAGTAGAGATGGATAGTCGAGCTGGGCTATCAGACGGTCACCTCTGTAGCTGTAGTGTCATTTTTCCTATGGTCCAATGTGTAAATTAAACAAAAAAGTGCACGTTTGTTATGATGTCCAAGATGGGGACCAGGATGTGGACATAATAAAAAATTAGGGAACATGATAGGAGACATTTCTACAATACATATAATCATTCTTATCTATTTAATACGATGACAACAGCTCTCCATACCTGCAGTCCACCACAAGGACCACCCTCTCTAATCCCTGAAAAATGAAATCATCCTCAGTGACGAAGAGAGGGGGCTAAGCGCCCCCCATGGTCTCAGAGCATTGACTCTTCTAAGAGTCCTAAGAGTCCTGCTCACACTGATGGGGTGCAGCTGTGGGACCCTATTTTCAGAGATGATGTCCTCCACCCAACTCTCAAAAAGCTGAAAGGGTCTTCAGTAGAGATGGATTGTCGAGCTGGGCTATCAGACGGTCACCTCTGTAGCTGTAGTGTCATTTTTCCTATGGTCCAATGTGTAAATTAAACAAAAAAGTGCATGTTTGTTATGATGTCCAAGATGGGGACCAGGATGTGGACATAATAAAAAATTAGGGAACATGATAGGAGACATTTCTACAATACATATAATCATTCTTATCTATCTAATACGATGATAACAGCTCTCCATACCTGCAGTCCACCACAAGGACCACCCTCTCTAATCCCTGAAAAATGAAATCATCCTCAGTGACGAAGAGAGGGGGCTCAGTGCCCCCAATGGTCTCAGAGCATTGACTCTTCTAAGAGTCCTAAGAGTCCTGCTCACACTGATGGGGTGCAGCTGTGGGACCCTATTTTCAGAGATGATGTCCTCCACCCAACTCTCAAAATGCTGAAAGGGTCTTCAGTAGAGATGGATAGTCGAGCTGGGCTATCAGACGGTCACCTCTGTAGCTGTAGTGTCATTTTTCCTATGGTCCAATGTGTAAATTAAACAAAAAAGTGCACGTTTGTTATGATGTCCAAGATGGGGACCAGGATGTGGACATAATAAAAAATTAGGGAACATGATAGGAGACATTTCTACAATACATATAATCATTCTTATCTATCTAATACGATGACAACAGCTCTCCATACCTGCAGTCCACCACAAGGACCACCCTCTCTAATCCCTGAAAAATGAAATCATCCTCAGTGACGAAGAGAGGGGGCTAAGCGCCCCCATGGTCTCAGAGCATTAACTCTTCTAAGAGTCCTAAGAGTCCTGCTCACACTGATGGGGTGCAGCTGTGGGACCCTATTTTCAGAGATGATGTCCTCCACCCAACTCTCAAAAAGCTGAAAGGGTCTTCAGTAGAGATGGATAGTCGATCTGGGCTATCAGACGGTCACCTCTGTAGCTGTAGTGTCATTTTTCCTATGGTCCAATGTGTAAATTAAACAAAAAAGTGCACGTTTGTTATGATGTCCAAGATGGGGACCAGGATGTGGACATAATAAAAAATTAGGGAACATGATAGGAGACATTTCTACAATACATATAATCATTCTTATCTATCTAATACGATGACAACAGCTCTCCATACCTGCAGTCCACCACAAGGACCACCCTCTCTATTCCCTGAAAAGTGAAATCATCCTCAGTGACGAGGAGAGGGGGCTAAGCGCCCCCCATGGTCTCAGAGCATTGACTCTTCTAAGAGTCCTAAGAGTCCTGCTCACACTGATGGGGTGCAGCTGTGGGACCCTATTTTCAGAGATGATGTTCTCCACCCAACTCTCAAAAAGCTGAAAGGGTCTTCAGTAGAGATGGATAGTCGAGCTGGGCTATCAGACGGTCACCTCTGTAGCTGTAGTGTCATTTTTCCTATGGTCCAATGTGTAAATTAAACAAAAAAGTGCACGTTTGTTATGATGTCCAAGATGGGGACCAGGATGTGGACATAATAAAAAATTAGGGAACATGATGGGAGACATTTCTACAATACATATAATCATTCTTATCTATTTAATACGATGACAACAGCTCTCCATACCTGCAGTCCACCACAAGGACCACCCTCTCTAATCCCTGAAAAATGAAATCATCCTCAGTGACGAAGAGAGGGGGCTAAGCGCCCCCCATGGTCTCAGAGCATTGACTCTTCTAAGAGTCCTAAGAGTCCTGCTCACACTGATGGGGTGCAGCTGTGGGACCCTATTTTCAGAGATGATGTCCTCCACCCAACTCTCAAAAAGCTGAAAGGGTCTTCAGTAGAGATGGATAGTCGAGCTGGGCTATCAGACGGTCACCTCTGTAGCTGTAGTGTCATTTTTCCTATGGTCCAATGTGTAAATTAAACAAAAAAGTGCACGTTTGTTATGATGTCCAAGATGGGGACCAGGATGTGGACATACATTCTTATCTATCTAATACGATGATAACAGCTCTCCATATCTGCAGTCCACCACAAGGACCACCCTCTCTAATCCCTGAAAAATGAAATCATCCTCAGTGATGAAGAGAGGGGGCTAAGTGCCCCCAATGGTCTCAGAGCATTGACTCTTCTAAGAGTCCTAAGAGTCCTGCTCACACTGATGGGGTGCAGCTGTGGGACCCTATTTTCAGAGATGATGTCCTCCACCCAACTCTCAAAAAGCTGAAAGGGTCTTCAGTAGAGATGGATAGTCGAGCTGGGCTATCAGACGGTCACCTCTGTAGCTGTAGTGTCATTTTTCCTATGGTCCAATGTGTAAATTAAACAAAAAAGTGCACGTTTGTTATGATGTCCAAGATGGGGACCAGGATGTGGACATAATAAAAAATTAGGGAACATGATAGGAGACATTTCTACAATACATATAATCATTCTTATCTATCTAATACGATGACAACAGCTCTCCATACCTGCAGTCCACCACAAGGACCACCCTCTCTAATCCCTGAAAAATGAAATCATCCTCAGTGACGAAGAGAGGGGGCTAAGCGCCCCCCATGGTTTTAGAGCATTGACTCTTCTAAGAGTCCTAAGAGTCCTGCTTACACTGATGGGGTGCAGCTGTGGGACCCTATTTTAAGAGATGATGTCCTCCACCCAACTCTCAAAAAGCTGAAAGGGTCTTCAGTAGGGATGGATAGTCGAGCTGGGCTATCAGACGGTCACCTCTGTAGCTGTAGTGTCATTTTTCCTATGGTCCAATGTGGAAATTAAACAAAAAAGTGCACGTTTGTTATGATGTCCAAGATGGGGACCAGGATGTGGACATAATAAAAAATTAGGGAACATGATAGGAGACATTTCTACAATACATATAATCATTCTTATCTATTTAATACGATGACAACAGCTCTCCATACCTGCAGTCCACCACAAGGACCACCCTCTCTAATCCCTGAAAAATGAAATCATCCTCAGTGACGAAGAGAGGGGGCTAAGCGCCCCCCATGGTCTCAGAGCATTGACTCTTCTAAGAGTCCTAAGAGTCCTGCTCACACTGATGGGGTGCAGCTGTGGGACCCTATTTTCAGAGATGATGTCCTCCACCCAACTCTCAAAAAGCTGAAAGGGTCTTCAGTAGAGATGGATTGTCGAGCTGGGCTATCAGACGGTCACCTCTGTAGCTGTAGTGTCATTTTTCCTATGGTCCAATGTGTAAATTAAACAAAAAAGTGCACGTTTGTTATGATGTCCAAGATGGGGACCAGGATGTGGACATAATAAAAAATTAGGGAACATGATAGGAGACATTTCTACAATACATATAATCATTCTTATCTACCTAATACGATGATAACAGCTCTCCATACCTGCAGTCCACCACAAGGACCACCCTCTCTAATCCCTGAAAAATGAAATCATCCTCAGTGACGAAGAGAGGGGGCTAAGTGCCCCCAATGGTCTCAGAGCATTGACTCTTCTAAGAGTCCTAAGAGTCCTGCTCACACTGATGGGGTGCAGCTGTGGGACCCTAATTTCAGAGATGATGTCCTCCACCCAACTCTCAAAAAGCTGAAAGGGTCTTCAGTAGAGATGGATAGTCGAGCTGGGCTATCAGACGGTCACCTCTGTAGCTGTAGTGTCATTTTTCCTATGGTCCAATGTGTAAATTAAACAAAAAAGTGCACGTTTGTTATGATGTCCAAGATGGGGACCAGGATGTGGACATAATAAAAAATTAGGGAACATGATAGGAGACATTTCTACAATACATATAATCATTCTTATCTATCTAATACGATGACAACAGCTCTCCATACCTGCAGTCCACAACAAGGACCACCCTCTCTAATCCCTGAAAAATGAAATCATCCTCAGTGACGAAGAGAGGGGGCTAAGCGCCCCCCATGGTTTTAGAGCATTGACTCTTCTAAGAGTCCTAAGAGTCCTGCTTACACTGATGGGGTGCAGCTGTGGGACCCTATTTTAAGAGATGATGTCCTCCACCCAACTTTCAAAAAGCTGAAAGGGTCTTCAGTAGAGATGAATAGTCGAGCTGGGCTATCAGACGGTCACCTCTGTAGCTGTAGTGTCATTTTTCCTATGGTCCAATGTGTAAATTAAACAAAAAAGTGCACGTTTGTTATGATGTCCAAGATGGGGACCAGGATGTGGACATAATAAAAAATTAGGGAACATGATAGGAGACATTTCTACAATACATATAATCATTCTTATCTATTTAATACGATGACAACAGCTCTCCATACCTGCAGTCCACCACAAGGACCACCCTCTCTAATCCCTGAAAAATGAAATCATCCTCAGTGACGAAGAGAGGGGGCTAAGCACCCCCCATGGTCTCAGAGCATTGACTCTTCTAAGAGTCCTAAGAGTCCTGCTCACACTGATGGGGTGCAGCTGTGGGACCCTATTTTCAGAGATGATGTCCTCCACCCAACTCTCAAAAAGCTGAAAGGGTCTTCAGTAGAGATGGATTGTCGAGCTGGGCTATCAGACGGTCACCTCTGTAGCTGTAGTGTCATTTTTCCTATGGTCCAATGTGTAAATTAAACAAAAAAGTGCATGTTTGTTATGATGTCTAAGATGGGGACCAGGATGTGGACATAATAAAAAATTAGGGAACATGATAGGAGACATTTCTACAATACATATAATCATTCTTATCTATCTAATACGATGATAACAGCTCTCCATACCTGCAGTCCACCACAAGGACCACCCTCTCTAATCCCTGAAAAATGAAATCATCCTCAGTGACGAAGAGAGGGGGCTCAGTGCCCCCAATGGTCTCAGAGCATTGACTCTTCTAAGAGTCCTAAGAGTCCTGCTCACACTGATGGGGTGCAGCTGTGGGACCCTATTTTCAGAGATGATGTCCTCCACCCAACTCTCAAAATGCTGAAAGGGTCTTCAGTAGAGATGGATAGTCGAGCTGGGCTATCAGACGGTCACCTCTGTAGCTGTAGTGTCATTTTTCCTATGGTCCAATGTGTAAATTAAACAAAAAAGTGCACGTTTGTTATGATCACGTTTGTTATGATGTCCAAGATGGGGACCAGGATGTGGACATAATAAAAAATTAGGGAACATGATAGGAGACATTTCTACAATACATATAATCATTCTTATCTATCTAATACGATGACAACAGCTCTCCATACCTGCAGTCCACCACAAGGACCACCCTCTCTAATCCCTGAAAAATGAAATCATCCTCAGTGACGAAGAGAGGGGGCTAAGCGCCCCCATGGTCTCAGAGCATTAACTCTTCTAAGAGTCCTAAGAGTCCTGCTCACACTGATGGGGTGCAGCTGTGGGACCCTATTTTCAGAGATGATGTCCTCCACCCAACTCTCAAAAAGCTGAAAGGGTCTTCAGTAGAGATGGATAGTCGAGCTGGGCTATCAGACGGTCACCTCTGTAGCTGTAGTGTCATTTTTCCTATGGTCCAATGTGTAAATTAAACAAAAAAGTGCACGTTTGTTATGATTTCCAAGATGGGGACCATGATGTGGACATAATAAAAAAATAGGGAACATGATAGGAGACATTTCTACAATACATATAATCATTCTTATCTATATAATACGATAACAACAGCTCTCCATACCTGCAGTCCACCACAAGGACCACCCTCTCTATTCCCTGAAAAGTGAAATCATCCTCAGTGACGAGGAGAGGGGGCTAAGCGCCCCCCATGGTCTCAGAGCATTGACTCTTCTAAGAGTCCTAAGAGTCCTGCTCACACTGATGGGGTGCAGCTGTGGGACCCTATTTTCAGAGATGATGTTCTCCACCCAACTCTCAAAAAGCTGAAAGGGTCTTCAGTAGAGATGGATAGTCGAGCTGGGCTATCAGACGGTCACCTCTGTAGCTGTAGTGTCATTTTTCCTATGGTCCAATGTGTAAATTAAACAAAAAAGTGCACGTTTGTTATGATGTCCAAGATGGGGACCAGGATGTGGACATAATAAAAAATTAGGGAACATGATAGGAGACATTTCTACAATACATATAATCATTCTTATCTATTTAATACGATGACAACAGCTCTCCATACCTGCAGTCCACCACAAGGACCACCCTCTCTAATCCCTGAAAAATGAAATCATCCTCAGTGACGAAGAGAGGGGGCTAAGCGCCCCCCATGGTCTCAGAGCATTGACTCTTCTAAGAGTCCTAAGAGTCCTGCTCACACTGATGGGGTGCAGCTGTGGGACCCTATTTTCAGAGATGATGTCCTCCACCCAACTCTCAAAAAGCTGAAAGGGTCTTCAGTAGAGATGGATAGTCGAGCTGGGCTATCAGACGGTCACCTCTGTAGCTGTAGTGTCATTTTTCCTATGGTCCAATGTGTAAATTAAACAAAAAAGTGCACGTTTGTTATGATGTCCAAGATGGGGACCAGGATGTGGACATACATTCTTATCTATCTAATACGATGATAACAGCTCTCCATATCTGCAGTCCACCACAAGGACCACCCTCTCTAATCCCTGAAAAATGAAATCATCCTCAGTGATGAAGAGAGGGGGCTAAGTGCCCCCAATGGTCTCAGAGCATTGACTCTTCTAAGAGTCCTAAGAGTCCTGCTCACACTGATGGGGTGCAGCTGTGGGACCCTATTTCCAGAGATGATGTCCTCCACCCAACTCTCAAAAAGCTGAAAGGGTCTTCAGTAGAGATGGATAGTCGAGCTGGGCTATCAGACGGTCACCTCTGTAGCTGTAGTGTCATTTTTCCTATGGTCCAATGTGTAAATTAAACAAAAAAGTGCACGTTTGTTATGATGTCCAAGATGGGGACCAGGATGTGGACATAATAAAAAATTAGGGAACATGATAGGAGACATTTCTACAATACATATAATCATTCTTATCTATCTAATACGATGACAACAGCTCTCCATACCTGCAGTCCACCACAAGGACCACCCTCTCTAATCCCTGAAAAATGAAATCATCCTCAGTGACGAAGAGAGGGGGCTAAGCGCCCCCCATGGTTTTAGAGCATTGACTCTTCTAAGAGTCCTAAGAGTCCTGCTTACACTGATGGGGTGCAGCTGTGGGACCCTATTTTAAGAGATGATGTCCTCCACCCAACTCTCAAAAAGCTGAAAGGGTCTTCAGTAGAGATGGATAGTCGAGCTGGGCTATCAGACGGTCACCTCTGTAGCTGTAGTGTCATTTTTCCTATGGTCCAATGTGGAAATTAAACAAAAAAGTGCACGTTTGTTATGATGTCCAAGATGGGGACCAGGATGTGGACATAATAAAAAATTAGGGAACATGATAGGAGACCTTTCTACAATACATATAATCATTCTTATCTATTTAATACGATGACAACAGCGCTCCATACCTGCAGTCCACCACAAGGACCACCCTCTCTAATCCCTGAAAAATGAAATCATCCTCAGTGACGAAGAGAGGGGGCTAAGCGCCCCCCATGGTCTCAGAGCATTGACTCTTCTAAGAGTCCTAAGAGTCCTGCTCACACTGATGGGGTGCAGCTGTGGGACCCTATTTTCAGAGATGATGTCCTCCACCCAACTCTCAAAAAGCTGAAAGGGTCTTCAGTAGAGATGGATTGTCGAGCTGGGCTATCAGACGGTCACCTCTGTAGCTGTAGTGTCATTTTTCCTATGGTCCAATGTGTAAATTAAACAAAAAAGTGCACGTTTGTTATGATGTCCAAGATGGGGACCAGGATGTGGACATAATAAAAAATTAGGGAACATGATAGGAGACATTTCTACAATACATATAATCATTCTTATCTACCTAATACGATGATAACAGCTCTCCATACCTGCAGTCAACCACAAGGACCACCCTCTCTAATCCCTGAAAAATGAAATCATCCTCAGTGACGAAGAGAGGGGGCTAAGTGCCCCCAATGGTCTCAGAGCATTGACTCTTCTAAGAGTCCTAAGAGTCCTGCTCACACTGATGGGGTGCAGCTGTGGGACCCTAATTTCAGAGATGATGTCCTCCACCCAACTCTCAAAAAGCTGAAAGGGTCTTCAGTAGAGATGGATAGTCGAGCTGGGCTATCAGACGGTCACCTCTGTAGCTGTAGTGTCATTTTTCCTATGGTCCAATGTGTAAATTAAACAAAAAAGTGCACGTTTGTTATGATGTCCAAGATGGGGACCAGGATGTGGACATAATAAAAAATTAGGGAACATGATAGGAGACATTTCTACAATACATATAATCATTCTTATCTATCTAATACGATGACAACAGCTCTCCATACCTGCAGTCCACAACAAGGACCACCCTCTCTAATCCCTGAAAAATGAAATCATCCTCAGTGACGAAGAGAGGGGGCTAAGCGCCCCCCATGGTTTTAGAGCATTGACTCTTCTAAGAGTCCTAAGAGTCCTGCTTACACTGATGGGGTGCAGCTGTGGGACCCTATTTTAAGAGATGATGTCCTCCACCCAACTCTCAAAAAGCTGAAAGGGTCTTCAGTAGAGATGGATAGTCGAGCTGGGCTATCAGACGGTCACCTCTGTAGCTGTAGTGTCATTTTTCCTATGGTCCAATGTGTAAATTAAACAAAAAAGTGCACGTTTGTTATGATGTCCAAGATGGGGACCAGGATGTGGACATAATAAAAAATTAGGGAACATGATAGGAGACATTTCTACAATACATATAATCATTCTTATCTATTTAATACGATGACAACAGCTCTCCATACCTGCAGTCCACCACAAGGACCACCCTCTCTAATCCCTGAAAAATGAAATCATCCTCAGTGACGAAGAGAGGGGGCTAAGCGCCCCCCATGGTCTCAGAGCATTGACTCTTCTAAGAGTCCTAAGAGTCCTGCTCACACTGATGGGGTGCAGCTGTGGGACCCTATTTTCAGAGATGATGTCCTCCACCCAACTCTCAAAAAGCTGAAAGGGTCTTCAGTAGAGATGGATTGTCGAGCTGGGCTATCAGACGGTCACCTCTGTAGCTGTAGTGTCATTTTTCCTATGGTCCAATGTGTAAATTAAACAAAAAAGTGCACGTTTGTTATGATGTCCAAGATGGGGACCAGGATGTGGACATAATAAAAAATTAGGGAACATGATAGGAGACATTTCTACAATACATATAATCATTCTTATCTACCTAATACGATGATAACAGCTCTCCATACCTGCAGTCCACCACAAGGACCACCCTCTCTATTCCCTGAAAAATGAAATCATCCTCAGTGACGAAGAGAGGGGGCTAAGTGCCCCCAATGGTCTCAGAGCATTGACTCTTCTAAGAGTCCTAAGAGTCCTGTTTACACTGATGGGGGGCAGCTGTGGGACCCTAATTTCAGAGATGATGTCCTCCACCCAACTCTCAAAAAGCTGAAAGGGTCTTCAGTAGAGATGGATAGTCGAGCTGGGCTATCAGACGGTCACCTCTGTAGCTGTAGTGTCATTTTTCCTATGGTCCAATGTGTAAATTAAACAAAAAAGTGCACGTTTGTTATGATGTCCAAGATGGGGACCAGGATGTGGACATAATAAAAAATTAGGGAACATGATAGGAGACATTTCTACAATACATATAATCATTCTTATCTATCTAATACGATGACAACAGCTCTCCATACCTGCAGTCCACAACAAGGACCACCCTCTCTAATCCCTGAAAAATGAAATCATCCTCAGTGACGAAGAGAGGGGGCTAAGCGCCCCCATGGTCTCAGAGCATTAACTCTTCTAAGAGTCCTAAGAGTCCTGCTCACACTGATGGGTGCAGCTGTGGGACCCTATTTTCAGAGATGATGTCCTCCACCCAACTCTCAAAAAGCTGAAAGGGTCTTCAGTAGAGATGGATAGTCGAGCTGGGCTATCAGACGGTCACCTCTGTAGCTGTAGTGTCATTTTTCCTATGGCCCAATGTGTAAATTAAACAAAAAAGTGCACGTTTGTTATGATGTCCAAGATGGGGACCAGGATGTGGACATAATAAAAAATTAGGGAACATGATAGGAGACATTTCTACAATACATATAATCATTCTTATCTATCTAATACGATGACAACAGCTCTCCATACCTGCAGTCCACCACAAGGACCACCCTCTCTAATCCCTGAAAAATGAAATCATCCTCAGTGACGAAGAGAGGGGGCCAAGCGCCCCCCATGGTACCAGAGCATTGACTCTTCTAAGAGTCCTAAGAGTCCTGCTCACACTGATGGGGTGAAGCTGTGGGACCCTATTTTCAGAGATGATGTCCTCCACCCAACTCTCAAAAAGCTGAAAGGGTCTTCAGTAGAGATGGATAGTCGAGCTGGGCTATCAGACGGTCACCTCTGTAGCTGTAGTGTCATTTTTCCTATGGTCCAATGTGTAAATTAAACAAAAAAGTGCACGTTTGTTATGATGTCCAAGATGGGGACCAGGATGTGGACATAATAAGAAATTAGGGAACATGATAGGAGACATTTCTACAATACATATAATCATTCTTATCTATCTAATACGATGACAACAGCTCTCCATACCTGCCGTCCACCACAAGGACCACCCTCTCTAATCCCTGAAAAATGAAATCATCCTCAGGGACGAAGAGAGGGGGCTAAGCGCCCCCCATGGTTTTAGAGCATTGACTCTTCTAAGAGTCCTAAGAGTCCTGCTTACACTGATGGGGTGCAGCTGTGGGACCCTATTTTCAGAGATGATGTCCTCCACCCAACTCTCAAAAAGCTGAAAGGGTCTTCAGTAGAGATGGATAGTCGAGCTGGGCTATCAGACGGTCACCTCTGTAGCTGTAGTGTCATTTTTCCTATAATCCAATGTGTAAATTAAACAAAAAAGTGCACGTTTGTTATGATGTTCAAGATGGGGACCAGGATGTGGACATAATAAAAAATTAGGGAACATGATAGGAGACATTTCTACAATACATATAATCATTCTTATCTATCTAATACGATCACAACAGCTCTCCATACCTGCAGTCCACCACAAGGACCACTCTCTCTAATCCCTGAAAAATGAAATCATCCTCAGTGACGAAGAGAGGGGGCTAAGCGCCCCCCATGGTCTCAGAGCATTGACTCTTCTAAGAGTCCTAAGATTCCTGCTCACACTGATGTGGTGCAGCTGTGGGACCCTATTTTCAGAGATGATGTCCTCCACCCAACTCTCAAAAAGCTGAAAGGGTCTTCAGTAGAGATGGATAGTCGAGCTGGGCTATCAGACGGTCACCTCTGTAGCTGTAGTGTCATTTTTCCTATGGTCCAATGTGTAAATTAAACAAAAAAGTGCACATTTGTTATGATTTCCAAGATGGGGACCAGGATGTGGACATAATAAAAAAATAGGGAACATGATAGGAGACATTTCTACAATACATATAATCATTCTTATCTATCTAATACGATGACAACAGCTCTCCATACCTGCAGTCCACCACAAGGACCACCCTCTCTATTCCCTGAAAAGTGAAATCATCCTCAGTGACGAAGAGAGGGGGCTAAGTGCCCCCAATGGTCTCAGAGCATTGACTCTTCTAAGAGTCCTAAGAGTCCTGCTCACACTGATGGGGTGCAGCTGTGGGACCCTATTTTCAGAGATGATGTTCTCCACCCAACTCTCAAAAAGCTGAAAGGGTCTTCAGTAGAGATGGATAGTCGAGCTGGGCTATCAGACGGTCACCTCTGTAGCTGTAGTGTCATTTTTCCTATGGTCCAATGTGTAAATTAAACAAAAAAGTGCACATTTGTTATGATGTCCAAGATGGGGACCAGGATGTGGACATAATAAAAAATTAGGGAACATGATAGGAGACATTTCTACAATACATATAATCATTCTTATCTATTTAATACGATGACAACAGCTCTCCATACCTGCAGTCCACCACAAGGACCACCCTCTCTAATCCCTGAAAAATGAAATCATCCTCAGTGACGAAGAGAGGGGGCTAAGCGCCCCCCATGGTCTCAGAGCATTGACTCTTCTAAGAGTCCTAAGAGTCCTGCTCACACTGATGGGGTGCAGCTGTGGGACCCTATTTTCAGTGATGATGTCCTCCACCCAACTCTCAAAAAGCTGAAAGGGTCTTCAGTAGAGATGGATAGTCGAGCTGGGCTATCAGACGGTCACCTCTGTAGCTGTAGTGTCATTTTTCCTATGGTCCAATGTGTAAATTAAACAAAAAAGTGCACATTTGTTATGATGTCCAAGATGGGGACCAGGATGTGGACATAATAAAAAATTAGGGAACATGATAGGAGACATTTCTACAATACATATAATCATTCTTATCTATTTAATACGATGACAACAGCTCTCCATACCTGCAGTCCACCACAAGGACCACCCTCTCTAATCCCTGAAAAATGAAATCATCCTCAGTGACGAAGAGAGGGGGCTAAGCGCCCCCCATGGTCTCAGAGCATTGACTCTTCTAAGAGTCCTAAGAGTCCTGCTCACACTGATGGGGTGCAGCTGTGGGACCCTATTTTCAGTGATGATGTCCTCCACCCAACTCTCAAAAAGCTGAAAGGGTCTTCAGTAGAGATGGATAGTCGAGCTGGGCTATCAGACGGTCACCTCTGTAGCTGTAGTGTCATTTTTCCTATGGTCCAATGTGTAAATGAAACAAAAAAGTGCACGTTTGTTATGATGTCCAAGATGGGGACCAGGATGTGGACATAATAAAAAATTAGGGAACATGATAGGAGACATTTCTACAATACATATAATCATTCTTATCTATCTAATACGATGATAACAGCTCTCCATATCTGCAGTCCACCACAAGGACCACCCTCTCTAATCCCTGAAAAATGAAATCATCCTCAGTGATGAAGAGAGGGGGCTAAGTGCCCCCAATGGTCTCAGAGCATTGACTCTTCTAAGAGTCCTAAGAGTCCTGCTCACACTGATGGGGTGCAGCTGTGGGACCCTATTTTCAGAGATGATGTCCTCCACCCAACTCTCAAAAAGCTGAAAGGGTCTTCAGTAGAGATGGATAGTCGAGCTGGGCTATCAGACGGTCACCTCTGTAGCTGTAGTGTCATTTTTCCTATTGTCCAATGTGTAAATTAAACAAAAAAGTGCACGTTTGTTATGATGTCCAAGATGGGGACCAGGATGTGGACATAATAAAAAATTAGGGAACATGATAGGAGACATTTCTGCAATACATATAATCATTCTTATCTATCTAATACGATGACAACAGCTCTCCATACCTGCAGTCCACCACAAGGACCAGCCTCTCTAATCCCTGAAAAATGAAATCATCCTCAGTGACGAAGAGAGGGGGCCAAGCGCCCCCCATGGTACCAGAGCATTGACTCTTCTAAGAGTCCTAAGAGTCCTGCTCACACTGATGGGGTGAAGCTGTGGGACCCTATTTTCAGAGATGATGTCCTCCACCCAACTCTCAAAAAGCTGAAAGGGTCTTCAGTAGAGTTGGATAGTCGAGCTGGGCTATCAGACGGTCACCTCTGTAGCTGTAGTGTCATTTTTCCTATGGTCCAATGTGTAAATTAAACAAAAAAGTGCACGTTTGTTATGATGTCCAAGATGGGGACCAGGATGTGGACATAATAAGAAATTAGGGAACATGATAGGAGACATTTCTACAATACATATAATCATTCTTATCTATCTAATACGATGACAACAGCTCTCCATACCTGCAGTCCACCACAAGGACCACCCTCTCTAATCCCTGAAAAATGAAATCATCCTCAGGGACGAAGAGAGGGGGCTAAGCGCCCCCCATGGTTTTAGAGCATTGACTCTTCTAAGAGTCCTAAGAGTCCTGCTTACACTGATGGGGTGCAGCTGTGGGACCCTATTTTCAGAGATGATGTCCTCCACCCAACTCTCAAAAAGCTGAAAGGGTCTTCAGTAGAGATGGATAGTCAAACTGGGCTATCAGACGGTCACCTCTGTAGCTATAGTGTCATTTTTCCTATGGTCCAATGTGTAAATTAAACAAAAAAGTGCACGTTTGTTATGATGTCCAAGATGGGGACCAGGATGTGGACATAATAAAAAATTAGGGAACATGATAGGAGACATTTCTACAATACATATAATCATTCTTATCTATCTAATACGATCACAACAGCTCTCCATACCTGCAGTCCACCACAAGGACCACTCTCTCTAATCCCTGAAAAATGAAATCATCCTCAGTGACGAAGAGAGGGGGCTAAGCGCCCCCCATGGTCTCAGAGCATTGACTCTTCTAAGAGTCCTAAGATTCCTGCTCACACTGATGGGGTGCAGCTGTGGGACCCTATTTTCAGAGATGATGTCCTCCACCCAACTCTCAAAAAGCTGAAAGGGTCTTCAGTAGAGATGGATAGTCGAGCTGGGCTATCAGACGGTCACCTCTGTAGCTGTAGTGTCATTTTTCCTATGGTCCAATGTGTAAATTAAACAAAAAAGTGCACGTTTGTTATGATGTCCAAGATGGGGACCAGGATGTGGACATAATAAAAAAATAGGGAACATGATAGGAGACATTTCTACAATACATATAATCATTCTTATCTATCTAATACGATGACAACAGCTCTCCATACCTGCAGTCCACCACAAGGACCACCCTCTCTATTCCCTGAAAAGTGAAATCATCCTCAGTGACGAAGAGAGGGGGCTAAGCGCCCCCATGGTCTCAGAGCATTGACTCTTCTAAGAGTCCTAAGAGTCCTGCTCACACTGATGGGGTGCAGCTGTGGGACCCTATTTTCAGAGATGATGTTCTCCACCCAACTCTCAAATAGCTGAAAGGGTCTTCAGTAGAGATGGATAGTCGAGCTGGGCTATCAGACGGTCACCTCTGTAGCTGTAGTGTCATTTTTCCTATGGTCCAATGTGTAAATTAAACAAAAAAGTGCACGTTTGTTATGATGTCCAAGATGGGGACCAGGATGTGGACATAATAAAAAATTAGGGAACATGATAGGAGACATTTCTACAATACATATAATCATTCTTATCTATCTAATACGATGACAACAGCTCTCCATACCTGCAGTCCACAACAAGGACCACCCTCTCTAATCCCTGAAAAATGAAATCATCCTCAGTGACGAAGAGAGGGGGCTAAGCGCCCCCATGGTCTCAGAGCATTAACTCTTCAAAGAGTCCTAAGAGTCATGCTCACACTGATGGGTGCAGCTGTGGGACCCTATTTTCAGAGATGATGTCCTCCACCCAACTCTCAAAAAGCTGAAAGGGTCTTCAGTAGAGATGGATAGTCGAGCTGGGCTATCAGACGGTCACCTCTGTAGCTGTAGTGTCATTTTTCCTATGGCCCAATGTGTAAATTAAACAAAAAAGTGCACGTTTGTTATGATGTCCAAGATGGGGACCAGGATGTGGACATAATAAAAAATTAGGGAACATGATAGGAGACATTTCTACAATACATATAATCATTCTTATCTATCTAATACGATGACAACAGCTCTCCATACCTGCAGTCCACCACAAGGACCACCCTCTCTAATCCCTGAAAAATGAAATCATCCTCAGTGACGAAGAGAGGGGGCCAAGCGCCCCCTATGGTACCAGAGCATTGACTCTTCTAAGAGTCCTAAGAGTCCTGCTCACACTGATGGGGTGAAGCTGTGGGACCCTATTTTCAGAGATGATGTCCTCCACCCAACTCTCAAAAAGCTGAAAGGGTCTTCAGTAGAGATGGATAGTCGAGCTGGGCTATCAGACGGTCACCTCTGTAGCTGTAGTGTCATTTTTCCTATGGTCCAATGTGTAAATTAAACAAAAAAGTGCACGTTTGTTATGATGTCCAAGATGGGGACCAGGATGTGGACATAATAAGAAATTAGGGAACATGATAGGAGACATTTCTACAATACATATAATCATTCTTATCTATCTAATACGATGACAACAGCTCTCCATACCTGCAGTCCACCACAAGGACCACCCTCTCTAATCCCTGAAAAATGAAATCATCCTCAGTGACGAATAGAGGGGGCCAAGCGCCCCCCATGGTACCAGAGCATTGACTCTTCTAAGAGTCCTAAGAGTCCTGCTCACACTGATGGGGTGAAGCTGTGGGACCCTATTTTCAGAGATGATGTCCTCCACCCAACTCTCAAAAAGCTGAAAGGGTCTTCAGTAGAGATGGATAGTCGAGCTGGGCTATCAGACGGTCACCTCTGTAGCTGTAGTGTCATTTTTCCTATGGTCCAATGTGTAAATTAAACAAAAAAGTGCACGTTTGTTATGATGTCCAAGATGGGGACCAGGATGTGGACATAATAAGAAATTAGGGAACATGATAGGAGACATTTCTACAATACATATAATCATTCTTATCTATCTAATACGATGACAACAGCTCTCCATACCTGCAGTCCACCACAAGGACCACCCTCTCTAATCCCTGAAAAATGAAATCATCCTCAGGGACGAAGAGAGGGGGCTAAGCGCCCCCCATGGTTTTAGAGCATTGACTCTTCTAAGAGTCCTAAGAGTCCTGCTTACACTGATGGGGTGCAGCTGTGGGACCCTATTTTCAGAGATGATGTCCTCCACCCAACTCTCAAAAAGCTGAAAGGGTCTTCAGTAGAGATGGATAGTCGAGCTGGGCTATCAGACGGTCACCTCTGTAGCTGTAGTGTCATTTTTCCTATAATCCAATGTGTAAATTAAACAAAAAAGTGCACGTTTGTTATGATGTTCAAGATGGGGACCAGGATGTGGACATAATAAAAAATTAGGGAACATGATAGGAGACATTTCTACAATACATATAATCATTCTTATCTATCTAATACGATCACAACAGCTCTCCATACCTGCAGTCCACCACAAGGACCACTCTCTCTAATCCCTGAAAAATGAAATCATCCTCAGTGACGAAGAGAGGGGGCTAAGTGCCCCCCATGGTCTCAGAGCATTGACTCTTCTAAGAGTCCTAAGATTCCTGCTCACACTGATGTGGTGCAGCTGTGGGACCCTATTTTCAGAGATGATGTCCTCCACCCAACTCTCAAAAAGCTGAAAGGGTCTTCAGTAGAGATGGATAGTCGAGCTGGGCTATCAGACGGTCACCTCTGTAGCTGTAGTGTCATTTTTCCTATGGTCCAATGTGTAAATTAAACAAAAAAGTGCATATTTGTTATGATTTCCAAGATGGGGACCAGGATGTGGACATAATAAAAAAATAGGGAACATGATAGGAGACATTTCTACAATACATATAATCATTCTTATCTATCTAATACGATGACAACAGCTCTCCATACCTGCAGTCCACCACAAGGACCACCCTCTCTATTCCCTGAAAAGTGAAATCATCCTCAGTGACGAAGAGAGGGGGCTAAGTGTCCCCAATGGTCTCAGAGCATTGACTCTTCTAAGAGTCCTAAGAGTCCTGCTCACACTGATGGGGTGCAGCTGTGGGACCCTATTTTCAGAGATGATGTTCTCCACCCAACTCTCAAAAAGCTGAAAGGGTCTTCAGTAGAGATGGATAGTCGAGCTGGGCTATCAGACGGTCACCTCTGTAGCTGTAGTGTCATTTTTCCTATGGTCCAATGTGTAAATTAAACAAAAAAGTGCACATTTGTTATGATGTCCAAGATGGGGACCAGGATGTGGACATAATAAAAAATTAGGGAACATGATAGGAGACATTTCTACAATACATATAATCATTCTTATCTATTTAATACGATGACAACAGCTCTCCATACCTGCAGTCCACCACAAGGACCACCCTCTCTAATCCCTGAAAAATGAAATCATCCTCAGTGACGAAGAGAGGGGGCTAAGCGCCCCCCATGGTCTCAGAGCATTGACTCTTCTAAGAGTCCTAAGAGTCCTGCTCACACTGATGGGGTGCAGCTGTGGGACCCTATTTTCAGAGATGATGTCCTCCACCCAACTCTCAAAAAGCTGAAAGGGTCTTCAGTAGAGATGGATAGTCGAGCTGGGCTATCAGACGGTCACCTCTGTAGCTGTAGTGTCCTTTTTCCTATGGTCCAATGTGTAAATTAAACAAAAAAGTGCACATTTGTTATGATGTCCAAGATGGGGACCAGGATGTGGACATAATAAAAAATTAGGGAACATGATAGGAGACATTTCTACAATACATATAATCATTCTTATCTATTTAATACGATGACAACAGCTCTCCATACCTGCAGTCCACCACAAGGACCACCCTCTCTAATCCCTGAAAAATGAAATCATCCTCAGTGACGAAGAGAGGGGGCTAAGCGCCCCCCATGGTCTCAGAGCATTGACTCTTCTAAGAGTCCTAAGAGTCCTGCTCACACTGATGGGGTGCAGCTGTGGGACCCTATTTTCAGTGATGATGTCCTCCACCCAACTCTCAAAAAGCTGAAAGGGTCTTCAGTAGAGATGGATAGTCGAGCTGGGCTATCAGACGGTCACCTCTGTAGCTGTAGTGTCATTTTTCCTATGGTCCAATGTGTAAATTAAACAAAAAAGTGCACGTTTGTTATGATGTCCAAGATGGGGACCAGGATGTGGACATAATAAAAAATTAGGGAACATGATAGGAGACATTTCTACAATACATATAATCATTCTTATCTATCTAATACGATGATAACAGCTCTCCATATCTGCAGTCCACCACAAGGACCACCCTCTCTAATCCCTGAAAAATGAAATCATCCTCAGTGATGAAGAGAGGGGGCTAAGTGCCCCCAATGGTCTCAGAGCATTGACTCTTCTAAGAGTCCTAAGAGTCCTGCTCACACTGATGGGGTGCAGCTGTGGGACCCTATTTTCAGAGATGATGTCCTCCACCCAACTCTCAAAAAGCTGAAAGGGTCTTCAGTAGAGATGGATAGTCGAGCTGGGCTATCAGACGGTCACCTCTGTAGCTGTAGTGTCATTTTTCCTATTGTCCAATGTGTAAATTAAACAAAAAAGTGCACGTTTGTTATGATGTCCAAGATGGGGACCAGGATGTGGACATAATAAAAAATTAGGGAACATGATAGGAGACATTTCTACAATACATATAATCATTCTTATCTATCTAATACGATGACAACAGCTCTCCATACCTGCAGTCCACCACAAGGACCAGCCTCTCTAATCCCTGAAAAATGAAATCATCCTCAGTGACGAAGAGAGGGGGCCAAGCGCCCCCCATGGTACCAGAGCATTGACTCTTCTAAGAGTCCTAAGAGTCCTGCTCACACTGATGGGGTGAAGCTGTGGGACCCTATTTTCAGAGATGATGTCCTCCACCCAACTCTCAAAAAGCTGAAAGGGTCTTCAGTAGAGATGGATAGTCGAGCTGGGCTATCAGACGGTCACCTCTGTAGCTGTAGTGTCATTTTTCCTATGGTCCAATGTGTAAATTAAACAAAAAAGTGCACGTTTGTTATGATGTCCAAGATGGGGACCAGGATGTGGACATAATAAGAAATTAGGGAACATGATAGGAGACATTTCTACAATACATATAATCATTCTTATCTATCTAATACGATGACAACAGCTCTCCATACCTGCAGTCCACCACAAGGACCACCCTCTCTAATCCCTGAAAAATGAAATCATCCTCAGGGACGAAGAGAGGGGGCTAAGCGCCCCCCATGGTTTTAGAGCATTGGCTCTTCTAAGAGTCCTAAGAGTCCTGCTTACACTGATGGGGTGCAGCTGTGGGACCCTATTTTCAGAGATGATGTCCTCCACCCAACTCTCAAAAAGCTGAAAGGGTCTTCAGTAGAGATGGATAGTCGAGTTGGGCTATCAGACGGTCACCTCTGTAGCTATAGTGTCATTTTTCCTATGGTCCAATGTGTAAATTAAACAAAAAAGTGCACGTTTGTTATGATGTCCAAGATGGGGACCAGGATGTGGACATAATAAAAAATTAGGGAACATGATAGGAGACATTTCTACAATACATATAATCATTCTTATCTATCTAATACGATCACAACAGCTCTCCATACCTGCAGTCCACCACAAGGACCACTCTCTCTAATCCCTGAAAAATGAAATCATCCTCAGTGACGAAGAGAGGGGGCTAAGCGCCCCCCATGGTCTCAGAGCATTGACTCTTCTAAGAGTCCTAAGATTCCTGCTCACACTGATGGGGTGCAGCTGTGGGACCCTATTTTCAGAGATGATGTCCTCCACCCAACTCTCAAAAAGCTGAAAGGGTCTTCAGTAGAGATGGATAGTCGAGCTGGGCTATCAGACGGTCACCTCTGTAGCTGTAGTGTCATTTTTCCTATGGTCCAATGTGTAAATTAAACAAAAAAGTGCACGTTTGTTATGATGTCCAAGATGGGGACCAGGATGTGGACATAATAAAAAAATAGGGAACATGATAGGAGACATTTCTACAATACATATAATCATTCTTATCTATCTAATACGATGACAACAGCTCTCCATACCTGCAGTCCACCACAAGGACCACCCTCTCTATTCCCTGAAAAGTGAAATCATCCTCAGTGACGAAGAGAGGGGGCTAAGCGCCCCCCATGGTCTCAGAGCATTGACTCTTCTAAGAGTCCTAAGAGTCCTGCTCACACTGATGGGGTGCAGCTGTGGGACCCTATTTTCAGAGATGATGTTCTCCACCCAACTCTCAAATAGCTGAAAGGGTCTTCAGTAGAGATGGATAGTCGAGCTGGGCTATCAGACGGTCACCTCTGTAGCTGTAGTGTCATTTTTCCTATGGTCCAATGTGTAAATTAAACAAAAAAGTGCACGTTTGTTATGATGTCCAAGATGGGGACCAGGATGTGGACATAATAAAAAATTAGGGAACATGATAGGAGACATTTCTACAATACATATAATCATTCTTATCTATTTAATACGATGACAACAGCTCTCCATACCTGCAGTCCACCACAAGGACCACCCTCTCTAATCCCTGAAAAATGAAATCATCCTCAGTGACGAAGAGAGGGGGCTAAGCGCCCCCCATGGTCTCAGAGCATTGACTCTTCTAAGAGTCCTAAGAGTCCTGCTCACACTGATGGGGTGCAGCTGTGGGACCCTATTTTCAGAGATGATGTCCTCCACCCAACTCTCAAAAAGCTGAAAGGGTCTTCAGTAGAGATGGATAGTCGAGCTGGGCTATCAGACGGTCACCTCTGTAGCTGTAGTGTCATTTTTCCTATGGTCCAATGTGTAAATTAAACAAAAAAGTGCACGTTTGTTATGATGTCCAAGATGGGGACCAGGATGTGGACATAATAAAAAATTAGGGAACATGATAGGAGACATTTCTACAATACATATAATCATTCTTATCTATCTAATACGATGACAACAGCTCTCCATACCGTATTTCATGGTCAATCCAGGTTTGTCAGTGATGGCACTGACATAATGTATGGCGTCTTTTTCGGGCGTTATCCTTTGCCTTTTCATTGTGAAAATCCAGTTGCCTATATCAAAGCAAATTCTACTACTTGTAAAGTATGCAGAAAATGAAATGTAGAACATATAACATCAACTGCTTAGGAACGCATCATAGGTTAGTACTTAAAAGGATATTGTCATGTTCTAGTCATAATGCAAGCTGGACATTTTTCATGTTACCCTGTAATCGCCGGCCTGTTCTAATGCTCACAAGCAAAGATATATGCTCAGCTGCTAAGGCTTCCCTCTGCCTTCTGAATGAAAATTGAATATGTCTGGCTCACTGTGTATATAGCAGGTGCTCAGAAAAAATAAGAGTCAATTCAAAAGAAATAGCTCTGGTACACTATAGTGATTAATAACGTAAGAAAAGAACTCTTGGAATGCTGAAAATTCTTTATTTGTGCAAAAGGATAATTCATCCAACGTTTCGACCTTGTTTTTAGGTCTTTATCAAGGATAAAGTTATCTAAGATCATAAAGGGTTACAAAACCATATAAACACGTAATTAGTACATAGTACAACATAACAGTACAATATATTGCTACTTGAGAGTACAATGGGTCAAATGACCATGAGGCACATACAAAAAATTTTTCCAAAGCCATAGTGAAAACATTTGTACTGAGGAAAGAAAATTTCCACATGACCTATCTGGAGAAACATTCTGGATCAAACAACCAAAAATAGTCAAGCAGGTAAATACACACCTATATTTCATAACAGGATGATATGTGTTCAATTGTATAGCGTCATTGCCATTAAGGTACAAATGGAAAACTTGCAATCCTATATAGTGAAGGAAATGAACACATATCATATCAAAGAACACAGGAACATGGGTGTGAGAAAAACCTCAATGTTTATACTTTGTTCTTTATAATGGTGTGAACATGTATATGTCTCAGTACCTTATGCACTTGAGAATTCTAGTGAGTAGATGATGAAAGCCTATTCCAGAACTGGAATCGGTAAATAATTGTAGGTGGAATCTAAATGAAAAGATGGTACAAGTGTTATCATGACACGTGGGCTATAACACAATGGACCGTGTGACAAAGAAGAAAGGAGAGAAAGAAGAGGAAGAAAATGGAACTACCTGTAACATTACGTGATAGTCACTGGTAAGTCTCACTTGACAATTCAGGTGAAAAAGGATTCCTTTATTAAAGGGTTCTCAGTCGCCTCAGGATCATGAAATACTAGGGTAAATGATATGAGAATGGGTAAGAAGCACCACTAAAGGAAATATGAAATGCAGGACATATATCTATAAACCCCTGAACTACATGATAGAAATAAAAAGAAGAAAAAAGAAAAAAAAGAAGAAAGAAGAACACATAGAATGCGGAAAGAGAATGGGTACAACTACCTGAGTTACTGCAGGGAGGCCCCTGGTTGGTATTGTGAGGGTTAGTGGAATTCCTTCACTGAAGGGTTCTCAGTTGCCTCAGGTTCGTGAAAAATGCTATAGACAAATAATGCCCGGAGAAAAGGGGTTCATATACAGCGAATAATGGTAATACAAGGTACATGTGTCACATGTAATAGTATATATATATATATTGTACTAAGCTCTACACCAGAAATAGAAAGTAGTCCCTCTGCCTTCTGTCTAGGTGCCCTGAGTTATGTCCTGTAAACTGTCACAGCGACCCAGACACACATGTGTAGTAGGGGAATATCCCTGCTGAGATGCCAGTGCTAGAGCACTCGTTTGCTGTGGAGTTGAACGCTATGTGAGCAGTTCTTACCTTCAATGAGCAGAAGTCTCTTTTTTCAGATTTCAATATCTCTGTGGGTATCTGGCAGAAATATGGAATACTCTTTACTGCTAAGACCCTGTACACCACTCCCACTAAAGGGGGCTTTACACGCTGCGACATCGCTAATGCGGAGTCGTTGGGGTCACGGAATTTGTGACGCACATCCGGCCGCATTAGCGATGTTGCTGCGTGTGACACCGATGAGCGATTTTGCATCGTTGCAAAAACGTGCAAAATCGCTCATCGGTGACATGGGTCTCCATTCTCGATTATCGTTACTGCAGCAGTAACGATGTAGTTCGTCGCTCCTGCGGCAGCACACATCACTCCGTGTGACACCGCAGAAACGAGGAACCTCTCCTTACCTGCCTCCCAGCCGCTATGAGGAAGGAAGGAGGTGGGCGGGATGTTCCGGCCACTCATCTCCGCCCCTCCGCTGCTATTGGGCGGTCGCTCAGTGACGTCGCTGTGACGCCGCACGGACCGCCCCCTTAGAAAGGAGGCGGTTCGCCGGTCACAGCGACGTCGCCGGGCAGGTAAGTATGTGTGACGGGTCTGGTCGGTGTTGTGCGGCATGGGCAGCGATTTACCCGTGTCGCGCAACAGATGAGGACGGGTACCCACACTAGCGATATCGGGACCGATATCGCAGTGTGTAAAGTAGCCTTTAGTCACATGACCAAGACTGTATCTGTGTCCCTACAACACACTTGAGACAAATGTGTGTGTGAGCCTGCATTGTGGGGTATATATAATATATTATAGAGCTGGGAAGGATCATTCTAAGCAGTGAGCTGTTCCAGTATTTGTAGGAAAATACCCAGTAGAAGCATCAAACACAGCACCAAT
This sequence comes from Anomaloglossus baeobatrachus, assembly GCF_048569485.1. Classification (NCBI taxonomy): domain Eukaryota; kingdom Metazoa; phylum Chordata; class Amphibia; order Anura; family Aromobatidae; genus Anomaloglossus; species Anomaloglossus baeobatrachus. Next base: position 115,360 of record NW_027443337.1, on the reverse strand, counting down.
ACCTCCCATCAGTATCCCACCACAGTGCCATGTAACCCATGCCCTACACTCCCATCTACACCAATACTATACAGGCACAAACTAGTATATCTGACTAAAAGCCCCCAAAATATGAAGAACGGCCTATAGTTGAGTGTGGATATAAAATCTATGTGAGCAGAGCTAGAATAGAAATCACTGATCGCATTGAAGTCATTCTGACCATAAATCACCATGATATCAAGGTGAGGAGTTGTGTGTTACTGCTGGGAGGAAAGGGTTAACAGTGGAATATTAAGGTGCATTTCTGTGTGCAGTGTTACTAGTCAATGTAACAATTCAGTATGAGCTGCTCTTGGTGCCGGGGGAGGGAGATGCTCTCCTGAGCAAGATAGATGGGGAATGAACATAATATCTATATAGTGTAAGGCAGGGGGTCTCAAACTCGGCTGGGTGTATGGGCCGCACAGAGGAAAAAAATAATTTGGGGGGCTGCATTCTTTGCAAGACAAAGTGACATTTTTATTGGTACCATATATGTATATATTTTTTTCACACACCTTTGGATGACTGATTTTCAACATTTTTCACTTGTTTATTATAACAAATGTGCACATTCTTTGGTTAAATCTAAAAAAAATAAATGTGATGTTAAAAAAAAGTCATGCCTTATTTTGTTTTTTTTTACATTTTATCCCTTTCTTTTAACTAATAGTGTTACAATTATGACGCTAGCGTTTTGTGAAGGGAATGCTTTGCCTACTTCCGTGACTATGGCCTTCCGGAACTGCTGCATTTTGGCTGACCTCTCCGCCTCGGGAATAAGAGACATAAAGTTCTCCTTGTAGCGTGGGTCTAACAGTGTTACTAACCAGTAATGATTGTCGGCCAAGATGTTCTTAACGCGAGGGTCACGAGACAGGCAGCTTACCATAAAGTCATCCATGTGCGCCAGACTCTTAACAGCCATCACTTCAGTATCCAGACCAACACGATGACTGAACATGCTGTCCTCCTCCTTCTCCTCCTCCTCCTCATCTACCCTGTCCTCTGGCCAGCCACGCTGAACTGAGCATATGACTGGTATGCATGTCATATCCTCAATTTGGCCGGAGAGTTGCTCCATGTCTTCATCTTCCTCCTCGTCATAGTCCTCCACTGCACGTTGTGATGAGACGAGGCTGGGCTATGTGTTATCACCCACACCCACTACTGTTTCTTGCTCCAACTCATCGTGTTCCGCCTGCAATACATCATGTTTGGTTTTGAGCAGAGACCGTTTTAGAAGGCAGAGAAGCGGTATGGTGACGCTAATAATGGCGTCATCGCCGCTCACCATCTTGGTGGAGTCCTCAAAGTTTTGGAGGATGGTACATAGGTCGGACATCCATCTCCACTCCTCAGGTGTTATGTGTGGAGTTTGACCCATTTCCCGACGGCTTAGGTGATGCAGGTACTCAACAACTGCCCTCTTCTGCTCACATATCCTGATCAACATGTGCAGAGTTGAATTCCAACGCATGGGGACATCACACACCAGTCTGTGAGCCGGAAGATGCAAACGACGCTGAAAGCCGGCAAGGCCAGCTGAAGCAGTAGGTGACTTTCGAAAATGTGCAGACAGGCGGCGAACTTTTACCAGCAGATCAGACAGCTCTGGGTATGACTTTAGAAACCGCTGAACCACGAGGTTGAGCACATGGGCCATGCATGGAACATGTGTCAGCTGGCCTCGCCTCAAAGCCGCCACTAGTTTCCGGCCATTGTCACACACAATCTTTCCTGGCTTTAGGTTCAGAGGTGTGAGCCAGTGATCTGCATGCTGTTTTAGAGCTGTCCACACCTCTTCTGCATTGTGGGATTTGTCACTTATGCAGATTAGCTGCAGCACAGCCTGTTGCCGCTTCGCCGAGGCAGTGCTGCAGTGCTTCCAGCTTGGGACTGGTGTGGAGGGTAAAGTGGATGAGGATGCGCAGGAGGAGGAGGAGGCTGAAGAGCATGATATTCCGGAGCTGTAGAGTGTGGGTGAAACCCTGACTGAGGTAGGGCCTGCAAACCTTGGTGTGGGAAGGACTTGTTCCGTTCCTCGCTCAAACTGGGTCCCAGCTGGGCTGGGCTGGGTAGGGCGTTGTGGGGGGTTTGTCTATCTCCGTTTGAGGTGAGTTTGTTTAAGTTAGCCTTTTCTTTGGCATTTTTTGGAGCCCTGCGGGTTGGGGAGTTGGTATCGCCCAGTAAGGCGTTCCCCGGGGGCTTGGATTGGGGTGACATTGTCAGTGGAAAACGGAGTTGAATTTTGGATTAGGAAATCGAAAACTGATCAGAGAGGTGTGGGTAGACTAGTCCGTTTGGGGATGGTTGTGGCATCTGATATGTGCCCGTTCAAGTGTCTCGGGAATTTTCAACAGATCCGTCCGAAGGTGGATGGCCCCTTATTATGTCACGAGGATGGGTCCTTTTTATCGAGATACCAATTTGTGAGTGTTTTTAGGGCATGTTTGAAGTCGTTGGGGTTAGATCCGAAGTCTTTCGGATTGGGGCAGCGACGGAGGCCTCTATATGCGGCCTACCGGAGGAGACAGTTAAGCAGATTGGTAGGTGGAAGTCACAGCGCTTTAAGTCGTATGTACGTCCCCAGGTGGTTGTTGGCAATTGAGGGGAAAAGGGGGGGGTATTAGGGTAGCAATGGGGGGGGGAGAGTGTGTGTTTTTTGTCAATTTGGTTTGGTGAGGCAATAAAATGGTGTCGTCTGTACATTTTGTATTGCAGAAGCACCCCCCCTTCCTTCCCTGGTCTGGATCCTTGGCCACTCTTATGTGTATTGGGGAGCCCGACGAGCGGACGCGAGATGGAACGGGAGACAGCTAGGTTTTGAGAAGGACCTGGCTCTCGTGCGATGGCTCGGTGTTCGGGGGTTAGGGTGGAACAGGGTGTTGCAGGAGGTGCATAGATACGCCCGGTTGGACAGACCTCCTGACATGTTAGTGTTGCATGCCGGGGGGAATGATTTGGGTGGGCGTCCTTTTCGAATCTTGATAAAGGACATCAAACATGATTTGTTACGGTTATGGGTGTCGTTTCCAGGTCTAACGATAGTCTGGTCGGAGATAGTAGCGAGGAAGAGTTGGCAGAAAGCGCGGTCAGTTGACAGGTTGAACAAGGCGCGGGCGAAGGTTAATAGGGCGATCTCGAAGTTTGTTAGTCGGAACGGGGGTATAGCAATACGGCATGTTGAGTTGGAAAGGACGGAAGAGGAATTTTGGTTGGCTGACGGGGTACACCTTAATGCGGTGGGAACTGACTTATGGGCTCTTGGCTTGCAGGGAGGTATTGAGAGGGCCCTTTGGTTGCGGGGGGTCTCAGGCACTTGAAGGGTTTCAAGGTGCCTTCGTTGTGGTGTTGTTTATTGGTGGGTCCTTGAAGTTGGTTTAAAATTGGTTCGGGGATTCATCCGGGTATGGATCCCCTCATTGGCAGAATTGATGGTCCCCTGGTGATTTTGGGGGGGAACCCCGACGGGGTATGTCGGGGCCCCTGGGGGTGTGGTTGGGGTTGACGGAGGATTAACCCTTACCATTTGGTGCTCCTGAGCCAGTGTGGGTAACGGCTGGGAGCAAGTTGAGGTTTTTTATTGCTCGGTTATGGGAATCACCAGGGTTTTGGTAGCTTCAAGGACCTTACCACATTGCAAATTTTATTGGTTATGTATTCTTGTTAATAAAATGGCTGCTATGGCCAAAATTATCCAAAGATAAATTTGTGTCTGTGTAATTACTTTTAAATAAGAAATGGGAATGGAGGTGTGGGGTATGAAAGGAAGACCGGAGTCAACAATTCCAGGGTCAAGCATGTTTATTTGCGTAAGCTTCGTTCCAGGGTAGAAAGGGTAAGAGTGCCTTTCAGAATTCGAAGTGGTCGGACTGTACGGACCACCAAGAACTGCAGGAGAGCTTGAACATCTTCCCATGGATTTGCGACATCCTCCCTCATCAGTTACGTAGGTAAGCAGGTTCTCAGCATTGCAGCCCATTTGTTGTCTTAAGTTAGTTAAGCGGGGTTAACTAACCTGTCAGTTCAGCCTCAGGTCTAAAGCAGAGGCCTGGACTCCACTCCTTACTCCTCACTCCACAACTCTCCTTAAAAACAACTGACTCCTTTTTCCTGCCCCGGGGTCTCCAGACCCCTAGGTGGGCGTTTCCTTCCGTCTGGTCCTGCCCACTGGTGTGCCTGTCTTTCCCTGGGGGAGGTGACTAGGATTTTCTGGTTGGCTTTGTGTGACTTAGGTGAGGGAAGTTGTTATGCGGGGGCCTATGTGTGACTACCTGCAGTGTCAGGGCGTCACATATGTATGTGTGTATGTCTGCTAAAGGAATCCGCACCGTCATATTTACAAACACAAAATTTTGCAGACACCTCATGTGACTCAGGGAACGTCGTAGACTATGTTTTAACAGGAATATTTAACCCCGCGCTTTACAGTTACTCTCCAAAAAACCTGCCTCCATTAAACTGAATGGAGGTGGGAGCTGCAAGTTATTAATAGCAGCTGTGATTGGTTGCTATAGGAACAAAGGACATTCATAGTATAAGAAGCTTATGTGTGAGATAATATGATGTCAGTGGGGAGACAGATAGAGAGAGACAGACACAGACTGAGAGACAAACAGACAGAGACAGATAGGCATAGACAGACAGGGAAAGAGACAGAGACAAACAGACAGAGGCAGACAGGGAAAGAGACAGACAGAGATAGACAGGGAAAAAAGGCAGACAGACAGAGACAGAGAAAGAGACAGAGGCAGATAGGGAAACAGACAGAGACAAACATACAGAGACAGGCAGGAGAAAAGGCAGACCGACAGGGAAAGAGACAGACAGGGGAAGAGACAGACAGAGAGAGACAGACAGATAGAGACAGACAAAGAAATACAGAGATAGACAGGGAAAGAGACAAACGGGGAATGAGTCAGACAGAGAGAGACAAAGAGAGACAGGCAGAGAGAGACAGGGAAAGAGACAGACAGGGGAAGAGAAAGACAGAGACAGACAAAGAAATACAGAGACAGACAGGGGAAGAGACAGACAGGGGAAGAGACAGACAGGGGAAGAGACAGACAGACAGGGAAAGAGACAGACCTGGAAAAGAGACAGACCTGGAAAAGAGACAGGCCTGGAAAAGAGACAGACAGACATAGAAACAGACAGCCACAAAGAGAGAGAGAGACAGACAGACACAGAGAGACAGACAGAGATAGAGAGACAGACAGACATGGATAGAGATAGAGACACACAGAGACAGACAGATGACAGAGACTGGGAGAGAGACAGACAGAAGCATAAATCCCTAACTAAAACTTAACATTTAATGATAGTTTTAAAAGGTAAAAAAACACAAATCATGTAAATAGAATGACTCTCTTCTGTGCATAGAGTCAACATTTTGTGTTTGTAAATATGACGGTGCGGATTCCTTTAGCAGACATACACACATACATATGTGACGCCCTGACACTGCAGGTAGTCACACATAGGCCCCCGCATAACAACTTCCCTCACCTAAGTCACACAAAGCCAACCAGAAAACCCTAGTCACCTCCCCCAGGGAAAGACAGGCACACCAGTGGGCAGGACCAGACGGAAGGAAACGCCCACCTAGGGGTCTGGAGACCCCGGGGCAGGAAAAAGGAGTCAGTTGTTTTTAAGGAGAGTTGTGGAGTGAGGAGTAAGGAGTGGAGTCCAGGCCTCTGCTTTAGACCTGAGGCTGAACTGACAGGTTAGTTAACCCCGCTTAACTAACTTAAGATAACAAATGGGCTGCAATGCTGAGAACCTGCTTACCTACGTAACTGATGAGGGAGGATGTCGCAAATCCATGGGAAGATGTTCAAGCTCTCCTGCAGTTCTTGGTGGCCCGTACAGTCCGACCACTTCGAATTCTGAAAGGCACTCTTACCCTTTCTACCCTGGAACGAAGCTTAGGCAAATAAACATGCTTGACCCTGGAATTGTTGACTCCGGTCTTCCTTTCATACCCCACACCTCCATTCCCATTTCTTATTTAAAAGTAATTACACAGACACAAATTTATCTTTGGATAATTTTGGCCATAGGAGCCATTTTATTAACAAGAATACATAACCAATAAAATTTGCAATGTGGTAAGGTCCTTGAAGCTACCAAAACCCTGGTGATTCCCATAACCGAGCAATAAAAAACCTCAACTTGCTCCCAGCCGTTACCCACACTGGCTCAGGAGCACCAAATGGTAAGGGTTAATCCTCCGTCAACCCCAACCACACCCCCAGGGGCCCCGACATACCCCGTCGGGGTTCCCCCCCAAAATCACCAGGGGACCATCAATTCTGCCAATGAGGGGATCCATACCCGGATGAATCCCCAAACCAATTTTAAACCAACTTCAAGGACCCACCAATAAACAACACCACAACGAAGGCACCTTGAAACCCTTCAAGTGCCTGAGACCCCCCGCAACCAAAGGGCCCTCTCAATACCTCCCTGCAAGCCAAGAGCCCATAAGTCAGTTCCCACCGCATTAAGGTGTACCCCGTCAGCCAACCAAAATTCCTCTTCCGTCCTTTCCAACTCAACATGCCGTATTGCTATACCCCCGTTCCGACTAACAAACTTCGAGATCGCCCTATTAACCTTCGCCCGCGCCTTGTTCAACCTGTCAACTGACCGCGCTTTCTGCCAACTCTTTCTCGCTACTATCTCCGACCAGACTATCGTTAGACCTGGAAACGACACCCATAACCGTAACAAATCATGTTTGATGTCCTTTATCAAAAAGGACGCCCACCCAAATCATTCCCCCCGGCATGCAACACTAACATGTCAGGAGGTCTGTCCAACCGGGCGTATCTATGCACCTCCTGCAACACCCTGTTCCACCCTAACCCCCGAACACCGAGCCATCGCACGAGAGCCAGGTCCTTCTCAAAACCTAGCTGTCTCCCGTTCCATCTCGCGTCCGCTCGTCGGGCTCCCCAATACACATAAGAGTGGCCAAGGATCCAGACCAGGGAAGGAAGAGGGGGTGCTTCTGCAATACAAAATGTACAGACGACACCATTTTATTGCCTCACCAAACCAAATTGACAAAAAACACACACTCTCACCCCCCCCCATTGCTACCCTAATACCCCCCCCCCTTTTCCCCTCAATTGCCAACAACCACCTGGGGACGTACATACGACTTAAAGCGCTGCGACTTCCACCTACCAATCTGCTTAACTGTCTCCTCCGGTAGGCCGCATATAGAGGCCTCCGTCGCTGCCCCAATCCGAAAGACTTCAGATCTAACCCCAACGACTTCAAACATGCCCTAAAAACACTCACAAATTGGTATCTCGATAAAAAGGACCCATCCTCGTGACATAATAAGGGGCCATCCACCTTCGGACGGATCTGTTGAAAATTCCCGAGACACTTGAACGGGCACATATCAGATGCCACAACCATCCCCAAACGGACTAGTCTACCCACACCTCTCTGATCAGTTTTCGATTTCCTAATCCAAAATTCAACTCCGTTTTCCACTGACATAATGTCACCCCAATCCAAGCCCCCGGGGAACGCCTTACTGGGCGATACCAACTCCCCAACCCGCAGGGCTCCAAAAAACGCCAAAGAAAAGGCTAACTTAAACAAACTCACCTCAAACGGAGATAGACAAACCCCCCACAACGCCCTACCCAGCCGGGTAGGGACCCAGCCCAGCCCAGCTGGGACCCAGTTTGAGCGAGGAACGGAACAAGTCCTTCCCACACCAAGGTTTGCAGGCCCTACCTCAGTCAGGGTTTCACCCACACTCTACAGCTCCGGAATGTCATGCTCTTCAGCCTCCTCCTCCTCCTGCGCATCCTCATCCACTTTACCCTCCACACCAGTCCCAAGCTGGAAGCACTGCAGCACTGCCTCGGCGAAGCGGCAACAGACTGTGCTGCAGCTAATCTGCATAGGTGACAAACCCCACAATGCAGAAGAGGTGTGGACAGCTCTAAAACAGCATGCAGATCACTGGCTCACACCTCTGAACCTAAAGCCAGGAAAGGTTGTGTGTGACAATGGCCGGAACCTGGTGGCGGCTTTGAGGCGAGGCCAGCTGACACATGTTCCATGCATGGCCCATGTGCTCAACCTCGTGGTTCAGCGGTTTCTAAAGTCATACCCAGAGCTGTCTGATCTGCTGGTAAAAGTTCGCTGCCTGTCTGCACATTTTCGAAAGTCACCTACTGCTTCAGCCGGCCTTGCCGGCTTTCAGCGTCGTTTGCATCTTCCGGCTCACAGACTGGTGTGTGATGTCCCCACGCGTTGGAATTCAACTCTGCACATGTTGATCAGGATATGTGAGCAGAAGAGGGCAGTTGTTGAGTACCTGCATCACCTAAGCCGTCGGGAAATGGGTCAAACTCCACACATAACACCTGAGGAGTGGAGATGGATGTCCGACCTATGTACCATCCTCCAAAACTTTGAGGACTCCACCAAGATGGTGAGCGGCGATGACGCCATTATTAGCGTCACCATACCGCTTCTCTGCCTTCTAAAACGGTCTCTGCTCAAAACCAAACATGATGCATTGCAGGCGGAACACGATGAGTTGGAGCAAGAAACAGTAGTGGGTGTGGGTGATAACACACAGCCCAGCCTCGTCTCATCACAACGTGCAGTGGAGGACTATGACGAGGAGGAGGATGAAGACATGGAGCAACTCTCCGGCCAAATTGAGGATATGACATGCATACCAGTCATATGCTCAGTTCAGCGTGGCTGGCCAGAGGACAGGGTAGATGATGAGGAGGAGGAGGAGGAGAAGGAGGAGGACAGCATGTTCAGTCATCGTGTTGGTCTGGATACTGAAGTGATGGCTGTTAAGAGTCTGGCGCACATGGATGACTTTATGGTAAGCTGCCTGTCTCGTGACCCTCGCGTTAAGAACATCTTGGCCGACAATCATTACTGGTTGGTAACACTGTTAGACCCACGCTACAAGGAGAACTTTATGTCTCTTATTCCCGAGGCGGAGAGGTCAGCCAAAATGCAGCAGTTCCGGAAGGCCATAGTCACGGAAGTAGGCAAAGCATTCCCTTCACAAAACGCTAGCGTCATAATTGTAACACTATTAGTTAAAAGAAAGGGATAAAATGTAAAAAAAAAAAAAATAAGGCATGACTTTTTTTTAACATCAAATTTTTTTTTTTTAGATTTAACCAAAGAATGTGCACATTTGTTATAATAAACAAGTGAAAAATGTTGAAAATCAGTCATCCAAAGGTGTGTGAAAAAAATATATATATATGGTACCAATAAAAATGTCACTTTGTCCTGCAAAGAATGCAGCCCCCCAAATTATTTTTTTCCTCTGTGCGGCCCATACACCCAGCCGAGTTTGAGACCCCCTGCCTTACACTATATAGATATCATGTTCATTCCCCATCTATCTTGCTCAGGAGAGCATCTCCCTCCCCCGGCACCAAGAGCAGCTCATATTGAATTGTTACATTGACTAGTAACACTGCACACAGAAATGCACCTTAATATTCCACTGTTAACCCTTTCCTCCCAGCAGTAACACACAACTCCTCACCTTGATATCATGGTGATTTATGGTCAGAATGACTTCAATGCGATCAGTGATTTCTATTCTAGCTCTGCTCACATAGATTTTATATCCACACTCAACTATAGGCCGTTCTTCATATTTTGGGGGCTTTTAGTCAGATATACTAGTTTGTGCCTGTATAGTATTGGTGTAGATGGGAGTGTAGGGCATGGGTTACATGGCACTGTGGTGGGATACTGATGGGAGGTATTGGTGCTGTGTTTGATGCTTCTACTGGGTATTTTCCTACAAATACTGGAACAGCTCACTGCTTAGAATGATCCTTCCCAGCTCTATAATATATTATATATACCCCACAATGCAGGCTCACACACACATTTGTCTCAAGTGTGTTGTAGGGACACAGATACAGTCTTGGTCATGTGACTAAAGGCTACTTTACACACTGCGATATCGGTCCCGATATCGCTAGTGTGGGTACCCGCCCCATCTGTTGCGCGACACGGGCAAATCGCTGCCCATGCCGCACAACACCGACCAGACCCGTCACACATACTTACCTGACCGGCGACGTCGCTGTGACCGGCGAACCGCCTCCTTTCTAAGGGGGCGGTCCGTGCGGCGTCACAGCGACGTCACTGAGCGACCGCCCAATAGCAGCGGAGGGGCGGAGATGAGTGGCCGGAACATCCCGCCCACCTCCTTCCTTCCTCATAGCGGCTGGGAGGCAGGTAAGGAGAGGTTCCTCGTTTCTGCGGTGTCACACGGAGTGATGTGTGCTGCCGCAGGAGCGACGAACTACATCGTTACTGCTGCAGTAACGATAATCGAGAATGGAGACCCATGTCACCGATGAGCGATTTTGCACGTTTTTGCAACGATGCAAAATCGCTCATCGGTGTCACACGCAGCAACATCGCTAATGCGGCCGGATGTGCGTCACAAATTCCGTGACCCCAACGACTCCGCATTAGCGATGTCGCAGCGTGTAAAGCCCCCTTTAGTGGGAGTGGTGTACAGGGTCTTAGCAGTAAAGAGTATTCCATATTTCTGCCAGATACCCACAGAGATATTGAAATCTGAAAAAAGAGACTTCTGCTCATTGAAGGTAAGAACTGCTCACATAGCGTTCAACTCCACAGCAAACGAGTGCTCTAGCACTGGCATCTCAGCAGGGATATTCCCCTACTACACATGTGTGTCTGGGTCGCTGTGACAGTTTACAGGACATAACTCAAGGCACCTAGATAGAAGGCAGAGGTACTGGGATTGGTTGGTTTTTGGTGACGGAGGTGCAGGGGCTGGCGCCCATGTGCAGTGCTGGCTAAGGTATATTGATGATATTTTGATTTTTTGGCAGGGCACTGTGGAGCAGCTCGAGACATTTATGGAGGAACTTAATAACAACACCTTTAACATCAGATTGACACATAAGCATAGCAGCAGTTGCGTTGACTTCCTGGATATTAAAATTTCATTCGGTTCTGAGCGAATTGTTCAGACCGACGTCCATAGGAAGGAAACATCAGTCAACGCACTGCTGCATGCTTCTTCTGCTCATACCCCCTCCACCATCCGGGCCGTACCGACTGGCCAGTTCCTCAGGATGAAGCAAATTTGTTCGTCAGACACTGCTTTTGAACAACAGTCTGCCGACCTCCAGCGCCATAGGGGTGGCAAAGGCGGTCTTCCCCCGGTCTGCCTCAGCAACGGACACTAGCCAATAGTGACTAGTGAGATCAAGGGTAGAAAAATAATTTGCAGTTCTCAATGCAGCTAGCGATTCCTCAATACGGGGGAGTGATGCCGTCCTTCTTCTTTAACAGGACCAACGGAGCTGCCCAAAGGCTACAACTGTCACGGATAACCCCAGCCGCCTTCATGTTGCTCAACATGTCCTTGGTACACTGGTAATGTGAAGGTGGTATTGGCTTATAGCTCTCTTTGATGGGTGGGTGTGCACCTGTGGGGATGTAGTGTTGGACCCCTTTTATTCCCCCAAAATCTAGCGGATGTTTGCTGAAGACTTGCTCGCTCGTATTCTTGCACTACCCTGTGGACCCGCTTCTTGTGATGTGAAGGTGTGGAGTCAGTGCCTACGTGTAATTCCTTACACCACTCCTCTGGCTGACTTGGTGAGCAGTCACTGACTGGGTGGGGTGCAGTAATAGTGGATGCTGCTACTTGGATAGCATGTGTATCTACTGTGAACAGCTTATCAATGGTGGCAAGTCGGGGCAGCTTAACCTCCTGCTCTCCGCAGTTTAACACTCTCACGGGCACTCTTCCCTTCCGCACTAATGAATAAAACTATGATGTAAATATCATATAGATACCCCACAATTGTAAATAAAGGTAGGTTATGGGAAAAGGGGGAACAGGGAAAGAGGAAAATAGTGTAATAAAGTATACCTTCTGGGGGTGAGAGGAAATGGCAGCACAGCCAGTGGAGGTGAAGCAAAAGGAAGCCTGCAACTAAAGAGTTGAGAGCGTTATCACATGGTGACTGAGCCTGATTGTAAAGGGAGCATAGAGTGGAGCATACTCTGGGCACGTTAGAACCCAAGTTCTTAAACCATGAATATGGACCCCTTTTATTCTCCCAAAGTCTAGCGGATGTTTGCTGAAGACTTGCTCGTATTCTTGCACTACCCTGTGGACCCGCTTCTTGTGATGTGAAGGTGTGGAGTCAGTGCCTACGTGTAATTCCTTACACCACTCCTCTGGTTGACTTGGTGAGCTGTCACTGAATGGGTGTGGTGAAGTAACGGTGGATGCTGTGGCTTGGATATCATATTAAATATAGGGACCCCCATACAGTAGTATGAGAAATTTTTTTGTATTCAATGATCGGTATTACCTTCAGGGGCGCGGCACGTGGACGTGCGTTCCATTAGCCTCACTGCATTCCACTCCCATACAGGAAGTGGGCGCAGCTATTACTACGGTCGCACATAAAAGAACCCACAGCCACCACTGCACACAGCTGACTCCACCACTGGAAACCCACTTCTACACCAACGCAGGTAAGACAGGATCGGCACCTCTATGCTCCCGTTACAATCAGGCTCAGTCACCATGTGATAATGCTCTCAACAATTTAGTTGCAGGCTTCCCCTTGCTTCACCTCCACTGGCTGTGCTGCCATTTCCTCTCCCCCCTGGAAGGTATACTTTATTACACTATTTTCCTGTTTCCCTCTTCTCCCTTTTCCCATAACCTACCTTTATCTGCATTTGTGGGGTATCTATATACTATTTATATCACAGTTTTATTCATTAATACGGAAGGGAAGAGTGCGCGTGAGAGTGTTGAACTGCGGAGAGCAAGAGGTTAAGCTGCCCCGATTTGCCACCATTGATAAGCTGTTCACAGTAGATACACATGCTATCCAAGCAGCAGCAGCATCCACCATTACTGCACCCCACCCAGTCAGTGACAGCTCACCAAGTCAGCCAGAGGAGTGGTGTCAGGAATTACACGTAGGCACTGACTACACACCTTCACATCACAAGAAGGGGGTGCAAGTGTGACGCCCTGGACTAGCCAGTTGGTCACAGACATAACACACACACACACCCCCTTTCCCGGATAGTTACACTAGTCAGACACAAAACCGTTGTTGCCTCCCTCCAGGGGCTGATGTCCACACCAGGTGGGGCGGAGCCAGGCGGTTGGCCCCACCCACCAAGGAGTTCACAGGCCTGGAGGTGGGAAAACCAGTTAGTTAGTTGAAGTTCAGTTAAGAGTTGAACCGTGGAGGTAGTGAGTTCAGTGAAGAGCCCAGTTTTGGGTAGGAGTGCAAAACTGCTAGTGTCTGGGTCAGATCCCAGGCACTATGGGGAGATAAGGTATGCACACCAGTGACTATGTAAGGGGAATACATGAAATAGCAGAAACTGCTGTGTGAATACTGACTTGAAAAATCCAATAGCATTAATTCACATAATCCTAGTGACTGCGCACACAACATGGCCAAACGAAAACAAAAGACAGTACCTGGCCATTCAATCAAATGGAAACTCATAGGCAACACAGTCCATTAGACTAGGCAATTACATGCAGCCAAACAAAGTTCATGGGCCTTGCCTCAGAGTCGAACCCACAACCTCTTGGAGAACAAGCAAAGAGCCTACCACTAAACCAACTCAGTGAAGTTGGAAACCGACTCTACATTAATTAACATAATCCTAGTGACTGCGCACACAACATGGCCAAACAAAAGCAAAAGACAGTACCTGGCCTATCAATCCAATGGAAACTCATAGGTAACACAGTACATTGGACTAGGCAATTACATGCTGCCATACAAAGCCCATGGGTCTTGCCCCAGAGTCGAACCCACAACCTCTCGTAGCCAGGGCAAAGAGCCTACCACTACACCAACACAGAGAAGTAGGTGAATGACTCTACATTAATTCACATAATCCTAGTGACTGCGCACACAACATGGCCAAACAAATGCAAAAGACATTATCTGGCCTATCAATCCAATGGAAACTCATAGGCAACACAGTCCATTACACTAGGCACTTACATGCAGCCATGTAAAGTTCATGGGCATTGCCTCAGAGTCGAACCCACAACCTCTTGGAGAACAAGCAAAGAGCCTACCACTAAACCAACTCAGAGAAGTCGGAAACCGACTCTACATTAATTAACATAATCCTAGTGACTGCGCACACAACCTGGCCAAACAAAAGCAAAAGACAGTACGTGGCCTATCAATCCAACGGAAACTCATAGGTAACACAGTACATTGGACTAGGCAATTACATGCAGCCATACAAAGCCCATGGGCCTTGCCCCAGAGTCAAACCCACAACCTCTCATAGCCAAGGCAAAGAGCCTACCAATACACCAACACAGAGAAGTGGAAAACCATTTCTACATTAATTCACATAATCCTAGTGACTGCGCACACAACATGGCCAAACAAAAGCAAAAGACAGTACCTGGCCTATCAATCCAATGGAAACTCATAGGCAACACAGTCCATTGGACTAGACAATTACATGGAGACATACAAAGTCCATGGGCCTTGCCTCAGAGTCAAAGCCACAACTTCTCGCAGCCAAGCAAAGAGCCTACCACTACACTAACACAGAGAAGTGGGAAACTGATTCTACATTAATTCACATAATCCTACCGACTGCGCACACAACATGGCCAAACAAAAGACAATACCTGGCCTATTCATTCAATGAAAACTCATAGGCAACACAGTCCATTGGACTAGGCAAATACATGCAGCCATACAAAGCCCATGGGCCTTGCCCCAGAGTCGAACCCACAACCTCTTGTAGCCCGAGCAAAGAGCCTACAAATACACCAACACAGAGAAGTGGAAAACTGATTCTACATTAATTCACATAATCCTAGTGACTGCGCACACAACATGGCCAAACAAAAACAAAAGCAAAAGACATTACCTGGCCTATAAATCCAATAGAAACTCGTAGGCAAAGCAATCAATTGGACTAGGCAATTACATGCAGCCATACAAAGTCCATGGGCCTTGCCTCAGAGTCGAACCCACAACCTCTTGTAGCCCAAGCAAAGAGCCTACCACTACACCAACACAGAGAAGTTGGTACAGAGTTTACATTAGTTCACATAATCCTAGTGACTGTGCACACAACATGGCCAAACAAAAGCAAAAGACAGTCCCTGGCCTATCAATCCAATGGAAACTCATATACAACATAGTCCATTAAACTAGGCAATTACATGCAGCCATACAAAGTCCATGGGCCTTGCCTCAGAGTCAAACCCACAACCTCTGGCAGAACAAGCAAAGAGCTTACAACTACACCAACACAAAAAAGTAGGAAGCTGCGTCTACATTAATTCACATATTCCTAGCGACTGCGCACACAACATGGCCAAACAAAAGCAAAAGACATTACCTGGCCTATCAAGCCAATGGAAACTCATAGGCAACACAGTCCATTGGACTAAACAATTACATGCAGCCATACAAAGTCCATGGGCTTTGCCTCAGAGTCAAACCCACAATTTCTCGCAGCCCAAGCAAAGAGCCTACCACTACACCAACACAGACAAGCTGGAAACAGAGTTTACATTAGTTCACATAATCCTAGTGACTGTGCACACAACATGGCGAAACAAATGCAAAAGACATTATCTAGCCTATCAATCCAATGGAAACTCATAGGCAACACAGTCCATTAGACTAGGCAAATACATGCAGCCATACAAAGTTCATGGGCCTTGCCTCAGAGTCGAACCCACAACCTCTTGGAGAACAAGCAAAGAGCCTACCACTAAACCAACACAGAGAAGTTGGAAATTGATTCTACATTAATTCACATAATCCTACCGACTGCGCACACAACATGGCTAAACAAAAGCAAAAGACAGTACCTGGCTTATCAATCCAATGGAAACTCATAGGCAACACAGTCCATTGGACTAGGCAATAACATGCAGCCATACATAGTCCACGGGCCTTGCTTCAAAGTCGAACTCACAACCTCTCGCAGCTCAAGCAAAGAGCCTACCACTACACCAACACAGAGAAATGTGAACCTGCCTCTACATTAATTCACATAATCCTAGTGAGTGCGCACACAACATGGCCAAACGAAAACAAAAGACAGTACATGGCCTATCAATCCAATGGAAACTCATAGGCAACACAGTCCATTGGACTAGGCAATTACATGCAGCCATAAAAAGTCCATGGGCCTTGCCTCAGAGTCAAACCCACAACCTCTCGCAGCCCAAGCAAAGAGCCTACCACTACACCAACACAGAGAAATGTGAAACTGACTCTACATTAATTCACATAATCCTAGTGACTGCGCACACAACATGGCCAAACGAAAGCAAAAGTCAATACCTGGCCTATCAATCCAATGGAAACTCATAGGCAACAAAGTCTATTGGACTAGGCAATTACATGCAGCCATACAAAGTCCATGAGCCTTGCATTAGAGTCGAACCCACAACCTCTTGCAGTCCAAGCAAAGAGCCTACCACTACACCAACACAGAGAAGTCTGAAACTGACTCTACATTAATTCACATAATCCTAGTGACTGCGCACACAACATGGCTAAACGAAAGCAAAAGTCAATACCTGGCCTATCAATCCAATGGAAACTCATAGGCAACACAGCCCATTGGACTAGGCAATTACATGCAGCCATAAAAAGTCCATGGGCCATGCCGCAGAGTCAAACCCACAACCTCTCGCAGCCAAGCAAAGCAGCTTCCACTACACCAACACAGAGAAGTGGGAAACGGATTCTACATTAATTCACATAATCCTAGTGACTGCGCACACAACATGGCCAAACAAAAGCAAAAGAAAGCACCTGGCCTATCAATCCAATGGAAACTCATAGGTAACGCAGTCCATTGGACTATGCAATTACATGCAGCCATACAAAGTCCATGGGCCTTGCCTCAGAGTCGAACTCACAACCTCTCGCAGCCCAACAAAAAAGCCTACCACTTCAGCAACACAGAGAAGTGTGAAACTGTCTCTACATTAACTCACATAATCCTAGTGACTGCGCACAAAACATGGCCAAACGAAAACAAAAGACAGTACCTGGCCTATCAATCCATTGGACTAGGCAATTACATGCAGCCATACAAAGTCCATGGGCCTTGCCTCAGAGCCAATCCCACAACGTCTCACAGCCCAAGCAAAGAGCCTACCACTACACCAACACAGAGAAGTGCGAAATTGACTCAACCTAAATTCACATAATCATAGTGACTGCGCACACAACATGGCCAAACAAAAGCTAAAGACAGTCCCTTGCCTATCAATCCAATGGAAACTCATAGACAACTTAGTCCATTGGAATAGGCAATTACATGCAGCCTCACAAAGTCCATGGGCCTTGCCTCAGAGTCAAACCCACAACCTCTGGCAGAACAAGCAAAGAGCCTACAACTACACCAACACAAAGAAGTGGGAAGCTACGTCTACATTAATTCACATAATCCTAGTGAATGCGCACACAACATGGCCAAACAAAAGCAAAAGACATTACCTGGCCTATCAGGCCAATGGAAACTCATAGGCAACACAGTCCATTGAACTAGGCGATTACATGCAGCCATACAAAGTCCATGGGCCATGCCGCAGAGTCAAACCCACAACCTCTCGCAGCCAAGCAAAGCAGCTTCCACTACACCAACACAGAGAAGTGGGAAATGGATTCTACATTAATCCACATAATCCTAGTGACTGCGCACACAACATGGCCAAACAAAAGCAAAAGACAATACCTGGCCTATCAATCCAATGGAAACTCATAGGCAACACAGTCCATTGGACTTGGCAATTACATGCAGCCATACAAAGTCCATGGGCCTTGCCTCAGAGTCAAACCCACAACCTCTGGCAGAACAAGCAAAGAGCCTACAACTACACCAACACAAAGAAGTAGGAAGCTGTGTCTACATTAATTCACATAATCCTAGTGAATGTGCACACAACATGGCCAAACAAAAGCAAAAGACATTACCTGGCCTATCAAGCCAATGGAAACTCATAGGCAACACAGTCCATTGAACTAGACAATTACATGGAGACATACAAAGTCCATGGGCCTTGCCTCAGAGTCAAACCCACAACCTCTCGCAGCCAAGCAAACAGCCTACCACTACACCAACACAGATAAGTGGGAAACTGATTCTACATTAATTCACATAATCCTACCGACTGCGCACACAACATGGCCAAACAAAAGGCAATACCTGGCCTATCAATCCAATGGAAACTCATAGTCAACACAGTCCATTAGACTAGGCAAATACATGCAGCCATACAAAGTTCATGGGCCTTGCCTCAGAGTCGAACCCACAACTTCTTGGAGAACAAGCAAAGAGCCTACCACTAAACCAACACAGAGAAGTTGGAAACCGATGCTACATTAATTCACATAATCCTAGTGACTGCGCACACAACATGGCCAAACAAAAGCAAAAGACAGTACCTGGCCTATCAATCCAATGGAAACTCATAGGTAACACAGTACATTAGACTAGGCAATTAAATGCAGCCATACAAAGCCCATGGGCCTTGCCCCAGAGTCGAACCCACAACCTCTCGTAGCCCAAGCAAAGAGCCTACCAATACACCAACAAAGAGAAGTGAAAAACTGATTCTACATTAATTCACATAATCCTAGTGACTGCGCACACAACATGGCCAAACAAAAGCAAAAGACAGTACCTGGCCTATCAATCCAATAGAAACTCATAGGCAAAGCAATCAATTGGACTAGGCAATTACATGCAGCCATACAAAGTCCATGGGCCTTGCCTCAGAGTCGAACCCACAACCTCTTGTAGCCCAAGCAAAGAGCCTACCACTACACCAACACAGAGAAGAGCGAAACTGACTCAACATAAATTCACATAATCCTAGTGACTGCGCACACAATATGGCCAAACAAAAGCAAAAGACAGTCCCTGGCCTATCAATCCAATGGAAACTCATATACAACATAGTCCATTGGACTAGGCAATTACATGCAGCCATACAAAGTCCATGGGCCTTGCCTCAGAGTCAAACCCACAACCTCTGGCAGAACAAGCAAAGAGCTTACAACTACACCAACACAAAAAAGTAGGAAGGTGCGTCTACATTAATTCACATATTCCTAGAGACTGCGCACACAACATGGCCAAACAAAAGCAAAAGACATTACCTGGCCTATCAAGCCAATGGAAGCTCATAGGCAACACAGTCCATTGGACTAAACAATTACATGCAGCCATACAAAGTCCATGGACTTTGCCTCTGAGTCAAACCCACAATTTCTCGCAGCCCAAGCAAAGAGCCTACCACTACACCAACACAGACAAGATGGAAACTGAGTTTACATTAGTTCACATAATCCTAGTGACTGTGCACACAACATTGCGAAACAAATGCAAAAGACATTATCTGGCCTATCAATCCAATGGAAACTCATAGGCAACACAGTCCATTAGACTAGGCAAATACATGCAGCCATACAAAGTTCATGGGCCTTGCCTCAGAGTCGAACCCACAACCTCTTGGAGAACAAGCAAAGAGCCTACCACTAAACTAACACAGAGAAGTTGGAAACCGACTCTACATTAATTCACATAATCCTAGTGACTGCGCACACAACATGGCCAAACAAAAGCAAAAGACAGTACCTGGCCTATCAATCCAATGGAAACTCATAGGCAACACAGTCCATTGGACTAGACAATTACATGGAGACATACAAAGTCCATGGGCCTTGCTTCAGAGTCAAAGCCACAACCTCTCGCAGCCAAGCAAAGAGCCTACCACTACACCAATACAGAGAAGTGGGAAACTGATTCTACATTAATTCACATAATCCTACCGACTGCGCACACAACATGGCTAAACAAAAGCAAAAGACAGTACCTGGCTTATCAATCCAATGGAAACTCATAGGCAACACAGTCCATTGGACTAGGCAATAACATGCAGCCATACAAAGTACATGGGCCTTGCCTCAGAGTCAAACCCACAACCTCTCGCAGCCCAAGCAAAGATCCTACCACTACACCAACACAGAGAAGTTTGAAACTGACTCTTCATTAACTCACATAATCCTAGTGACTGCGCACACAACATGGCCAAACGAAAGCAAAAGACAGTACCTGGCCTATCAATCCAATGGAAACTCATAGGCAACACAGTCCATTAGACTAGGCAACTACATACAGCCATAATAAGTCCATGGGCCTTGCCCCAGAGTCAAACCCACAACATCTACGCAGCCCAAGCAAAGAGCCTACCACTACACCAACACAGAGATATGTGAAACTGACTCTACAAATTATTCACATAATCCTAGTGACTGTGCACACAACATGGCCAAACGAAAGCAAAAGTCGATACCTGGCCTATCAATCCAATGGAAACTCATAGGTAACACAGTCCATTGGACTATGCAATTACATGCAGCCATACAAAGTCCATGGGCCTTGCCTCAGAGTCAAACCCACAACCTCTAACAGCTCAAGCAAAAAGCCTACCACTACACCAACACAGAGAAGTGCGAAACTAATTGAACATAAATTCACATAATCCTAGTGACTGCGCACACAACATGGCCAAACGAAAGCAAAAGACAGTACCTGGCCTATCAATCCAATGGAAACTCATAGGTAACACAGTCCATTGGACTATGCAATTACATGCAGCCATACAAAGTCCATGGGCCTTGCCTCAGAGTCAAACCCACAACCTCTGGCAGAACAAGCAAAGAGCTTACAACTACACCAACACAAAAAAGTAGGAAGCTGCGTCTACATTAATTCACATATTCCTAGCGACTGCGCACACAACATGGCCAAACAAAAGCAAAAGACATTACCTGGCCTATCAAGCCAATGGAAACTCATAGGCAACACAGTCCATTGGACTAAACAATTACATGCAGCCATACAAAGTCCATGGGCTTTGCCTCAGAGTCAAACCCACAATTTCTCGCAGCCCAAGCAAAGAGCCTACCACTACACCAACACAGACAAGTTGGAAACTGAGTTTACATTAGTTCACATAATCCTAGTGACTGTGCACACAACATGGCGAAACAAATGCAAAAGACATTATCTGGCCTATCAATCCAATGGAAACTCATAGGCAAAACAGTCCATTAGACTAGGCAAATACATGCAGCCATACAAAGTTCATGAGCCTTGCCTCAGAGTCGAACCCACAACCTCTTGGAGAACAAGCAAAGAGCCTACCACTAAACCAACACAGAGAAGTTGGAAACTGATTCTACATTAATTCACATAATCCTACCGACTGCGCACACAACATGGCTAAACAAAAGCAAAAGACAGTACCTGGCTTATCAATCCAATGGAAATTCATAGGCAACACAGTCCATTGGACTAGGCAATAACATGCAGCCATACACAGTCCATGGGCCTTGCTTCAAAGTCGAACTCACAACCTCTCGCAGCTCAAGCAAAGAGCCTACCACTACACCAACACAGAGAAATGTAAACCTGCCTCCACATTAATTCACATAATCCTAGTGAGTGCGCACACAACATGGCCAAACGAAAACAAAAGACAGTACCTGGCCTATCAATCCAATGGAAACTCATAGGCAACACAGTCCATTGGACTAGGCAATTACATGCAGCCATAAAAAGTCCATGGGCCTTGCCTCAGAGTCAAACCCACAACCTCTCGCAGCCCAAGCAAAGAGCCTACCACTACACCAACACAGAGAAATGTGAAACCGACTCTACATTAATTCACATAATCCTAGTGACTGCGCACACAACATGGCCAAACGAAAGCAAAAGTCAATACCTGGCCTATCAATCCAATGGAAACTCATAGGCAACACAGTCCATTGGACTAGGCAATTACATGCAGCCATAAAAAGTCCATGGGCCTTGCCTCAGAGTCAAACCCACAACCTCTCACAACCCAAGCAAAGAGCCTACCACTACACCAACAAAGAGAAATGTGAAACTGACTCTACATTAATTCACATATTCCTAGTGACTGCGCACACAACATGGCCAAACAAAAGCAAAAGAAAGCACCTGGCCTATCAATCCAATGGAAACTCATAGGTAACGCAGTCCATTGGACTATGCAATTACATGCAGCCATACAAAGTCCATGGGCCTTGCCTCAGAGTCGAACTCACAACCTCTCGCAGCCCAACAAAAAAGCCTACCACTTCAGCAACACAGAGAAGTGTGAAACTGTCTCTACATTAACTCACATAATCCTAGTGACTGCGCACAAAACATGGCCAAACGAAAACAAAAGACAGTACCTGGCCTATCAATCCATTGGACTAGGCAATTACATGCAGCCATACAAAGTCCATGGGCCTTGCCTCAGAGTCAAACCCACAACCTCTGGCAGAACAAGCAAAGAGCCTACAACTACACCAACACAAAGAAGTAGGAAGCTGCGTCTACATTAATTCACATAATCCTCGTGAATGCGCACACAACATGGCCAAACAAAAGCAAAAGACATTACCTGGCCTATCAGGCCAATGGAAACTCATAGGCAACACAGTCCATTGAACTAGGCGATTACATGCAGCCATACAAAGTCCATGGGCCATGCCGCAGAGTCAAACGCACAACCTCTCGCAGCCAAGCAAAGCAGCTTCCACTACACCAACACAGAGAAGTGGGAAACGGATTCTACATTAATTCACATAATCCTAGTGACTGCGCACACAACATGGCCAAACAAAAGCAAAAGACAATACCTGGCCTATCAATCCAATGGAAACTCATAGGCAACACAGTCCATTGGACTTGGCAATTACATGCAGCCATACAAAGTCCATGGGACTTGCCTCAGAGTCAAACCCACAACCTCTGGCAGAACAAGCAAAGAGCCTACAACTACACCAACACAAAGAAGTAGGAAGCTGCGTCTACATTAATTCACATAATCCTAGTGAATGTGCACACAACATGGCCAAACAAAAGCAAAAGACATTACCTGGCCTATCAAGCCAATGTAAACTCATAGGCAACACAGTCCATTGAACTAGACAATTACATGGAGACATACAAAGTCCATGGGCCTTGCCTCAGAGTCAAACCCACAACCTCTCGCAGCCAAGCAAAGAGCCTACCACTACACCAACACAGATAAGTGGGAAACTGATTCTACATTAATTCACATAATCCTACCGACTGCGCACACAACATGGCCAAACAAAAGACAATACCTGGCCTATCAATCCAATGGAAACTCATAGGCAACACAGTCCATTAGACTAGGCAAATACATGCAGCCATACAAAGTTCATGGGCCTTGCCTCAGAGTCGAACCCACAACTTCTTGGAGAACAAGCAAAGAGCCTACCACTAAACCAACACAGAGAAGTTGGAAACCGACTCTACATTAATTCACATAATCCTAGTGACTGCGCACACAACATGGCCAAACAAAAGCAAAAGACAGTACCTGGCCTATCAATCCAATGGAAACTCATAGGTAACACAGTACATTAGACTAGGCAATTAAATGCAGCCATACAAAGCCCATGGGCCTTGCCCCAGAGTCAATCCCACAACCTCTCGTAGCCCAAGCAAAGAGCCTACCAATACACCAACACAGAGAAGTGAAAAACTGATTCTACATTAAGTCACATAATCCTAGTGACTGCGCACACAACATGGCCAAACAAAAGCAAAAGACAGTACCTGGCCTATCAATCCAATAGAAACTCATAGGCAAAGCAATCAATTGGACTAGGCAATTACATGCAGCCATACAAAGTCCATGGGCCTTGCCTCAGAGTCAAACCCACAACCTCTTGTAGCCCAAGCAAAGAGCCTACCACTACACCAACACAGAGAAGAGCGAAACTGACTCAACATAAATTCACATAATCCTAGTGACTGCGCACACAACATGGCCAAACAAAAGCAAAAGACAGTCCCTGGCCTATCAATCCAATGGAAACTCATATACAACATAGTCCATTGGACTAGGCAATTACATGCAGCCATACAAAGTCCATGGGCCTTGCCTCAGAGTCAAACCCACAACCTCTGGCAGAACAAGCAAAGAGCTTACAACTACACCAACACAAAAAAGTAGGAAGGTGCGTCTACATTAATTCACATATTCCTAGAGACTGCGCACACAACATGGCCAAACAAAAGCAAAAGACATTACCTGGCCTATCAAGCCAATGGAAACTCATAGGCAACACAGTCCATTGGACTAAACAATTACATGCAGCCATACAAAGTCCATGGGCTTTGCCTCTGAGTCAAACCCACAATTTCTCGCAGCCCAAGCAAAGAGCCTACCACTACACCAACACAGACAAGATGGAAACTGAGTTTACATTAGTTCACATAATCCTAGTGACTGTGCACACAACATTGCGAAACAAATGCAAAAGACATTATCTGGCCTATCAATCCAATGGAAACTCATAGGCAACACAGTCCATTAGACTAGGCAAATACATGCAGCCATACAAAGTTCATGGGCCTTGCCTCAGAGGCGAACCCACAACCTCTTGGAGAACAAGCAAAGAGCCTACCACTAAACCAACACAGAGAAGTTGGAAACCGACTCTACATTAATTCACATAATCCTAGTGACTGCGCACACAACATGGCCAAACAAAAGCAAAAGACAGTACCTGGCCTATCAATCCAATGGAAACTCATAGGCAACACGGTCCATTGGACTAGACAATTACATGGAGACATACAAAGTCCATGGGCCTTGCTTCAGAGTCAAACCCACAACCTCTCGCAGTCAAGCAAAGAGCCTACCACTACACCAATACAGAGAAGTGGGAAACTGATTCTACATTAATTCACATAATCCTACCGACTGCGCACACAACATGGCTAAACAAAAGCAAAAGACAGTACCTGGCTTATCAATCCAATGGAAACTCATAGGCAACACAGTCCATTGGACTAGGCAATAACATGCAGCCATACAAAGTCCATGGGCCTTGCCTCAAAGTCGAACTCACAACCTCTTGCAGCTCAAGCAAAGAGCCTACCACTACACCAACACAGAGAAATGTGAACCTGCCTCTACATTAATTCACATAATCCTAGTGACTGCGCACACAACATGGCCAAACGAAAGCAAAAGTCCATACCTGGCCTATCAATCCAATGGAAACTCATAGGCAACACAGTCCATTGGACTAGGCAATTACATGCAGCCATAAAAAGTCCATGGGCCTTGCCTCAGAGTCAAACCCACAACTTCTCACAGCCCAAGCAAAGATCCTACCACTACACCAACACAGAGAAATGTGAAACTGACTCTACATTAATTCACATAATCCTAGTGACTGCGCACACAACATGGCCAAACGAAAGCAAAAGTCAATACCTGGCCTATCAATCCAATGGAAACTCATAGGTAACACAGTCCATTGGACTATGCAATTACATGCAGCCATACAAAGTCCATGGGCCTTGCCTCAGAATCAAACCCACAACCTCTAACAGCTCAAGCAAAAAGCCTACCACTACACCAACACAGAGAAGTGCGGAACTAATTGAACATAAATTCACATAATCCTAGTGACTGCGCACACAACATGGCCAAACGAAAGCAAAAGACAGTACCTGGCCTATCAATCCAATGGAAACTCATAGGTAACACAGTCCATTGGACTATGCAATTACATGCAGCCATACAAAGTCCATGAGCCTTGCCTCAGAGTCGAACTCACAACCTCTCGCAGCCCAAGAAAAAAGCCTACCACTACAGCAACACAGAGAAGTGTGAAACTGACTCTACATTAATTCACATAATCCTAGTGACTGCGCACACAACATGGCCAAACAAAAGCAAAAGACAGTACCTGGCCTATCAATCCAATGGAAACTCATAGGCAACACAGTCCATTAGACTAGGCAACTACATACAGCCATAATAAGTCCATGGGCCTTGCCCCAGAGTCAAACCCACAACATCTACGCAGCCCAAGCAAAGAGCCTACCACTACACCAACATAGAGATATGTGAAACTGACTCTACAAATTATTCACATAATCCTAGTGACTGTGCACACAACATGGCCAAACGAAAGCAAAAGTCGATACCTGGCCTATCAATCCAATGGAAACTCATAGGTAACACAGTCCATTGGACTATGCAATTACATGCAGCCATACAAAGTCCATGGGCCTTGCCTCAGAGTCAAACCCACAACCTCTAACAGCTCAAGCAAAAAGCCTACCACTACACCAACACAGAGAAGTGCGAAACTAATTGAACATAAATTCACATAATCCTAGTGACTGCGCACACAACATGGCCAAACGAAAGCAAAAGACAGTACCTGGCCTATCAATCCAATGGAAACTCATAGGTAACACAGTCCATTGGACTATGCAATTACATGCAGCCATACAAAGTCCATGGGCCTTGCCTCAGAGTCGAACTCACAACCTCTCGCAGCCCAAGAAAAAAGCCTACCACTACAGCAACACAGAGAAGTGTGAAACTGACTCTACATTAATTCACATAATCCTAGTGACTGCGCACACAACATGGCCAAACAAAAGCAAAAGACAGTACCTGGCCTATCATTCCAATTAAAACTCATAGGCAACATAGTCCATTGGACTAGGCAATAACATGCAGCCATACAACGTCCATGGGCCTTGCCTCAAAGTCGAACTCTCAACCTCTCGCAGCTCAAGCAAAGAGCCTACCACTACACCAACACAGAGAAATGTGAACCTGACTCTACATTAATTCACATAATCCTAGTGACTGCGCACACAACATGGCCAAACAAAAGCAAAAGGCAGTACCTGGCCTATCAATCCAATGGGAACTCATAGGCAACACAGTCAATTGAACTACGCAATTATATGCAGCCATACAAACTCCATGGGCCTTACCTCAGAGTCGAACCCACAACCTCTCGCAGCTTAAGCAAAGAGCCTACCCCTAAACCAACACAGAGAAGTTGGAAACTGACTCTACATTAATTCACATAATCCTAGTGACTGCGCACACAACATGGCCAAACAAAAGCAAAAGACAGTACCTGGCCTATCAATCCAATGGAAACTCATAGGCAACACAGTCCATTGGACTAGACAATTACATGGAGACATACAAAGTCCATGGGCCTTGCCTCAGAGTCAAACCCACAACCTCTCGCAGCCAAGCAAAGAGCCTACTACTACACCAACACAGAAAAGTGGGAAACTGGTACTACATTAATTCACATAATCCTACCGACTGCGCACACAACATGGCCAAACAAAAGCAAAAGTCAGTACCTGGCTTATCAATCCAATGGAAACTCATAGGCAACACAGTCCATTGGACTAGAAAATTACATGGAGACATACAAAGTCCATGGGCCTTGCCTCAGAGTCAAACCCACAACCTCTCGCAGCCAAGCAAAGAGCCTACCTCTACACCAACACAGAGAAGTGGGAAACTGATTCTACATTAATTCACATAATCCTACCGACTGCGCACACAACATGGCTAAACAAAAGACAATACCTGGCCTATCAATTCAATGGAAACTCATAGGCAACACAGTCCATTGGACTAGGCAATTACATGCAGCCATACAAAGTCCATGGGCTTTGCCTAAAAGTCAAACCCACAACTTCTCGCAGCCGAAGCAAAGAGCCTACCACTACACCAACACAGAGAAGTGGGAAACTGATTCTACATTAATTCACATAATCCTACCGACTGCGCACACAACATGGCCAAACAAAAAACAATACCTGGCCTATCAATCCAATGGAAACTCATAGGCAACACAGTCCATTAGACTAGTCAAATACATGCAGCCATACAAAGTTCATGGGCCTTGCCTCAGATTCGAACCCACATCCTCTTGGAGAACAAGCAAAGAGCCTACCACTAAACCAACACAGAGAAGTTGGAAACTGACTCTACATTAATTCACATAATCCTAGTGACTGCGCACACAACATGGCCAAACAAAAGCAAAAGACATTACCTGGCCTATCAATCCAATGTAAACTCATAGGTAACACAGTACATTGGACTAGGCAATTGCATGCAGCCATACAAAGCCCATGGGCCTTGCCCCAGAGTCAAACCCGCAACCTCTCGTAGCCCAAGCAAAGAGCCTACCAATACACCAACGCAGAGAAGTGGAAAACAGATTCTACATTAATTCACATAATCCTAGTGACTGCGCACACAACATGGCCAAACAAAAGCAAAAGACGGTACCTGGCCTATCAATCCAATGGAAACTCATAGGCAACGCAATCAATTGGACTAGGCAATTACATGCAGCCATACAAAGTCCATGGGCCTTGTCTCAGAGTCAAACCCACAACCTCTCTCAACCCAAGCAAAGAGCCTACCACTACACCAACACAGAGAAGAGCGAAACTGACTCAACATAAATTCACATAATCCTAGTGACTGCGCACACAACATGGCCAAACAAAAGCAAAAGACAGTCCCTGGCCTATCAATCCAATGGAAACTCATAGACAACATAGTCCATTGGACTAGGCAATTACATGCAGCCATACAAAGTCCATGGGCCTTGCCTCAGAGTCAAACCCACAATTTCTCGCAGCCCAAGGAAAGAGCCTACCACTACACCAACACAGAGAAGTTGGTAACAGAGTTTACATTAGTTCACATAATCCTAGTGACTGTGCACACAACATGGCCAAACAAATGCAAAAGACATTATCTGGCCTATCAATCCAATGGAAACTCATAGGCAACACAGTCCATTAGACTAGGCAAATACATGCAGCCATACAAAGTTCATGGGCCTTGCCTCAGAGTCGAACCCACAACCTCTTGGAGAACAAGCAAAGAGCCTACCACTAAACCAACACAGAGAAGTAGGTGAATGATTCTACATTAATTCACATAATCCTAGTGACTGCGCACACAACATGGCCAAACAAAAGCAAAAGACAGTATCTGGCCTATCAATCCAATTGAAGCTCATAAGCAACATAGTCCATTGGACTAGGCAATAACATGCAGCCATACAATGTCCATGGGCCTTGCCTCAAAGTTGAACTCACAACCTCTCGCAGCTCAAGCAAAGAGCCTACTACTACACCAACACAGAGAAATGTGAACCTGACTCTACATTAATTCACATAAACCTAGTGACTGCGCACACAACATGGCCAAACGAAAGCAAAAGTCAATACCTGGCCTATCAATCCAATGGAAACTCATAGGCAACACAGTCCATTATACTAGGCAATTACATGCAGCCATAAAAAGTCCAAGGGCCTTGCCTCAGAGTCAAATCCACAACCTCTAGTAGCTCAAGCAAAGAGCCTACCACTACACCAACACAGAGAAATGTGAAACTGACTCTATATTAATTCACATAATCCTAGTGACTGCGCACACAACATGGCCAAACGAAAGCAAAAGTCAATACCTGGCCTATCAATCCAATGGAAACTCATAGGCAACACAGTCCTTTGGACTAGGCAATTACATGCAGCCATACAAAGTCCATGAGCATTGCATTTGAGTCGAACTCATAAACTCTCCCAGCCCAAGCAAAGAGCCTACCACTACACCAACACAGAGAAGTGGGAAACTGACTCAACATTAATTCACATAATCCTAGTGACTGCGCACAAAACATGGCCAAACAAAAGCAAAAGAAGGCACCTGGCCTATCAATCCAATGGAATCTCATAGGTAACACAGTCCATTGGACTATGCAATTACATGCAGCCATAAAAAGTCCATGGGCCTTGCCTCAGAGTCGAACTCACAACCTCTCGCAGCCCAAGAAAAAAGCCTACCACTACAGCAACACGGAGAAGTGTGAAACCGACTCTACATTAACTCACATAATCCTAGTAACTGCGCACACAACATGGCCAAACAAAAGCAAAAGACAGTACCTGGCCTATCAATCCAATGGAAACTCAGAGGCAACCCCATCCATTGGACTAGGCAATTACATGCAGCCATACAGAGTCCATGGGCCTTGCCTCAGAGTCTATCCCACAACCTCTGGCAGAACAAGCAAAGAGCCTACAACCACACCAACACAAAGAAGTAGGAAGCTGCATCTACATTAATTCACATAATCCTAGTGACTGCGCACACAACATGGCCAAACAGAAGCAAAAGACATTACCTGGCCTACCAAGCCAATGGAAACTCATAGGCAACACAGTCCATTGAACTAGGCAATTACATGCAGCCATACAAAGTCCATGGGCCTTGCCTCAGAGTCAAACCCACAACTTCTCGCAGCCAAGCAAAGCGCCTTCCACTACACCAACACAGAGAAGTGGGAAACTGATTCTACATTAATTCACATAATCCTACCGACTTCGCACACAACATAACCAAACAAAAGACAATACCTGGCCTATCAGTCCAATGAAAACTCATAGGCAACACAGTCCATTGGACTAGGCAATTACATGCAGCCATACAAAGTCTATGGGCTTTGCCTCAGAGTCAAACCCACATTTTCTCGCAGCCCAAGAAAAGAGCCTACCACTACACCAACACAGAGAAGTTGAAAACTGAGTTTACATTAGTTCACATAATCCTAGTGACTGCGCACACAACATGGCCAAACAAAAGCAAAAGGTAGTACCTGGCCTATCAATCCAATAGGAACTCATAGGTAACACAGTCAACTGAAATAGGCAATTACATGCATCCATACAAACTCCATGGGCCTTGCCTCAAAGTCGAACCAACAACCTTTCGCAGCTTAAGCAAAAAGACTACCACTACACCAACACAGAGAAGTAGGTAAAGGACTCTACATTAATTCACATAATCCTAGAGACTGCGCACACAACATGGCCAAACAAATGCAAAAGACATTATCTGGCCTATCAATCCAATGAAATCATAGGCAACATAGTCCATTAGACTAAGCAAATATATGCAGCCATACAAAGTTAATGGGCCTTGCCTCAGAGTCGAACCCACAACCTCTTGGAGAACAAGCAAAGAGCCTACCACTAAACCAACACAGAGAAGTTGGAAACAAACTCTACATTAATTCACAGAATCCTAGTGACTGCGCACACAACATGGCAAAACAAAAGCAAAAGACAGCACCTGGCCTATCAATCCAATGGAAACTCAAAGCTAACACAGTACATTGGACTAGGCAATTACATGCAGCCATACAAAGCCCATTGGCCTTGCCCCAGAGTCGAACCCACACCCTCTCGTAGCCCAAGGAAAGAGCCTACTAATACACCAACACAGAGAAGTGGAAAACCAATTCTTCATTAATTCACATAATCCTAGTGACTGCGCACATAACATGGCCAAACAAAAGCAAAAGACAGTACCTGGCCTATCAAACCAATGGAAACTCATAGGCAACACAGTCCATTGGACTAGACAATTACATGGAGACATACAAAGTCCATGGGCCTTGCATTAGAGTCGAACCCACAACCTCTCGCAGCCCAAGCAAAGAGCCTACCACTACACCAACACAGAAAAGTGGGAAACTGATTCTACATTAATTCAAATAATCCTACCGACTGCGCACACAACATGGCCAAACAAAAGACAATACCTGGCCTATCAATTCAAAGGAAACTCTTAGGCAACACAGTCCATTGGACTTGGCTATTACATGCAGCCATACAAAGTCCATGGACTTTGCCTCAGAGTCAAACCCACAATTTCTCGCAGCCCAAGGAAATAGCCTACGATTACACCAACACAGAGAAGTTGGAAACTGAGTTTACATTAGTTCACATAATCCTAGTGACTGCGCACACAACATGGCCAAACAAAAGACAATACCTGGCCTATCAATTCAATGGAAACTCATAGGCAACACAGTCAATTGAACTAGGCAATTACATGCTGCCATACAAACTCCATGGGCTTTGCCTCAGAGTCGAACCCACAACCTCTCGCAGTTTAAGCAAAGAGACTACCACTACACCAACACAGAGAAGTAGGTGAATGACTCTACATTAATTCACATAATCCTAGTGACTGCGCACATAACATGGCCAAACAAAAGCAAAAGACAGTACCTGGCCTATCAATCAAATTGAAACTCATAAGCAACAAAGAGACTACAACTACACCAACACAGAGAAGTAGGTGAATGACTCTACATTAATTCACATAATCCTAGTGACTGCGAACAGAACATGGCCAAACAAAAGCAAAAGACAGTACCTGGCCTATCAATCCAATTGAAACTCATAGGCAACATAGTCCATTGGACTAGGCAATAACATGCAGCCATACAAAGTCCATGGGCCATGCCTCAAAGTCTAACTCACAACCTCTCGCAGCTCAAGCAAAGAGCCTACCACTACACCAACACAGAGAAATGTGAACCTGACTCTACATTAATTCACATAATCCTAGTAATGTACTGTGTTACCTATGAGTTTACATTGGATTGATAGGCCAGGTAATGTCTTTTGCTTTTGTTTGGCCATGTTGTGTGCGCAGTCACTAGGATTATGTGAATTAATGTAGAGTCGGTTTCCAACTTCTCTGTGTTGGTTTAGTGGTAGGCTCTTTGCTTGTTCTCCAGGAGGATGTGGGTTCGACTTTGAGGCAAGGCCCATGAACTTTATATGGCTGCATGTATTTGCCTAGTCTAATGGACTGTGTTGCCTATGAGTTTTCATTGGATTGATAGGCCAGGTATTGTCGTTTGTTTGGCCATGTTGTGTGCGCAGTCGGTAGGATTATGTGAATTAATGTAAAATCAGTTTCCCACTTCTCTATGTTGGTGTAGTGGTAGGCTCTTTGCTTGGCTGCGAGAGGTTGTGGGTTTGACTCTGAGGAAAGGCCCATGGACTTTGTATGTCTCCATGTAATTGTCTAGTCCAATGGACTGTGTTGCCTATGATTTTCCATTGGATTGATAGGCCAGGTACTGTCTTTTGCTTTTGTTTGGCCATGTTGTGTGCGCAGTCACTAGGATTATGTGAATTAATGTAAACTCAGTTACCAACTTCTCTGTGTTGGTGTAGTGGTAGGCTCTTTGCTTGGGCTGCGAGAAGTTGTGGGTTTGACTTTTAGGCAAAGCCCATGGACTTTGTATGTCTCCATGTAATTGCCTAGTCCAATGGACTGTGTTGCCTATGAGTTTCCATTGAATTGATAGGCCAGGTATTGTCTTTTGTTTGGCCGTGTTGTGTGCGCAGTCGGTAGGATTATGTGAATTAATGTAGAATCAGTTTCCCACTTCTCTGTGTTAGTGTAGTGGTAGGCTCTTTGCTTGGCTGCGAGAAGTTGTGGGTTTGACTCTGAGGCAAGGCCCATGGACTTTGTATGTCTCCATGTAATTGTCTAGTCCAATGGACTGTGTTGCCTATGAGTTTCCATTGGATTGATAGGCCAGGTACTGTCTTTTGCTTTTGTTTGGCCATGTTGTGTGCGCAGTCACTAGGATTATGTGAATTAATGTAGAAATGGTTTTCCACTTCTCTGTGTTGGTGTATTGGTAGGCTCTTTGCCTTGGCTATGAGAGGTTGTGGGTTTGACTCTGGGGCAAGGCCCATGGGCTTTGTATGGCTGCATGTAATTGCCTAGTCCAATGTACTGTGTTACCTATGAGTTTCCGTTGGATTGATAGGCCACGTACTGTCTTTTGCTTTTGTTTGGCCATGTTGTGTGCGCAGTCACTAGGATTATGTTAATTAATGTAGAATCGGTTTCCAACTTCTCTGAGTTGGTTTAGTGGTAGGCTCTTTGCTTGTTCTCCAAGAGGTTGTGGGTTCGACTCTGAGGCAATGCCCATGAACTTTACATGGCTGCATGTAAGTGCCTAGTCTAATGGACTGTGTTGCCTATGAGTTTCCATTGGATTGATAGGCCAGATAATGTCTTTTGCATTTGTTTGGCCATGTTGTGTGCGCAGTCACTAGGATTATGTGAATTAATGTAGAGTCATTCACCTACTTCTCTGTGTTGGTGTAGTGGTAGGCTCTTTGCCCTGGCTACGAGAGGTTGTGGGTTCGACTCTGGGGCAAGACCCATGGGCTTTGTATGGCTGCATGTAATTGCCTAGTCCAATGTACTGTGTTACCTATGAGTTTCCATTGGATAGATAGGCCAGGTACTGTCTTTTGCTTTTGTTTGGCCATGTTGTGTGCGCAGTCACTAGGATTATGTTAATTAATGTAGAGTCGGTTTCCAACTTCACTGAGTTGGTTTAGTGGTAGGCTCTTTGCTTGTTCTCCAAGAGGTTGTGGGTTCGACTCTGAGGCAAGGCCCATGAACTTTGTTTGGCTGCATGTAATTGCCTAGTCTAATGGACTGTGTTGCCTATGAGTTTCCATTTGATTGAATGGCCAGGTACTGTCTTTTGTTTTCGTTTGGCCATGTTGTGTGCGCAGTCACTAGGATTATGTGAATTAATGCTATTGGATTTTTCAAGTCAGTATTCACACAGCAGTTTCTGCTATTTCATGTATTCCCCTTACATAGTCACTGGTGTGCATACCTTATCTCCCCATAGTGATGTTTTTTTAGGTTTTTGCACCCAGTTCGGACTTAGAATGGTGTTCCAAACGTTATTCCTATTTGTTAGTATTTTTTAGTTTGTGAACCCTCCCCAACCACACCTATTGCCAATCCATATCATACGCATAAATAGCCTGGGTCTCAGCTTCCCATACACGGTAGGTTTTTTAACTGCATGAGAGGACACACACAAGCTAGGGACCCCAACGTAGAGAAATACTTTGGCGTAGTGTTGGGGCTCTATTGCATTGATCAATTCAGTAGCTAAATTTCTCTTGATTCATATGTTCATGGCAGTAATGCAGATTCCATTTTTCACATATTCACTCTTGCATATAGCTATTGAATTTTTCAAGTCAGTATTCACACAGCAGTTTCTGCTATTTCATGTATTCCCCTTACATAGTCACTGGTGTGCATACCTTATCTCCCCATAGTGCCTGGGATCTGACCCAGACACTAGCAGTTTTGCACTCCTACCCAAAACTGGGCTCTTCACTGAACTCACTACCTCCACGGTTCAACTCTTAACTGAACTTCAACTAACTAACTGGTTTTCCCACCTCCAGGCCTGTGAACTCCTTGGTGGGTGGGGCCAACCGCCTGGCTCCGCCCCACCTGGTGTGGACATCAGCCCCTGGAGGGAGGCAACAACGGTTTTGTGTCTGACTAGTGTAACTATCCGGGAAAGGGGGTGTGTGTGTGTGTTATGTCTGTGACCAACTGGCTAGTCCAGGGCGTCACACTTGCACCCCCTTCTTGTGATGTGAAGGTGTGTAGTCAGTGCCTACGTGTAATTCCTGACACCACTCCTCTGGCTGACTTGGTGAGCTGTCACTGACTGGGTGGGGTGCAGTAATGGTGGATGCTGCTGCTGCTTGGATAGCATGTGTATCTACTGTGAACAGCTTATCAATGGTGGCAAATCGGGGCAGCTTAACCTCTTGCTCTCCGCAGTTCAACACTCTCACGCGCACTCTTCCCTTCCGTATTAATGAATAAAACTGTGATATAAATAGTATATAGATACCCCACAAATGCAGATAAAGGTAGGTTATGGGAAAAGGGAGAAGAGGGAAACAGGAAAATAGTGTAATAAAGTATACCTTCCAGGGGGGAGAGGAAATGGCAGCACAGCCAGTGGAGGTGAAGCAAGGGGAAGCCTGCAACTAAATTGTTGAGAGCATTATCACATGGTGACTGAGCCTGATTGTAACGGGAGCATAGAGGTGCCGATCCTGTCTTACCTGCGTTGGTGTAGAAGTGGGTTTCCAGTGGTGGAGTCAGCTGTGTGCAGTGGTGGCTGTGGGTTCTTTTATGTGCGACCGTAGTAATAGCTGCGCCCACTTCCTGTATGGGAGTGGAATGCAGTGAGGCTAATGGAACGCACGTCCACGTGCCGCGCCCCTGAAGGTAATACCGATCATTGAATACAAAAAAATTTCTCATACTACTGTATGGGGGTCCCTATATTTAATATGATATCCAAGCCACAGCATCCACCGTTACTTCACCACACCCATTCAGTGACAGCTCACCAAGTCAACCAGAGGAGTGGTGTAAGGAATTACACGTAGGCACTGACTCCACACCTTCACATCACAAGAAGCGGGTCCACAGGGTAGTGCAAGAATACGAGCAAGTCTTCAGCAAACATCCGCTAGACTTTGGGAGAATAAAAGGGGTCCATATTCATGGTTTAAGAACTTGGGTTCTAACGTGCCCAGAGTATGCTCCACTCTATGCTCCCTTTACAATCAGGCTCAGTCACCATGTGATAACGCTCTCAACTCTTTAGTTGCAGGCTTCCTTTTGCTTCACCTCCACTGGCTGTGCTGCCGTTTCCTCTCACCCCCAGAAGGTATACTTTATTACACTATTTTCCTCTTTCCCTGTTCCCCCTTTTCCCATAACCTACCTTTATTTACAATTGTGGGGTATCTATATGATATTTACATCATAGTTTTATTCATTAGTGCGGAAGGGAAGAGTGCCCGTGAGAGTGTTAAACTGCGGAGAGCAGGAGGTTAAGCTGCCCCGACTTGCCACCATTGATAAGCTGTTCACAGTAGATACCCATGCTATCCAAGTAGCAGCATCCACTATTACTGCACCCCACCCAGTCAGTGACTGCTCACCAAGTCAGCCAGAGGAGTGGTGTAAGGAATTACACGTAGGCACTGACTCCACACCTTCACATCACAAGAAGCGGGTCCACAGGGTAGTGCAAGAATACGAACGAGCAAGTCTTCAGCAAACATCCGCCAGATTTTGGGGGAATAAAAGGGGTCCAACACTACATCCCCACAGGTGCACACCCACCCATCAAAGAGAGCTATAAGCCAATACCACCTTCACATTACCAGTGTACCAAGGACATGTTGAGCAACATGAAGGCGGCTGGGGTTATCCGTGACAGTTGTAGCCTTTGGGCAGCTCCGTTGGTCCTGTTAAAGAAGAAGGACGGCACCACTCCCCCGTATTGAGGAATCGCTAGCTGCATTGAGAACTGCAAATTATTTTTCTACCCTTGATCTCACTAGTCACTATTGGCTAGTGTCCGTTGCTGAGGCAGACCGGGGGAAGACCGCCTTTGCCACCCCTATGGCGCTGGAGGTCGGCAGACTGTTGTTCAAAAGCAGTGTCTGACGAACAAATTTGCTTCATCCTGAGGAACTGGCCAGTCGGTACGGCCCGGATGGTGGAGGGGGTATGAGCAGAAGAAGCATGCAGCAGTGCGTTGACTGATGTTTCCTTCCTATGGACGTCGGTCTGAACAATTCGCTCAGAACCGAATGAAATTTTAATATCCAGGAAGTCAACGCAACTGCTGCTATGCTTATGTGTCAATCTGATGTTAAAGGTGTTGTTATTAAGTTCCTCCATAAATGTCTCGAGCTGCTCCACAGTGCCCTGCCAAAAAATCAAAATATCATCAATATACCTTAGCCAGCACTGCACATGGGCGCCAGCCCCTGCACCTCCGTCACCAAAAACCAACCAATCCCAGTACCTCTGCCTTCTATCTAGGTGCCTTGAGTTATGTCCTGTAAACTGTCACAGCGACCCAGACACACATGTGTAGTAGGGGAATATCCCTGCTGAGATGCCAGTGCTAGAGCACTCGTTTGCTGTGGAGTTGAACGCTATGTGAGCAGTTCTTACCTTCAATGAGCAGAAGTCTCTTTTTTCAGATTTCAATATCTCTGTGGGTAT
The DNA here is from genome assembly GCF_048569485.1 of Anomaloglossus baeobatrachus. Taxonomy (NCBI): domain Eukaryota; kingdom Metazoa; phylum Chordata; class Amphibia; order Anura; family Aromobatidae; genus Anomaloglossus; species Anomaloglossus baeobatrachus. The sequence goes on along the minus strand of NW_027443337.1, from coordinate 77,592 downwards.
CTGGCAGAAATATGGAATACTCTTTACTGCTAAGACCCTGTACACCACTCCCACTAAAGGGGGCTTTACACGCTGCGACATCGCTAATGCGGAGTCGTTGGGGTCACGGAATTTGTGACGCACATCCGGCCGCATTAGCGATGTTGCTGCGTGTGACACCGATGAGCGATTTTGCATCGTTGCAAAAACGTGCAAAATCGCTCATCGGTGACATGGGTCTCCATTCTCGATTATCGTTACTGCAGCAGTAACGATGTAGTTCGTCGCTCCTGCGGCAGCACACATCACTCCGTGTGACACCGCAGAAACGAGGAACCTCTCCTTACCTGCCTCCCAGCCGCTATGAGGAAGGAAGGAGGTGGGCGGGATGTTCCGGCCACTCATCTCCGCCCCTCCGCTGCTATTGGGCGGTCGCTCAGTGACGTCGCTGTGACGCCGCACGGACCGCCCCCTTAGAAAGGAGGCGGTTCGCCGGTCACAGCGACGTCGCCGGTCAGGTAAGTATGTGTGACGGGTCTGGTCGGTGTTGTGCGGCATGGGCAGCGATTTGCCCGTGTCGCGCAACAGATGGGGCGGGTACCCACACTAGCGATATCGGGACCGATATCGCAGTGTGTAAAGTAGCCTTTAGTCACATGACCAAGACTGTATCTGTGTCCCTACAACACACTTGAGACAAATGTGTGTGTGAGCCTGCATTGTGGGGTATATATAATATATTATAGAGCTGGGAAGGATCATTCTAAGCAGTGAGCTGTTCCAGTATTTGTAGGAAAATACCCAGTAGAAGCATCAAACACAGCACCAATACCTCCCATCAGTATCCCACCACAGTGCCATGTAACCCATGCCCTACACTCCCATCTACACCAATACTATACAGGCACAAACTAGTATATCTGACTAAAAGCCCCCAAAATATGAAGAACGACCTATAGTTGAGTGTGGATATAAAATCTATGTGAGCAGAGCTAGAATAGAAATCACTGATCGCATTGAAGTCATTCTGACCATAAATCACCATGATATCAAGGTGAGGAGTTGTGTGTTACTGCTGGGAGGAAAGGGTTAACAGTGGAATATTAAGGTGCATTTCTGTGTGCAGTGTTACTAGTCAATGTAACAATTCAATATGAGCTGCTCTTGGTGCCGGGGGAGGGAGATGCTCTCCTGAGCAAGATAGATGGGGAATGAACATGATATCTATATAGTGTAAGGCAGGGGGTCTCAAACTCGGCTGGGTGTATGGGCCGCACAGAGGAAAAAAATAATTTGGGGGGCTGCATTCTTTGCAGGACAAAGTGACATTTTTATTGGTACCATATATATATATTTTTTTCACACACCTTTGGATGACTGATTTTCAACATTTTTCACTTGTTTATTATAACAAATGTGCACATTCTTTGGTTAAATCTAAAAAAAAAAAATTTGATGTTAAAAAAAAGTCATGCCTTATTTTGTTTTTTTTTACATTTTATCCCTTTCTTTTAACTAATAGTGTTACAATTATGACGCTAGCGTTTTGTGAAGGGAATGCTTTGCCTACTTCCGTGACTATGGCCTTCCGGAACTGCTGCATTTTGGCTGACCTCTCCGCCTCGGGAATAAGAGACATAAAGTTCTCCTTGTAGCGTGGGTCTAACAGTGTTACCAACCAGTAATGATTGTCGGCCAAGATGTTCTTAACGCGAGGGTCACAAGACAGGCAGCTTACCATAAAGTCATCCATGTGCGCCAGACTCTTAACAGCCATCACTTCAGTATCCAGACCAACACGATGACTGAACATGCTGTCCTCCTCCTTCTCCTCCTCCTCCTCCTCCTCCTCCTCATCATCTACCCTGTCCTCTGGCCAGCCACGCTGAACTGAGCATATGACTGGTATGCATGTCATATCCTCAATTTGGCCGGAGAGTTGCTCCATGTCTTCATCCTCCTCCTCGTCATAGTCCTCCACTGCACGTTGTGATGAGACGAGGCTGGGCTGTGTGTTATCACCCACACCCACCACTGTTTCTTGCTCCAACTCATCGTGTTCCGCCTGCAATGCATCATGTTTGGTTTTGAGCAGAGACCGTTTTAGAAGGCAGAGAAGCGGTATGGTGACGCTAATAATGGCGTCATCGCCGCTCACCATCTTGGTGGAGTCCTCAAAGTTTTGGAGGATGGTACATAGGTCGGACATCCATCTCCACTCCTCAGGTGTTATGTGTGGAGTTTGACCCATTTCCCGACGGCTTAGGTGATGCAGGTACTCAACAACTGCCCTCTTCTGCTCACATATCCTGATCAACATGTGCAGAGTTGAATTCCAACGCGTGGGGACATCACACACCAGTCTGTGAGCCGGAAGATGCAAACGACGCTGAAAGCCGGCAAGGCCGGCTGAAGCAGTAGGTGACTTTCGAAAATGTGCAGACAGGCGGCGAACTTTTACCAGCAGATCAGACAGCTCTGGGTATGACTTTAGAAACCGCTGAACCACGAGGTTGAGCACATGGGCCATGCATGGAACATGTGTCAGCTGGCCTCGCCTCAAAGCCGCCACCAGGTTCCGGCCATTGTCACACACAACCTTTCCTGGCTTTAGGTTCAGAGGTGTGAGCCAGTGATCTGCATGCTGTTTTAGAGCTGTCCACACCTCTTCTGCATTGTGGGGTTTGTCACCTATGCAGATTAGCTGCAGCACAGTCTGTTGCCGCTTCGCCGAGGCAGTGCTGCAGTGCTTCCAGCTTGGGACTGGTGTGGAGGGTAAAGTGGATGAGGATGCGCAGGAGGAGGAGGAGGCTGAAGAGCATGACATTCCGGAGCTGTAGAGTGTGGGTGAAACCCTGACTGAGGTAGGGCCTGCAAACCTTGGTGTGGGAAGGACTTGTTCCGTTCCTCGCTCAAACTGGGTCCCAGCTGGGCTGGGCTGGGTCCCTACCCGGCTGGGTAGGGCGTTGTGGGGGGTTTGTCTATCTCCGTTTGAGGTGAGTTTGTTTAAGTTAGCCTTTTCTTTGGCGTTTTTTGGAGCCCTGCGGGTTGGGGAGTTGGTATCGCCCAGTAAGGCGTTCCCCGGGGGCTTGGATTGGGGTGACATTATGTCAGTGGAAAACGGAGTTGAATTTTGGATTAGGAAATCGAAAACTGATCAGAGAGGTGTGGGTAGACTAGTCCGTTTGGGGATGGTTGTGGCATCTGATATGTGCCCGTTCAAGTGTCTCGGGAATTTTCAACAGATCCGTCCGAAGGTGGATGGCCCCTTATTATGTCACGAGGATGGGTCCTTTTTATCGAGATACCAATTTGTGAGTGTTTTTAGGGCATGTTTGAAGTCGTTGAGGTTAGATCCGAAGTCTTTCGGATTGGGGCAGCGACGGAGGCCTCTATATGCGGCCTACCGGAGGAGACAGTTAAGCAGATTGGTAGGTGGAAGTCGCAGCGCTTTAAGTCGTATGTACGTCCCCAGGTGGTTGTTGGCAATTGAGGGGAAAAGGGGGGGGGTATTAGGGTAGCAATGGGGGGGGGTGAGAGTGTGTGTTTTTTGTCAATTTGGTTTGGTGAGGCAATAAAATGGTGTCGTCTGTACATTTTGTATTGCAGAAGCACCCCCTCTTCCTTCCCTGGTCTGGATCCTTGGCCACTCTTATGTGTATTGGGGAGCCCGACGAGCGGACGCGAGATGGAACGGGAGACAGCTAGGTTTTGAGAAGGACCTGGCTCTCGTGCGATGGCTCGGTGTTCGGGGGTTAGGGTGGAACAGGGTGTTGCAGGAGGTGCATAGATACGCCCGGTTGGATAGACCAGACCTCCTGACATGTTAGTGTTGCATGCCGGGGGGAATGATTTGGGTGGGCGTCCTTTTCGAATCTTGATAAAGGACATCAAACATGATTTGTTACGGTTATGGGTGTCGTTTCCAGGTCTAACGATAGTCTGGTCGGAGATAGTAGCGAGAAAGAGTTGGCAGAAAGCGCGGTCAGTTTACAGGTTGAACAAGGCGCAGGCGAAGGTTAATAGGGCGATCTCGAAGTTTGTTAGTCGGAACGGGGGTATAGCAATACGGCATGTTGAGTTGGAAAGGACGGAAGAGGAATTTTGGTTGGCTGACGGGGTACACCTTAATGCGGTGGGAACTGACTTATGGGCTCTTGGCTTGCAGGGAGGTATTGAGAGGGCCCTTTGGTTGCGGGGGATCTCAGGCACTTGAAGGGTTTCAAGGTGCCTTCGTTGTGGTGTTGTTTATTGGTGGGTCCTTGAAGTTGGTTTAAAATTGGTTCGGGGATTCATCCGGGTATGGATCCCCTCATTGGCAGAATTGATGGTCCCCTGGTGATTTTGGGGGGGAACCCCGACGGGGTATGTCGGGGCCCCTGGGGGTGTGGTTGGGGTTGACGGAGGATTAACCCTTACCATTTGGTGCTCCTGAGCCAGTGTGGGTAACGGCTGGGAGCAAGTTGAGGTTTTTTATTGCTCGGTTATGAGAATCACCAGGGTTTTGGTAGCTTCAAGGACCTTACCACATTGCAAATTTTATTGGTTATGTATTCTTGTTAATAAAATGGCTGCTATGGCCAAAATTATCCAAAGATAAATTTGTGTCTGTGTAATTACTTTTAAATAAGAAATGGGAATGGAGGTGTGGGGTATGAAAGGAAGACCGGAGTCAACAATTCCAGGGTCAAGCATGTTTATTTGCCTAAGCTTCGTTCCAGGGTAGAAAGGGTAAGAGTGCCTTTCAGAATTCGAAGTGGTCGGACTGTACGGGCCACCAAGAACTGCAGGAGAGCTTGAACATCTTCCCATGGATTTGCGACATCCTCCCTCATCAGTTACGTAGGTAAGCAGGTTCTCAGCATTGCAGCCCATTTGTTATCTTAAGTTAGTTAAGCGAGTTTAACTAACCTGTCAGTTCAGCCTCAGGTCTAAAGCAGAGGCCTGGACTCCACTCCTTACTCCTCACTCCACAACTCTCCTTAAAAACAACTGACTCCTTTTTCCTGCCCCGGGGTCTCCAGACCCCTAGGTGGGCGTTTCCTTCCGTCTGGTCCTGCCCACTGGTGTGCCTGTCTTTCCCTGGGGGAGGTGACTAGGGTTTTCTGGTTGGCTTTGTGTGACTTAGGTGAGGGAAGTTGTTATGCGGGGGCCTATGTGTGACTACCTGCAGTGTCAGGGCGTCACATATGTATGTGTGTATGTCTGCTAAAGGAATCCGCACCGTCATATTTACAAACACAAAATGTTGACTCTATGCACAGAAGAGAGTCATTCTATTTACATGATTTGTGTTTTTTTACCTTTTAAAACTATCATTAAATGTTAAGTTTTAGTTAGGGATTTATGCTTCTGTCTGTCTCTCTCCCAGTCTCTGTCATCTGTCTGTCTCTGTGTGTCTCTATCTCTATCCATGTCTGTCTGTCTCTCTATCTCTGTCTGTCTCTCTGTGTCTGTCTGTCTCTCTCTCTCTTTGTGGCTGTCTGTTTCTATGTCTGTCTGTCTCTTTTCCAGGCCTGTCTCTTTTCCAGGTCTGTCTCTTTTCCAGGTCTGTCTCTTTCCCTGTCTGTCTGTCTCTTCCCCTGTCTGTCTCTTCCCCTGTCTGTCTCTTCCCCTGTCTGTCTCTGTATTTCTTTGTCTGTCTCTGTCTTTCTCTTCCCCTGTCTGTCTCTTTCCCTGTCTCTCTCTGCCTGTCTCTCTTTGTCTCTCTCTGTCTGACTCATTCCCCGTTTGTCTCTTTCCCTGTCTATCTCTGTATTTCTTTGTCTGTCTCTATCTGTCTGTCTCTCTCTGTCTGTCTCTTCCCCTGTCTGTCTCTTTCCCTGTCGGTCTGCCTTTTCTCCTGCCTGTCTCTGTATGTTTGTCTCTGTCTGTTTCCCTATCTGCCTCTGTCTCTTTCTCTGTCTCTGTCTGTCTGCCTTTTTTCCCTGTCTATCTCTGTCTGTCTCTTTCCCTGTCTGCCTCTGTCTGTTTGTCTCTGTCTCTTTCCCTGTCTGTCTATGCCTATCTGTCTCTGTCTGTTTGTCTCTCAGTCTGTGTCTGTCTCTCTCTATCTGTCTCCCCACTGACATCATATTATCTCACACATAAGCTTCTTATACTATGAATGTCCTTTGTTCCTATAGCAACCAATCACAGCTGCTATTAATAACTTGCAGCTCCCACCTCCATTCAGTTTAATGGAGGCAGGTTTTTTGGAGAGTAACTGTAAAGCGCAGGGTTAAATATTCCTGTTAAAACATAGTCTACGACGTTCCCTGAGTCACATGAGGTGTCTGCAAAATTTTGTGTTTGTAAATATGACGGTGCGGATTCCTTTAGCAGACATACACACATACATATGTGACGCCCTGACACTGCAGGTAGTCACACATAGGCCCCCGCATAACAACTTCCCTCACCTAAGTCACACAAAGCCAACCAGAAAATCCTAGTCACCTCCCCCAGGGAAAGACAGGCACACCAGTGGGCAGGACCAGACGGAAGGAAACGCCCACCTAGGGGTCTGGAGACCCCGGGGCAGGAAAAAGGAGTCAGTTGTTTTTAAGGAGAGTTGTGGAGTGAGGAGTAAGGAGTGGAGTCCAGGCCTCTGCTTTAGACCTGAGGCTGAACTGACAGGTTAGTTAACCCCGCTTAACTAACTTAAGACAACAAATGGGCTGCAATGCTGAGAACCTGCTTACCTACGTAACTGATGAGGGAGGATGTCGCAAATCCATGGGAAGATGTTCAAGCTCTCCTGCAGTTCTTGGTGGTCCGTACAGTCCGACCACTTCGAATTCTGAAAGGCACTCTTACCCTTTCTACCCTGGAACGAAGCTTACGCAAATAAACATGCTTGACCCTGGAATTGTTGACTCCGGTCTTCCTTTCATACCCCACACCTCCATTCCCATTTCTTATTTAAAAGTAATTACACAGACACAAATTTATCTTTGGATAATTTTGGCCATAGCAGCCATTTTATTAACAAGAATACATAACCAATAAAATTTGCAATGTGGTAAGGTCCTTGAAGCTACCAAAACCCTGGTGATTCCCATAACCGAGCAATAAAAAACCTCAACTTGCTCCCAGCCGTTACCCACACTGGCTCAGGAGCACCAAATGGTAAGGGTTAATCCTCCGTCAACCCCAACCACACCCCCAGGGGCCCCGACATACCCCGTCGGGGTTCCCCCCCAAAATCACCAGGGGACCATCAATTCTGCCAATGAGGGGATCCATACCCGGATGAATCCCCGAACCAATTTTAAACCAACTTCAAGGACCCACCAATAAACAACACCACAACGAAGGCACCTTGAAACCCTTCAAGTGCCTGAGACCCCCCGCAACCAAAGGGCCCTCTCAATACCTCCCTGCAAGCCAAAAGCCCATAAGTCAGTTCCCACCGCATTAAGGTGTACCCCGTCAGCCAACCAAAATTCCTCTTCCGTCCTTTCCAACTCAACATGCCGTATTGCTATACCCCCGTTCCGACTAACAAACTTCGAGATCGCCCTATTAACCTTCGCCCGCGCCTTGTTCAACCTGTCAACTGACCGCGCTTTCTGCCAACTCTTTCTCGCTACTATCTCCGACCAGACTATCGTTAGACCTGGAAACGACACCCATAACCGTAACAAATCATGTTTGATGTCCTTTATCAAGATTCGAAAAGGACGCCCACCCAAATCATTCCCCCCGGCATGCAACACTAAGATGTCAGGAGGTCTGTCCAACCGGGCGTATCTATGCACCTCCTGCAACACCCTGTTCCACCCTAACCCCCGAACACCGAGCCATCGCACGAGAGCCAGGTCCTTCTCAAAACCTAGCTGTCTCCCGTTCCATCTCGCGTCCGCTCGTCGGGCTCCCCAATACACATAAGAGTGGCCAAGGATCCAGACCAGGGAAGGAAGGGGGGGTGCTTCTGCAATACAAAATGTACAGACGACACCATTTTATTGCCTCACCAAACCAAATTGACAAAAAACACACACTCCCCCCCCCCATTGCTACCCTAATACCCCCCCCCTTTTCCCCTCAATTGCCAACAACCACCTGGGGACGTACATACGACTTAAAGCGCTGCGACTTCCACCTACCAATCTGCTTAACTGTCTCCTCCGGTAGGCCGCATATAGAGGCCTCCGTCGCTGCCCCAATCCGAAAGACTTCGGATCTAACCCCAACGACTTCAAACATGCCCTAAAAACACTCACAAATTGGTATCTCGATAAAAAGGACCCATCCTCGTGACATAATAAGGGGCCATCCACCTTCGGACGGATCTGTTGAAAATTCCCGAGACACTTGAACGGGCACATATCAGATGCCACAACCATCCCCAAACGGACTAGTCTACCCACACCTCTCTGATCAGTTTTCGATTTCCTAATCCAAAATTCAACTCCGTTTTCCACTGACAATGTCACCCCAATCCAAGCCCCCGGGGAACGCCTTACTGGGCGATACCAACTCCCCAACCCGCAGGGCTCCAAAAAACGCCAAAGAAAAGGCTAACTTAAACAAACTCACCTCAAACGGAGATAGACAAACCCCCCACAACGCCCTACCCAGCCCAGCCCAGCTGGGACCCAGTTTGAGCGAGGAACGGAACAAGTCCTTCCCACACCAAGGTTTGCAGGCCCTACCTCAGTCAGGGTTTCACCCACACTCTACAGCTCCGGAATGTCATGCTCTTCAGCCTCCTCCTCCTCCTGCGCATCCTCATCCACTTTACCCTCCACACCAGTCCCAAGCTGGAAGCACTGCAGCACTGCCTCGGCGAAGCGGCAACAGGCTGTGCTGCAGCTAATCTGCATAAGTGACAAATCCCACAATGCAGAAGAGGTGTGGACAGCTCTAAAACAGCATGCAGATCACTGGCTCACACCTCTGAACCTAAAGCCAGGAAAGGTTGTGTGTGACAATGGCCGGAACCTAGTGGCGGCTTTGAGGCGAGGCCAGCTGACACATGTTCCATGCATGGCCCATGTGCTCAACCTCGTGGTTCAGCGGTTTCTAAAGTCATACCCAGAGCTGTCTGATCTGCTGGTAAAAGTTCGCCGCCTGTCTGCACATTTTCGAAAGTCACCTACTGCTTCAGCCGGCCTTGCCGGCTTTCAGCGTCGTTTGCATCTTCCGGCTCACAGACTGGTGTGTGATGTCCCCACGCGTTGGAATTCAACTCTGCACATGTTGATCAGGATATGTGAGCAGAAGAGGGCAGTTGTTGAGTACCTGCATCACCTAAGCCGTCGGGAAATGGGTCAAACTCCAAACATAACACCTGAGGAGTGGAGATGGATGTCCGACCTATGTACCATCCTCCAAAACTTTGAGGACTCCACCAAGATGGTGAGCGGCGATGACGCCATTATTAGCGTCACCATACCGCTTCTCTGCCTTCTAAAACGGTCTCTGCTCAAAACCAAACAAGATGCATTGCAGGCGGAACACGATGAGTTGGAGCAAGAAACAGTAGTGGGTGTGGGTGATAACACATAGCCCAGCCTCGTCTCATCACAACGTGCAGTGGAGGACTATGACGAGGAGGAAGATGAAGACATGGAGCAACTCTCCGGCCAAATTGAGGATATGACATGCATACCAGTCATATGCTCAGTTCAGCGTGGCTGGCCAGAGGACAGGGTAGATGAGGAGGAGGAGGAGAAGGAGGAGGACAGCATGTTCAGTCATCGTGTTGGTCTGGATACTGAAGTGATGGCTGTTAAGAGTCTGGCGCACATGGATGACTTTATGGTAAGCTGCCTGTCTCGTGACCCTCGCGTTAAGAACATCTTGGCCGACAATCATTACTGGTTGGTAACACTGTTAGACCCACGCTACAAGGAGAACTTTATGTCTCTTATTCCCGAGGCGGAGAGGTCAGCCAAAATGCAGCAGTTCCGGAAGGCCATAGTCACGGAAGTAGGCAAAGCATTCCCTTCACAAAACGCTAGCGTCATAATTGTAACACTATTAGTTAAAAGAAAGGGATAAAATGTAAAAAAAAACAAAATAAGGCATGACTTTTTTTTAACATCACATTTATTTTTTTTAGATTTAACCAAAGAATGTGCACATTTGTTATAATAAACAAGTGAAAAATGTTGAAAATCAGTCATCCAAAGGTGTGTGAAAAAAATATATACATATATGGTACCAATAAAAATGTCACTTTGTCTTGCAAAGAATGCAGCCCCCCAAATTATTTTTTTCCTCTGTGCGGCCCATACACCCAGCCGAGTTTGAGACCCCCTGCCTTACACTATATAGATATTATGTTCATTCCCCATCTATCTTGCTCAGGAGAGCATCTCCCTCCCCCGGCACCAAGAGCAGCTCATACTGAATTGTTACATTGACTAGTAACACTGCACACAGAAATGCACCTTAATATTCCACTGTTAACCCTTTCCTCCCAGCAGTAACACACAACTCCTCACCTTGATATCATGGTGATTTATGGTCAGAATGACTTCAATGCGATCAGTGATTTCTATTCTAGCTCTGCTCACATAGATTTTATATCCACACTCAACTATAGGCCGTTCTTCATATTTTGGGGGCTTTTAGTCAGATATACTAGTTTGTGCCTGTATAGTATTGGTGTAGATGGGAGTGTAGGGCATGGGTTACATGGCACTGTGGTGGGATACTGATGGGAGGTATTGGTGCTGTGTTTGATGCTTCTACTGGGTATTTTCCTACAAATACTGGAACAGCTCACTGCTTAGAATGATCCTTCCCAGCTCTATAATATATTATATATACCCCACAATGCAGGCTCACACACACATTTGTCTCAAGTGTGTTGTAGGGACACAGATACAGTCTTGGTCATGTGACTAAAGGCTACTTTACACACTGCGATATCGGTCCCGATATCGCTAGTGTGGGTACCCGCCCCCATCTGTTGCGCGACACGGGTAAATCGCTGCCCATGCCGCACAACACCGACCAGACCCGTCACACATACTTACCTGCCCGGCGACGTCGCTGTGACCGGCGAACCGCCTCCTTTCTAAGGGGACGGTCCGTGCGGCGTCACAGCGACGTCACTGAGCGACCGCCCAATAGCAGCGGAGGGGCGGAGATGAGTGGCCGGAACATCCCGCCCACCTCCTTCCTTCCTCATAGCGGCTGGGAGGCAGGTAAGGAGAGGTTCCTCGTTTCTGCGGTGTCACACGGAGTGATGTGTGCTGCCGCGGGAGCGACGAACTACATCGTTACTAGAGTTGAGCGCGGTTCGTGGTTCGTGGTTCTCCAGTTCTAGGCTCAAGTGATTTTGGGGCATGTTCTAGATCGAACTAGAACTCGAGCTTTTTGCAAAAGCTCGATAGTTCTAGAAACGTTCGAGAACGGTTCTAGCAGCCAAAAAACAGCTAAATCTTAGCTTGGTTTCTGCTGTAATAGTGTAAGTCACTCTGTGAATCAAACTATTATCACATTTCAGTGTATAGTGTGCGTGAACAGCGCCTTCAGATCACTGCTGTTTCTATAATGGCGATCGCCATTTTTTTTTTTTTTTTTCTTGTCTTCTTTCCCTAAGCGCGCGCGTCTTGTGGGGCTGGCCAGCATGTCAGCCAATCACAGACACACACACACCTAAGTGGACTTTGAGGCAGAGAAGCAACAGCATGTGTGATAGGATCTGCATGTCACATGTCCCTGCATTATAAAACCGGACATTTTCTTCACGATCGCCATTATCTGCCTTCTGCGTCTTTGGTGTCAGACATCACTGTCGCAGTTCCGTCCTTTGTCCTATCGCCGATACAGCTGTATGCGCTGCATACACAGCGTTAGACAGCTTAGGGAGAGCACATTCTAGCAGTCATTTTAAGGGCTCGTACCGGCAGGGTCAGAGAGCCATAGGTGACAGGTCCTGCAAACAGCAACAGCGTCTGTGTAGCCCAGGTCAGGGATTTCCTCCCTGCATTTCACCATTAGGAGGGAATAGAAAGGCAGGCTTCCATTCCTCTACCCAGAGCACCACAATCCTGCCACTGTACCCTCTTGTCCTCTGCACACTCCAACTCATTCTAAGTAAGCCATTATACTAGCAAACACTCAGTGTACCTAGTGGCATCCTATCTGTGGCTATTGGACTTTGCTATAGTCCCACTAGTGCAAAGACATTTGCAGAGCACATCTGCCTGCATTGCACACTCCAAGTTTTTTAAACTAAGCAATTTTACTAGCAAACACTCAGTGTACCTAGTGGCATCCTATACGTGGCTATTGGACTTTGCTATAGTCCCACTAGTGCCAAGACATTTGCAGAGCGCATCTGCCTGCGTTGCACACTCCAACAAATTATAACGAAGCCATTATACTAGCAAACACTCAGTGTACCTAGTGGCATCCTATACGTGGCTATTGGACTTTGCTATAGTCCCACTAGTGCCAAGACATTTGCAGAGCGCATCTGCCTGCGTTGCACACTCCAACTAATTATAACGAAGCCATTATACTAGCAAACACTCAGTGTACCTAGTGGCATCCTATACGTGGCTATTGGACTTTGCTATAGTCCCACTAGTGCCAAGACATTTGCAGAGCGCATCTGCCTGCGTTGCACACTCCAACTAATTATAACGAAGCCATTATACTAGCACACACTCAGTGTACCTAGTGGCATCCTATACGTGGCTATTGGACTTTGCTATAGTCCCACTAGTGCAAAGACATTTGCAGAGCACATCTGCCTGCATTGCACACTCCAACTTTTTTAAACTAAGCAATTATACTAGCAAACACTCAGTGTACCTAGTGGCATCCTATACGTGGCTATTGGACTTTGCTATAGTCCCACTAGTGCAAAGACATTAGCAGAGCACATCTGCCTGCATTGCACACTCCAAGTTTTTTAAACTCAGCCATTATACTAGCAAACACTCAGTGTACCTAGTGGCATCCTATACGTGGCTATTGGACTTTGCTATAGTCCCACTAGTGCCAAGACATTAGCAGAGCACATCTGCCTGCATTGCACACTCCAAGTTTTTTAAACTCAGCCATTATACTAGCAAACACTCAGTGTACCTAGTGGCATCCTATACGTGGCTATTGGACTTTGCTATAGTCCCACTAGTGCAAAGACATTAGCAGAGCACATCTGCCTGCATTGCACACTCCAAGTTTTTTAAACTCAGCCATTATACTAGCAAACACTCAGTGTACCTAGTGGCATCCTATACGTGGCTATTGGACTTTGCTATAGTCCCACTAGTGCCAAGACATTTGCAGAGCGCATCTGCCTGCGTTGCACACTCCAACTAATTATAACGAAGCCATTATACTAGCAAACACTCAGTGTACCTAGTGGCATCCTATACGTGGCTATTGGACTTTGCTATAGTCCCACTAGTGCCAAGACATTTGCAGAGCGCATCTGCCTGCGTTGCACACTCCAACAAATTATAACGAAGCCATTATACTAGCAAACACTCAGTGTACCTAGTGGCATCCTATACGTGGCTATTGGACTTTGCTATAGTCCCACTAGTGCCAAGACATTTGCAGAGCGCATCTGCCTGCGTTGCACACTCCAACTAATTATAACGAAGCCATTATACTAGCAAACACTCAGTGTACCTAGTGGCATCCTATACGTGGCTATTGAACTTTGCTATAGTCCCACTAGGGCCAAGACATTTGCAGAGCGCATCTGCCTGCGTTGCACACTCCAACTAATTATAACGAAGCCATTATACTAGCAAACACTCAGTGTACCTAGTGGCATCCTATACGTGGCTATTGGACTTTGCTATAGTCCCACTAGTGCCAAGACATTTGCAGAGCGCATCTGCCTGCGTTGCACACTCCAACTAATTATAACGAAGCCATTATACTAGCACACACTCAGTGTACCTAGTGGCATCCTATACGTGGCTATTGGACTTTGCTATAGTCCCACTAGTGCCAAGACATTTGCAGAGCACATCTGCCTGCATTGCACACTCCAAGTTTTTTAAACTCAGCCATTATACTAGCAAACAGTCAGTGTACCTAGTGGCATCCTAAACGTGGCTATTGTACTTTTGTCAATTCACAGTATTGGAACGTTATTTGCAGCACGTCTGCCTGCATTGCACACTCTAACTTTTTTAAACTCAGCCATTATACTAGCAAACACTCACTGTACCTAGTGGCATCCTAAACATGGCTATTGTACTTTTGTCAATTCACAGTATTGGAACCTTATTTGCAGCACGTCTGCCTGCATTGCACACTCTAACTTTTTTAAACTCAGCCATTATACTAGCAAACACTCACTGTACCTAGTTGTATCCTAAACGTGGCTATTGTACTTTTGTCAATTCACAGTATTGGAACGTTATTTGCAGCACGTCTGCCTGCATTGCACACTCTAACTTTTTTAAACTCAGCCATTATACTAGCAAACACTCACTGTACCTAGTGGCATCCTAAACGTGGCTATTGTACTTTTGTCAATTCACAGTATTGGAACGTTATTTGCAGCACGTCTGCCTGCATTGCACACTCTAACTTTTTTAAACTCAGTCATTATACTAGCAAACAGTCAGTGTACCTAGTGGCATCCTATACGTGGCTATTGTACTTTTGTCAATTCACAGTATTGGAACGTTATTTGCAGCACGTCTGCCTGCATTGCACACTCTAACTTTTTTAAACTCAGCCATTATACTAGCAAACAGTCAGTGTACCTAGTGGCATCCTAAACGTGGCTATTGTACTTTTGTCAATTCACAGTATTGGAACGTTATTTGCAGCACGTCTGCCTGCATTGCACACTCTAACTTTTTTAAACTCAGCCATTATACTACCAAACAGTCAGTGTACCTAGTGGCATCCTATACGTGGCTATTGGACTTTGCTATAGTCCCACTAGTGCCAAGACATTTGCAGAGCACATCTGCCTGCATTGCACACTCCAAGTTTTTTAAACTCAGCCATTATACTAGCAAACAGTCAGTGTACCTAGTGGCATCCTAAACGTGGCTATTGTACTTTTGTCAATTCACAGTATTGGAACGTTATTTGCAGCACGTCTGCCTGCATTGCACACTCTAACTTTTTTAAACTCAGCCATTATACTACCAAACAGTCAGTGTACCTAGTGGCATCCTATACGTGGCTATTGGACTTTGCTATAGTCCCACTAGTGCCAAGACATTTGCAGAGCACATCTGCCTGCATTGCACACTCCAAGTTTTTTAAACTCAGCCATTATACTAGCAAACAGTCAGTGTACCTAGTGGCATCCTAAACGTGGCTATTGTACTTTTGTCAATTCACAGTATTGGAACGTTATTTGCAGCACGTCTGCCTGCATTGCACACTCTAACTTTTTTAAACTCAGCCATTATACTAGCAAACACTCACTGTACCTAGTGGCATCCTAAACGTGGCTATTGTACTTTTGTCAATTCACAGTATTGGAACGTTATTTGCAGCACGTCTGCCTGCATTGCACACTCTAACTTTTTTAAACTCAGCCATTATACTAGCAAACAGTCAGTGTACCTAGTGGCATCCTAAACGTGGCTATTGTACTTTTGTCAATTCACAGTATTGGAACGTTATTTGCAGCACGTCTGCCTGCATTGCACACTCTAACTTTTTTAAACTCAGCCATTATACTAGCAAACAGTCAGTGTACCTAGTGGCATCCTATACGTGGCTATTGTACTTTTGTCAATTCACAGTATTGGAACGTTATTTGCAGCACGTCTGCCTGCATTGCACACTCTAACTTTTTTAAACTCAGCCATTATACTAGCAAACAGTCAGTGTACCTAGTGGCATCCTAAACGTGGCTATTGTACTTTTGTCAATTCACAGTATTGGAACGTTATTTGCAGCACGTCTGCCTGCATTGCACACTCTAACTTTTTTAAACTCAGCCATTATACTACCAAACAGTCAGTGTACCTAGTGGCATCCTATACGTGGCTATTGGACTTTGCTATAGTCCCACTAGTGCCAAGACATTTGCAGAGCACATCTGCCTGCATTGCACACTCCAAGTTTTTTAAACTCAGCCATTATACTAGCAAACAGTCAGTGTACCTAGTGGCATCCTAAACGTGGCTATTGTACTTTTGTCAATTCACAGTATTGGAACGTTATTTGCAGCACGTCTGCCTGCATTGCACACTCTAACTTTTTTAAACTCAGCCATTATACTAGCAAACACTCACTGTACCTAGTGGCATCCTAAACGTGGCTATTGTACTTTTGTCAATTCACAGTATTGGAACGTTATTTGCAGCACGTCTGCCTGCATTGCACACTCTAACTTTTTTAAACTCAGCCATTATACTAGCAAACAGTCAGTGTACCTAGTGGCATCCTATACGTGGCTATTGTACTTTTGTCAATTCACAGTATTGGAACGTTATTTGCAGCACGTCTGCCTGCATTGCACACTCTAACTTTTTTAAACTCAGCCATTATACTAGCAAACAGTCAGTGTACCTAGTGGCATCCTAAACGTGGCTATTGTACTTTTGTCAATTCACAGTATTGGAACGTTATTTGCAGCACGTCTGCCTGCATTGCACACTCTAACTTTTTTAAACTCAGCCATTATACTAGCAAACACTCACTGTACCTAGTTGTATCCTAAACGTGGCTATTGTACTTTTGTCAATTCACAGTATTGGAACGTTATTTGCAGCACGTCTGCCTGCATTGCACACTCTAACTTTTTTAAACTCATCCATTATACTAGCAAACACACAGTGTACCTAGTGGCATCCTATACGTGGCTATTGGACTTTGCTATAGTCCCACTAGTGCCAAGACATTTGCAGAGCGCATCTGCCTGCGTTGCACACTCCAACAAATTATAACGAAGCCATTATACTAGCACACACTCAGTGTACCTAGTGGCATCCTATACGTGGCTATTGGACTTTGCTATAGTCCCACTAGTGCAAAGACATTTGCATAGCACGTCTGCCTGCATTGCACACTACAACTTTTTTAAACTAAGCAATTTTACTAGCAAACACTCACTGTACCTAGTTGTATCCTAAACGTGGCTATTGTACTTTTGTCAATTCACACTACTGCAAATCTATGTGCAGCACCTCTGCATGACAACCTCGTGCTCTGTTTTTAATAAGCTATAATGATAGCACAAAATACTGCCATTTTGTGGCATCATAGAACTGGCTGTTGTATTCCATTAGTGCCCCACTGGTGACAAGCTATTTCTAGCACCTCTACATCACACCCTCATGCACATTTTGCTACGCTAATGTTATAGCAAACTCATGGAATTCATTGCTGCATTTCATAATTCGGAGGGATAGAAAGTCAGGCTTCCTTTAGCTTTTCCTTCTGTTCATAGACAGCATCTCCAAGACAAATTTCCCCTCCACGTCTAAGTGTGGAGAGGCAGCTAGTGCGCATGCGTGTGCCGATGTACCCCAGCTGCAGCATAATTACAGTGTTTCGCCTAGTGAGTATGCTCAGCCTGACTGTGCCATTCCTGACGCTAAGTTTTCATTTCGGGATACAGCGCATGCTCCCACACTAAGTGTGAAAAGCCTCTTTGCACAGGTGCTTGCATTCCGTGCCGGGTCTAAGTCCTGTTTTGGGCATAGACACCATGCTAAAGCTGATAGTCTTTTTTCAGAGACTGTATTTCATGCTACTGAGCATGCTCAGGCACTTCCTGCATCAGAGACTAGGTCCGGTAATGAACTCTTTGGCCCTGGCCCTGATGTGGGGGTCCCATATAGACCACAGGGCATCAGGTGTCCTCCCAAATGGCTTGCAGAGGCCCACACCTATGACTTGTCACCGCATTATTGATGCTCAGACGATGACTGGTGAGGTGTTTGGGTCATGGCAGCCATGAGGTCATCATTGAAGTTGCGTTTCCAAATAGGACGCTAGTTATGCCACTCATGACGTGTCACTCTACTTTTGTCTCCAGGAGGTGCATTGTGGTTCACCCTGGTTTGGGGCGGACCCAGGTTAT
Organism: Anomaloglossus baeobatrachus; assembly: GCF_048569485.1. Classification (NCBI taxonomy): domain Eukaryota; kingdom Metazoa; phylum Chordata; class Amphibia; order Anura; family Aromobatidae; genus Anomaloglossus; species Anomaloglossus baeobatrachus. The sequence continues at coordinate 59,639 of NW_027443337.1, read as the reverse complement.
AAAAGGGGCTGGAGCCAACAAGGAGGTGCGCAGTCTTCTATTATGCTCCGAAAGAGCACACCTCCATGTGTTGAACCCATTGCGGCTTTAGGCCAGAGGTAGGCAGGGATCGGGTGGTGGATGCAGGCCACCACCACAGTTGGTAACGCAGAACGGTTAAGACCAGCTCCTGTCCTAACAGTCCTGCTTGTGCAGCCCAGTGGCATTAACAGGCCTGCTGCTGCTGATGCGCCTGCTGTCCACAGGTGTGGCCCCTACGCACACGGTCAGCGTACTCAATGGCCCCTGTGTTGTTAACAGGGAGTTCCTGGGCTGGGTGGGCATGTGGACCCTGTGACGCTAACAGGGCTCACAGTCTCCAGATCCGAATGGCGTCTAACTCGGTTCAGGCTACTATTAGTTTCATAGCCACACAGCTCTGTATCCTCCACCAAACCTTCAAGTTGCCAACCTCTCCTTTTCCAACTGGGAGCACGGTGGACACTGACTGCTGATGGGGATATATACCTTTCTCTTTCTTTTCTTATTAATTTTCGTTATATAGCGGTCACAGATTATATACCACTTTATCCAAATCTGCCAGTCCCACTGTAACAGATGTTGTTTCTTCAGCAAATGTTACAGTTGCTTAACCACCAAATCCACGGACCAAAACTTTTTTCCCCTTTCCAACACACCTGTTCCCCTTTCCAACAGCATCTGTCCTTTTTCAACTCATTTTGGGATATGACCAAAAGTGCAACTGTGCAGGGACACCGTACTCAACGCCATCTCAGCACAGCAGCCATCCCTCGGTCCCTCCGATGTGGACAAGTAAAAGACCATTTCCTCCTATCCATGACAAAGCGTTGAGATTCACTCTGTGCAGCACTGGTGTTTAGTGGACAAGTAGATCTAAGATTGCGTACCACATTCTGCAGATACTCCTGTATACGTGCGTCTATTTCTATGGCAGGAATTAGTTCGCCAAATTTTGTCTTGTACCGGGGATCTAACAGTGTGGCAACCCAGTATTCAGGATTAGTTCAAATTCATACAATCCGAGGGTCATGTAGGTAGTGCAGCAAGAAGGCGCTCATGTGTCTTGTGCATCCAGGAGGACCAAGTCCTTGGTGTGTTGGTGGCAGAGAGGTGAGAATCGTGCATCCTTCCTCTGCCCTCTACCCACAACCTCGCACAACCGAAATGTGAGCAAGCTCTCACTCATCTGCTGAGTCTTCCATGCCCATCGCCAGTTCGTCCTCCATTTCTTCATGGGCTCCTGCACTTTCATCAACACTTTTTGCTGATACTATGCGCCCTTGTTAATCCCTCTCCCTCACCATGAATGCCGCATAGGTGCCGCTGACCATCTGGACCTCGTAGATCTTGTTATCCCTTCCGCATATGACTCCTCCTGTACTTCCTCCCCTTCCTCTTGTCCCAACACCTGACTCAGAATAATAATTACAGTGTGCTCCATCATGTAGATGACCAGAATTGTCACGCTGAGAATGACATTGCCAGTGCTAAACATCTTCGTCGACATTTCAAAACTGTGTAGCAGGGTGCATAGGTCCTTGATCTGACACCACTCCAGCAGCGTGATCTGCACCACCTCTGGATCAAGTTATCCCAGGCTATATGTCTTACCGTATTTCAGCAGGGCTCTGCGGTGCTGCCACACACGCTGCAACATGTGCAGATTCCAATTCCTGCGTGTCGAAACATCGCATTTACGGCGTTTAACTGCCAGACCCTAAGACTTCCGGAGTGATGAAAGTTGTTGAGCTGCTGTGTGCGCACGATGGAAGTGAGCACATAGCGAGCGTGCCCACTGCACAAGGCCATGTAGGCCGTGATGGTGTTTTAAAAATTGCTGGCGAATTCGGTTCAACACGTGAGCCCTAAAAGGCACGTGTGTCACATTGCCCTGAGGATGGCCCGCAGCCATGTTTGCATCATTGCCGCACACGGCTGTTAAGTCACCAACGTAGTCCGCTCCGTCAATTTGTACTCCGGTTGCCAGGTGACAACGTGTTCCTTTCATGAATAGTGCTGATGATGTGAGAGTAGTCGATGCCAGCGGCGCAGGTGGACGCAGGTTATGCTCACCCACTGGGCTGCATTACCTTGACAGATGCAGAATCTCTGGCTGAATGTAGCTGGTGGGTATCTCACAGATGAAATACCATCATTCAGCTACAACCAATGGGAAGACACCACACCCTTTTTTATGCCCATCCTGTCTGCAGACCACTGCCAGACATAGCTATGAACCTCTGGTTAATTTTACCCCCAGTTCAGTTTTATGATTTTGTGTGCTTGTTACCTGACTACTTTTCCTGCTTGCTGTTTATGTACCTTGTTGGCCGATACGCATTTCAACTCTGCTTGTTTTCTGATTCTTTCCTGGCCGTCCCATTCTGTTCCTGTTCCTCAATTAATGTTTTGACCCTGCCTGACTACTATTCTCTGTAATAGCGGTGTGACTCACATTTCCCATACATTTCAAAGTAAAGCTTTGACCGCCTGATGGCATTGAGCTCTGCTGCCAGCATAGTAAGGAGGTGTGTGGTAGTCCTTGTGCGCAGTTGCAAGGAAGGGTGGCCTGACCACACAGGGTTTGCGCCAAGGTAGAGGACCCACACGAGGTTGAAGAGGCAGAAGCAGTGTATTAACTTCTACATACAGAACAAGGATTGAAACAACTCGTGGGGACGGCAAGACTTGTACAGCAGACCCTTCTCCATCTCTCACCATAGTTTGCCAGTGCCCAGTCAGTGACATGTAATGACCCTGTCTATGCTTACTGGTCCAAGTATCTGTGTTGAAATGCACCCTGTCGCACACAGATTTTCTCAAGGAAGTGGTGATGTTGTGTGCGACATGCTGGTGTAGCGCGGGCATGCTTTTCTTGGAGAAGCAGTGGTGATTGGGCATGTGGTACTGGGGCACAGCGACAGACATAAGGTCTGTAAAATCCTGTGTGTCCACTGTGGCGCCCCTGACCTGGTCAGGCACCACTGAGTACTGCACCCATGCTGGGGACAGTACAACACAGGTAATCCAGAAGGCTGACCGGGGTGTGGAACACAGGCGCATAGTGATCAGGTCTCACACATGTACCCATGAGAGGACCCCTGGGGATCCCAGGAGGGGGAAAAGCCTTCACCTTCACTGGAATAGTGGAGGGGGCCAAAAGCCTCCATCTCCTCTCAAGGGGTGTGGTAAGAGAATCTGGTTGCTAGGTGGCGTAGGCAAGAACAGGAGAGGAGGAGCAGTGAGCCAGTTCAGGGCAGAGTCCAGGGAGCTCCGAGGAGAGCTGACCCCTTCCCCTGGGCTGCTGGAGTCTGACAGCGTCCGCGCAGTGGCTACCGACGGGGGAGAACGGTCACCTAGGAGTGCTACCCGAAACCCATCTCCAGCTAGAGAGAGAGCACAGAGTGGGAAGTAAGGAGACTGCTAGGGAGAACCAGGCCCAAACGGGCGGCAGATCCCGAAGCGGAGATAGATCCAGCTTTCTTTTGCCAAACCTGCCGGTGTGGGGCTCTCAAAGCCCACGCCACAACACCACAAAAGCCGCAGCCACGTAGCCACAGTTAGGGCCCATAGCTCACAGGAGGCAAGCAGCTGGAGTGAGCTGGTCCAGGCAACAAGCACACGGCAAACGAAGGGGAGTGAGGCTTCAGCAACTTCCCTGGGTGACCCCCATAGGGACTCAAAGTCGGGGTCACCCCAAACCACCAAGGGCTAAGGAAGGCGAGTTAGTAGTCACCCTCACAAGTCAGCCTGAAGGACACCTGGTTCCCGCCTGGTTCATCCCAGCTACGCCCGGGTTACTCACCCTGCCACCTGAAGTGAGTAAAAACCCTGAAAGAGATTCTGCCTGTGTGGAGTTATTCTGCGCCTTGTGGTACTACGCACCTACACAGGGCCCTGGGGCTTGCCTCACTCTCAGGAGGCTATTCCAACTAACTGCACTCACCATCAGCCCCAGGCGTCCCTCAACCTGCAGTGGCGGTCCCCACTGACCGCAATACTGAGAGTGGCGTCACGACAATCAAGAAGAAGATCTCCTACCTGTGACCAGATCCAGCCGAGTGGAGTCCCTGAAGGTAATGCACCGACACTACACCTGTGGGGCTTCACATCTGGCGTCACGAACAGGATAAGGACTAGACCTGTTCAGACAGGTGACCATGTGCCTGGGCGGTCCGCTTGAAAAATTGGAAGCGCCGCCATATTGCCACCATGAAAAGCGCGCTGAAAAACAACAGCAGCCCGCGCTGGAAGAAGTTACCGCCCACGAAGAGGAGTGGCTACCCAGAGATCCCCTGCAGAGTTCTGACCTCGCTAGTGATGAGAGCGGAGGCGTCCAGAGACGGCGGGAAGGAAAGAGAGCCACAAGCCTGCTGCTGCAGAGAGAAGAGATGGAGTCCGGACGTGGATACCCAGAACCAGGCTCTGCTGCCTGGTGGTGCCGGGAGCTTGCTATCTTCTGCGATCAGCTGGAGGCCAGGATCATGCGACAGCTCAGTGAGGGACGCACGGAGCTTCTGGAGATGGCTGCGGCGGTTCGGACCTACGAGGAGGGAGCCGCGCGACGCCTGCCAGATCGAGCGGCGACGACTCAGATCCCGATGGTGCCACTGATGGGTGAGTCCAGAGTTGCCCCGGCCAGCGCAAGTGCTCCAACCCCTGCTGCTACGACCGCGGTCCCAGAAGAGGCGCCCGGCGCGGCGACGATGAGCCAGGCCGCAGCCATGCCAGGTGCGGCCCGCCAAGCCCCGGCCGCCGCAGCGATGCCCTGCTCGGCCCGCCAAGCCCTGGCCGCCGCAGCGATGCCCTGCTCGGCCCGCCAAGCCCCGGCCGCCGCAGCGATGCCCTGCTCGGCCCGCCAAGCCCCGGCCGCCGCAGCGATGCCCTGCTCGGCCCACCAAGACCCGGTCCCTGCAGCGACGCCCAGCCCAGCCTGCACAGATCCCATCGCAGCTGCGACGCCGATCCAGGCCGCCGCCATACAGGGCGCGGCCCGCCAAGACCAGGCCGCCGCCATACAGGGCGCGGCCTGCCAAGACCAGGCCGCCGCCATACAGGGCGCGGCCCGCCAAGACCAGGCCGCCGCCATACAGGGCGCGGCCCGCCAAGACCAGGCCGCCGCCATACAGGGCGCGGCCCGCCAAGACCAGGCCGCCACCATGCCAGGCGCGGCCCGCCAAGAGATTGCATCACCATTTTCCCCGGCCTGCAAGGCCAGAGCAGACACCGCTCCCCAGCCTAAGGAAGTCCCTACTAGGAAATCCCTAATAGGTGAAGACTCCGCATACTGGCAGCTGAAGGCTGACCTGGAGGCCAAGTTCCCACAGGAGATGGTGGACAGATACATGCTCCCTCCGCACACCCCTAAGGCAACCCCTGCAGCAACCACGCTGAAGAGTCCACCGCCTGGGCCAGCTGAGGAACACTCATCCCCGGCGCTGCCACGACCAGAGTGCAGCGAAGAACTAAGGGGGAGAGGAGGGCAAGAAGCTGAGGAGTTGCCCCCGGAGCCAGCAGCAGTGCTAGTCCCAGAGCCGGAGATGCTGCCATATTCCCGCTGGGACGAGGAAGACCTGACACCTCCTGCTGAAGAAGACCTGCCCAACCGCCCTACCTGGGAGCTTGTAAGCTGCACTTCGCAGAATCCAGTCCGCAAGATACAGCGCCGCAGTAGAACCCAGTCTTTCCCTGCACCGCCATCCCCAGAGCAGAGAGAAGTCACGGCCAGAGACCTACAAGAAAAACGGTTCCTGAGAAGAGCCAAAGCACAGGTCAGAGGACCCCTTTGCAGAGGAGTAGTGGAGGACTTCAGCCTCAAGTCAGGATATGGGTTCATCGTAGCACCTGGTATAAAAGAAGGTATCTTCGTCAACAGAAGAGACGTCAGAGCTAATCTGCCCAGAGGACATCCTGGAAGGAACCTGCGTACAGGAGACTCCGTACAGTTTACTATGCATCGAGGCGAAAGAGGCTGGTATGCCCTAGATGTAGTACCATGTCCCAAAGAAGAAAGGAAAGACAGCCATAAAGAAAGAAAAGACAAAGAACCTACTGAAGAGACAACTACAGATGAGGAAAAAGGTCAAGAAAGCAACAGGTGCCGCAGCCCTACAGGCCCAAGCCCTGGTGAAGAGGAATCTGCCTAAGTTTAAGTAAAGTACAGCAAGTTTTGACCAGTTTGGAAAGTTTGTTTTGCAACGTTTTAAAAGTTCAAGTATGTGCCCACATAAACTGATGTGAGAAATGAACCTTAAGGCTATGAACTGGCTATAGCCACAAACTCTCGCAGTGTAAATAGTTACACCAGAGGGCACCACCGCCACCAGAGTCAGCCTGTTTAGGGGCTTGGCTCGTCTGCAACCAGGAGGAGCCCGTCCGTATATAGGGCCTTGGCTCACCTGCGACCAGAGAGCATGCCTGTTTATGGGGCCTGGCTCTCCACCACAAAGAGGGTACCTGGTCAGCACCAACTGTGGAGGCCGCCTCTGCATCCTGCCAGAAGAGGCTGAAGGCGCGGATCCACCAGGCCAGGTATACCCTGAAACCACCAGCCCATGTAAGCCGCCTCTACATCCTGCCAGAAGTGGCTGAAGTCGCGGCCAACGTGAAAGGGTTTTGGGTGGGTTAACGGACTTGTGGGTGGAGGGTGGTGATGTATGGTACCTGGTGCTTTTAAAAAATGTTTTACATGTTTTAATGTTTTATGCATTTTAAAATGTTGTCTTGCAGCCCGAGGACGTGCTGGGGATAACTAAGGGGGAATGTGGCGCCCCTGACCTGGTCAGGCACCACTGAGTACTGCACCCATGCTGGGGACAGTACAACACAGGTAATCCAGAAGGCTGACCGGGGTGTGGAACACAGGCGCATAGTGATCAGGTCTCACACATGTACCCATGAGAGGACCCCTGGGGATCCCAGGAGGGGGAAAAGCCTTCACCTTCACTGGAATAGTGGAGGGGGCCAAAAGCCTCCATCTCCTCTCAAGGGGTGTGGTAAGAGAATCTGGTTGCTAGGTGGCGTAGGCAAGAACAGGAGAGGAGGAGCAGTGAGCCAGTTCAGGGCAGAGTCCAGGGAGCTCCGAGGAGAGCTGACCCCTTCCCCTGGGCTGCTGGAGTCTGACAGCGTCCGCGCAGTGGCTACCGACGGGGGAGAACGGTCACCTAGGAGTGCTACCCGAAACCCATCTCCAGCTAGAGAGAGAGCACAGAGTGGGAAGTAAGGAGACTGCTAGGGAGAACCAGGCCCAAACGGGCGGCAGATCCCGAAGCGGAGATAGATCCAGCTTTCTTTTGCTAAACCTGCCGGTGTGGGGCTCTCAAAGCCCACGCCACAACACCACAAAAGCCGCAGCCACGTAGCCACAGTTAGGGCCCATAGCTCACAGGAGGCAAGCAGCTGGAGTGAGCTGGTCCAGGCAACAAGCACACGGCAAACGAAGGGGAGTGAGGCTTCAGCAACTTCCCTGGGTGACCCCCATAGGGACTCAAAGTCGGGGTCACCCCAAACCACCAAGGGCTAAGGAAGGCGAGTTAGTAGTCACCCTCACAAGTCAGCCTGAAGGACACCTGGTTCCCGCCTGGTTCATCCCAGCTACGCCCGGGTTACTCACCCTGCCACCTGAAGTGAGTAAAAACCCTGAAAGACATTCTGCCTGTGTGGAGTTATTCTGCGCCTTGTGGTACTACGCACCTACACAGGGCCCTGGGGCTTGCCTCACTCTCAGGAGGCTATTCCAACTAACTGCACTCACCATCAGCCCCAGGCGTCCCTCAACCTGCAGTGGCGGTCCCCACTGACCGCAATACTGAGAGTGGCGTCACGACAATCAAGAAGAAGATCTCCTACCTGTGACCAGATCCAGCCGAGTGGAGTCCCTGAAGGTAATGCACCGACACTACACCTGTGGGGCTTCACACCACTACGCGTAAAGGCAGCATTTCGGTAGCCAACAGCTTACAGAGGGATAGAGTCAACCACTTAGCTTTGTCATGGGTCGCAGTAAGTGGCCTTTTATTTGACCACATCTGAGGGAAAGAGATCTGGCTGCTGTCTGTAGACGGTGTTGAGTAGGGTGTCCCTGGAAAAATGCAGGTTTGTGAGAAAAGTGCAGGCGGAGACATGATGTTGCCTTCATCTTGCCTTCAGATCTGTTCATCTTGTATCATTTTTAAAAAACACATCAAGCAAGGGTTACTCCAAGCGGAGTCTACCTTTTTTCCCAACATTGGGCACACAGACACCCCATCAGTGGCAGCACTTGTGCCCTAGTTGCAAACAGGATGTTTTGATTTGCATCAAGCACATTCCAAATCCACAAGCATTTACTCTCCCCAGGATGACACAGGGGTAGTAAATTCCTTCTGGATCCATGACTTGTTCATTTTGATGAACGTCAGTGTGTCCACATTGTCACTGGACAGACGCGTGCGCTTATCTGTCAGCACACACCCAGCAGCACTGAAGAAGACACGTTCAGAGACAACGCTGGCAGCTGCACCATGACAAAATCTCCAAGGCGTAACTGGAGAGCTCTGTCAATTTTTCTAGATTTGAAGCCCAAAAGGAGCAAGGCTCCATTTGCAAAGTCATTGCATCGATGTTCATTTGGAGATACTCCTGTATCATCCTCTCCATCCGTTGACTATGTGTCAGACTTGTTGTCTCTGGTGGCCTTGCAAAGGAGGGTCTAAAAAAATTATGAAAATATTCCATAAAATTGCTGTTACCAGCACCAGATACGGTCCTACTGGTACGGGTAGACTGTTGAAGATGACGATGCCGTCCCATGTTTGTCAAGTTACAACTGGGAGAATCACTCCCTTCACCTGCACGGTTGTTTGGTGTAAAAGCCGAGCTAAGATCGAGTAACAGCTTATGCTGATACTCCAGCATACGTGCGTCCCTTTCTATGGGTGGAATTATGTCACAAAATTTGGACTTGTCCCGGGGATCTAATAGTGTGGCAAGCCAGTAGTCATCATCACTTCTAATTTTGACAATCCGAGGGTCATGTTGGAGGTAGTGCAACAAGAAGGCACTCATGTGTCTTGCGCAGCCATGCGGACCAAGTCCACGCTGTGTTTGTGGCATAGAGGTGCTAACCGTTCTTTCTTCCTCTGACATCTCCCCCCAACCTCTTTCAACTGAATTTTGACCAAGGTCTCCCTCATCCGCTGAGTCTTCCATGTCCATGGACAGTTCGTCCTCCATATCTTCATGTCCTCCTGCACCTTCCTCAACATCTCGCCTGCTACCATGCGCCCTTGTTGATCCCTGTCCCCCATGGTCCCATGCCTGCCGCGTTGGTGATGATGAACGTCTGGACCTTGGTGATGTTGTTGTGTCTTGCGCATATGAATCCTCCTGTAGTTCCTCCCCTTCCTGTTGTCCCACCCCCTGACTCCGAATAGTGTTTAGCGTGTGCTCCAGCATGTAAATGACTGTAATCGTCATGCTGATAATGGCATTGTCAGCGCTAAACATATTCGTCGCCATGTCGAAACTGTGCAGAACGGTGCATAGGTCCTTGATCTGAGATCACTCCATCAGGGTGATCTGCCCCACTTCTGCATCTCGTTGGCCCAGGCTATACATCATGACGTATTGCACCAGGGCTCGCCGGTGCTGCCACAGTCGCTGTAACATGTGGAGAGTTGAATTCCAGCGTGTCGCCACATCGCATTTCAGGCGATGAACCGGCAGGCCGAAAGACTTCTGGAGCGATGCAAGTCGCTCAGCTGCGGCGGTTGAACGGCGGAAGTGAGCACTGCAGACAGTTTACGTGCCCTGGTCAGAAGGCCATCTAGGCCGGGATAGTGTGTTAAAAATTGCTGGACAACAAGGTTCAACACGTGAGCCATACAAGGCACGTGTGTCACCTTGCCCAGGCGAAGGGCCGCACCCAGGTTTGCAGCATTGTCGCACACGGCCTTACCAGGCTGCAGGTTGAGTGGAGACAACCATTTATTAAACTCGGACCGCAGAGCTGACCACAACTCCTCAGCTGTGTGACTCTTATTCCCAAGACATGTCAAGCTAAAGACTGCCTGATGCCGTTGCGCTCTGCTGCCAGCATAGTAATGAGGGGTGCGTGATTCCTTCTGCGCAGTGAGAACGCTGGTGGCCTGACCAGGCAGGCTTGGGGCGAAGGTGGAGGACCCAGATGAGGTGGAGGATGCAGAAGCAGTGGCGGAACTTGGACAGACAGAGGATTGACACACAAGTCGTGGGGACGGCAAGACTTGTGCAGCAGACCCTTCACCATCTATCAACATAGTTACCCAGTGCCCAGTCAGCGACATGTAACGTCCCTGTCCATGCTTACTGGTCCAAGTATCGGTGGTGAAATGCACCCGTTCACACACAGAGTTTCTCAAGGAAGCGGTGATGTTGTGTGCGACATGCTGGTGTAGCGCGGGCACACCTTTCTTAGAGAAGTAGTGGCGACTAGGCATCTGGTACTGGGGCACAGCGACAGACATAAGGTCTCTAAAATCCTGTGTGTCCACTAGGCGGAAAGGCAGCATTTCGGTAGCCAACAGCTTACAGAGGGATAGAGTCAACCTCTTAGCTTTGTCATGGGTCGGAGGAAGTGGCCTTTTATTTGACCACATCTGAGGGACAGAGATCTGGCTGCTGTGTGTAGACGGTGTTGAGTAGGGTGTCCCTGGAAAAATGCAGCTTTGTGAGGAAAGTGCAGGCGGAGACATGATGTTGCCTTCATCCAACGTAGGTGCTATCGATGTCTGAGAGAGCTGTACACACTCACTTGTTTCCCCTTCCAAACCAACTGACGACCTACCAAGCAAACTGCCTGTTGCGGTTACAGTGGTGGAAGTTTTGCGTGGAAAAACAGGTGTGACAGCTGTCCCCACAGTCCTAGAAGATGAAGAGCGCGCGGATGCACTGGAAGGGGCGGGCGGTGGATGGTTCGCTCCGCTAGGCCGCATTGCAGCACAGTGAGCTTCCCACCGGGACCTATGATATTTATTCATGTGACGATTCATGGAAGAAGTTGTCAAACTGCTGAGGTTTTGACCTCTACTAAGAGAATCATGACAAATTTTACATATCACATGATTTGGGCGATCTTTTTCTATGTCAAAAAAGGAACAGGCTAGGCAAGGCTTAGAGGCCATGCGACCTGTTGATGCACCCCGAATAATGCTCATAGGCAGAGTGGTGGCTGAGGATGCAGTTGTAGACGTGCTACCAGTGCTCCGACTCTGTCCAGGAAGGCGCAAGGTAATTTCGTCGTCGGTTGCATCCTCCTCCACCGCCTCTGTTGACCTCCTCGAGTGCCTGACTGGGGGTTGACAGTAGGTGGGATCTAGAACTTCATCATCAATTGTTGTGTTTGCACTCCCCTCCCCCTCAGACCGAGCCTCTTCTTGCCCTGACCGAATATTTAAGTTGTCATCCCAATCGGGTATCTGCGTCTCATCTTCATCAGTATGTTCCTCATTGCCTATAACCACAGTTGTTGGAAAGGCAGCATTTTGGTAGCCAACAGTTTGCATTTTATGAAAGTCAACCTCCAAGCCATGTCATGCCCTTCTAAAAGCATGTATAACACAGCGAGGGGACTCCAACCACAGTCTCCCTCGTTTCCACTCACTGGGCCACACACACCCCACTTGACTGGCATCGGTTGAGCTCCCTTTTGAAAAAGAAAAAGATGCTTTGCATGAAGCACTCTCAAAAATACGCGTGCCTTTCCCGTCCCCTGGCTGACCCAGGGGAAGAAAAGTCCTCTGAGAGCCATGACTTGTTCATCTTGGTTCTTTTAGAGACACAGCGAGGGGACTCCAACCACAGTCTCCCTCGTTTCCACTCACTGGGCCACACACACCCCACTTGACTGGCATCGGTTGAGCTCCCTTTTGAAAAAGAAAAAGATGCTTTGCATGAAGCACTCTCAAAAATACGCGTGCCTTTCCCGTCCCCTGGCTGACCCAGGGGAAGAAAAGTCCTCTGAGAGCCATGACTTGTTCATCTTGGTTCTTTTAGAGACACAGCGAGGGGACTCCAACCACAGTCTCCCTCGTTTCCACTCACTGGGCCACACACACCCCACTTGACTGGCATCGGTTGAGCTCCCTTTTGAAAAAGAAAAAGATGCTTTGCATGAAGCACTCTCAAAAATACGCGTGCCTTTCCCGTCCCCTGGCTGACCCAGGGGAAGAAAAGTCCTCTGAGAGCCATGACTTGTTCATCTTGGTTCTTTTAGAGACACAGCGAGGGGACTCCAACCACAGTCTCCCTCGTTGCCACTCACTGGGCCACACACACCCCACTTGACTGGCATCGGTTGAGCTCCCTTTTGAAAAAGAAAAAGATGCTTTGCATGAAGCACTCTCAAAAATACGCGTGCCTTTCCCGTCCCCTGGCTGACCCAGGGGAAGAAAAGTCCTCTGAGAGCCATGACTTGTTCATCTTGGTTCTTTTAGAGACACAGCGAGGGGACTCCAACCACAGTCTCCCTCGTTTCCACTCACTGGGCCACACACACCCCACTTGACTGGCATCGGTTGAGCTCCCTTTTGAAAAAGAAAAAGATGCTTTGCATGAAGCACTCTCAAAAATACGCGTGCCTTTCCCGTCCCCTGGCTGACCTAGGGGAAGAAAAGTCCTCTGAGAGCCATGACTTGTTCATCTTGGTTCTTTTAGAGACACAGCGAGGGGACTCCAACCACAGTCTCCCTCGTTGCCACTCACTGGGCCATACACACCCCACTTGACTGGCATCGGTTGAGCTCCCTTTTGAAAAAGAAAAAGATGCTTTGCATGAAGCACTCTCAAAAATACGCGTGCCTTTCCCGTCCCCTGGCTGACCCAGGGGAAGAAAAGTCCTCTGAGAGCCATGACTTGTTCATCTTGGTTCTTTTAGAGACACAGCGAGGGGACTCCAACCACAGTCTCCCTCGTTGCCACTCACTGGGCCACACACACCCCACTTGACTGGCATCGGTTGAGCTCCCTTTTGAAAAAGAAAAAGATGCTTTGCATGAAGCACTCTCAAAAATACGCGTGCCTTTCCCGTCCCCTGGCTGACCCAGGGGAAGAAAAGTCCTCTGAGAGCCATGACTTGTTCATCTTGGTTCTTTTAGAGACACAGCGAGGGGACTCCAACCACAGTCTCCCTCGTTTCCACTCACTGGGCCACACACACCCCACTTGACTGGCATCGGTTGAGCTCCCTTTTGAAAAAGAAAAAGATGCTTTGCATGAAGCACTCTCAAAAATACGCGTGCCTTTCCCGTCCCCTGGCTGACCCAGGGGAAGAAAAGTCCTCTGAGAGCCATGACTTGTTCATCTTGGTTCTTTTAGAGACACAGCGAGGGGACTCCAACCACAGTCTCCCTCGTTTCCACTCACTGGGCCACACACACCCCACTTGACTGGCATCGGTTGAGCTCCCTTTTGAAAAAGAAAAAGATGCTTTGCATGAAGCACTCTCAAAAATACGCGTGCCTTTCCCGTCCCCTGGCTGACCCAGGGGAAGAAAAGTCCTCTGAGAGCCATGACTTGTTCATCTTGGTTCTTTTAGAGACACAGCGAGGGGACTCCAACCACAGTCTCCCTCGTTGCCACTCACTGGGCCACACACACCCCACTTGACTGGCATCGGTTGAGCTCCCTTTTGAAAAAGAAAAAGATGCTTTGCATGAAGCACTCTCAAAAATACGCGTGCCTTTCCCGTCCCCTGGCTGACCCAGGGGAAGAAAAGTCCTCTGAGAGCCATGACTTGTTCATCTTGGTTCTTTTAGAGACACAGCGAGGGGACTCCAACCACAGTCTCCCTCGTTTCCACTCACTGGGCCACACACACCCCACTTGACTGGCATCGGTTGAGCTCCCTTTTGAAAAAGAAAAAGATGCTTTGCATGAAGCACTCTCAAAAATACGCGTGCCTTTCCCGTCCCCTGGCTGACCCAGGGGAAGAAAAGTCCTCTGAGAGCCATGACTTGTTCATCTTGGTTCTTTTAGAGACACAGCGAGGGGACTCCAACCACAGTCTCCCTCGTTTCCACTCACTGGGCCACACACACCCCACTTGACTGGCATCGGTTGAGCTCCCTTTTGAAAAAGAAAAAGATGCTTTGCATGAAGCACTCTCAAAAATACGCGTGCCTTTCCCGTCCCCTGGCTGACCCAGGGGAAGAAAAGTCCTCTGAGAGCCATGACTTGTTCATCTTGGTTCTTTTAGAGACACAGCGAGGGGACTCCAACCACAGTCTCCCTCGTTTCCACTCACTGGGCCACACACACCCCACTTGACTGGCATCGGTTGAGCTCCCTTTTGAAAAAGAAAAAGATGCTTTGCATGAAGCACTCTCAAAAATACGCGTGCCTTTCCCGTCCCCTGGCTGACCCAGGGGAAGAAAAGTCCTCTGAGAGCCATGACTTGTTCATCTTGGTTCTTTTAGAGACACAGCGAGGGGACTCCAACCACAGTCTCCCTCGTTTCCACTCACTGGGCCACACACACCCCACTTGACTGGCATCGGTTGAGCTCCCTTTTGAAAAAGAAAAAGATGCTTTGCATGAAGCACTCTCAAAAATACGCGTGCCTTTCCCGTCCCCTGGCTGACCCAGGGGAAGAAAAGTCCTCTGAGAGCCATGACTTGTTCATCTTGGTTCTTTTAGAGACACAGCGAGGGGACTCCAACCACAGTCTCCCTCGTTTCCACTCACTGGGCCACACACACCCCACTTGACTGGCATCGGTTGAGCTCCCTTTTGAAAAAGAAAAAGATGCTTTGCATGAAGCACTCTCAAAAATACGCGTGCCTTTCCCGTCCCCTGGCTGACCCAGGGGAAGAAAAGTCCTCTGAGAGCCATGACTTGTTCATCTTGGTTCTTTTAGAGACACAGCGAGGGGACTCCAACCACAGTCTCCCTCGTTTCCACTCACTGGGCCACACACACCCCACTTGACTGGCATCGGTTGAGCTCCCTTTTGAAAAAGAAAAAGATGCTTTGCATGAAGCACTCTCAAAAATACGCGTGCCTTTCCCGTCCCCTGGCTGACCCAGGGGAAGAAAAGTCCTCTGAGAGCCATGTCCACATTGTCAGTGGACAGACACGTGTGCTTATCTGCCAGCAGACCCACAGCAGCACTGAAGACAGGTTCCGAGAGAACGCTGGCTGCAGGACACGACAAGATCCCCAAGACGTACGTGGCGAGCTCAGGCAATTTATCAAGATTGGAAGCCAAGAATGAGCAGGGCTCAAGTTGCACATTAATGGAATCGATGTTTCCTTGCATATACTCATATATCTGTGTGTCCTCCTCTTTTTCCTTGTCCAGCTCTTTTGTTTTCGCATGAGTATATGTCCTTGTCACTTTCCCATGTGTTGTGAGTTGTTTGTGACCTTTTGGACACCTTTGAGGGTGTTTTCTAGGTGTTTTTCTGTGTTTGTGATTGCCTGCCATTGTTTCCTATGCAGTTCGAGTTCGGTTCGTCGAACGTTCGACGAACCGAACTCGAACGGGAGGTCCGTTCGGCGAACCAACCTCGAGCCGAACCGCGACCGGTTCGCTCATCTCTAATCGTTACTGCTGCAGTAACGATAATCGAGAATGGAGACCCATGTCACCGATGAGCGATTTTGCACGTTTTTGCAACGATGCAAAATCGCTCATCGGTGTCACACGCAGCAACATCGCTAATGCGGCCGGATGTGCGTCACAAATTCCGTGACCCCAACGACTCCGCATTAGCGATGTCGCAGCGTGTAAAGCCCCCTTTAGTGGGAGTGGTGTACAGGGTCTTAGCAGTAAAGAGTATTCCATATTTCTGCCAGATACCCACAGAGATATTGAAATCTGAAAAAAGAGACTTCTGCTCATTGAAGGTAAGAACTGCTCACATAGCGTTCAACTCCACAGCAAACGAGTGCTCTAGCACTGGCATCTCAGCAGGGATATTCCCCTACTACACATGTGTGTCTGGGTCGCTGTGACAGTTTACAGGACATAACTCAGGGCACCTAGACAGAAGGCAGAGGGACTACTTTCTATTTCTGGTGTAGAGCTTAGTACAATATATATATATATACTATTACATGTGACACATGTACCTTGTATTACCATTATTCGCTGTATATGAACCCCTTTTCTCCGGGCATTATTTGTCTATAGCATTTTTCACGAACCTGAGGCAACTGAGAACCCTTCAGTGAAGGAATTCCACTAACCCTCACAATACCAACCAGGGGCCTCCCTGCAGTAACTCAGGTAGTTGTACCCATTCTCTTTCCGCATTCTATGTGTTCTTCTTTCTTCTTTTTTTTCTTTTTTCTTCTTTTTATTTCTATCATGTAGTTCAGGGGTTTATAGATATATGTCCTGCATTTCATATTTCCTTTAGTGGTGCTTCTTACCCATTCTCATATCATTTACCCTAGTATTTCATGATCCTGAGGCGACTGAGAACCCTTTAATAAAGGAATCCTTTTTCACCTGAATTGTCAAGTGATACTTACCAGTGACTATCACGTAATGTTACAGGTAGTTCCATTTTCTTCCTCTTCTTTCTCTCCTTTCTTCTTTGTCACACGGTCCATTGTGTTATAGCCCACGTGTCATGATAACACTTGTACCATCTTTTCATTTAGATTCCACCTACAATTATTTACCGATTCCAGTTCTGGAATAGGCTTTCATCATCTACTCACTAGAATTCTCAAGTGCATAAGGTACTGAGACATATACATGTTCACACCATTATAAAGAACAAAGTATAAACATTGAGGTTTTTCTCACACCCATGTTCCTGTGTTCTTTGATATGATATGTGTTCATTTCCTTCACTATATAGGATTGCAAGTTTTCCATTTGTACCTTAATGGCAATGACGCTATACAATTGAACACATATCATCCTGTTATGAAATATAGGTGTGTATTTACCTGCTTGACTATTTTTGGTTGTTTGATCCAGAATGTTTCTCCAGATAGGTCATGTGGAAATTTTCTTTCCTCAGTACAAATGTTTTCACTATGGCTTTGGAAAAATTTTTTGTATGTGCCTCATGGTCATTTGACCCATTGTACTCTCAAGTAGCAATATATTGTACTGTTATGTTGTACTATGTACTAATTACGTGTTTATATGGTTTTGTAACCCTTTATGATCTTAGATAACTTTATCCTTGATAAAGACCTAAAAACAAGGTCGAAACGTTGGATGAATTATCCTTTTGCACAAATAAAGAATTTTCAGCATTCCAAGAGTTCTTTTCTTACGTTATTAATCACTATAGTGTACCAGAGCTATTTCTTTTGAATTGACTCTTATCTTTTCTGAGCACCTGCTATATACACAGTGAGCCAGACATATTCAATTTTCATTCAGAAGGCAGAGGGAAGCCTTAGCAGCTGAGCATATATCTTTGCTTGTGAGCATTAGAAAGGGCCGGCGATTACAGGGTAACATGAAAAATGTCCAGCTTGCATTATGACTAGAACATGACAATATCCTTTTAAGTACTAATCTATGATGCGTTCCTAAGCAGTTGTTGTTATATGTTCTACATTTCATTTTCTGCATACTTTACAAGTAGTAGAATTTGCTTTGATATAGGCAACTGGATTTTCACAATGAAAAGGCAAAGGATAACGCCCGAAAAAGACGCCATACATTATGTCAGTGCCATCACTGACAAACCTGGATTGACCATGAAATACGGTATGGAGAGCTGTTGTCATCGTATTAGATAGATAAGAATGATTATATGTATTGTAGAAATGTCTCCTATCATGTTCCCTAATTTTTTATTATGTCCACATCCTGGTCCCCATCTTGGACATCATAACAAATGTGCACTTTTTTGTTTAATTTACACATTGGACCATAGGAAAAATGACACTACAGCTACAGAGGTGACCGTCTGATAGCCCAGCTCGACTATCCATCTCTACTGAAGACCCTTTCAGCTATTTGAGAGTTGGGTGGAGAACATCATCTCTGAAAATAGGGTCCCACAGCTGCACCCCATCAGTGTGAGCAGGACTCTTAGGACTCTTAGAAGAGTCAATGCTCTGAGACCATGGGGGGCGCTTAGCCCCCTCTCTTCGTCACTGAGGATGATTTCACTTTTCAGGGAATAGAGAGGGTGGTCCTTGTGGTGGACTGCAGGTATGGAGAGCTGTTGTCATCGTATTAGATAGATAAGAATGATTATATGTATTGTAGAAATGTCTCCTATCATGTTCCCTATTTTTTTATTATGTCCACATCCTGGTCCCCATCTTGGACATCATAACAAACGTGCACTTTTTTGTTTAATTTACACATTGGACCATAGGAAAAATGACACTACAGCTACAGAGGTGACCGTCTGATAGCCCAGCTCGACTATCCATCTCTACTGAAGACCCTTTCAGCTTTTTGAGAGTTGGGTGGAGGACATCATCTCTGAAAATAGGGTCCCACAGCTGCACCCCATCAGTGTGAGCAGGAATCTTAGGACTCTTAGAAGAGTCAATGCTCTGAGACCATGGGGGGCGCTTAGCCCCCTCTCTTCGTCACTGAGGATGATTTCATTTTTCAGGGATTAGAGAGAGTGGTCCTTGTGGTGGACTGCAGGTATGGAGAGCTGTTGTGATCGTATTAGATAGATAAGAATGATTATATGTATTGTAGAAATGTCTCCTATCATGTTCCCTAATTTTTTATTATGTCCACATCCTGGTCCCCATCTTGGACATCATAACAAACGTGCACTTTTTTGTTTAATTTACACATTGGACCATAGGAAAAATGACACTACAGCTACAGAGGTGACCGTCTGATAGCCCAGCTCGACTATCCATCTCTACTGAAGACCCTTTCAGCTTTTTGAGAGTTGGGTGGAGGACATCATCTCTGAAAATAGGGTCCCACAGCTGCACCCCATCAGTGTAAGCAGGACTCTTAGGACTCTTAGAAGAGTCAATGCTCTAAAACCATGGGGGGCGCTTAGCCCCCTCTCCTCGTCCCTGAGGATGATTTCATTTTTCAGGGATTAGAGAGGGTGGTCCTTGTGGTGGACTGCAGGTATGGAGAGCTGTTGTCATCGTATTAGATAGATAAGAATGATTATATGTATTGTAGAAATGTCTCCTATCATGTTCCCTAATTTCTTATTATGTCCACATCCTGGTCCCCATCTTGGACATCATAACAAACGTGCACTTTTTTGTTTAATTTACACATTGGACCATAGGAAAAATGACACTACAGCTACAGAGGTGACCGTCTGATAGCCCAGCTCGACTACCCATCTCTACTGAAGACCCTTTCAGCTTTTTGAGAGTTGGGTGGAGGACATCATCTCTGAAAATAGGGTCCCACAGCTTCACCCCATCAGTGTGAGCAGGACTCTTAGGACTCTTAGAAGAGTCAATGCTCTGGTACCATGGGGGGCGCTTGGCCCCCTCTCTTCGTCACTGAGGATGATTTCATTTTTCAGGGATTAGAGAGGGTGGTCCTTGTGGTGGACTGCAGGTATGGAGAGCTGTTGTCATCGTATTAGATAGATAAGAATGATTATATGTATTGTAGAAATGTCTCCTATCATGTTCCCTAATTTTTTATTATGTCCACATCCTGGTCCCCATCTTGGACATCATAACAAACGTGCACTTTTTTGTTTAATTTACACATTGGACCATAGGAAAAATGACACTACAGCTACAGAGGTGACCGTCTGATAGCCCAGCTCGACTATCCATCTCTACTGAAGACCCTTTCAGCTTTTTGAGAGTTGGGTGGAGGACATCATCTCTGAAAATAGGGTCCCACAGCTGCACCCCATCAGTGTGAGCAGGACTCTTAGGACTCTTAGAAGAGTTAATGCTCTGAGACCATGGGGGCGCTTAGCCCCCTCTCTTCGTCACTGAGGATGATTTCATTTTTCAGGGATTAGAGAGGGTGGTCCTTGTGGTGGACTGCAGGTATGGAGAGCTGTTGTCATCGTATTAGATAGATAAGAATGATTATATGTATTGTAGAAATGTCTCCTATCATGTTCCCTAATTTTTTATTATGTCCACATCCTGGTCCCCATCTTGGACATCATAACAAACGTGCACTTTTTTGTTTAATTTACACATTGGACCATAGGAAAAATGACACTACAGCTACAGAGGTGACCGTCTGATAGCCCAGCTCGACTATCCATCTCTACTGAAGACCCTTTCAGCTTTTTGAGAGTTGGGTGGAGGACATCATCTCTGAAAATAGGGTCCCACAGCTGCACCCCATCAGTGTGAGCAGGACTCTTAGGACTCTTAGAAGAGTTAATGCTCTGAGACCATGGGGGCGCTTAGCCCCCTCTCTTCGTCACTGAGGATGATTTCATTTTTCAGGGATTAGAGAGGGTGGTCCTTGTGGTGGACTGCAGGTATGGAGAGCTGTTGTCATCGTATTAGATAGATAAGAATGATTATATGTATTGTAGAAATGTCTCATATCATGTTCCCTAATTTTTTATTATGTCCACATCCTGGTCCCCATCTTGGACATCATAACAAACGTGCACTTTTTTGTTTAATTTACACATTGGACCATAGGAAAAATGACACTACAGCTACAGAGGTGACCGTCTGATAGCCCAGCTCGACTATCCATCTCTACTGAAGACCCTTTCAGCTTTTTGAGAGTTGGGTGGAGGACATCATCTCTGAAAATAGGGTCCCACAGCTGCACCCCATCAGTGTGAGCAGGACTCTTAGGACTCTTAGAAGAGTCAATGCTCTGAGACCATTGGGGGCACTTAGCCCCCTCTCTTCATCACTGAGGATGATTTCATTTTTCAGGGATTAGAGAGGGTGGTCCTTGTGGTGGACTGCAGATATGGAGAGCTGTTATCATCGTATTAGATAGATAAGAATGATTATATGTATTGTAGAAATGTCTAGTATCATGTTCCCTAATTTTTTATTATGTCCACATCCTGGTCCCCATCTTGGACATCATAACAAACGTGCACTTTTTTGTTTAATTTACACATTGGACCATAGGAAAAATGACACTACAGCTACAGAGGTGACCGTCTGATAGCCCAGCTCGACTATCCATCTCTACTGAAGACCCTTTCAGCTTTTTGAGAGTTGGGTGGAGGACATCATCTCTGAAAATAGGGTCCCACAGCTGCACCCCATCAGTGTGAGCAGGACTCTGAGGACTCTTAGAAGAGTCAATGCTCTGAGACCATGGGGGGCGCTTAGCCCCCTCTCTTTGTCACTGAGGATGATTTCATTTTTCAGGGATTAGAGAGGGTGGTCCTTGTGGTGGACTGCAGGTATGGAGAGCTGTTGTCATCGTATTAAATAGATAAGAATGATTATATGTATTGTAGAAATGTCTCCTATCATGTTCCCTAATTTTTTATTATGTCCACATCCTGGTCCCCATCTTGGACATCATAACAAACGTGCACTTTTTTGTTTAATTTACACATTGGACCATAGGAAAAATGACACTACAGCTACAGAGGTGACCGTCTGATAGCCCAGCTCGACTATCCATCTCTACTGAAGACCCTTTCAGCTTTTTGAGAGTTGGGTGGAGAACATCATCTCTGAAAATAGGGTCCCACAGCTGCACCCCATCAGTGTGAGCAGGACTCTTAGGACTCTTAGAAGAGTCAATGCTCTGAGACCATGGGGGGCGCTTAGCCCCCTCTCTTCGTCACTGAGGATGATTTCACTTTTCAGGGAATAGAGAGGGTGGTCCTTGTGGTGGACTGCAGGTATGGAGAGCTGTTGTCATCGTATTAGATAGATAAGA
The DNA here is from genome assembly GCF_048569485.1 of Anomaloglossus baeobatrachus. Lineage (NCBI taxonomy): Eukaryota > Metazoa > Chordata > Amphibia > Anura > Aromobatidae > Anomaloglossus > Anomaloglossus baeobatrachus. The sequence goes on along the minus strand of NW_027443337.1, from coordinate 37,834 downwards.
ATGATTATATGTATTGTAGAAATGTCTCCTATCATGTTCCCTATTTTTTTATTATGTCCACATCCTGGTCCCCATCTTGGAAATCATAACAAACGTGCACTTTTTTGTTTAATTTACACATTGGACCATAGGAAAAATGACACTACAGCTACAGAGGTGACCGTCTGATAGCCCAGCTCGACTATCCATCTCTACTGAAGACCCTTTCAGCTTTTTGAGAGTTGGGTGGAGGACATCATCTCTGAAAATAGGGTCCCACAGCTGCACCCCATCAGTGTGAGCAGGAATCTTAGGACTCTTAGAAGAGTCAATGCTCTGAGACCATGGGGGGCGCTTAGCCCCCTCTCTTCGTCACTGAGGATGATTTCATTTTTCAGGGATTAGAGAGAGTGGTCCTTGTGGTGGACTGCAGGTATGGAGAGCTGTTGTGATCGTATTAGATAGATAAGAATGATTATATGTATTGTAGAAATGTCTCCTATCATGTTCCCTAATTTTTTATTATGTCCACATCCTGGTCCCCATCTTGGACATCATAACAAACGTGCACTTTTTTGTTTAATTTACAAATTGGACCATAGGAAAAATGACACTACAGCTACAGAGGTGACCGTCTGATAGCCCAGCTCGACTATCCATCTCTACTGAAGACCCTTTCAGCTTTTTGAGAGTTGGGTGGAGAACATCATCTCTGAAAATAGGGTCCCACAGCTGCACCCCATCAGTGTGAGCAGGAATCTTAGGACTCTTAGAAGAGTCAATGCTCTGAGACCATGGGGGGCGCTTAGCCCCCTCTCTTCGTCACTGAGGATGATTTCATTTTTCAGGGATTAGAGAGAGTGGTCCTTGTGGTGGACTGCAGGTATGGAGAGCTGTTGTGATCGTATTAGATAGATAAGAATGATTATATGTATTGTAGAAATGTCTCCTATCATGTTCCCTAATTTTTTATTATGTCCACATCCTGGTCCCCATCTTGAACATCATAACAAACGTGCACTTTTTTGTTTAATTTACACATTGGACCATAGGAAAAATGACACTACAGCTACAGAGGTGACCGTCTGATAGCCCAGCTCGACTATCCATCTCTACTGAAGACCCTTTCAGCTTTTTGAGAGTTGGGTGGAGGACATCATCTCTGAAAATAGGGTCCCACAGCTGCACCCCATCAGTGTAAGCAGGACTCTTAGGACTCTTAGAAGAGTCAATGCTCTAAAACCATGGGGGGCGCTTAGCCCCCTCTCTTCGTCCCTGAGGATGATTTCATTTTTCAGGGATTAGAGAGGGTGGTCCTTGTGGTGGACTGCAGGTATGGAGAGCTGTTGTCATCGTATTAGATAGATAAGAATGATTATATGTATTGTAGAAATGTCTCCTATCATGTTCCCTAATTTCTTATTATGTCCACATCCTGGTCCCCATCTTGGACATCATAACAAACGTGCACTTTTTTGTTTAATTTACACATTGGACCATAGGAAAAATGACACTACAGCTACAGAGGTGACCGTCTGATAGCCCAGCTCGACTATCCATCTCTACTGAAGACCCTTTCAGCTTTTTGAGAGTTGGGTGGAGGACATCATCTCTGAAAATAGGGTCCCACAGCTTCACCCCATCAGTGTGAGCAGGACTCTTAGGACTCTTAGAAGAGTCAATGCTCTGGTACCATGGGGGGCGCTTGGCCCCCTCTCTTCGTCACTGAGGATGATTTCATTTTTCAGGGATTAGAGAGGGTGGTCCTTGTGGTGGACTGCAGGTATGGAGAGCTGTTGTGATCGTATTAGATAGATAAGAATGATTATATGTATTGTAGAAATGTCTCCTATCATGTTCCCTAATTTTTTATTATGTCCACATCCTGGTCCCCATCTTGGACATCATAACAAACGTGCACTTTTTTGTTTAATTTACACAATGGGCCATAGGAAAAATGACTCTACAGCTACAGAGGTGACCGTCTGATAGCCCAGCTCGACTATCCATCTCTACTGAAGACCCTTTCAGCTTTTTGAGAGTTGGGTGGAGGACATCATCTCGGAAAATAGGGTCCCACAGCTGCACCCCATCAGTGTGAGCAGGACTCTTAGGACTCTTAGAAGAGTTAATGCTCTGAGACCATGGGGGCGCTTAGCCCCCTCTCTTCGTCACTGAGGATGATTTCATTTTTCAGGGATTAGAGAGGGTGGTCCTTGTGGTGGACTGCAGGTATGGAGAGCTGTTGTCATCGTATTAGATAGATAAGAATGATTATATGTATTGTAGAAATGTCTCCTATCATGTTCCCTAATTTTTTATTATGTCCACATCCTGGTCCCCATCTTGGACATCATAACAAACGTGCACTTTTTTGTTTAATTTACACATTGGACCAAAGGAAAAATGACACTACAGCTACAGAGGTGACCGTCTGATAGCCCAGCTCGACTATCCATCTCTACTGAAGACCCTTTCAGCTTTTTGAGAGTTGGGTGGAGGACATCATCTCTGAAAATAGGGTCCCACAGCTGCACCCCATCAGTGTGAGCAGGACTCTTAGGACTCTTAGAAGAGTCAATGCTCTGAGACCATTGGGGGCACTTAGCCCCCTCTCTTCGTCACTGAGGATGATTTCATTTTTCAGGGATTAGAGAGGGTGGTCCTTGTGGTGGACTGCAGGTATGGAGAGCTGTTATCATGGTATTAGGTAGATAAGAATGATTATATGTATTGTAGAAATGTCTCCTATCATGTTCCCTAATTTTTTATTATGTCCACATCCTGGTCCCCATCTTGGACATCATAACAAACGTGCACTTTTTTGTTTAATTTACACATTGGACCATAGGAAAAATGACACTACAGCTACAGAGGTGACCGTCTGATAGCCCAGCTCGACAATCCATCTCTACTGAAGACCCTTTCAGCTTTTTGAGAGTTGGGTGGAGGACATCATCTCTGAAAATAGGGTCCCACAGCTGCACCCCATCAGTGTGAGCAGGACTCTTAGGACTCTTAGAAGAGTCAATGCTCTGAGACCATGGGGGGCGCCTAGCCCCCTCTCTTCGTCACTGAGGATGATTTCATTTTTCAGGGATTAGAGAGGGTGGTCCTTGTGGTGGACTGCAGGTATGGAGAGCTGTTGTCATCGTATTAAATAGATAAGAATGATTATATGTATTGTAGAAATGTCTCCTATCATGTTCCCTAATTTTTTATTATGTCCACATCCTGGTCCCCATCTTGGACATCATAACAAACGTGCACTTTTTTGTTTAATTTACACATTGGACCATAGGAAAAATGACACTACAGCTACAGAGGTGACCGTCTGATAGCCCAGCTCGACTATCCATCTCTACTGAAGACCCTTTCAGCTTTTTGAGAGTTGGGTGGAGGACATCATCTCTGAAAATAGGGTCCCACAGCTGCACCCCATCAGTGTGAGCAGGACTCTTAGGACTCTTAGAAGAGTCAATGCTCTGAGACCATGGGGGGCGCTTAGCCCCCTCTCTTCGTCACTGAGGATGATTTCATTTTTCAGGGATTAGAGAGGGTGGTCCTTGTGGTGGACTGCAGGTATGGAGAGCTGTTGTCATCGTATTAAATAGATAAGAATGATTATATGTATTGTAGAAATGTCTCCTATCATGTTCCCTAATTTTTTATTATGTCCACATCCTGGTCCCCATGTTGGACATCATAACAAACGTGCACTTTTTTGTTTAATTTACACATTGGACCATAGGAAAAATGACACTACAGCTACAGAGGTGACCGTCTGATAGCCCAGCTCGACTATCCATCTCTACTGAAGACCCTTTCAGCTTTTTGAGAGTTGGGTGGAGAACATCATCTCTGAAAATAGGGTCCCACAGCTGCACCCCATCAGTGTGAGCAGGACTCTTAGGACTCTTAGAAGAGTCAATGCTCTGAGACCATGGGGGGCGCTTAGCCCCCTCTCCTCGTCACTGAGGATGATTTCACTTTTCAGGGAATAGAGAGGGTGGTCCTTGTGGTGGACTGCAGGTATGGAGAGCTGTTGTCATCGTATTAGATAGATAAGAATGATTATATGTATTGTAGAAATGTCTCCTATCATGTTCCCTATTTTTTTATTATGTCCACATCCTGGTTCCCATCTTGGAAATCATAACAAACGTGCACTTTTTTGTTTAATTTACAAATTGGACAATAGGAAAAATGACACTACAGCTACAGAGGTGACCGTCTGATAGCCCAGCTCGACTATCCATCTCTACTGAAGACCCTTTCAGCTTTTTGAGAGTTGGGTGGAGGACATCATCTCTGAAAATAGGGTCCCACAGCTGCACCCCATCAGTGTGAGCAGGACTCTTAGGACTCTTAGAAGAGTCAATGCTCTGGTACCATGGGGGGCGCTAGGCCCCCTCTCTTCGTCACTGAGGATGATTTCATTTTTCAGGGATTAGAGAGGGTGGTCCTTGTGGTGGACTGCAGGTATGGAGAGCTGTTGTCATCGTATTAGATAGATAAGAATGATTATATGTATTGTAGAAATGTCTCCTATCATGTTCCCTAATTTTTTATTATGTCCACATCCTGGTCCCCATCTTGGACATCATAACAAACGTGCACTTTTTTGTTTAATTTCCACATTGGACCATAGGAAAAATGACACTACAGCTACAGAGGTGACCGTCTGATAGCCCAGCTCGACTATCCATCTCTACTGAAGACCCTTTCAGCTTTTTGAGAGTTGGGTGGAGGACATCATCTCTGAAAATAGGGTCCCACAGCTGCACCCCATCAGTGTGAGCAGGACTCTTAGGACTCTTAGAAGAGTTAATGCTCTGAGACCATGGGGGCGCTTAGCCCCCTCTCTTCGTCACTGAGGATGATTTCATTTTTCAGGGATTAGAGAGGGTGGTCCTTGTGGTGGACTGCAGGTATGGAGAGCTGTTGTCATCGTATTAGATAGATAAGAATGATTATATGTATTGTAGAAATGTCTCCTATCATGTTCCCTAATTTTTTATTATGTCCACATCCTGGTCCCCATCTTGGACATCATAACAAACGTGCACTTTTTTGTTTAATTTACACATTGGACCATAGGAAAAATGACACTACAGCTACAGAGGTGACCGTCTGATAGCCCAGCTCGACTATTCATCTCTACTGAAGACCCTTTCAGCATTTTGAGAGTTGGGTGGAGGACATCATCTCTGAAAATAGGGTCCCACAGCTGCACCCCATCAGTGTGAGCAGGACTCTTAAGACTCTTAGAAGAGTCAATGCTCTGAGACCATGGGGGGCGCTTAGCCCCCTCTCTTCGTCACTGAGGATGATTTCACTTTTCAGGGAATAGAGAGGGTGGTCCTTGTGGTGGACTGCAGGTATGGAGAGCTGTTGTCATCGTATTAGATAGATAAGAATGATTATATGTATTGTAGAAATGTCTCCTATCATGTTCCCTATTTTTTTATTATGTCCACATCCTGGTCCCCATCTTGGAAATCATAACAAACGTGCACTTTTTTGTTTAATTTACACATTGGACCATAGGAAAAATGACACTACAGCTACAGAGGTGACCGTCTGATAGCCCAGCTCGACTATCCATCTCTACTGAAGACCCTTTCAGCTTTTTGAGAGTTGGGTGGAGGACATCATCTCTGAAAATAGGGTCCCACAGCTGCACCCCATCAGTGTGAGCAGGAATCTTAGGACTCTTAGAAGAGTCAATGCTCTGAGACCATGGGGGGCGCTTAGCCCCCTCTCTTCGTCACTGAGGATGATTTCATTTTTCAGGGATTAGAGAGAGTGGTCCTTGTGGTGGACTGCAGGTATGGAGAGCTGTTGTGATCGTATTAGATAGATAAGAATGATTATATGTATTGTAGAAATGTCTCCTATCATGTTCCCTAATTTTTTATTATGTCCACATCCTGGTCCCCATCTTGGACATCATAACAAACGTGCACTTTTTTGTTTAATTTACACATTGGACCATAGGAAAAATGACACTACAGCTACAGAGGTGACCGTCTGATAGCCCAGCTCGACTATCCATCTCTACTGAAGACCCTTTCAGCTTTTTGAGAGTTGGGTGGAGAACATCATCTCTGAAAATAGGGTCCCACAGCTGCACCCCATCAGTGTGAGCAGGACTCTTAGGACTCTTAGAAGAGTCAATGCTCTGAGACCATGGGGGGCGCTTAGCCCCCTCTCTTCGTCACTGAGGATGATTTCACTTTTCAAGGAATAGAGAGGGTGGTCCTTGTGGTGGACTGCAGGTATGGAGAGCTGTTGTCATCGTATTAGATAGATAAGAATGATTATATGTATTGTAGAAATGTCTGCTATCATGTTCCCTATTTTTTTATTATGTCCACATCCTGGTCCCCATCTTGGAAATCATAACAAACGTGCACTTTTTTGTTTAATTTACACATTGGACCATAGGAAAAATGACACTACAGCTACAGAGGTGACCGTCTGATAGCCCAGCTCGACTATCCATCTCTACTGAAGACCCTTTCAGCTTTTTGAGAGTTGGGTGGAGGACATCATCTCTGAAAATAGGGTCCCACAGCTGCACCCCATCAGTGTAAGCAGGACTCTTAGGACTCTTAGAAGAGTCAATGCTCTAAAACCATGGGGGGCGCTTAGCCCCCTCTCTTCGTCCCTGAGGATGATTTCATTTTTCAGGGATTAGAGAGGGTGGTCCTTGTGGTGGACTGCAGGTATGGAGAGCTGTTGTCATCGTATTAGATAGATAAGAATGATTATATGTATTGTAGAAATGTCTCCTATCATGTTCCCTAATTTCTTATTATGTCCACATCCTGGTCCCCATCTTGGACATCATAACAAACGTGCACTTTTTTGTTTAATTTACACATTGGACCATAGGAAAAATGACACTACAGCTACACAGGTGACCGTCTGATAGCCCAGCTCGACTATCCATCTCTACTGAAGACCCTTTCAGCTTTTTGAGAGTTGGGTGGAGGACATCATCTCTGAAAATAGGGTCCCACAGCTTCACCACATCAGTGTGAGCAGGACTCTTAGGACTCTTAGAAGAGTCAATGCTCTGGTACCATGGGGGGCGCTTGGCCCCCTCTCTTCGTCACTGAGGATGATTTCATTTTTCAGGGATTAGAGAGGGTGGTCCTTGTGGTGGACTGCAGGTATGGAGAGCTGTTGTGATTGTATTAGATAGATAAGAATGATTATATGTATTGTAGAAATGTCTCCTATCATGTTCCCTAATTTTTTATTATGTCCACATCCTGGTCCCCATCTTGGACATCATAACAAACGTGCACTTTTTTGTTTAATTTCCACATTGGACCATAGGAAAAATGACACTACAGCTACAGAGGTGACCGTCTGATAGCCCAGCTTGACTATCCATCTCTACTGAAGACCCTTTCAGCTTTTTGAGAGTTGGGTGGAGGACATCATCTCTGAAAATAGGGTCCCACAGCTGCACCCCATAAGTGTGAGCAGGACTCTTAGGACTCTTAGAAGAGTTAATGCTCTGAGACCATGGGGGCGCTTAGCCCCCTCTCTTCGTCACTGAGGATGATTTCATTTTTCAGGGATTAGAGAGGGTGGTCCTTGTGGTGGACTGCAGGTATGGAGAGCTGTTGTCATCGTATTAGATAGATAAGAATGATTATATGTATTGTAGAAATGTCTCCTATCATGTTCCCTAATTTTTTATTATGTCCACATCCTGGTCCCCATCTTGGACATCATAACAAATGTGCACTTTTTTGTTTAATTTACACATTGGACCATAGGAAAAATGACACTACAGCTACAGAGGTGACCGTCTGATAGCCCAGCTCGACTATTCATCTCTACTGAAGACCCTTTCAGCATTTTGAGAGTTGGGTGGAGGACATCATCTCTGAAAATAGGGTCCCACAGCTGCACCCCATCAGTGTGAGCAGGACTCTTAAGACTCTTAGAAGAGTCAATGCTCTGAGACCATGGGGGGCGCTTAGCCCCCTCTCTTCGTCACTGAGGATGATTTCACTTTTCAGGGAATAGAGATGGTGGTCCTTGTGGTGGACTGCAGGTATGGAGAGCTGTTGTCATCGTATTAGATAGATAAGAATGATTATATGTATTGTAGAAATGTCTCCTATCATGTTCCCTATTTTTTTATTATGTCCACATCCTGGTCCCCATCTTGGAAATCATAACAAACGTGCACTTTTTTGTTTAATTTACACATTGGACCATAGGAAAAATGACACTACAGCTACAGAGGTGACCGTCTGATAGCCCAGCTCGACTATCCATCTCTACTGAAGACCCTTTCAGCTTTTTGAGAGTTGGGTGGAGGACATCATCTCTGAAAATAGGGTCCCACAGCTGCACCCCATCAGTGTGAGCAGGAATCTTAGGACTCTTAGAAGAGTCAATGCTCTGAGACCATGGGGGGCGCTTAGCCCCCTCTCTTCGTCACTGAGGATGATTTCATTTTTCAGGGATTAGAGAGAGTGGTCCTTGTGGTGGACTGCAGGTATGGAGAGCTGTTGTGATCGTATTAGATAGATAAGAATGATTATATGTATTGTAGAAATGTCTCCTATCATGTTCCCTAATTTTTTATTATGTCCACATCCTGGTCCCCATCTTGGACATCATAACAAACGTGCACTTTTTTGTTTAATTTACACATTGGACCATAGGAAAAATGACACTACAGCTACAGAGGTGACCGTCTGATAGCCCAGCTCGACTATCCATCTCTACTGAAGACCCTTTCAGCTTTTTGAGAGTTGGGTGGAGAACATCATCTCTGAAAATAGGGTCCCACAGCTGCACCCCATCAGTGTGAGCAGGACTCTTAGGACTCTTAGAAGAGTCAATGCTCTGAGACCATGGGGGGCGCTTAGCCCCCTCTCTTCGTCACTGAGGATGATTTCACTTTTCAAGGAATAGAGAGGGTGGTCCTTGTGGTGGACTGCAGGTATGGAGAGCTGTTGTCATCGTATTAGATAGATAAGAATGATTATATGTATTGTAGAAATGTCTGCTATCATGTTCCCTATTTTTTTATTATGTCCACATCCTGGTCCCCATCTTGGAAATCATAACAAACGTGCACTTTTTTGTTTAATTTACACATTGGACCATAGGAAAAATGACACTACAGCTACAGAGGTGACCGTCTGATAGCCCAGCTCGACTATCCATCTCTACTGAAGACCCTTTCAGCTTTTTGAGAGTTGGGTGGAGGACATCATCTCTGAAAATAGGGTCCCACAGCTGCACCCCATCAGTGTAAGCAGGACTCTTAGGACTCTTAGAAGAGTCAATGCTCTAAAACCATGGGGGGCGCTTAGCCCCCTCTCTTCGTCCCTGAGGATGATTTCATTTTTCAGGGATTAGAGAGGGTGGTCCTTGTGGTGGACTGCAGGTATGGAGAGCTGTTGTCATCGTATTAGATAGATAAGAATGATTATATGTATTGTAGAAATGTCTCCTATCATGTTCCCTAATTTCTTATTATGTCCACATCCTGGTCCCCATCTTGGACATCATAACAAACGTGCACTTTTTTGTTTAATTTACACATTGGACCATAGGAAAAATGACACTACAGCTACACAGGTGACCGTCTGATAGCCCAGCTCGACTATCCATCTCTACTGAAGACCCTTTCAGCTTTTTGAGAGTTGGGTGGAGGACATCATCTCTGAAAATAGGGTCCCACAGCTTCACCACATCAGTGTGAGCAGGACTCTTAGGACTCTTAGAAGAGTCAATGCTCTGGTACCATGGGGGGCGCTTGGCCCCCTCTCTTCGTCACTGAGGATGATTTCATTTTTCAGGGATTAGAGAGGGTGGTCCTTGTGGTGGACTGCAGGTATGGAGAGCTGTTGTGATCGTATTAGATAGATAAGAATGATTATATGTATTGTAGAAATGTCTCCTATCATGTTCCCTAATTTTTTATTATGTCCACATCCTGGTCCCCATCTTGGACATCATAACAAACGTGCACTTTTTTGTTTAATTTACACATTGGGCCATAGGAAAAATGACACTACAGCTACAGAGGTGACCGTCTGATAGCCCAGCTCGACTATCCATCTCTACTGAAGACCCTTTCAGCTTTTTGAGAGTTGGGTGGAGGACATCATCTCTGAAAATAGGGTCCCACAGCTGCACCCCATCAGTGTGAGCAGGACTCTTAGGACTCTTAGAAGAGTTAATGCTCTGAGACCATGGGGGCGCTTAGCCCCCTCTCTTCGTCACTGAGGATGATTTCATTTTTCAGGGATTAGAGAGGGTGGTCCTTGTGGTGGACTGCAGGTATGGAGAGCTGTTGTCATCGTATTAGATAGATAAGAATGATTATATGTATTGTAGAAATGTCTCCTATCATGTTCCCTAATTTTTTATTATGTCCACATCCTGGTCCCCATCTTGGACATCATAACAAACGTGCACTTTTTTGTTTAATTTACACATTGGACCAAAGGAAAAATGACACTACAGCTACAGAGGTGACCGTCTGATAGCCCAGCTCGACTATCCATCTCTACTGAAGACCCTTTCAGCTTTTTGAGAGTTGGGTGGAGGACATCATCTCTGAAAATAGGGTCCCACAGCTGCACCCCATCAGTGTGAGCAGGACTCTTAGGACTCTTAGAAGAGTCAATGCTCTGAGACCATTGGGGGCACTTAGCCCCCTCTCTTCGTCACTGAGGATGATTTCATTTTTCAGGGATTAGAGAGGGTGGTCCTTGTGGTGGACTGCAGGTATGGAGAGCTGTTATCATGGTATTAGGTAGATAAGAATGATTATATGTATTGTAGAAATGTCTCCTATCATGTTCCCTAATTTTTTATTATGTCCACATCCTGGTCCCCATCTTGGACATCATAACAAACGTGCACTTTTTTGTTTAATTTACACATTGGACCATAGGAAAAATGACACTACAGCTACAGAGGTGACCGTCTGATAGCCCAGCTCGACAATCCATCTCTACTGAAGACCCTTTCAGCTTTTTGAGAGTTGGGTGGAGGACATCATCTCTGAAAATAGGGTCCCACAGCTGCACCCCATCAGTGTGAGCAGGACTCTTAGGACTCTTAGAAGAGTCAATGCTCTGAGACCATGGGGGGCGCTTAGCCCCCTCTCTTCGTCACTGAGGATGATTTCATTTTTCAGGGATTAGAGAGGGTGGTCCTTGTGGTGGACTGCAGGTATGGAGAGCTGTTGTCATCGTATTAAATAGATAAGAATGATTATATGTATTGTAGAAATGTCTCCTATCATGTTCCCTAATTTTTTATTATGTCCACATCCTGGTCCCCATCTTGGACATCATAACAAACGTGCACTTTTTTGTTTAATTTACACATTGGACCATAGGAAAAATGACACTACAGCTACAGAGGTGACCGTCTGATAGCCCAGCTCGACTATCCATCTCTACTGAAGACCCTTTCAGCTTTTTGAGAGTTGGGTGGAGGACATCATCTCTGAAAATAGGGTCCCACAGCTGCACCCCATCAGTGTGAGCAGGACTCTTAGGACTCTTAGAAGAGTCAATGCTCTGAGACCATGGGGGGCGCTTAGCCCCCTCTCTTCGTCACTGAGGATGATTTCATTTTTCAGGGATTAGAGAGGGTGGTCCTTGTGGTGGACTGCAGGTATGGAGAGCTGTTGTCATCGTATTAAATAGATAAGAATGATTATATGTATTGTAGAAATGTCTCCTATCATGTTCCCTAATTTTTTATTATGTCCACATCCTGGTCCCCATCTTGGACATCATAACAAACGTGCACTTTTTTGTTTAATTTACACATTGGACCATAGGAAAAATGACACTACAGCTACAGAGGTGACCGTCTGATAGCCCAGCTCGACTATCCATCTCTACTGAAGACCCTTTCAGCTTTTTGAGAGTTGGGTGGAGAACATCATCTCTGAAAATAGGGTCCCACAGCGGCACCCCATCAGTGTGAGCAGGACTCTTAGGACTCTTAGAAGAGTCAATGCTCTGAGACCATGGGGGGCGCTTAGCCCCCTCTCCTCGTCACTGAGGATGATTTCACTTTTCAGGGAATAGAGAGGGTGGTCCTTGTGGTGGACTGCAGGTATGGAGAGCTGTTGTCATCGTATTAGATAGATAAGAATGATTATATGTATTGTAGAAATGTCTCCTATCATGTTCCCTATTTTTCTATTATGTCCACATCCTGGTTCCCATCTTGGAAATCATAACAAACGTGCACTTTTTTGTTTAATTTACAAATTGGACAATAGGAAAAATGACACTACAGCTACAGAGGTGACCGTCTGATAGCCCAGCTCGACTATCCATCTCTACTGAAGACCCTTTCAGCTTTTTGAGAGTTGGGTGGAGGACATCATCTCTGAAAATAGGGTCCCACAGCTGCACCCCATCAGTGTGAGCAGGACTCTTAGGACTCTTAGAAGAGTCAATGCTCTGGTACCATGGGGGGCGCTTGGCCCCCTCTCTTCGTCACTGAGGATGATTTCATTTTTCAGGGATTAGAGAGGGTGGTCCTTGTGGTGGACTGCAGGTATGGAGAGCTGTTGTCATCGTATTAGATAGATAAGAATGATTATATGTATTGTAGAAATGTCTCCTATCATGTTCCCTAATTTTTTATTATGTCCACATCCTGGTCCCCATCTTGGACATCATAACAAACGTGCACTTTTTTGTTTAATTTCCACATTGGACCATAGGAAAAATGACACTACAGCTACAGAGGTGACCGTCTGATAGCCCAGCTCGACTATCCATCTCTACTGAAGACCCTTTCAGCTTTTTGAGAGTTGGGTGGAGGACATCATCTCTGAAAATAGGGTCCCACAGCTGCACCCCATCAGTGTGAGCAGGACTCTTAGGACTCTTAGAAGAGTTAATGCTCTGAGACCATGGGGGCGCTTAGCCCCCTCTCTTCGTCACTGAGGATGATTTCATTTTTCAGGGATTAGAGAGGGTGGTCCTTGTGGTGGACTGCAGGTATGGAGAGCTGTTGTCATCGTATTAGATAGATAAGAATGATTATATGTATTGTAGAAATGTCTCCTATCATGTTCCCTAATTTTTTATTATGTCCACATCCTGGTCCCCATCTTGGACATCATAACAAACGTGCACTTTTTTGTTTAATTTACACATTGGACCATAGGAAAAATGACACTACAGCTACAGAGGTGACCGTCTGATAGCCCAGCTCGACTATTCATCTCTACTGAAGACCCTTTCAGCATTTTGAGAGTTGGGTGGAGGACATCATCTCTGAAAATAGGGTCCCACAGCTGCACCCCATCAGTGTGAGCAGGACTCTTAAGACTCTTAGAAGAGTCAATGCTCTGAGACCATTGGGGGCACTGAGCCCCCTCTCTTCGTCACTGAGGATGATTTCATTTTTCAGGGTTTAGAGAGGGTGGTCCTTGTGGTGGACTGCAGGTATGGAGAGCTGTTAACATCGTATTAGATAGATAAGAATGATTATATGTATTGTAGAAATGTCTCCTATCATGTTCCCTAATTTTTTATTATGTCCACATCCTGGTCCCCATCTTGGACATCATAACAAACGTGCACTTTTTTGTTTAATTTACACATTGGACCATAGGAAAAATGACACTACAGCTACAGAGGTGACCGTCTGATAGCCCAGCTCGACTATCCATCTCTACTGAAGACCCTTTCAGCTTTTTGAGAGTTGGGTGGAGGACATCATCTCTGAAAATAGGGTCCCACAGCTTCACCCCATCAGTGTGAGCAGGACTCTTAGGACTCTTAGAAGAGTCAATGCTCTGGTACCATGGGGGGCGCTTGGCCCCCTCTCTTCGTCACTGAGGATGATTTCATTTTTCAGGGATTAGAGAGGGTGGTCCTTGTGGTGGACTGCAGGTATGTAGAGCTGTTGTCATCGTATTAGATAGATAAGAATGATTATATGTATTGTAGAAATGTCTCCTATCATGTTCCCTAATTTTTTATTATGTCCACATCCTGGTCCCCATCTTGGACATCATAACAAACGTGCACTTTTTTGTTTAATTTACACATTGGACCATAGTAAAAATGACACTACAGCTACAGAGGTGACCGTCTGATAGCCCAGCTCGACTATCCATCTCTACTGAAGACCCTTTCAGCTTTCTGAGAGTTGGGTGGAGGACATCATCTCTGAAAATAGGGTCCCACAGCTGCACCCCATAAGTGTGAGCAGGACTCTTAGGACTCTTAGAAGAGTTAATGCTCTGAGACCATGGGGGCGCTTAGCCCCCTCTCTTCGTCACTGAGGATGATTTCATTTTTCAGGGATTAGAGAGGGTGGTCCTTGTGGTGGACTGCAGGTATGGAGAGCTGTTGTCATCGTATTAGATAGATAAGAATGATTATATGTATTGTAGAAATGTCTCCTATCATGTTCCCTAATTTTTTATTATGTCCACATCCTGGTCCCCATCTTGGACATCATAACAAACGTGCACTTTTTTGTTTAATTTACACATTGGACCATAGGAAAAATGACACTACAGCTACAGAGGTGACCGTCTGATAGCCCAGCTCGACTATCCATCTCTACTGAAGACCCTTTCAGCTTTTTGAGAGTTGGGTGGAGGACATCATCTCTGAAAATAGGGTCCCACAGCTGCACCCCATCAGTGTGAGCAGGACTCTTAGGACTCTTAGAAGAGTCAATGCTCTGAGACCATTGGGGGAACTTAGCCCCCTCTCTTCGTCACTGAGGATGATTTCATTTTTCAGGGATTAGAGAGGGTGGTCCTTGTGGTGGACTGCAGGTATGGAGAGCTGTTATCATCGTATTAGATAGATAAGAATGATTATATGTATTGTAGAAATGTCTCCTATCATGTTCCCTAATTTTTTATTATGTCCACATCCTGGTCCCCATCTTGGACATCATAACAAACGTGCACTTTTTTGTTTAATTTACACATTGGACCATAGGAAAAATGACACTACAGCTACAGAGGTGACCGTCTGATAGCCCAGCTCGACAATCCATCTCTACTGAAGACCCTTTCAGCTTTTTGAGAGTTGGGTGGAGGACATCATCTCTGAAAATAGGGTCCCACAGCTGCACCCCATCAGTGTGAGCAGGACTCTTAGGACTCTTAGAAGAGTCAATGCTCTGAGACCATGGGGGGCGCTTAGCCCCCTCTCTTCGTCACTGAGGATGATTTCATTTTTCAGGGATTAGAGAGGGTGGTCCTTGTGGTGGACTGCAGG
This sequence comes from Anomaloglossus baeobatrachus, assembly GCF_048569485.1. Taxonomy (NCBI): domain Eukaryota; kingdom Metazoa; phylum Chordata; class Amphibia; order Anura; family Aromobatidae; genus Anomaloglossus; species Anomaloglossus baeobatrachus. The sequence goes on along the minus strand of NW_027443337.1, from coordinate 22,577 downwards.
TATGGAGAGCTGTTGTCATCGTATTAAATAGATAAGAATGATTATATGTATTGTAGAAATGTCTCCTATCATGTTCCCTAATTTTTTATTATGTCCACATCCTGGTCCCCATCTTGGACATCATAACAAACGTGCACTTTTTTGTTTAATTTCCACATTGGACCATAGGAAAAATGACACTACAGCTACAGAGGTGACCGTCTGATAGCCCAGCTCGACTATCCATCTCTACTGAAGACCCTTTCAGCTTTTTGAGAGTTGGGTGGAGGACATCATCTCTGAAAATAGGGTCCCACAGCTGCACCCCATCAGTGTGAGCAGGACTCTTAGGACTCTTAGAAGAGTTAATGCTCTGAGACCATGGGGGCGCTTAGCCCCCTCTCTTCGTCACTGAGGATGATTTCATTTTTCAGGGATTAGAGAGGGTGGTCCTTGTGGTGGACTGCAGGTATGGAGAGCTGTTGTCATCGTATTAGATAGATAAGAATGATTATATGTATTGTAGAAATGTCTCCTATCATGTTCCCTAATTTTTTATTATGTCCACATCCTGGTCCCCATCTTGGACATCATAACAAACGTGCACTTTTTTGTTTAATTTACACATTGGACCATAGGAAAAATGACACTACAGCTACAGAGGTGACCGTCTGATAGCCCAGCTCGACTATTCATCTCTACTGAAGACCCTTTCAGCATTTTGAGAGTTGGGTGGAGGACATCATCTCTGAAAATAGGGTCCCACAGCTGCACCCCATCAGTGTGAGCAGGACTCTTAAGACTCTTAGAAGAGTCAATGCTCTGAGACCATTGGGGGCACTGAGCCCCCTCTCTTCGTCACTGAGGATGATTTCATTTTTCAGGGTTTAGAGAGGGTGGTCCTTGTGGTGGACTGCAGGTATGGAGAGCTGTTAACATCGTATTAGATAGATAAGAATGATTATATGTATTGTAGAAATGTCTCCTATCATGTTCCCTAATTTTTTATTATGTCCACATCCTGGTCCCCATCTTGGACATCATAACAAACGTGCACTTTTTTGTTTAATTTACACATTGGACCATAGGAAAAATGACACTACAGCTACAGAGGTGACCGTCTGATAGCCCAGCTCGACTATCCATCTCTACTGAAGACCCTTTCAGCTTTTTGAGAGTTGGGTGGAGGACATCATCTCTGAAAATAGGGTCCCACAGCTTCACCCCATCAGTGTGAGCAGGACTCTTAGGACTCTTAGAAGAGTCAATGCTCTGGTACCATGGGGGGCGCTTGGCCCCCTCTCTTCGTCACTGAGGATGATTTCATTTTTCAGGGATTAGAGAGGGTGGTCCTTGTGGTGGACTGCAGGTATGTAGAGCTGTTGTCATCGTATTAGATAGATAAGAATGATTATATGTATTGTAGAAATGTCTCCTATCATGTTCCCTAATTTTTTATTATGTCCACATCCTGGTCCCCATCTTGGACATCATAACAAACGTGCACTTTTTTGTTTAATTTACACATTGGACCATAGTAAAAATGACACTACAGCTACAGAGGTGACCGTCTGATAGCCCAGCTCGACTATCCATCTCTACTGAAGACCCTTTCAGCTTTCTGAGAGTTGGGTGGAGGACATCATCTCTGAAAATAGGGTCCCACAGCTGCACCCCATAAGTGTGAGCAGGACTCTTAGGACTCTTAGAAGAGTTAATGCTCTGAGACCATGGGGGCGCTTAGCCCCCTCTCTTCGTCACTGAGGATGATTTCATTTTTCAGGGATTAGAGAGGGTGGTCCTTGTGGTGGACTGCAGGTATGGAGAGCTGTTGTCATCGTATTAGATAGATAAGAATGATTATATGTATTGTAGAAATGTCTCCTATCATGTTCCCTAATTTTTTATTATGTCCACATCCTGGTCCCCATCTTGGACATCATAACAAACGTGCACTTTTTTGTTTAATTTACACATTGGACCATAGGAAAAATGACACTACAGCTACAGAGGTGACCGTCTGATAGCCCAGCTCGACTATCCATCTCTACTGAAGACCCTTTCAGCTTTTTGAGAGTTGGGTGGAGGACATCATCTCTGAAAATAGGGTCCCACAGCTGCACCCCATCAGTGTGAGCAGGACTCTTAGGACTCTTAGAAGAGTCAATGCTCTGAGACCATTGGGGGAACTTAGCCCCCTCTCTTCGTCACTGAGGATGATTTCATTTTTCAGGGATTAGAGAGGGTGGTCCTTGTGGTGGACTGCAGGTATGGAGAGCTGTTATCATCGTATTAGATAGATAAGAATGATTATATGTATTGTAGAAATGTCTCCTATCATGTTCCCTAATTTTTTATTATGTCCACATCCTGGTTCCCATCTTGGACATCATAACAAACGTGCACTTTTTTGTTTAATTTACACATTGGACCATAGGAAAAATGACACTACAGCTACAGAGGTGACCGTCTGATAGCCCAGCTCGACTATTCATCTCTACTGAAGACCCTTTCAGCATTTTGAGAGTTGGGTGGAGGACATCATCTCTGAAAATAGGGTCCCACAGCTGCACCCCATCAGTGTGAGCAGGACTCTTAAGACTCTTAGAAGAGTCAATGCTCTGAGACCATTGGGGGCACTGAGCCCCCTCTCTTCGTCACTGAGGATGATTTCATTTTTCAGGGTTTAGAGAGGGTGGTCCTTGTGGTGGACTGCAGGTATGGAGAGCTGTTAACATCGTATTAGATAGATAAGAATGATTATATGTATTGTAGAAATGTCTCCTATCATGTTCCCTAATTTTTTATTATGTCCACATCCTGGTCCCCATCTTGGACATCATAACAAACGTGCACTTTTTTGTTTAATTTACACATTGGACCATAGGAAAAATGACACTACAGCTACAGAGGTGACCGTCTGATAGCCCAGCTCGACTATCCATCTCTACTGAAGACCCTTTCAGCTTTTTGAGAGTTGGGTGGAGGACATCATCTCTGAAAATAGGGTCCCACAGCTTCACCCCATCAGTGTGAGCAGGACTCTTAGGACTCTTAGAAGAGTCAATGCTCTGGTACCATGGGGGGCGCTTGGCCCCCTCTCTTCGTCACTGAGGATGATTTCATTTTTCAGGGATTAGAGAGGGTGGTCCTTGTGGTGGACTGCAGGTATGTAGAGCTGTTGTCATCGTATTAGATAGATAAGAATGATTATATGTATTGTAGAAATGTCTCCTATCATGTTCCCTAATTTTTTATTATGTCCACATCCTGGTCCCCATCTTGGACATCATAACAAACGTGCACTTTTTTGTTTAATTTACACATTGGACCATAGTAAAAATGACACTACAGCTACAGAGGTGACCGTCTGATAGCCCAGCTCGACTATCCATCTCTACTGAAGACCCTTTCAGCTTTCTGAGAGTTGGGTGGAGGACATCATCTCTGAAAATAGGGTCCCACAGCTGCACCCCATAAGTGTGAGCAGGACTCTTAGGACTCTTAGAAGAGTTAATGCTCTGAGACCATGGGGGCGCTTAGCCCCCTCTCTTCGTCACTGAGGATGATTTCATTTTTCAGGGATTAGAGAGGGTGGTCCTTGTGGTGGACTGCAGGTATGGAGAGCTGTTGTCATCGTATTAGATAGATAAGAATGATTATATGTATTGTAGAAATGTCTCCTATCATGTTCCCTAATTTTTTATTATGTCCACATCCTGGTCCCCATCTTGGACATCATAACAAACGTGCACTTTTTTGTTTAATTTACACATTGGACCATAGGAAAAATGACACTACAGCTACAGAGGTGACCGTCTGATAGCCCAGCTCGACTATCCATCTCTACTGAAGACCCTTTCAGCTTTTTGAGAGTTGGGTGGAGGACATCATCTCTGAAAATAGGGTCCCACAGCTGCACCCCATCAGTGTGAGCAGGACTCTTAGGACTCTTAGAAGAGTCAATGCTCTGAGACCATTGGGGGAACTTAGCCCCCTCTCTTCGTCACTGAGGATGATTTCATTTTTCAGGGATTAGAGAGGGTGGTCCTTGTGGTGGACTGCAGGTATGGAGAGCTGTTATCATCGTATTAGATAGATAAGAATGATTATATGTATTGTAGAAATGTCTCCTATCATGTTCCCTAATTTTTTATTATGTCCACATCCTGGTCCCCATCTTGGACATCATAACAAACGTGCACTTTTTTGTTTAATTTACACATTGGACCATAGGAAAAATGACACTACAGCTACAGAGGTGACCGTCTGATAGCCCAGCTCGACAATCCATCTCTACTGAAGACCCTTTCAGCTTTTTGAGAGTTGGGTGGAGGACATCATCTCTGAAAATAGGGTCCCACAGCTGCACCCCATCAGTGTGAGCAGGACTCTTAGGACTCTTAGAAGAGTCAATGCTCTGAGACCATGGGGGGCGCTTAGCCCCCTCTCTTCGTCACTGAGGATGATTTCATTTTTCAGGGATTAGAGAGGGTGGTCCTTGTGGTGGACTGCAGGTATGGAGAGCTGTTGTCATCGTATTAAATAGATAAGAATGATTATATGTATTGTAGAAATGTCTCCTATCATGTTCCCTAATTTTTTATTATGTCCACATCCTGGTCCCCATCTTGGACATCATAACAAACGTGCACTTTTTTGTTTAATTTACACATTGGACCATAGGAAAAATGACACTACAGCTACAGAGGTGACCGTCTGATAGCCCAGCTCGACTATACATCTCTACTGAAGACCCTTTCAGCTTTTTGAGAGTTGGGTGGAGAACATCATCTCTGAAAATAGGGTCCCACAGCTGCACCCCATCAGTGTGAGCAGGACTCTTAGGACTCTTAGAAGAGTCAATGTTTTGAGACCATGGGGGGCGCTTAGCCCCCTCTCTTCGTCACTGAGGATGATTTCACTTTTCAGGGAATAGAGAGGGTGGTACTTGTGGTGGACTGCAGGTATGGAGAGCTGTTGTCATCGTATTAGATAGATAAGAATGATTATATGTATTGTAGAAATGTCTCCTATCATGTTCCCTATTTTTTTATTATGTCCACATCCTGGTCCCCATCTTGGAAATCATAACAAACGTGCACTTTTTTGTTTAATTTACACATTGGACCATAGGAAAAATGACACTACAGCTACAGAGGTGACCGTCTGGTAGCCCAGCTCGACTATCCATCTCTACTGAAGACCCTTTCAGCTTTTTGAGAGTTGGGTGGAGGACATCATCTCTGAAAATACGGTCCCACAGCTGCACCCCATCAGTGTGAGCAGGACTCTTAGGACTCTTAGAAGAGTCAATGTTTTGAGACCATGGGGGGCGCTTATCCCCCTCTCTTCGTCACTGAGGATGATTTCATTTTTCAGGGATTAGAGAGAGTGGTCCTTGTGGTGGACTGCAGGTATGGAGAGCTGTTGTGATCGTATTAGATAGATAAGAATGATTATATGTATTGTAGAAATGTCTCCTATCATGTTCCCTAATTTTTTATTATGTCCACATCCTGGTCCCCATCTTGGACATCATAACAAACGTGCACTTTTTTGTTTAATTTCCACATTGGACCATAGGAAAAATGACACTACAGCTACAGAGGTGACCGTCTGATAGCCCAGCTCGACTATCCATCTCTACTGAAGACCCTTTCAGCTTTTTGAGAGTTGGGTGGAGGACATCATCTCTGAAAATCGGGTCCCACAGCTGCACCCCATCAGTGTGAGCAGGACTCTTAGGACTCTTAGAAGAGTTAATGCTCTGAGACCATGGGGGCGCTTAGCCCCCTCTCTTCGTCACTGAGGATGATTTCATTTTTCAGGGATTAGAGAGGGTGGTCCTTGTGGTGGACTGCAGGTATGGAGAGCTGTTGTCATCGTATTAGATAGATAAGAATGATTATATGTATTGTAGAAATGTCTCCTATCATGTTCCCTAATTTTTTATTATGTCCACATCCTGGTCCCCATCTTGGACATCATAACAAACGTGCACTTTTTTGTTTAATTTACACATTGGACCATAGGAAAAATGACACTACAGCTACAGAGGTGACCGTCTGATAGCCCAGCTCGACTATCCATCTCTACTGAAGACCCTTTCAGCATTTTGAGAGTTGGGTGGAGGACATCATCTCTGAAAATAGGGTCCCACAGCTGCACCCCATCAGTGTGAGCAGGACTCTTAAGACTCTTAGAAGAGTCAATGCTCTGAGACCATTGGGGGCACTGAGCCCCCTCTCTTCGTCACTGAGGATGATTTCATTTTTCAGGGTTTAGAGAGGGTGGTCCTTGTGGTGGACTGCAGGTATGGAGAGCTGTTATCATCGTATTAGATAGATAAGAATGATTATATGTATTGTAGAAATGTCTCCTATCATGTTCCCTAATTTTTTATTATGTCCACATCCTGGTCCCCATCTTGGACATCATAACAAACGTGCACTTTTTTGTTTAATTTACACATTGGACCATAGGAAAAATGACACTACAGCTACAGAGGTGACCGTCTGATAGCCCAGCTCGACTATCCATCTCTACTGAAGACCCTTTCAGCTTTTTGAGAGTTGGGTGGAGGACATCATCTCTGAAAATAGGGTCCCACAGCTTCACCTCATCAGTGTGAGCAGGACTCTTAGGACTCTTAGAAGAGTCAATGCTCTGGTACCATGGGGGGCGCTTGGCCCCCTCTCTTCGTCACTGAGGATGATTTCATTTTTCAGGGATTAGAGAGGGTGGTCCTTGTGGTGGACTGCAGGTATGTAGAGCTGTTGTCATCGTATTAGATAGATAAGAATGATTATATGTATTGTAGAAATGTCTCCTATCATGTTCCCTAATTTTTTATTATGTCCACATCCTGGTCCCCATCTTGGACATCATAACAAACGTGCACTTTTTTGTTTAATTTACACATTGGACCATAGGAAAAATGACACTACAGCTACAGAGGTGACCGTCTGATAGCCCAGCTCGACTATCCATCTCTACTGAAGACCCTTTCAGCTTTTTGAGAGTTGGGTGGAGGACATCATCTCTGAAAATAGGGTCCCACAGCTGCACCCCATCAGTGTGAGCAGGACTCTTAGGACTCTTAGAAGAGTTAATGCTCTGAGACCATGGGGGCGCTTAGCCCCCTCTCTTCGTCACTGAGGATGATTTCATTTTTCAGGGATTAGAGAGGGTGGTCCTTGTGGTGGACTGCAGGTATGGAGAGCTGTTGTCATCGTATTAGATAGATAAGAATGATTATATGTATTGTAGAAATGTCTCTTATCATGTTCCCTAATTTTTTATTATGTCCACATCCTGGTCCCCATCTTGGACATCATAACAAACGTGCACTTTTTTGTTTAATTTACACATTGGACCATAGGAAAAATGACACTACAGCTACAGAGGTGACCGTCTGATAGCCCAGCTCGACTATCCATCTCTACTGAAGACCCTTTCAGCTTTTTGAGAGTTGGGTGGAGGACATTATCTCTGAAAATAGGGTCCCACAGCTGCACCCCATCAGTGTGAGCAGGACTCTTAGGACTCTTAGAAGAGTCAATGCTCTGAGACCATTGGGGGCACTTAGCCCCCTCTCTTCGTCACTGAGGATGATTTCATTTTTCAGGGATTAGAGAGGGTGGTCCTTGTGGTGGACTGCAGGTATGGAGAGCTGTTATCATCGTATTAGATAGATAAGAATGATTATATGTATTGTAGAAATGTCTCCTATCATGTTCCCTAATTTTTTATTATGTCCACATCCTGGTCCCCATCTTGGACATCATAACAAACGTGCACTTTTTTGTTTAATTTACACATTGGACCATAGGAAAAATGACACTACAGCTACAGAGGTGACCGTCTGATAGCCCAGCTCGACAATCCATCTCTACTGAAGACCCTTTCAGCTTTTTGAGAGTTGGGTGGAGGACATCATCTCTGAAAATAGGGTCCCACAGCTGCACCCCATCAGTGTGAGCAGGACTCTTAGGACTCTTAGAAGAGTCAATGCTCTGAGACCATGGGGGGCGCTTAGCCCCCTCTCTTCGTCACTGAGGATGATTTCATTTTTCAGGGATTAGAGAGGGTGGTCCTTGTGGTGGACTGCAGGTATGGAGAGCTGTTGTCATCGTATTAAATAGATAAGAATGATTATATGTATTGTAGAAATGTCTCCTATCATGTTCCCTAATTTTTTATTATGTCCACATCCTGGTCCCCATCTTGGACATCATAACAAACGTGCACTTTTTTGTTTAATTTACACATTGGACCATAGGAAAAATGACACTACAGCTACAGAGGTGACCGTCTGATAGCCCAGCTCGACTATCCATCTCTACTGAAGACCCTTTCAGCTTTTTGAGAGTTGGGTGGAGAACATCATCTCTGAAAATAGGGTCCCACAGCTGCACCCCATCAGTGTGAGCAGGACTCTTAGGACTCTTAGAAGAGTCAATGTTTTGAGACCATGGGGGGCGCTTAGCCCCCTCTCTTCGTCACTGAGGATGATTTCACTTTTCAGGGAATAGAGAGGGTGGTACTTGTGGTGGACTGCAGGTATGGAGAGCTGTTGTCATCGTATTAGATAGATAAGAATGATCATATGTATTGTAGAAATGTCTCCTATCATGTTCCCTATTTTTTTATTATGTCCACATCCTGGTCCCCATCTTGGAAATCATAACAAACGTGCACTTTTTTGTTTAATTTACATATTGGACCATAGGAAAAATGACACTACAGCTACAGAGGTGACCGTCTGGTAGCCCAGCTCGACTATCCATCTCTACTGAAGACCCTTTCAGCTTTTTGAGAGTTGGGTGGAGGACATCATCTCTGAAAATAGGGTCCCACAGCTGCACCCCATCAGTGTGAGCAGGACTCTTAGGACTCTTAGAAGAGTCAATGTTTTGAGACCATGGGGGGCGCTTAGCCCCCTCTCTTCGTCACTGAGGATGATTTCATTTTTCAGGGATTAGAGAGGGTGGTCCTTGTGGTGGACTGCAGGTATGGAGAGCTGTTGTCATCGTATTAAATAGATAAGAATGATTATATGTATTGTAGAAATGTCTCCTATCATGTTCCCTAATTTTTTATTATGTCCACATCCTGGTCCCCATCTTGGACATCATAACAAACGTGCACTTTTTTGTTTAATTTACACATTGGACCATAGGAAAAATGACAATACAGCTACAGAGTTGACCGTCTGATAGCCCAGCTCGACTATCCATCTCTACTGAAGACCCTTTCAGCTTTTTGAGAGTTGGGTGGAGAACATCATCTCTGAAAATAGGGTCCCACAGCTGCACCCCATCAGTGTGAGCAGGACTCTTAGGACTCTTAGAAGAGTCAATGTTTTGAGACCATGGGGGGCGCTTAGCCCCCTCTCTTCGTCACTGAGGATGATTTCACTTTTCAGGGAATAGAGAGGGTGGTACTTGTGGTGGACTGCAGGTATGGAGAGCTGTTGTCATCGTATTAGATAGATAAGAATGATTATATGTATTGTAGAAATGTCTCCTATCATGTTCCCTATTTTTTTATTATGTCCACATCCTGGTCCCCATCTTGGAAATCATAACAAACGTGCACTTTTTTGTTTAATTTACACATTGGACCATAGGAAAAATGACACTACAGCTACAGAGGTGACCGTCTGGTAGCCCAGCTCGACTATCCATCTCTACTGAAGACCCTTTCAGCTTTTTGAGAGTTGGGTGGAGGACATCATCTCTGAAAATAGGGTCCCACAGCTGCACCCCATCAGTGTGAGCAGGACTCTTAGGACTCTTAGAAGAGTCAATGTTTTGAGACCATGGGGGGCGCTTAGCCCCCTCTCTTCGTCACTGAGGATGATTTCATTTTTCAGGGATTAGAGAGAGTGGTCCTTGTGGTGGACTGCAGGTATGGAGAGCTGTTGTGATCGTATTAGATAGATAAGAATGATTATATGTATTGTAGAAATGTCTCCTATCATGTTCCCTAATTTTTTATTATGTCCACATCCTGGTCCCCATCTTGGACATCATAACAAATGTGCACTTTTTTGTTTAATTTACACATTGGACCATAGGAAAAATGACACTACAGCTACAGAGGTGACCGTCTGATAGCCCAGCTCGACTATCCATCTCTACTGAAGACCCTTTCAGCTTTTTGAGAGTTGGGTGGAGGACATCATCTCTTAAAATAGGGTCCCACAGCTGCACCCCATCAGTGTAAGCAGGACTCTTAGGACTCTTAGAAGAGTCAATGCTCTAAAACCATGGGGGGCGCTTAGCCCCCTCTCTTCGTCCCTGAGGATGATTTCATTTTTCAGGGATTAGAGAGGGTGGTCCTTGTGGTGGACTGCAGGTATGGAGAGCTGTTGTCATCGTATTAGATAGATAAGAATGATTATATGTATTGTAGAAATGTCTCCTATCATGTTCCCTAATTTTTTATTATGTCCACATCCTGGTCCCCATCTTGGACATCATAACAAACGTGCACTTTTTTGTTTAATTTACACATTGGACCATAGGAAAAATGACACTACAGCTACAGAGGTGACCGTCTGATAGCCCAGCTCGACTATCCATCTCTACTGAAGACCCTTTCAGCTTTTTGAGAGTTGGGTGGAGGACATCATCTCTGAAAATAGGGTCCCACAGCTGCACCCCATCAGTGTGAGCAGGACTCTTAGGACTCTTAGAAGAGTTAATGCTCTGAGACCATGGGGGTGCTTAGCCCCCTCTCTTCGTCACTGAGGATGATTTCATTTTTCAGGGATTAGAGAGGGTGGTCCTTGTGGTGGACTGCAGGTATGGAGAGCTGTTGTCATCGTATTAGATAGATAAGAATGATTATATGTATTGTAGAAATGTCTCCTATCATGTTCCCTAATTTTTTATTATGTCCACATCCTGGTCCCCATCTTGGACATCATAACAAACGTGCACTTTTTTGTTTAATTTACACATTGGACCATAGGAAAAATGACACTACAGCTACAGAGGTGACCGTCTGGTAGCCCAGCTCGACTATCCATCTCTACTGAAGACCCTTTCAGCTTTTTGAGAGTTGGGTGGAGGACATCATCTCTGAAAATAGGGTCCCACAGCTGCACCCCATCAGTGTGAGCAGGACTCTTAGGACTCTTAGAAGAGTCAATGTTTTGAGACCATGGGGGGCGCTTAGCCCCCTCTCTTCGTCACTGAGGATGATTTCATTTTTCAGGGATTAGAGAGAGTGGTCCTTGTGGTGGACTGCAGGTATGGAGAGCTGTTGCGATCGTATTAGATAGATAAGAATGATTATATGTATTGTAGAAATGTCTCCTATCATGTTCCCTAATTTTTTATTATGTCCACATCCTGGTCCCCATCTTGGACATCATAACAAACGTGCACTTTTTTGTTTAATTTACACATTGGACCATAGGAAAAATGACACTACAGCTACAGAGGTGACCGTCTGATAGCCCAGCTCGACTATCCATCTCTACTGAAGACCCTTTCAGCTTTTTGAGAGTTGGGTGGAGGACATCATCTCTTAAAATAGGGTCCCACAGCTGCACCCCATCAGTGTGAGCAGGACTCTTAGGACTCTTAGAAGAGTCAATGCTCTGAGACCATGGGGGGCGCTTAGCCCCCTCTCTTCGTCACTGAGGATGATTTCATTTTTCAGGGATTAGAGAGGGTGGTCCTTGTGGTGGACTGCAGGTATGGAGAGCTGTTGTCATCGTATTAAATAGATAAGAATGATTATATGTATTGTAGAAATGTCTCCTATCATGTTCCCTAATTTTTTATTATGTCCACATCCTGGTCCCCATCTTGGACATCATAACAAACGTGCACTTTTTTGTTTAATTTACACATTGGACCATAGGAAAAATGACACTACAGCTACAGAGGTGACCGTCTGATAGCCCAGCTCGACTATCCATCTCTACTGAAGACATTTCTACAATACATATAATCATTCTTATCTATCTAATACGATCACAACAGCTCTCCATACCTGCAGTCCACCACAAGGACCACTCTCTCTAATCCCTGAAAAATGAAATCATCCTCAGTGACGAAGAGAGGGGGCTAAGCGCCCCCCATGGTCTCAGAGCATTGACTCTTCTAAGAGTCCTAAGATTCCTGCTCACTCTGATGGGGTGCAGCTGTGGGACCCTATCTTCAGAGATGATTTCCTCCACCCAACTCTCAAAAAGCTGAAAGGGTCTTCAGTAGAGATGGATAGTCGAGCTGGGCTATCAGACGGTCACCTCTGTAGCTGTAGTGTCATTTTTCCTATGGTCCAATTTGTAAATTAAACAAAAAAGTGCACGTTTGTTATGATTTCCAAGATGGGGACCAGGATGTGGACATAATAAAAAAATAGGGAACATGATAGGAGACATTTCTACAATACATATAATCATTCTTATCTATCTAATACGATGACAACAGCTCTCCATACCTGCAGTCCACCACAAGGACCACCCTCTCTATTCCCTAAAAAGTGAAATCATCCTCAGTGACGAGGAGAGGGGGCTAAGCGCCCCCCATGGTCTCAGAGCATTGACTCTTCTAAGAGTCCTAAGAGTCCTGCTCACACTGATGGGGTGCAGCTGTGGGACCCTATTTTCAGAGATGATGTTCTCCACCCAACTCTCAAAAAGCTGAAAGGGTCTTCAGTAGAGATGAGCGAACCGGTCGCGGTTCGGCTCGAGGTTGGTTCGCCGAACGGACCTCCCGTTCGAGTTCGGTTCGTCGAACGTTCGACGAACCGAACTCGAACTGCATAGGAAACAATGGCAGGCAATCACAAACACAGAAAAACACCTAGAAAACACCCTCAAAGGTGTCCTAAAGGTGACAAACAACTCAAACACATTGGAAAGTGACAAGGACATATACTCATGCGAAAACAAAACAGCTGGACAAGGAAAAAGAGGAGGACACACAGATATAGGCATGGCACGCCCTTCTAAAATCATGTAAAACACCGCAAGGTGACTCCAAGCGGAGTCTCCCTTTTTTCCAAAAATTGGGCCACACACACACCCACCCCTTCAGTGGCAGCAGTTGTGCCCCAGTTGTACACTTCACAGCTAGATTTGCATCAAGCACATTCAAAAATACGCCATTCTTATCCATCCCCAGGATGACACCGGGGTAGGTAGCAAAGTCTTTCCTGATCCCAGCTCTGTGCAGCTTGGATCATTTATAAAAAACACAGCAATCAAGGGTTACTCCAAGCGGAGTCTCCCTTTTTTCCAAAAATTGGGCCCCACACACACCCACCCCTTCAGTGGCAGCAGTTGTGCCCTAGTTGTACACTTCACAGCTACATTTGCATCAAGCACATTCAAAAATACGCCATTCTTATCCATCCCCAGGATGACACCGGGGTAGGTAGCAAAGTCTTTGCTGACCCATGACTTGTTCATCTTGGCTTCTTTTAAAAACAATGTAAGCAAGGGTTACTCCAAGCGGAGTTCCCTTTTTTCCAAAAATTGGGCCCCACACACACCCACCCCTTCAGTGGCAGCAGTTGTGCCCTAGTTGTACACTTCACAGCTACATTTGCATCAAGCACATTCAAAAATACGCCATTCTTATCCATCCCCAGGATGACACCGGGGTAGGTAGCAAAGTCTTTGCTGACCCATGACTTGTTCATCTTGGCTTCTTTTAAAAACAATGTAAGCAAGGGTTACTCCAAGCGGAGTCTCCCTTTTTTCCAAAAATTGGGCCCCACACACACCCACCCCTTCAGTGGCAGCAGTTGTGCCCTAGTTGTACACTTCACAGCTACATTTGCATCAAGCACATTCAAAAATACGCCATTCTTATCCGTCCCCAGGATGACACCGGGGTAGGTAGCAAAGTGTTTCCTGATCCCAGCTCTGTTCATCTTGGCTTCTTTTAAAAACACAGCAAGCAAGGGTTACTCCAAGCGGAGTCTCCCTTTTTTTCCAAAAATTGGGCCCCACACACCCACCCATTCAGTGGCAGCAGTTGTGCCCCAGTTGTACACTTCACAGCTAGATTTGCATCAAGCACATTCAAAAATACGCCATTCTTATCCATCCCCAGGATGACACCGGGGTAGGTAGCAAAGTCTTTGCTGACCCATGACTTGTTCATCTTGGCTTCTTTTAAAAACAATGTAAGCAAGGGTTACTCCAAGCGGAGTCTCCCTTTTTTCCAAAAATTGGGCCCCACACACACCCACCCCTTCAGTGGCAGCAGTTGTGCCCTAGTTGTACACTTCACAGCTACATTTGCATCAAGCACATTCAAAAATACGCCATTCTTATCCGTCCCCAGGATGACACCGGGGTAGGTAGCAAAGTCTTTCCTGATCCCAGCTCTGTTCATCTTGGCTTCTTTTAAAAACACAGCAAGCAAGGGTTACTCCAAGCGGAGTCTCCCTTTTTTTCCAAAAATTGGGCCCCACACACCCACCCATTCAGTGGCAGCAGTTGTGCCCCAGTTGTACACTTCACAGCTAGATTTGCATCAAGCACATTCAAAAATACGCCATTCTTATCCGTCCCCAGGATGACACCGGGGTAGGTAGCAAAGTGTTTCCTGATCCCAGCTCTGTTCATCTTGGCTTCTTTTAAAAACACAGCAAGCAAGGGTTACTCCAAGCGGAGTCTCCCTTTTTTTCCAAAAATTGGGCCCCACACACCCACCCATTCAGTGGCAGCAGTTGTGCCCCAGTTGTACACTTCACAGCTAGATTTGCATCAAGCACATTCAAAAAAACGCCATAATTAACCGTCCCCAGGATGACACCAGGGTAGGTAGCAAAGTCTTTCCTGATCCCAGCTCTGTTCATCTTGGCTTCTTTTAAAAACACATCAAGCAAGGGTTACTCCAAGCGGAGCCTCCCTTTTTTTCCAAAAATTGTGCCCCACACACACCCACCCATTCAGTGGCAGCACTTGTGCCCTAGTTGTACACTTCACAGCTACATTTGCATCAAGCACATTCAAAAATACGCCATAATTAACCGTCCCCAGGATGACACCAGGGTAGGTAGCAAAGTCTTTCCTGATCCCAGCTCTGTTCATCTTGGCTTCTTTTAAAAACACATCAAGCAAGGGTTACTCCAAGCGGAGCCTCCCTTTTTTCCAAAAATTGGGCCCCACACACCCACCCATTCAGTGGCAGCAGTTGTGCCCCAGTTGTACACTTCACAGCTAGATTTGCATCAAGCACATTCCAAAATACGCCATTCTTATCCGTCCCCAGGATGACACCGGGGTAGGTAGCAAAGTGTTTCCTGATCCCAGCTCTGTTCATCTTGGCTTCTTTTAAAAACACAGCAAGCAAGGGTTACTCCAAGCGGAGTCTCCCTTTTTTTCCAAAAATTGGGCCCCACACACCCACCCATTCAGTGGCAGCAGTTGTGCCCCAGTTGTACACTTCACAGCTAGATTTGCATCAAGCACATTCAAAAATACGCCATTCTTATCCGTCCCCAGGATGACACCGGGGTAGGTAGCAAAGTGTTTCCTGATCCCAGCTCTGTTCATCTTGGCTTCTTTTAAAAACACAGCAAGCAAGGGTTACTCCAAGCGGAGTCTCCCTTTTTTTTCCAAAAATTGGGCCCCACACACCCACCCATTCAGTGGCAGCAGTTGTGCCCCAGTTGTACACTTCACAGCTAGATTTGCATCAAGCACATTCAAAAAAACGCCATAATTAACCGTCCCCAGGATGACACCAGGGTAGGTAGCAAAGTCTTTCCTGATCCCAGCTCTGTTCATCTTGGCTTCTTTTAAAAACACATCAAGCAAGGGTTACTCCAAGCGGAGCCTCCCTTTTTTTCCAAAAATTGTGCCCCACACACACCCACCCATTCAGTGGCAGCACTTGTGCCCTAGTTGTACACTTCACAGCTACATTTGCATCAAGCACATTCAAAAATACGCCATAATTAACCGTCCCCAGGATGACACCAGGGTAGGTAGCAAAGTCTCTCCTGATCCCAGCTCTGTTCATCTTGGCTTCTTTTAAAAACACATCAAGCAAGGGTTACTCCAAGCGGAGTCTCCCTTTTTTTCCAAAAATTGGGCCCCACACAGACACCTTATCAGTGGCAGCACTTGTGCCCTAGTTGCAAACAGGATGTTTTGATTTGCATCAAGCACATTCCAAATCAACAAGCATTTACTCTCCCCAGGATGACACAGGGGTAGTAAATTCCTTCTGGATCCATGACTTGTTCATTTTGATGAACGTCAGTCTGTCCACATTGTCACTGGACAGACTCGTGCGCTTATCTGTCAGCACACACCCAGCAGCACTGAATACACGTTCAGAGACAACGCTGGCAGCTGGACACGACAAAATCTCCAAGGCGTAAGTTGCGAGCTCTGGCCATTTTTCTAGGTTTGAAGCCCAAAAGGAGCAAGGCTCCAGTTGCACAGTCATGGCATCGATGTTCATTTGGAGATACTCCTGTATCATCCTCTCCAGCCGTTGACTATGTGTCAGACTTGTTGTCTCTGGTGGCCTTGCAAAAGAGGGTCTAAAAAAATTATGAAAAGATTCCATAAAATTGCTGTTACCGGCACCAGATACGGTCCTACTGGTACGGGTAGACTGTTGAAGATGACGAGACCGTCCCATGTTTGTCAAGTTACAACTGGGAGATTCACTCCCTGCACCTGCACGGTTGTTTGGTGGAAAAGCCGAGCTAAGATCTAGTAACAGCTTCTGCTGATACTCCTGCATACGTGCGTCCCTTTCTATGGCTGGAATTATGTCACAAAATTTGGACTTGTACCGGGGATCTAATAGTGTGGCAATCCAGTAGTCATCATCACTTCTAATTTTGACAATACGACTGTCATGTTGGAGGTAGTGCAACAAAAAGGCACTCATGTGTCTTGCGCAGCCATGCGGACCAAGTCCACGCTGTGTTTGTGGCATAGAGGTGCTACCCGTTCTTTCTTCCTCTGACATCTGACCCCAACCTCTTTCAACTGAAATTTGACCAAGGTCTCCCTCATCCGCTGAGTCTTCCATGTCCATGGACAGTTCGTCCTCCATTTCTTCATGTTCTCCTGCACCTTGCTCAACATTTCGCCTGCTACTATGCGCCCTTGTCGATCCCTGTCCCCCATGGTCCCATGCCTGCTGCGTTGGTGATGATGAACGTCTGGACCTTGGTGATGTTGTTGTCCCTTGCGCATATGAATCCTCCTGTAGTTCCTCCCCTTCATGTTGTCCCACCCCCTGACTCCGAATAGTGTTTAGCGTGTGCTCCAGCATGTAAATGACTGGAATCGTCATGCTGATAATGGCATTGTCAGAGCTAAACATATTCGTCGCCATGTCGAAACTGTGCAGAAGGGTGCATAGGTCCTTGATCTGAGACCACTCCATCAGGGTGATCTGCCCCACCTCTGCATCTCGTTGGCCCAGGCTATACGTCATGACGTATTGCACCAGGGCTCTGCGGTGCTGCTACAGTCGCTGTAACATGTGGAGAGTTGAATTCCAGCGTGTCGCCACATCGCATTTCAGGCGATGAACCGGCAGGCCGAAAGACTTCTGGAGCGATGCAAGTCGCTCAGCTGCGGCGCTTGAACGGCGGAAGTGAGCAGACAGTTTTCGTGCCCTGTTCAGAAGGCCATCTAGGCCGGGATAGTGTGTTAAAAATTGCTGCACGACAAGGTTCAACACGTGAGCCATACAAGGTACGTGTGTCACCTTGCCCAGGCGAAGGGCCGCACCCAGGTTTGCAGCATTGTCGCACACGGCCTTACCAGGCTGCAGGTTGAGTGGAGACAACCATTTATTAAACTCGGACCGCAGAGCTGACCACAACTCCTCAGCTGTGTGACTCTTATTACCAAGACATGTCAAGCTAAAGACCGCCTGATGCCGTTGCGCTCTGCTGCCAGCATAGTAATGAGGGGTGCGTGATTCCTTCTGCGCAGTGAGAACGCTGGTGGCCTGACCAGGCAGGCTTGGGGCGGAGGTGGAGGACCCAGATGAGGTGGAGGATGCAGAAGCAGTGGCGGAACTTGGACAGACAGAGGATTGACACACAAGTCGTGGGGACGGCAAGACTTGTGCAGCAGACCCTTCACCATCTATCACCATAGTTACCCAGTGCCCAGTCAGCGACATGTAACGTCCCTGTCCATGCTTACTGGTCCAAGTATCGGTGGTGAAATGCACCCGTTCACACACAGAGTTTCTCAAGGAAGCGGTGATGTTGTGTGCGACATGCTGGTGTAGCGCGGGCACACCTTTCTTAGAGAAGTAGTGGCGACTAGGCATCTGGTACTGGGGCACAGCGACAGACATAAGGTCTCTAAAATCCTGTGTGTCCACTAGGCGGAAAGGCAGCATTTCAGTAGCCAACAGCTTACAGAGGGATAGAGTCAACCTCTTAGCTTTGTCATGGGTCGGAGGAAGTGGCCTTTTATTTGACCACATCTGAGGGACAGAGATCTGGCTGCTGTGTGTAGACGGTGTTGAGTAGGGTGTCCCTGGAAAAATGCTGGTTTGTGAGGAAAGTGCAGGCGGAGACATGATGTTGCCTTCATCCAACGTTGGTGCTATCGATGTCTGAGAGAGCTGTACACACTCACTTGTTTCCCCTTCCAAACCAACTGACGACCTTACAAGCAAACTGCCTGTTGCGGTTACAGTGGTGGAAGTTTTGCGTGGAAAAACAGGTGTGACAGCTGTCCCCACAGTCCTAGAAGATGAAGAGCGCGCGGATGCACTGGAAGGGGCGGGCGGTGGATGGTTCGCTCCGCTAGGCCGCATTGCAGCACGGTGAGCTTCCCACCGGGACTTATGATATTTAGTCATGTGACGATTCATGGAAGAAGTTGTCAAACTGCTGAGGTTTTGACCTCTACTAACAGAATCATGACAAATGTTACATATCACATGAGTTGGGCGATCTTTTTCGATGTGAAAAAAGGACCAGGCTAGGCAAGGCTTAGAGGCCATGCGACCTGTTGATCCACCCCGAATAATGCTCATAGGCAGAGTGGTGGCTGAGGATGCAGTTGTAGACGTGCTACCAGTGCTCCGACTCTGTCCAGGAAGGTGCAAGGTAACTTCGTCGTCGGTTGCATCCTCCTCCACCGCCTCTGTTGACCTCCTCGAGTGCCTGACTGGGGGTTGACAGTAGGTGGGATCTAGAACGTCATCATCAATTGTTGTGTTTGCACTCCCCTCCCCCTCAGACCGAGCCTCTTCTTGCCCTGACCGAATATTTAAGTTGTCATCCCAATCGGGTATCTGCGTCTCATCTTCATCAGTATGTTCCTCATTGTCTATAACCACAGGTGTTACAGTTTGTGACAAAGGGTCAACATTATGCTCAGAAACTTGGTCCTCACGGCCTGAATCTGAGTCACAAAGGTTCTGGGCATCACTGCAGACCATTTCCTGTTCTGTACTCACTGTAGCTTGGGAGCAGACCTCTGATTCCCAGGCTATAGTGTGACTGAACAGCTCTGCAGACTCAGCCATCTCAGTTCCACCATACTGTGCAGGGCTGATGGAGACTTCAGAGCTGGGAGAAATCAAGTGTGATTGGGATGACAACTCAGAGGACTGGTGTTTTTTGGATGCGGTACTTGAAGTGGCTGAGAGGGCACTTGTTGGACCACTTGAGATCCATTCAAGCATTTTCCTTTTTTGCCCATCATCTACCTTTGTTCCTCTTGTTCGTGTCCGTAAAAAAGGGAGCACATCGGATTGTCCACAATAAGTAGTAGACATCTTACTTTTGCTAGTAGATGGTCTATCTGCAGCAGATGATAATGGAGCTTTGCCACCTTCCCCACTGACAAAACCTTTTTTGCCTTTTCCACCACGCCTCTTCCCCTTTCCACCAGCATCTGTCATTTTGCCACTCATGTTGATTGCGACAAGATTGTGGACTGAAAATGTGGTAGTAAAAATTGAGAGGTGGTGAAGATTGCAGTGGTGGTCTAGCTTTATTAACAGCAGAATAATAAAGAATAAATATCCCTGACAATGTAACTTAGTTATAATTAGTTGGAGTGTGCAACGCAGGCAGACGTGCTGCAAATGTCTTGGCACTAGTGGGACTATAGCAAAGTCCAATAGCCACGTATAGGATGCCACTAGGTACACTGAGTGTGTGCTAGTATAATGGCTTAGTTATAATTAGTTGGAGTGTGCAACGCAGGCAGATGCGTTCTGCAAATGTCTTGGCACTAGTGGGACTAAAGCAAAGTCCAATAGCCACGTATAGGATGCCACTAGGTACACTAAGTGTTTGCTAGTATAATGGCTTAGTTATAATTAGTTGGAGTGTGCAACGCAGGCACATGCGTTCTGCAAATGTCTTGGCACTAGTGGGACTAAAGCAAAGTCCAATAGCCACGTATAGGATGCCACTAGGTACACTAAGTGTTTGCTAGTATAATGGCTTAGTTATAATTAGTTGGAGTGTGCAACGCAGGCAGATGCGCTCTGCAAATGTCTTGGCACTAGTGGGACTATAGCAAAGTCCAATAGCCACGTATAGGATGCCACTAGGTACACTGAGTGTGTGCTAGTATAATGGCTTAGTTATAATTAGTTGGAGTGTGCAACGCAGGCAGATGCGCTCTGCAAATGTCTTGGCACTAGTGGGACTATAGCAAAGTCCAATAGCCACGTATAGGATGCCACTAGGTACACTGAGTGTGTGCTAGTATAATGGCTTAGTTATAATTAGTTGGAGTGTGCAACGCAGGCAGATGCGTTCTGCAAATGTCTTGGCACTAGTGGGACTAAAGCAAAGTCCAATAGCCACGTATAGGATGCCACTAGGTACACTAAGTGTTTGCTAGTATAATGGCTTAGTTATAATTAGTTGGAGTGTGCAACGCAGGCAGATGCGCTCTGCAAATGTCTTGGCACTAGTGGGACTATAGCAAAGTCCAATAGCCACGTATAGGATGCCACTAGGTACACTGAGTGTGTGCTAGTATAATGGCTTAGTTATAATTAGTTGGAGTGTGCAACGCAGGCAGATGCGCTCTGCAAATGTCTTGGCACTAGTGGGACTATAGCAAAGTCCAATAGCCACGTATAGGATGCCACTAGGTACACTGAGTGTGTGCTAGTATAATGGCTTAGTTATAATTAGTTGGAGTGTGCAACGCAGGCAGATGCGCTCTGCAAATGTCTTGGCACTAGTGGGACTATAGCAAAGTCCAATAGCCACGTATAGGATGCCACTAGGTACACTGAGTGTGTGCTAGTATAATGGCTTAGTTATAATTAGTTGGAGTGTGCAACGCAGGCAGATGCGTTCTGCAAATGTCTTGGCACTAGTGGGACTAAAGCAAAGTCCAATAGCCACGTATAGGATGCCACTAGGTACACTAAGTGTTTGCTAGTATAATGGCTTAGTTATAATTAGTTGGAGTGTGCAACGCAGGCAGATGCGCTCTGCAAATGTCTTGGCACTAGTGGGACTATAGCAAAGTCCAATAGCCACGTATAGGATGCCACTAGGTACACTGAGTGTTTGCTAGTATAATGGCTTAGTTATAATTAGTTGGAGTGTGCAACGCAGGCAGATGCGCTCTGCAAATGTCTTGGCACTAGTGGGACTATAGCAAAGTCCAATAGCCACGTATAGGATGCCACTAGGTACACTGAGTGTGTGCTAGTATAATGGCTTAGTTATAATTAGTTGGAGTGTGCAACGCAGGCAGATGCGCTCTGCAAATGTCTTGGCACTAGTGGGACTATAGCAAAGTCCAATAGCCACGTATAGGATGCCACTAGGTACACTGAGTGTGTGCTAGTATAATGGCTTAGTTATAATTAGTTGGAGTGTGCAACGCAGGCAGATGCGTTCTGCAAATGTCTGGGCACTAGTGGGACTAAAGCAAAGTCCAATAGCCACGTATAGGATGCCACTAGGTACACTAAGTGTTTGCTAGTATAATGGCTTAGTTATAATTAGTTGGAGTGTGCAACGCAGGCAGATGCGCTCTGCAAATGTCTTGGCACTAGTGGGACTATAGCAAAGTCCAATAGCCACGTATAGGATGCCACTAGGTACACTGAGTGTGTGCTAGTATAATGGCTTAGTTATAATTAGTTGGAGTGTGCAACGCAGGCAGATGCGCTCTGCAAATGTCTTGGCACTAGTGGGACTATAGCAAAGTCCAATAGCCACGTATAGGATGCCACTAGGTACACTGAGTGTGTGCTAGTATAATGGCTTAGTTATAATTAGTTGGAGTGTGCAACGCAGGCAGATGCGCTCTGCAAATGTCTTGGCACTAGTGGGACTATAGCAAAGTCCAATAGCCACGTATAGGATGCCACTAGGTACACTGAGTGTGTGCTAGTATAATGGCTTAGTTATAATTAGTTGGAGTGTGCAACGCAGGCAGATGCGTTCTGCAAATGTCTTGGCACTAGTGGGACTAAAGCAAAGTCCAATAGCCACGTATAGGATGCCACTAGGTACACTAAGTGTTTGCTAGTATAATGGCTTAGTTATAATTAGTTGGAGTGTGCAACGCAGGCAGATGCGCTCTGCAAATGTCTTGGCACTAGTGGGACTATAGCAAAGTCCAATAG